>NC_133151.1:12962019-13562019 GCF_048418815.1 Hemitrygon akajei | reverse complement strand
CAGGTGGTTGTGTGTATTTAAGGCAGAGATTGATAGGTTCTTGAATGGACAGGGCATCAAAAATTACGGGGAGAAGGCCAGGAACTGGGGTTGAGGAGGAGGAAGAAAAAAGGAACAGCCGTGACTGAATGGCAGAGCTGACTCAATGGGCCAGATGGCCTAATTCTGCTCCTATGACTTCTGGTTTTATGGACTGATAACTCAGGTCTGCCAGACCTAGCAACATACTTGTAAATTTTCACTGTATTCTTTTGACCTTACTTACATCTTCCCTGTAGGTAGGTGACCAAAAGTGGACATAATTATGGGTGGGTGGTGTCTGCGATGAGTTTTTCTTTGGTCCGGCAGTGACAGTAGTCTGCAGCTGGTGATGAAGAATGTCTTCTTCAGCTGTTAGAACATCTGAGGAAACTATGAGAGGCGTTGAGCTTCAGGACAGTGTACCCAGAACTCAAGTCTCAGTGACATCAGTGAGTCGGGATTTGAGGCCGTCAAGTTGCAGTACCTAGCTGTGTTCCCTCAGAGTGCAGAACCAGGTAGTTGGCTCACGGGTTCCAGTAAAATGCAATTTGCTTTCAATTTCAGTAATAGCAACGTGCTGTAAGCCTTCAAGTCTCAGCAACTAGGTCACAGCTTGTACCCTTAAATTTCAGTAAACAGAACCTGGCTTGCGAATGTTGGTAAATAACATCTCACTGTCAGACTGTTGTAGCTCACACTGTGCCTTCCAATTTCAGGATGAATGGCATTTTATAGGTGGTGTTATAGGCAGTGTAGAAAGTTATCTAAAACTGCAGTGGGATCTTGACCAGGTGAGTATTGGCACTAGCTTTCAATTTTTAAAAATTTTTAAGTTTAAAAAATATTATTTTTTTGGCTGTGGCGCAGTAGGGACTGAACACAATTACAGTCCAGTGACCTGGGTTCAGTTCAATAAGAGACATCAGGGGCAACGTCTTCACACAGAGGGTGGTGCGTATTCAGAATGAGGGTGGCACTTCAGCAGCACTTAAAAGCCCGCTAGGTAAAATCCATAGATTGGAGAGGATTACAGGGCTCTAGGGCAAAGTATTCAGGTGGCAATATCTTGCTGAACAATGTGACCAGCATGGTGAGTTGGGCCAAAGGGCCTGTTTCCTTGTTGTATGACCCCAAACAGTGTAAAAGGAGCTGCGGGAGGAACCCAGTGGGTCAGGCAGAATCTGAGGAGATCGAGTCCTTACACTTGCACCGGACTGGGACCTAACCCAGCAGTCCAGGTCTGGGCCCCAAGTTTTGCCCCAGTGGACTCTACTTGACCCACTGAGTTCCTCCCACAGCTTGCTCCCTGCTCTACAGTCAGTGCCTGCGAGTCTCGGGTGTATCTGTTATAGAGTTTCAAACTCCATTTAATCTCAGGGTACAGTATACAACCTGAAACTCGTCCTCCTCACGGACATCCACAAAACGAAGAAAGCCCAAAGAATGATAAAAACATCAAAATCCTCAAACCCCCACTCCCCCTCCCTCTGCACAAGTAGCAACAAAAGAATTAACCTTTCCCTCCATCCCCACCTGCCCCCCCCCCATCCCCACCGACGTAACACCCTTATTTCAGATTGGACATAGAGCACAAAACATGGAACATAGAACAGTACAGCTCAGGGCAGGCTCGTCAGCCCATGATATTGTGCTGACCTTTTAACCTACTCCAGCATCAACCTAACCCTTCCTTCCCACATACCCCTCCATTTTTCTATCATCCAACGTGCCTATTAAAAAGTCTTTTAAAAGCCCCTAATGTATCTGCATCAACCAGCCCGCTGGGAGGGTGTTCCATCCACCCACCACTCTGTGCAAAAAAATTGCCTCTGACATCCCCTCTATACTTTCCTCCAATCTCCTTAAAATTAAGCCCCCTGGGGAAAAAAGTCTCAGGCTGCCCACATGTTCTATAAGAACAAGAGATTCTGCAAATGCTGGAAATCAGAAGCAATGTATGCAAAATGCTGGAGGAACTCAGCAGGTCCGGCAGCGTATGTGGAGATGAATAGACAGTCACTGTTTTGGGCCAAAACCCATCATCAGGACTGAGAAGGAGATGGAAGATGCCAGAATAAAAAATGTGGGGAAGGGGAACAAGGGTAGTTAGGAGGTGACAGGTGAAGCCTGATGGGAGGGAAAGGTTAGGGGCTGGAGAGGAAGGAATCTTTAGGAGAGGAGAGTGGACCATTGAAGAAAGGGAAGGAGGAGGGGACCCAGGGAGAATTGACAGGAAGGTGAGAAGAAGTGAAAGGTCAGAGTGGGGAACAGAGAAGTGGGAAGGGGGAAAGTTTGTTCAGCAGAAGGAGAAATCGATGTTTATGCCGTCAGGTTGGAGGCTACCCAGATGAAATACAAAATGTTGCTCCTCCACCCTGAGGGTGGCCTCACCTTGGCACAAGAGGAGGTCGTGGACCGACACTTTGGAACGGGAATGTTCAGCTACTGAGAAGTGCTGCTTATAGCGGATGGTGAGGAGATGCTGGATAAAGTTGTCCCCCAGTTTACAGAGGGTCTCTCCAATGTAGAGGAGGCCACATTGAGCCACTCTGTCTATGCTTGCCATAATCTTATACACTTCTATCAAGTCACCTCTCTCTCCGCTGCTCCAGAGAAAAGCCCTAGTTCACTCAACCTTTCCCCATAAGCCACATTCTCTAATCCAGGCAGCCTGCTGGTAAATCTCCTCTGCACCCTCCACATCCTTCCTATAATGAAGTGGGAAGAGCTGAATGCGGAAAAGTTTCAGGAAACAGGGCTTTTAGGCAAACTTCAAAGGTGCAGAAATCTGTGCTTAAAGTTCCATAAGTATCAACTCTTCAGCAAACTGCGGTGTGTTATCCGATTCTAATGATCTGCCATCAGACTTCAGTCAATACTTCTCTGTTCAGAAATAACAGGAGCTGTGCACAGCTGCAGTCCCTTGTTGCTCGATGCAGGGTCTTGACATGGAAGTTCAGCCTTCATCTGTAGCCTCTACTGATGCTTGCTGACCTGCTGAGTTACTCCTGCGGCCTTTGTTATGGACTCCAGCACTTACAGTCTCACTGCCGTCAACCACACAACAGTCGGAGCCTGCCCGCAAATTCCTGAACCAGTATCCACTGTTACTGTCAGGAACTTTGAGCCTGTAGCCAAATTTCGGGCAACAGCGCCCTCTCCAAAAACTTCTGTTGATGACAGCCCGCAGTAAATATCAAAGACTTGCTTTATTTATCACGTTTGTGTCATCAACCAACACAGACTGAGGATGCCATGGGCACCAAAGTAGCATGCCCACAACTCACTAACCCTAACCCGTATGTCTGTGGAATGTGGGAGCAGACTGGAGGTCCCAGGAGGGCTAAAAGAAGGCATGAAATTGCTTTAGCGGACAAAGTGAAGGATAATCCCAAGGGATTCTACAGATATGTTAAGAGCAAAAGGATTGCAAGGGACAAAATTGGTCCTCTGGAAGTTCAGAGTGGTAAACTATGAGTGGAGCCAAAAGAGATGGGGGAGATCTTAAATGGATTTTTTTGCATCTGTGTTTAGGAGAAGGACACAGAGTCTATAGATGTGAGGCAAAGTGGCATCAACTTTATGGACCCTGCACAGATTACAGAGGAGGAGGTTTGTACTGTCTTGAGGTAAATCAGGGTGGATAAATCCCCAGGGCCTGACAAGGTGTTCCCTCTAAAAATGATGTGAGCTCGATTTCAATGTTTGGGAGATGTTTGGACAGGTACATGTATGGAGGGCTATGGTCTGGGTGCAGGTCAATGAGACCAGGCAGTTTAAATGGTTCAGCATGGACTAGATGGGTCAAAGGGCCTGTTTCTGTGCTGTACTTCTCTATGACTATGGCTTCATAACCCACATGGTCACGGGGAGAACATACAGACAGTGGCGGGGTTTGAACCCGGGTCGCTGGGCTGTAACAGCTTTATGCTAACCGTTCTTCACCCAGGATCGTCACCCTGTGGTGGTGGAAAGGATTGTGAGTTCCTGAGATCCCAAGAACGAAGCTGGCTGGAGCTTAGCTCCTGGAAGAGTCGGCCATGTTGCTAAGTTTAGGGGAGAGGTTCCAGACAAGGAGCGATCCAACCAAGATCTAAAGGTGGAGCTGGCAGAAGATGACGGCAGATGAAGTGAACGTTGCACCGATGATGTCTCCTCGTACGGTGACGAAGCGTTTGCAAATGGATTTCCAAGATCGAAGAACACCTCAACCCAACCATCAACCACCCGAGCTACACGTTTTCCAGATGATGACACATTGCAATAGCAGCGAAGGAGGAGGAAGGCTCCCAGTGATGGTTCCCGGTCATCTTGCATTCCATGTCACTGGACCCTGACCCCGACCTGTCCAGGACCGCATGATGGCTGCCCTAGCATCAATCTCCCCACATTAATCAAAGTCATGCACAGGCGTTGTCCACTCAGCGAATCCAACCTCACATCCCAGCTTCTACAGCCACCTGAAGACCCACAGATAGACAGCTCCTTAGGAGAATATCACACTCACATTACTACTGGTACTAGCCACTACACTACTGTGCCTCCAACCTGACTTCGGCCTTAACTAAAGGTAGCACACACAAAATTCCAGAGGAACTCAGCAGGCCAGGCAGCATTTATGGAAAAGAGTAAACAGTCGACGTTTTGGGCCGAGACCCTTCACCAGGACTGGAGAAAAAGAGATGAGGAGTTGGAGTAAAAATGTGGGGAATGGGGAGGAAGAAATACGAGGTAGTAGGTGACAGGTGAAACCAGGAGAGGGGGAGAAGATGAAGTAAAGAGCTGGGAAAGTGAATGATGAAGGAGATAAAGGGCTGGAGAAGGGGAATCTGATAGGAGAGGACGGAAGGCCATGGGAGAAAGGAAGAGGGAGGAGCACCTGACGGAAGTGATGGGCAGGTGAGAGAAGGAATTGGGAATGGTGAAGGTGGGAACAGTTACTGGATGTTTGAGAAATCAATGTCCATGCTATCTATTGGAGGCTACCCAGATGGAATGTAAGATGTTGTTCCTCCAACCTGAGTGTGGCCTCATCACGGCAGTAGAGGAGGCCATGGACTGACATGTCAGAATAGGAATGGGAAGTAGAGTTGAAACGGGTGGCCACTGCGAGATCCCGTGGCAGACAGGGCGTGGGTGTTCTGGGAAATGGTCTCCCAATCTATGTTGGGTAACTAATAAAAAGCCACGTGGCGTAAGATGGCAGTGAAGACACGTTCCCAGGATGGATACGTGGCTGAGGCTGCAGGTCAGAGTGAGCACAAGGGCGAAGAATCGGAGAGCAGTGGGGATCACAGAGAGGGAGCAGTGAGAGAGGGTTTCACTGAACTCCCATTGAGGGGAAGAATTAAGCTTCTTCAGGATTGGCACCCCTGCAAGAGACTTCACAGTGTAGTAACTGCATCACAAGGTTGTGATTCAACCTTGATCTCAAATCACGAAATGGCTAGAGAATTTCCAAAAACATTTGCAAGTTACTAAACTCTGTTCAGCAGGATCCTGCTGTCAGAAATCTGTAAGTAACTCCTTGCTGCGATACTTCAGGAATCGAAAGGCTGTCGTCTAAATTCAGGAGACAGTGTCTCCTTGTCAAATTTTAGTGACTTGCACATTAGCATGACACTTCAGAAAACAGTTCTGCATCATCAACTCTCAGGGAGCAACACTCAGGCAGAATTCAAGAATATGATGCTTTCATTAAATGTCAGTTAAAAAGCAACCTGATTTCACATTTAAGGTAGACACAGGAGATTCTGCAGTTGCTGATCATCCAGAGTATCACACACAAAGTGCGGGAGGAACTCAGCAGGTCAGGCAGCATCTATGGAGGGGAATAAACCGTCAATGTTTCGCACCGAGACCCTTCATCAGAACTGGAAATGAAGGGGGCAGAAGCCAGAGTAAGAAGGTGGGTGTGCAGGGGAATGAGTACAAACTGAGAGGTGATAGGTGAGACCAGGTGAGGGGGAAGGTGGGTGGGGGAGGGAGAGGGGGGGATGAAGTGAGACACTGGGAGGTGATAGGTGAGACCAGGTGAGGGGGAAGGTGACTGGGTGGGGGAGAGGGGGGATGAAGTGAGACACTGGGAGGTGATGGGTGAGACCAGGTGAGGGGGAAGGTGGGTGGGTGGGGGAGAGGGGGGGATGAAGTGAGACACTGGGAGGTGATAGGTGAGATCGGGTGAGGGGGAAGGTGGGTGGGTGGGGGTGAGGGGGGATGAAGTGAGACACTGGGAGGTGATAGGTGAGACCAGGTGAGGGGGAAGGTGGGTGGGTGGGGGAGAGGGGGGGATGAAGTGAGACACTGGGAGGTGATAGGTGAGACCAGGTGAGGGGGAAGGTGGGTGGGTGGGGGAGAGGGGGGATGAAGTGAGACACTGGGAGGTGATAGGTGAGACCAGGTGAGGGGGGAGGTGGGTGGGTGGGGGAGAGGGGGGATGAAGTGAGACACTGGGAGGTGATAGGTGAGACCAGGTGAGGGGGAAGGTGGGTGGGTGGGGGAGAGGGGGGATGAAGTGAGACACTGGGAGGTGATAGGTGAGATCGGGTGAGGGGGAAGGTGGGTGGGTGGGGGAGAGGGGGGATGAAGTGAGACACTGGGAGGTGATAGGTGAGACCAGGTGAGGGGGGAGGTGGGTGGGTGGGGGAGAGGGGGGATGAAGTGAGACACTGGGAGGTGATAGGTGAGACCAGGTGAGGGGGGAGGTGGGTGGGTGGGGGAGAGGGGGGATGAAGTGAGACACTGGGAGGTGATAGGTAAGACCAGGTGAGGGCGAAGGTGGGTGGGTGGGGGAGAGGGGATGAAGTAAGAAGTTCTGAACTCAACTGGTGCATCTATCACCTGCTAGCTCTGATAAGATCTGTAAAGTAAGATTAGTTAGTGCATTGAAACATCGAAACATACAATGAATTGCGTTAACAGCCAACACTCTCTGGGGATGTTACTGGGGTTATCCCACGAGTGTTACCACTTTTCTGCCACCAACATAGCATGCCCGCAACTCAGTAACCCTAACCTGTACGTCTCTGGAATCTGGGAGGAAAGTGTAGCCCCCAGATGACTCCCACGTGGTTATGGGCTGCTCCTTTCAGACACTGGCAGGAATTGAACCCAGATCAGTGGTCACCGACACTGTAAAGCATAGTGCTAGCTGCCAGAGATGTCCTGTAAATGGCATCCACTGTCAAGTATCCAGCTCCAGTTGTCAGATTCCAGTTAAAGCAGACTCTGGGCTAGTTTCAGTCACTCCAATATATGTACATTGATAAGTTTACTTTTGAACTTTTTGAACTCTGAGGAAATCTCATCGCAATGTCAATTCTCAGAGAATGCTCAGCTGTCTAAATTTGGTAAACAACAGCTGATTTCAATGTACAGTATTTAGATATTTTTGTCAAATTTATTATGTTTTCTAACGTTCACATGTGCAGAGATTGAGTTCCAAACCCTGGTCAGACCACACTTAGACTATTGTGTTCAGTTCTTGTCGCCTCATTTTAGGAAGGATGAGGAAGCTTTAGAGAGGGTGCAGAGGAGATTTACCAGGATGCTGCCTAGATTAGAGAGCAGGTCTTGTGAGGATAGGTTGAGTGAGCTTAGGCTTTTATCTCTGGAGTGAAGGAGGATGAGAGGTGACTTGAAAGAGGTGTACAAGATGATAAGAAGCAGAGATTGAGTGGACAGCCAGAGACTTTTTCCCAGGACAGAAATGGATAATTCAAGGAGGCTTAATTTTACAATGATTGGAGGGAAGTATAGGGGGTGATGTCTGAGGACTTTTTTATTACACAGAGTGGTGGGTGTGTGGAACGCCCTGCCAGGGGTGGTGGTAGAGGCAGATACATTAGGGACATTTAAGAGACTTTTAGAAAGATTAAAAACTCTTGATTGTTTAATGTCATGCCCATTACACGAGTGTAAAGGAGAATAAAATAATTGTTACACTGGATCTGATGCAGCACAAAAATATACAAAAAGTATAAAACACAAGAAATATAGATACATAAGATAGTTTATATACTTAGATTGACTGTATGTCAACTAAGCAACACTCAACTCAGGAGTGTCTGTACATAAGGTGACTGGAAATGATACAGTAGTGGTGGTTGGGGGTGTGGAGGGTGGGTTAGTGGGTGGAGGTGTTGATCAGCCTCACTGCTTGGGGAAAGTCACTGTTTTTAAGTCTGGAGGTCCTGGTGTGGATGCCACATACCCTCCACTTGGATAGGCACGTGGATGGTAGAAAAATAGAGGCTATGTGTGAGAGAAGGGTTAAATTGGTTTTGGAGCAGGTTAAAAGATCGGCCCAAGATTATGGGCCAAAGGACCTGTAGTGTGCTATATACTATGTTCTTGCATTGCTCCACGTGGGAGTCCGACAGGAGTTTACATTCCCCCAGGTTTTCAGGTAGTGTGTTATTAACTGAAATTGTACAGCAGGCTGGCTGCCCCAGCCTGCAATCTCCCTGCATGGGCTCAGTCAGCCAGCAATGGATTATTATCCAACATGTAATGACAAGGTGATGTTTACACGTACAGGGAACATAAAACACTAGGTACAGAAAATACCTCAGACACTATGAGATAAAAGCAGGGCTGGAGATTTGTAAGGTGTTGCTCAGACCATTCCTGGGGTATTGTGAACAGCTTTGGTCCCTGTACCTGAGGCAGCATGTACTGGCATTGCAGAGGAGGTTCATGGGTAAGATTCTGGGAATGACAAGGTGAACATATGAGAAGCATTTAAATGGGTCTGGGACAGTACTCGCTGTAGTTTTCACCATATCAATATGACAGGACGTGATGTTTGGGTGATTTAAATGCCTGACCAGATGGATTGAAAAGGCAGAGTGTCAGGACAAGAGGTGAGAGTCGGGCCATTTCTGCTCGCTGGCTCCACAATATTAACTTGGCTCTGTGTTAAACTGATGCCAAGACTGTGACCTGTTCCTGCAGCCCTGGGATCCACGATGTTAACTCGGCTCTGTGTTAAACTGAGGCCGAGTCTGCGGCCTGTTCCTGCAGCTCCAGGCTCCATGTCTGAGGGCTCCATGATGTTTACTCAGTGCGGTGAAAACTGAGGCTGAGGCTGTGACCTGCTACTGCAGCTCCAGGCTCCGTGTCAATGAGCTCGTTTATGCTCAAAATGCTATTTGCTTACTTCTATTGTTTGCATAATTTGTTTTTTTTTCCTGTCTGTACATTGGGGGGGCTTGATGATCTTCATTTTTAATGGGTTCATTTGGGTTTCTTTGTGTTGTGGCTGCCTGTTAGGAGACGAATCTCAAGGTTTTATAACATATACGTACTCTGATAACAAACGTACTTTGAACTTTGAATGAGGAGGGTCTTATTGAAACCTTTCAAATACTGAAAGACTTAGATAGTGGATATGGAGAGGATGTTTCCTACAGTGGGGGAGTCTAGGACCAAAGGGCACAGACAGAGTGGACGAAGAGAGGATGTTTCCTATAGTGGGGGAGTCTAGGACCAGAGGACACAGATAGAGTGGATGTGGAGAGGGTATTTGCTATAGTGGGGGAGTCTAGGACCAGAGGACACAGATAGAGTGGATGTGGAGAGGATGTTTCCTACAGTGGGGGAGTCTAGGACCAGAGGGCACAGACAGAGTGGACGAAGAGAGGATGTTTCCTATAGTGGGGGAGTCTAGGACCAGAGGACACAGATAGAGTGGATGTGGAGAGGGTATTTGCTATAGTGGGGGAGTCTAGGACCAGAGGACACAGATAGAGTGGATGTGGAGAGGATGTTTCCTACAGTGGGGGAGTCTAGGACCAGAGGGCACAGACAGAGTGGACGAAGAGAGGATGTTTCCTATAGTGGGGGAGTCTAGGACCAGAGGACACAGATAGAGTGGATGTGGAGAGGATGTTTCCTATAGTGGGGGAGTCTAGGACCAGAGGACACAGATAGACTGGATGTGGAGAGGGTATTTGCTATAGTGGGGGAGTCTAGGACCAGAGGACACAGATAGAGTGGATGTGGAGAGAGTATTTGCTATAGTGGGGGAGTCTAGGACCGGAGGACACAGATAGAGTGGATGTGGAGAAGGTATTTGCTATAGTGGGGGAGTCTAGGACCGGAGGACACAGATAGAGTGGATGTGGAGAGGGTATTTGCTATAGTGGGGGAGTCTAGGACCAGAGGGCACAGATCGAGTGGAGGTTGAGAGGATGTTTCCTATAGTGGGAGCAGCCTCAGAGTAAAGTGACGTCCATTTAGAATAGCGATGAGGGGGAATTTCTTTAGCCAGAGAGTGGTGAATCTGGGGAATTTGCTGCTGCAGGCGGCTGTGGAGGCCAAGTCATTGGGTATACTTAAGGTAGAGATTGATAGATCAGAATCGCTAAATTTGGTAAATTAGTTTTTTATTGTCACTTACCGAGGTACAGTGAAAATGTTTTTGGATACAGATCATTTCACCACGTCAGTACAAGGAGAAAGCAGTGACAGAGTCGGGATGAAGTGTCACAGTCACAGAGAGAGAGTGCAGTGCAGGCTGGCAATCAGGTGCCAGGGCCACAGCAAGGACTGGGAGATCAAGAGTTCATCTTCAGTGTACAAGAGGTCTGATCAAGGGTCTGGTACAGCGGGTAGAAGCTGTCCCTGGGCCTGGTGGGATGAGCTTTCAGGCTTTTGTATCTCCTGCCCGATGGAGAATGTCCTCGGGGGGTGTTCACTGACACAGAGATACATGCTGAACATGAATAACAACATGCTGCTCCGTCAGACTTCTCCACAGCCGCTCGTTACTGAGATTTGAAAACGCAAACCCTTTTCTTGAAATTTGCAAGTCGCTGTGATCGGTTGAAAAGCGGATTCAGTGTTTGGCTTCCTGAACCTCGCTGACAAGTGGTCGTTCACTGAAACTTGAAGGAAGATGGCTGATGTTTGTCAGCGGAATGTGTTCCCTGACTTTTCACCATTTCGGACAGTTTCCAAATTCTGCCGTTGCTGCAGGAACCGGCTCGCTGCCCTTAAAATTGACCAAGACAGCATCTGTGCTCCTGTACACAGCAAACTCAGGGGTCAGGCGGCGTCCGTGCAGGGAAACGGACAGTCAGTGTTTTGGGTCCGGCCTCGGGCAGCATGGTAGTGTGACGATTAGCACCACGCTTTACGGCACCAGCGCTCACCGATCGGGGTTCAATTCCCACCGCTGTCTGTATGACTTCCTTGCCATCACGTGAGTTTGCTCCGGGTGCTCCAGTTTCTTGCCACTTTCCAAAGGCGTACAGACGAGGGTTATTAAGTTGGTGCTGGATGTGTGGCAACACTTACTGGCTGCCCAGCGCAATCCTCACTGATCTATTTTGGCACAAGTGACGTACTTCACTGTATGTTTCGCAGTATTGTACATGTGACAAATAGGCCTCATAACATAATTAGACCATAAGACATAGGAGCAAATTAGGCCATTTAGCCCATCGTCTGCTCCGCCATTCCATCATGGCTAATTTACTATCCCTCTCAACCGCATTCTCCTGCTTTCTCCAAGTACCCTTTGATGCCTTGACTAATGAAGAACCTATCAGTCTGGTTCTCGTTCTCTCTCTTTTTCCCCCCTCACTATAATCTCCCCCCAACCCTATCTTTCTTTCTCTCTTATTTCCCATAATTCTCCACCTTCCGCCTAGCTCATTTTCCTTCAGCC
This sequence comes from Hemitrygon akajei, assembly GCF_048418815.1. Classification (NCBI taxonomy): domain Eukaryota; kingdom Metazoa; phylum Chordata; class Chondrichthyes; order Myliobatiformes; family Dasyatidae; genus Hemitrygon; species Hemitrygon akajei. The sequence continues at coordinate 13,550,324 of NC_133151.1, read as the reverse complement.
TCTCAGCTCTCTACTTCATCCCTCCCCCCACTTCTTATCCCCCCTCGACCATCCCATGTTACTTCACTCCTGATGAAAGGTTTCGGCCTGAAACGTCGTCACTACCTCCTCCCATAGATGCTGTCTGGCCTACTGAGTTCTCCCAGCATTTTGTGTTTTTAAGAACCTATCAGCCTCCACTGTAAGTATACTCGAAGACCTGGTCTGCAGAATGGCCTATGTTTCAGGTCAAGACCCTGCAAGAGGACTGAGAGTAGAGAGAGAGAGATGGCCTGCATTATTAACACCAGAGATTCTGCCAATGCCAGAAATCTGGAGCGACACACACAAAATGCAGTATATTGCATTTAATTTTCATATAAATGCAAAAGTACAGGGACCATTTGCAAGGAAATTGCCAGCACTTGAGGACCTAAGTTATAGGGGAAGGTTGAACTGGCTCGGACTTTATCCCCTGGAGTGTAGGAGAATGAGGGGAGATTTGACAGAGGTATACAAAAGTATGAGGGGTTTAGATAGGGTAAATGCAAGCAGGCTTTTACCACTGAGGTTGGGTGAGACTACAAACAGAGGCCATGGGTTAGGGGTGTGTAACCCTCTCACTGTGGTTCGGTAGCTATCTCTGGTGACTCAGCAATGAATCGGGTAATGGTGGATGCTGAACCTTTATTCTGCGTGAAAAGCACCAGCCACGATTCGAATTTGCCTCAAAGTCCGTTACAATCTAACTGACTAACTCAGAAATATTGGTACTTCCCATGGAATCATTTGTCCTCACAAAGAACTTTTTACAATAGCATCTGTCCTTCGGGCAGGGGTCCGCGAGCGTCTTTCAGTGTGTTCTGCTCCTCACCTCACTTCTCATCCCCCAACTCCTCCCAAAAGGACCCAAAACCAACCCACGTTCTCCTAGAGATCTGATGCTACCAATCTTTCTCAAATGTTCCATGGTGTCCCACTGGACAGAATGTTTTCAGGACAAGCCCGATTGGTTGACACAACATTCAGGACAAACCCGATTGGCTGACACAACATTCAGGACAAGCCCGATTGGCTGACACAACATTCCTAAGCAGATCAAATGACTCCTTATCTTAACAGAAACTAAAATATTGAATTTTAAAGCTTAATTAACAGAGCACACTGCGTTTTACAGAAAAGCTGAAGGAAATAAAATACCCAGCAGCATAAAGGTAGTAACACAATAAAACTTGTTCTTGACCTGTGTACTGTATTGCAGGTGAAAGACAAAATGTTTAAGTGGAACATGAGGGGGAGCTTCTTCACTCAGAGGGTGGTGAGAGTGTGGAAGGAGCTGCCAGTGGAAGTGATGGATGTGGGTTCGATTTCAACATTTACTAGATATTTGGATAGGTACGTGAATGGGAAGAATATTGAGGGATATGTCCTGGGAGCAGGTTGATCACAGACTGGATGGGCTGAAGGGCCTGTTTCTCTGGTGTTCTACAGTGGGACAAAAAAAAATCTATATTAAATGTCACATGAAATTAAATTCAATTACATTTAGTAAATAATGTAAATCAACAGGAAAAAAGAGACAGTATCAATATCATGTTAATCCCAGAGCTCCCTGTTAGGAAATGTCTGTAAGCGATTTTTTGCTTTCATGTTTCAGAAGCAGATCCTCCTGTCAAATTTCAGTAAACAGAGACTGATTTCAAATCTCAGTATTTCGAACTTGCCCTGAAAATGCTAGCATCTGTCAGCTTTCAGGGAAAATTAAACAGTTTGCTTCCATTAAATTTTCACAGAATCCACAAATGTTGCAAAACAACAGATTTCACATCATGTAAGTTAGTGATATTAAATTTGATTCTGCTTCTGACAAATAGCCATGGTTATTACTGTAAACTGTACTGAGTGATTCTCACCGAGATACAGTGAGAAGCTTTTAGACGGGTCATTCCATACAGCAGTACATCGAGGCTGCACAACAAGAGAAACAGGACGCAAAATTTAAAGACAGAGGTTAACTTTATCTGTGTCACATGTGCCGGGGCGATGGCACAGTTGCATAACGATTAGCCGATTGCTTTACAGCGGGGTTCGATCCCCGTGACCACATCCTTCGGTTTCCTCCCAGCTTCCAAAGACGTACAGTTAGGGTCAGTGAGCTGTGGGCACTGGAAGCATGGCCACACTTGTGGGCTGTCCCCAGACAATCCTCGCTGGTTTGATTTGATGCATTTCGCTGTATGTTTCGATGCACATGTGACAATTGTTAGTCTTTCTAAATAGAGAGAAAGTACAGTGCGGGCAGACAATAAGGTGCAAGGTTACAATGAGTTAGATTGGGGGATCAATAGTTCATATTTAGAGTAATCATCGAGCACTGCAGCACAGAAACAAACCCTTCAGCCCATCTAGACCATGCCAAACTATTAATCTGATTGACCCACACCGGGACCACAGCCCTCCATTCCCCTCCCATCCACGTACTTATCCAAACTCCTCTTTGGCGATGAAGTCGAACCTGTATCCACCACTTCCACTGACAGCTCATTCCACACTCTCACTACCCTCTGAGTGAAGATGTTCCATTCCCCCTGTGAACCCTTTAAACTTTTCACCTTTCACCCTTAACCCATGACCTCTAGTTGCAGCCCCACCCAGCCTCAGAGGAAAAAACCCTGCTTGCATTTACCCGATTTAGACCCCTCAGAATTATGTCTAGCCCAACCAAATCTCCCTCCGCTCTCCTACGCTCCAGGGAATAAAGTCCTAACCTATCCAACCTTTCCCTGTAAGTCACTTTACGTTTAAATTTACAAAGCTGCATTTGCTGGAACTCTGAGCTAAATCCAGTGACTGCTGGGAAAAACTGGTCAAGCATGCTCTGTGGAGCGAGGAACTGAGTTCACATTTCAGGTTAGGGTTACGAAGCAGGTCGGGAGATCAAAAGTTCATACTTAGATTCATAGATTGATCGAACACTACAGCGCAGAAACAGACCCTTCAGCCCATCTAGTCAGTCTGAACTATTACTCTGCCTAATCCCTTTGATCCGCAGCTGGAAGATACTCCTCCCATCAGCTCAAGGACCCCTCCCTCAAGGGGTGGCATGCAGGTTTCAGGTTTCAGACAATAGCACAAGACTGTTTATTGTGTTCAATCTTCAAAATTTCAGTAAACAATATGAAGCCCAGACAGAGTGGACGAAGAGAGGATGTTTCCTATAGTGGGGGAGTCTAGGACCAGAGGACACAGATAGAGTGGATGTGGAGAGGATGTTTCCTATAGTGGGAGAGTCTAGGACCAGAGGACACAGATAGAGTGGATGTGGAGAGGATGCTTTCTGTAGTGGGGGAGTCTAGGACCAAGGGCAGAGTATCAGAATAGAGGGACATCCATTTAGAACAGAGATGAGGAGGAATTTCTTTAGCCAGAGGGTGGTGAATCTGTTGAATTCATTGCCAGAGATGACTATGGAGGCCAAGTGATTGGATATATTTAAAGCGGAGGTTGATAGCTTCTTGATTATTCAGGTCTGGAAGGGTTATCGGGAGAAGGCTGGAAAATGGGGTTAAGGGGGTATTATACCATAAGACGTAGGAGCAGAATTAGGCCATTCAGCCCATCAAGTCTGCTCCACCATTCCATCATGGCTGATTTATTATCCCTCTCAAAGCGATTATCCTGGCTCCTTTTAACAGGAAGTAGTGAGTGTGTGGAATGCCTTGATAGGGATGATGGTACAGGCAGACACATTAGGAATATTTAAGAGACTGTTAGATAAACACAGGGATGATAGAAAAATGGAGGGTTATGATGGAGGGAAGGGTTAGATTGATTTTGGAGTAGGTTATGTTGGCACAATATTGCGGGTCTAGGGGCCTGCACTGGGCTGTAACGTTTTACGTTATTATTCCTGAAAGCAGTGTGATGCATCCACTGTGTGTGATTGGAGCTGGTTCCACTGGGTGAGATGAGACAATCCCTGGTCTCACAAAGACCCCTGCTGGTTCCTCAGTGATCGCTGGTCCGTTTTACCCTGTTTTTCTGTCCGTGATCACGTGTGACGTGCCTTGGGTTGCATGGACACTGGGGATAATGTTCAGACGTTGTACCAAATCTGTGAGATCAGGACACGACTGTCTGTTAACCTGAGCATCAAGGCAAGAAGCGATTTTTTTTATGTAGCAACACGACTCTCGCTCGGAATCAGGTTTGTTTGCAAAGGCCGATGTTACGAAATTTGTTGTTTTGTGGCAGTGGTACATTGCAAGATATAAAAAAATACTGTGTTCAAAGTTCAAAAATTTAAGTTCAAAGTAAATTTATTATCAAAGTACATATATGTCACCATTTACAACCCTGAGATTCATTTTCTAGTGGGACTTCACAGTAAATTCAAAGAACCAGAACAGAATAATGAAAGACCACACCCAAGACGAGGGACATCAGCCGATGTGCAAAAAAATGACAAACTGTGTGAATGCAAAAAGGAGAGATGATAATGAATAAGCAATAAATATCGAGGATGTGAGTTGAAGGGTCCTTGAAAGTGAGTTAATTGGTTGTGGGAGCGGTTCAGTGATGGAGTGAGTGAATTTGGGTGAAGTTATTCTGGTTCAAGAGCCGGATGTTTGGTTATTGATACAGTGAAGAATAGGCCTTCTGGCACTTTGAGCCACGCTGCCCAGTCATCCCTGATTTAACCCGAGCCTAACGATGGGACAATTTTCAATGACCAATTGACCTGCTGACCAGTCGGTCTTTGGACTGTGGGAGGAAACCGGAGCACCAGGAGGAAACCCACATGGGCACGGGGAGAAGGTACCAACTCCTTACAGAAGAGCCTGGCCTGGGTGGTGGTGGTCCTTGCTCATGGAAGCTGCTTTCCTGCAACGGGGCTCCGTGTTGATGTGCTCAGTAAGAAATAATTTAAAAATAAACAAACAGTGTAAAAAAGTGGGCAAAAGAGTGCGATTGGTTTCATGGATTCGTGGGCTGGGGATCAGAAGGCAGAGAGGAAGAAGCTGTTCCTGAATCATTGAATGTGTGTCTTCAGGCTCCTTTACCTACACTCTGGTGGTGGTTTTGAGAAGAGGCCACGTTCTGGGCAATGGGGGTCATTCGTGATGGATGTCCTCCTTTTGAAGATGTCCGCAATGGTGGGAATGATGGGACTGTCTGAGCTAACGACCATCTTTTTCTACCCCTTGGTACCAGTACAATACAGTGCTGCAACCAGTTAGAATGCTCCCATCTGCTGAGATTTGCTAGTCTTTGGTGACATGCCAAGTCTCTGGAAACTCCTAATGAAATGTGGCGGCCGTAGTGCCTTCTTCATAATTGCATCAATGTGTTGGGCCCAGGATAGAACTTCAGAGATGTTGACACCCAGGAACTTTCCAGCGCTGGCTCCTTGGTGAGAACTGGTGTGTGCTTTCTCCCAGAGTCTTCTCAGAGCTGCTGCCCTGGCCTCGGTGGCTGTTTGTGGGAGGGAGTGCTGATCCTCTTCCACCCTCTGCATGGGGACGTGTTATCCTGATGTCTCATTCCCAGAGAGGGAGACACCCAGGAGAATGCTAATGCTGGAATCCAGAAGGTTGGGCAGCATCTGTGGGGGATGGCGGGAGGGGGAGAGGAATTGTCGACCGCTTCTGAACCGAAACATCGACTCTAATGTGGCTCTAATTCCCGGATTCTGTTCCAGGATGCCAAACACCTCAGACAGTGGGAAGAGTCAAAGTTCAAAGCAAGTTAATTATCAAAAAATGTGTACGTCACCATATACTAACTTGAGATTCATTTTTTACGGGCTTTCACAGGGAAATAACAAAATACAACAGGATTAGAATCAGAATCAGGTTTAGTCTCGCTGGTATACAGCACTGAGCAAATGTTTGAGGCATAGATACAATATATAGCTAGAGTGCCTAAGGTTTTTGCACAGTATTGTCTTTGTCAACGTGAGTTTGTAAATCTGGCGGGAGCAAAGGATGTTGGGAATGGTGAGGGTGGAGTGCCGCAGGAGGGGTGTGGGATAGGGGGCAGAGAAGTTTCAGGGGTGGCATGTGGTGTGAGTGCAGACACACCCAGCCCTAAGACACCAGGCAAGGTTAATTGATACAAAACAATTGGTTTATTGATCATTACTGAATGTCTCTCTGATGCTTCCCACTCCCTCCCCTCACCCTTCCTCTTTTCCCAACCATGCCTCTCCCTGTCCCTCTCCCTGCCCCCCTTCCCCCTCTCAGTCCACAATAGAGACTCATATCAGAATCAGGTTTATCATCACTCACATACGTCATGAAATTTGTTCTTTATTGCAGTAGCTGTACAGCGCAATACATACAATTACTACAGTATTGTGTAAAAGTCTTAGGCACCCTAGCTTTCCTGTGAGCCTCAGACTTTTCCACCGTTATGTCTGTTGTGAAATTTGTTGTTTTGTGGCAGCACTACATTGAAATACATTATTAAAACTTCACAACATGAAATACATTCAAATAAAATTAAATAAGTAATGCAATAAGTGAGGGAAAATAGTGAAAAACTATACACAAAGAAATACTGACAAGCAGTGTGCAAAAGACGACAAATTATGCCCACCTCACTTCTTCCACACTGCCAGCTCCCCCTTAATAACACATAAACTTCAATCAGATTGCTTCTTAACCTTCGAAATTCCAGGGGATGCAGGCTGTAATCTCTCCTAATCTGTTCCCAATTAGTATTTAATTACAGGAAGGGCTAACGACCTCCACAGGGACCCTGGGCTCAGACTAAACCAGGACATTTCTCACTTCTGGTCTTTACAATCCAGGCCAACGTTTCTCCTGGGCATCTGTCTGAAGTCCAGATCTCAGGGGGCAGAGAGGCAAATTCACTGCCTCGGCCCAGTCCCTGACATCTGATTCTCAGCCTGAGGCTCTGTTCGAGCAGGGAGAGAGGCAAGTCAGCTCTCACACCTTCCTCCCTCAGCTCAGTTGTGACAGGGAAGACGGCAAGTTACTCAAGTATTAATTATTGACTCCTGTCTGATATACTTGCTGCTAACCTGCTGTGCAAATGTTCCGTGATTGTGACAGTTCATCTTGAATACGTACTTTTGTACAGGGTTCAGAATCTGTTTCACTATCACTGACAAATGGTGTCAAATTTATTGTTTTGTGACAGCAGAACAGTGGAAATTCTGACACCCATGTGCCTATCTAAGAGTCTCTTAAGCGTCCCTAAAGTACTGCCCCTACAGCACCCCTGGCAGGGCGTTCCACACGACCACCACTTTCTGTGATAAACCTACCTCTGACACCCCCTTCCTATACTTTCCTCCAGTCAGCTTAAATTATGCCCCCTCATATTAGCCGTTTCCACCCTGGGGAAAAGTCTCTGGCAGTCCACTCGATCTGTCCCTCTTATCATTTTGTCAAGTCACATCTCATTCTCCTCTGCTCCAGAGATAAAAGCCCGAGCTCGCTCAACCTCTCCTCATAAAACATGCCCTCTAATCCAGGCAGCAACCTGCACCCTCTTTGAAGCTTCCTCATGCTTCCTATAGTGAGGTGACCAGAACTGAACACAATATTCCAAGTGTGGTCTAACCAGGGTTTTATAGAGCTGTGACATTACCTCACAGCTTTTGAACGCAGTTCCCCGACTAATGAAGGCCAACACACCCTACACTTGAGGGATCAACTCGTGTGGCAACTTTGAGGGATCGATGGACGTGAACCCCAAGATCCCTCTGTTCCTCCACACTGCCAAGAATCCTGTCATTAACCCTGTACTCTGCTTTCAAATTCGATCTTCCAGAGGGATTCTTTATGCTTTTCCGGGTTGAACTCATCTGGCTAAAGGAATTCCTCCTCACCTCTGTTCTAAATGGACGACCCTCTATTCTGAGAGTGTGCCCTCTGGTTCTCGACTCCCCCACTACAGGAAACATCCTCTCCACCAAGGCCTTTCAATATTTGTCAGGCTTCAATGAGATCGCCCCCTCATTCTTCAAAACTCCAGCGAGTACACACCCAGAGCCATCAAAGGCTCCTCACGTGTTAACCCTTTCATTCCCAGAAGGCATTGTACATCTTCCCATTCCATCGTATTGATCTTTTCACTTATGAAGGACGCATTTCATCCCCGCCTCCGGCGTTGTCTGTGTAGTTTGCTGGTTCTTCCTGTGAGCACGTGGACCTCCCCCAGATGCACCGGTTCCCTTCTGTATCCCAGCCATGTGTGGTGTCAGTGGGTTAATCAGCCCCACTAGCATGTGGGTGAGGGGTAGAATGTAAGGGGGCGAGCATGGGAACATGGGGAGCGACAACTAGTGGGGGGATATGGGAATGCTCAGAGGGCTGGCAGAGTCTCGATGTACTGAATGGCCTGAAATATAAAGTACACTCTGTGGCCACATTATTAGGGATCTCCTGTACCCAACTGACTGTACATTCCTGGTCTTCTGCTGCTGTAGCCTGTCCACTTTAAGGTTCAACGTGTTGTGCGTTCAGAGATGTTCTGCACACCACTGTTGTAACGTGTGGTTATTTGAATTACTGTCACCTTCCAGTCAGCTTGAACCAGTCTGGCCATTCTCCTCTGACCTCTCTCACTAACAAGAATCAGAATCAGGTTTATTATCACCAGCATCTGACGTGAAATTTGTTAACTTAGCAGCAGCAGTTCAATGCAATACATAATCTAGCAGAGAGAGAGAAAAACATAATAATAAATAAAATAAACAAGTAAATCAATTACACATATTGAATAGATTTTTTAAAATGTGCAAAAACTGAAATACTGTATATTAAAAAAGTGAGGTATTGTCCAAAGCTTCAAAGTCCATTTAGGAATCAGATGGCAGAGGGGAAGAAGCTGTTCCTGAATCACTGAGTGTGTGCCTTCAGGCTTCTGTATCTCCTACCTGATGGTAACAGTGAGAAAAGGGCATGTCCTGGGCACTGGAGGTCCTTAATAATGGACACTGCATTTCACTGCCACTCACTGGATGTTTTTTCTGTTACTTGCACCATTCTCTGTAAACACTAGAGTCTGTTGTGCGTGAAAATCTCAGGAGATACTCAAACCTCCCCATCTGGCACCAACAATCATTCCACGATCACAGTCACTTTGATCATATTTCTTCCCATTCTGACACTTGATCTGAACAACAACTGAGCTTCTTGACCATGTCTGTATGCTTTTATGCAGTGAGTTGCTGCCACATGATTGGCTGATTTTACCTGCCTTAACGAGCAGGAGTACAGGTGTACTTAGTGAATGTACACCACAGAGTGTACATTTCATTGTACAGTATGTGAACACTCAGTGGGCTTTGCCAATAACATCGATGTTTCTCCTCCTTGCTTGGAATATAAATGAGAATATGATTTCAATTCAGAGCAAAACAACAGCGAAGGTGAATTTATGATTAAAATTTATCATTCCCTGACAAATGAGAAATGAGATCGATCACAGGCAAAGAGAGTCCAGTATGAAGCATTCAGTATCTCAGAGTGGCGATGGAAATAGACTGCATGGTGTGCCTGTCCTGACAGGAGTAGGGATAGCCAAGGGGAGATTTGACAGGGGTGTTTAAAACTGCAGGCGTTTCCCCGCATCTTGAGATCAATTGCAAATGGAGGGCCAGGTCTGATTGTTCTCCGTCATATCGAAAAAGGTTATAAATCCATTGAAAAGTACAGCTTTAAACAGGCTCTTTGGTCCATCTAGTCTGTACTGAACCATTACAACTGCTTACTCACATCGACCCTAATCCTCCATAGCCCAACCATCCATGTATCTATCCAAACTTCTAAAAAACGTTGAAATCGAGTTTGCACGCACACTTGTGCTGGAAGCTCGTTCCACACTCTCACCACCCTCTGAGTGTAGAAGTTTCCTTACACTTTTCACCCTTCACCCTTAACCCATGACCCCTAGTTGCAATTCCACCCAACCTCAGTGGAAAAAGCCTGCTTGCATTTACCCAATATACACTTTTCATAATTTTGTATTAAATCTCCTCTCAATCTCCTGTGTTCCGACGATCATGGGAAACCTGTGCGGGAGAGTTTATAATGTGGAAACACCAATGGTACAAGTAGTCATCACAACCGGGGTCCTCCTTGGTGGCAGTGGATGGCCATGACTTCTGTGTCTTGTCAAGCCCTCACTCTCCACGAAGCGTTGGAGAACCACCTTCCTGGCCATCACTGTAGATCTCATCCGGCCAGTCTGCCGAGCTGGGAGGCTCTAATGTAGAATGCATAAGGAAACAGAAAGAAGTTCACTTCCCCGGAGAGTGTAGAGAATGTGAAGTTTGTTCACACAGAGGGAGGTTAGCATAGTGCCTTACAGTGCCAGTAACCCGGATCCAATTCCTGTTAAAACAACACACACAAAATGCTGGAGGAACTTGACAGGTCAGGCAGCATTTATGGAGGGGAATAAGCAATTGACATTTTGGGCTGAGACCCTTCATCAGGACTGGAGAAGAAGGGGGCAGATGCCAGGATTTCACGGTATACGCCAGTGATGTTAAACCTGATTCTGATTCTGAAAAAGAATATGGTGGAGGGGGAGGAATACAAGTTGACAGGTGATAGGTGAGACCAGGTGAGGGGGAAGGTGGGTGGGTGGGGGAGAGGGGGATGAAGTGAGACACTGGGAGGTGATAGGTGAGACCAGGTGAGGGGGAAGGTGGGTGGGTGGGGGAGAGGGGGATGAGGTTAGAAGCTGAGAGGTGACAGGTGGAAGAGGTAAAGGTCTGAAGGAGAAGTTTTTGATAGGAGAGATAGTAAATGATGGCAGAAAGTGAAGGAGGAGGCGAACCAGAGGGAAGTATCACAGATGTGAGGGGGGTGTGGATCAGCACTTGAGAAGGGAGTGTTCACACTGACAGATTTCGATGGGGGAGAGAAAGGTGGAGATTCACCTGGAATATGAACCAACAGGGTGGAGAGAGAGTTTCTATTTTCTTCCTTTGATTGGATCTGGCAGAGTCCAGCCCTTATCACCCCAGTCGCCCCTGGAGGAGACGTGTCTGAGTTGCCTCGCTGAACTACTGTGGTCCCTGTGGAAGTGAAACAGGTCCGTTTTATTTGTCATATTTACATTGAGTGAAATTTATTGTTTGCTTCCCTCACATCGATCGATAACTTGCTGGGGAGCTCCCAGCCTTAAGGCTCAGAATCTTCCTCACAGATGAACGTACTGAGGATCTGCAGAGCCTTCTATGCCAGTCTGTGAGACAGAAAGGCCCAGACACCACAGCCTCCCAGAACTTCCGGCCATCCATCATGGAGTGTTAGACAACAGCATGCAGGAGATTCTGGACTAGCCACTGACCTGGAGGAGCTGACTGGCTCCGTCCGTTCCTCTGACTTGCATAAAAGTCCCAGATGCAATGGCTTACCAGCTGAGTTCAAGCTCAAGTTTAACCAAACACAAATACTGATGAATACAGCCAAACGAACCAGTGTTACTCCAGGGCCACGGTGCAGACCACAGTACCAACAGTCACACATAGCACAAGGCACGTTTAGCACGTGTAAGATACCAGTAAAATGCAGTCCCATTAAAAAACAGTCCAAGACCCTCAGTTCATGAATGTTACAGCAGTCCGCAGACAGACACAATCTAACTTCTGTCTTTGCTCATCTGGTGAGTGAACACTAGGGGGCAGCACCAGGGCTGGCCTGGATGCCTCGCCACGCCGACTCTAACTCTTCTCTCCTGGGTGGTTATAGATCGGCAACACCACCCCTTGAGGCCTTGTTCACGCTGTGTCTGAGGCCTTGTCCTCGCTCCCCCGCCTTCCACCCAGTGAATCAGCATTCCACGTGAACAATGCCCAACAGGGTGCCACGATCCCAAGAAAAGCGACTAACAAGATCACTCGCTGTTAGACAGTGCACCGACGCACCAATGCCTCTCTGATGCAGGCAGCAGCACGCTCCAGCTCCTTCAACTCCACCAACAAGAAACTCACTGACGGGGTAGACCTGCTGTACTTTAAGTTCTTAATGTCCAGCAGGGCCTTGCAATCATTAGCCTCATCTACAAACAGAAGGGGGATGACATAAGAATTGGAAGCCCATTTTGTTCTTGAATGTGAACTAGGTTGTGTCCAAGACCTTTGCCAGCAGGGTCAAGTCTGTTCTGGGGTGACAGCACGAAGAGAGAAGCCGTGCTCTTCAGCAACTGGTCTGATTACATGAAGGTACTGGGAAGGTTTTAGAGGGACAGACTGGTGCAATGAGATTTGTCCTGGACTAGATGGCTGAAGGTCCCAATTCTGTGCTGGAATGCGTTATGATCTTTGAGGTTAGGAGTCTGCATCTGGGCAGAAATGGTGGAATTTCACCGTTCATTCAGTGTGATGGTCTCTCACTGTGCAACCGTACAGAGTAGCTGTTTATTCAGGGTGAGAGTCTCTGTGTAACTGTACAGCACTGGTTCCCAACCACCGGCCTGCGAGGAAACGGTATGAGTCAGCTGCACCTTTCCTCATTTCCTGTCACGCTGACTGTTGAACTTGACCCACGCGAGATCATCAGTTGCCTAAATGCAGTGATACCCTCGCGCCAGGGAACACTGGCCGCCTCGCACGGCCGGCGAGAAGTGCCATTGCTGCTGGCCTCTGAACCTGTTTAGCACACCGAACGTTTGTGGCGAACCCGGTGCTAAAATATTCACAGGCAACCTAATTCGGGCTCAGAGTTCCGTAAGTAGCAGAGCAGCTACCTCACTGAAAGTCATCCCTCGGCCGATAGATCCTACAAGGGGGGCGGGTGCGCACCCTGTTGCACTCCTCGCTCAGTCGATTGCTCTCCCCGGACTGTGGCCCCGGCACGGGGACCTCCGGCCCTGACCTTTTCCTCTCACCCCACCCACGACCAGCCGCACCTGGCCAAGGCGTCTGGCGGGACGCTGGAGTTCGGGCCCGGAGGCTGTCTAATGAGGCAATGAAGCCCTCAAAACTGCTTTGGTACCTTGAGTCCAAGCACCCTGCACTTAAAGACAAACCCACTGAGGTATTTGAGCAGAAAAAAACGTGAGCAAGCAGGGCAGAAGCAAGTGCTGATAGCCACGTAAACTAAATTGCGGAATAGACTGGACATAGGAACCCCCTTCGGGTATCGCTGTATTCCAGTCGTGTTTAACATCACTCCCCACCACCTCCCCCCCCCCGTCGGCCGGTCCGCACGAATATTGTCAATATTAAACCCGTCTGCGGTGCTAAAAAAGGCTGGTGACCACTGCTGTACAGGGTCACTGTTTATTCAGAGTGAGGGTCACTGTGTAACTGTACAGAGTCACTGTTTATTCAGAGTGAGGGTCACTGTGTAACTGTACAGGGTCACTGTTTATTCAGGGTGAGGGTCACTGTGTAACTGTACAGAGTCACTGTTTATTCAGAGTGAGGGTCAATCACTGTGTAACTGTACAGAGTAACTATTTATGCAGGGTGAGGGTCACTGTGTAACTGTACAGAGTCACTGTTTATTCAGAGTGAGGGTCACTGTGTAACTGTACAGGGTCACTGTTTATTCAGGGTGAGGGTCACTGTGTAACTGTACAGAGTCACTGTTTATTCAGAGTGAGGGTCAATCACTGTGTAACTGTACAGAGTCACTGTTCATTCAGAGTGAGGGTCACTGTGTAACTGTACAGAATTAAGGGTTATGGGGAAAAGGCTGGTAGATGGAGCTGAGTTTACGGGCAGATCAGCCATGATCTTATTGAATGGTGGGGCAGGCTCGATGGGCTGGATGGCCTACTCCTGCTCCTATTTCTTATGTTCTTATGTAAAACATTTGTTAGGCCACTCATTAACACCATAAGAGCAAAAGATGATACAGAAACATAGAAAGATAGAAAACCTACAGCACAACACAGGCCCTTCGGCCCACAATGCTGTGCCGAACATATTCTTACAATTGAAATTTCCTAGGCTTACCCATAGCCTCTTCAAATTATCCACCATTGTCCCTGTACCAAAAAAGACGAAGGTAACATGCCTGAACAACTGGCATCCTGTTGCACTCACCTCAAAAATAAGCAAATATTTTGAGAGGCTGGTCAAGGATTGCATCTGCAGCTTGCTACCACCCAAACTGGACCCCCTACAATTCGCCTACCGACACCACCAATCGACAGATGACACAAAAGCCACAGCTGTACATACCGTCCTTACACATCTGCAGAGGAAGGATGCTTATGTGAGATTGCTGTTCTTGGACTACATTTCAGCATTCAACACCATAGTTCCATCCAGGCTCTACAAGAAGCTCAGAGATCTTGGCCTTGACCCTGCCTTGTGCAGCTGAATCCTGGACTTCCTGTCAGATTGTCAGAGGGTTATAAGAGTGGGCTTCCTCACCTCCAGTCCTCTGACTCTCAATATGGGAGCCCCTCAGGGCTGCGTACTGAGTCCCTTCCTTTACTCCCTGTATACCCACGACTGTATTGCCACCCACAGCTCCAATCTGATGATTAAATTTGCTGACGACACTACATAGATTGGCCTCATCTCAAACAATAACAGAGTGGTCAACAGGGAAGAAGTCATCTTTCTGACATAGTGGTGTCAAGAAAACAACCTCTCCCTCAATGTTGCAAAAACAAAAGAGCTGGTTGTGGATTACAGGAGGAATGGAGACGGGCTAACCCCTATTGACATCAATGGATCTGGGGTTGAGAGGGTAAACAGCTTCAAGTTCCTCGGTATCCACATCACCGAGGACCTCACGTGGTCTGTACACACCAGCTGCGTGGTGAAAAAGACACAACAGTGCCTCTTTCATCTCAGACGGTTGAGGAAGATTGGTATGGGCCCCCAAATCCTAAGAACTTTCTACAGGGGCACAATTGAGAGCATCCTGACTGGCTGCATCACTGCCTGGTATGGGAACTGTACCTCCCTTAATCACAGGTCTCTGCAGAGAGTGGTGCGGACAGCCCAGTGCATCCGTAGTTGTGAACTTCCCACCATTCAGAACATTTACAGAGACAGGTGTGTAAAAAGGGCCCGTAGAATCATTGGGGACCCAAGTCATCCAAACCACAATCTATTCCAGCTGCTACCATCCAGGAAACGGCATAAAAGCCAGGATCAACAGGCTCCGAGGACAGCGTGTTTCACCAGGCCATCAGACTGATGAACTCACGCTGATTTGAGTGCACTCTATATTATATTGACTGTTCTGTTTATTATAAGTTTTTATAAATTACTATAATTGCATGTTATACACTTAGATGGAGACGTAACGTAAACATTTTTACTCCTCATGTATGTGAAGGATGTAAGAAATAAAGTCAATTCATATTTTTATAAGCTCCATGTACCTATCCGGGAGTCTCTTAAAAGACCCTATGTATCCACCTCCACCACCATCGCTGGCAGCCCACTCCACACACTCACCACTCTCTACATAAAAAACTTACCCCTGGCATCTCCTCTGTAGCTACTTCCAAGCACCTTAAAACTGTGCCCTCGCGTGTTAGCCTTTTCAGCCCTGGGAAAAAGCCTTTGACTATCCACATGATCAATGCCTCTCATCATCTTGTACACCTCTATCAGGTCACCTCTCATCCTCCGCTGCTCCAAGGAGAAAAGGCCAAGTTCACTCAACCTATTCTCATAAAGCATGCTTCCCAATCCAGGCAACATCCTTGTAAATCTCCTCTGCACCCTTTCTATAGTTTCCACATCCTTCCTGTAGTGAGGTGACCAGAATTAGGCACAGTACTCCGTGGGGTCTGACCAGGGTCCTATATAGCTGCAAAATTACCTCTCGGCTCCTAAACTCAATCCCACGATTGACGAAGTCCAATGCACCATATGCCTTCTTAACCACAGGCTCATCCTGCACAGCAGCTTTGAGTGTCCTATGGACTCGGATACCAAGGTCCCTCTGATCCTCCACACTGCCAAGAGTCTTCCCATTAATACTATATTCTGCCATCATATTTAACCTACCAAAATGAACCACTTCACACTTATCTGGGTTGAATTCCATCTGCCACTTTTCAGCCCAGTTTTGCATCCTATTAATGTCCCGTTGTAACCTCTGACAGCCCTCCAAGCTATCCACAACACCCCCAACCTTAGTGTCATCAGCAAATTTACTAACCCAACCCTCCACTTCCTCATCCAGTTCATTTATAAAAATCACGAAGTGTAGGGTCCCCGAGGCACTCCACTGATGAATGACCTCCATGCAGAATATGACCCGTCTACAACCACTCTTTGCCTTCTGTAGGCAAGTCAGTTGTGGATCCACAAAACAATGTCCCCTTGGATCCTATGCCTTCCTATTTTCTCTATAGGCCTTGCATGGGGTACCTTATCAAATGCCTTGCTGAAATCCATATACACCTCATCTATGGCTCTACCTTTATCAATGTGTTTAATCACATCCTCAAAAATTTCAATCAGGCTCGTAAGGCGCAACCTCCCTTTGACAAAGCCATGTTGACTATTCCTAATCATATTATGCCTCTCCAAATGTTCATAAATCCTGCTTCTCAGGATCTACTCCATCAACTTACCAACCACTGAAGTAAAACTCACTGGTCTATAATTTCCTGGGCTATCTCTATTCCCTTTCTTCAATAAGGGAACAGCATCTGCAACCCTCCAATCCTCCGGAACCTCTCCTGTCCCCATTGATGATGCAGAGATCATTGCCAGAGGCTCAGCAGTCTCCTCCCTCACCTCCCACAGTAGCCTGGGGTACATCTCATCCAGACCCAGTGACTTATCCAACTTGATGGTTTCCAAAAGCTCCAACACATCCTCTTTCTTAATGTCTATATGTTCAAGATGTTCAGTCCGCTGTAAGTCATCCCTACAATCACCGAACATGAGGAAATCTGCAGATGCTGGAAATTCAAGCAACACACACAAAATGCTGGTGGAACACAGCAGGCCAAGCAGCATCTATAGGGAGAAGCACTGTCCTGATGAAGGGTGTCGGCCCGAAACATCGACAGTGCTTCTCCCTATAGAGGCTGCCTGGCCTGCTGCGTTCCACCAGCATTTTGTGTGTGTTCCTAAAATCACCGAGGTTTGTTTCTGTTGCGAATACTGAAGCAAAGTATTCATTAACTACCTCTGCCATCTTCTCCAATCTTTCGAACCTCTCCCATCCCAATTGATAATGTAAAGATATGGAAGCAGAACTAGACCATTTAATCCATCAAGTCTGCTTTGCCATTTCATCATGGCTGATTCAATTTTCCCTCTCAGCCCCAATCTCCTGCCTTTTCCCCATATCCATTCATGCCCTGACCAATCAAGAATTTATCAACCTCTGCTTTAAATATACATAAAGACTTGGCCTCCACAGCTGCCTGTGGTAATGAATTCCACAGATTTACCATTCTCTGGCTAAAGAAATTCCTCTCAGCACCGTTTTGAAAATTCTGAGGCCGTGTCCTTTTGCCTAAGACTCTCCTACTATAGGAAACTATCTCTCCACATCCACTCTATCAAGACCTTTCACCATTCGATAGATTTCAATGAGGTCACCCCTCATTCTTCTGAATTCTAGCGAATACATGCCCAGAGCCTTGAAACACTCTTAATATAACAAGCCTTTCAATCGGAGAATCATTTTCGTGAACCTCCTTTGAACCCTCTCCATGTCAACACATCAGTTTTTACATAAGGGGCCCCAGACTACTCACATTACTTAAAGTGAGGCCTCATCAGTGCTTTATAAAGCTTCAACATTATATCCTTGCTTTGATATTCGAGTCCTCTTGTAATGAGTACATTTGCCGTGCCCACCAGACTCAACCTGCAAATTAACCTTCAGGGAATCCTGCACAAAGACTCCCTAGTCCCTTTGTACCTCAGTTGTTTGTATTTTCACTCCATTTAGAATATAGTCATCCTTTCATTTCTTCTCCCAAAGTGCATGACCATACACTTCCTGCCACTGTACTCCATTTGCCATTTCTAACACAGACCCCTGGCGTGGATGCTATGTAGCCTTCTCCCTGATGGGAGTGAGACAGCCAGTCCCTGAACAGGGCGGGTGGGGATCCCTCACGGTGTTACTGGCCCCTTCCTGACACCTTTGTTTGTATACATCCTTGATGGCTGGGCAATTTTCTGCTTCAGCGGTGAGGAGAGGATGGTGTAACTATGTGGCTGGTGGGCTCTCTCTGGAGAGAATCAAGAGGTGCGGGTTTACAGATGGGATTCTAATCCATGTTAAAACCTTTTGGAGCAGCTGCCCAGGTGTGTACAGTGAGCAGAGAAGCTGCTCTCTCTCCCCCTCACTTCACCTGCTCGTCTGTCAGGGTCACCGACTGTATCCGCTCTGAACTGCTCTTTATCAGTGAGACCCAACACAGACCGGGGGACTGTTCTGTCGAGCTTCTTTGCTCTGTCTGCTGCAATAGACGGGATCTCTCGGTGGGCCAACCATTTCAATTTTACTTCCCATTCCCATTCCGACGTTGGCTCATGGCCTCACTACAGACCTGGCGAGGCCACACTCAGACTGGAGTATTCTGTCTGGGTCACCCCAGCCTGATGGCCTGAACAAAGATTTCTCTAACCTGATAATTCCTCCCCTCCTCCCCCACCTCGTTTTCCATTCCCCATTCTGCTTCCCCACTCACCTGTTCTCTTTGCCTCACCTGCCCATCACCTCTGGTTCCCTTCTCCTTCCATTTCTCCCATGGTCCACCGTCCTCTCCATCAGATTCCTTCTTCTCAGCCCTTTGCCTCCTCCAGCAATCACCTCCCAGTGTCTCACTTCATCCCCCCCTCTCCCCCACCCACCCACCTTCCCCCTCACCTGGTCTCACCTATCACCTCCCAGTGTCTCACTTCATCCCCCCTCCCCCACCCACCCACCTTCCCCCTCGCCTGGTCTCACCCATCACCTCCCAGTGTCTCACTTCATCCCCCCTCTCCCCCACCCACCCACCTTCCCCCTCACCTGGTCTCACCTATCACCTCCCAGTGTCTCACTTCATCCCCCCTCCCCCACCCACCCACCTTCCCCCTCGCCTGGTCTCACCTATCACCTCCCAGTGTCTCACTTCATCCCCCGTCTCCCCCACCCACCCACCTTCCCCCTCACCTGGTCTCACCTATCACCTCCCAGTGTCTCACTTCATCCCCCGTCTCCCCCACCCACCCACCTTCCCCCTCACCTGGTCTCACCTATCACCTCCCAGTGTCTCACTTCATCCCCCGTCTCCCCCACCCACCCACCTTCCCCCTCACCCGATCTCACCTATCACCTCCCAGTGTCTCACTTCATCCCCCGTCTCCCCCACCCACCTACCTTCCCCCTCACCTGGTCTCACCTATCACCTCCCAGTGTCTCACTTCATCCCCCGTCTCCCCCACCCACCCACCTCCCCCCTCACCTGGTCTCATCTATCACCTGCCAACTTGTATTCCTCCCCCTCCGCCATATTCTTTTTCAGAATCAGAATCAGGTTTAACATCACTGGCATATGCCGTGAAATCCTGGCATCTGCCCCCTTCCTCTCCAGTCCTGATGAAGGGTCTCGGCCCAAAACGCCAACGGCTTATTCCCCTCCATAGATGCTGCCTGACCTGCCAAGTTCCTCCAGCATTGTGTGTGTCTCTCAGTCGATTAGCAATGATTAATTCTGATACTGATTAGACACATTTAAAGGCAGGGATATTTTGGGATGCATTATGCGAGTAATTTGAGTGCTGGCATATGGCAGTTTTGCAGCCAGCCTGAGCGGGAGCGGTGCCTTTGAACCTTCATTCCCACAGCAGGCGTTAACTGCACCTTCTGGCTGCCTCTGTTGTAAGCTAATCGGCAGCGTTTGATTGCAGTAATTGTCAACAGCCTGAGTATTGTGCTTGGCGCCCACAAGGCAAGCTGTCTGCATCTAGCGACACATTTGTCGTTTGGAGTCTCACCTTCTGCTATTTACCGCTGTGGGACTGAAACAGACGCCTTTCCTTCACGGATTTCTGACAGCATGTAAACACTGGATCGACTGATGACAAAACACAGGAGAGAGCCGGACCTCAAATTCAAGTTTATAATCATCAGACTGTCTTCATCATCATTACGTGCCGTGTCATATCACATAGGCGATCATGGTCTTTCCATGACCATGATTGTTCTTGGCAATTTTTCCTACAGAAGTGGTTTGCCATTGCCTCCTTCTGGGCAGTGTCTTTACAAGACGGGTGACCCCAGCCATTATCAATACTCTTCAGAGATTGTCTGCCTGGCGTCAGTGGTCGCATAACCAGGACTTGTGATCTGCACCTGCTGCTCATACGACCATCCACCTGCTCCCATGGGTCCACGTGTCCCTGATCGGGGGCTAAGCAGGTGCTACCCCTTTCTGAAGGGTGGCCTGCAGGCTAGCAGGGAGAAGGGGCACTTCCTTACGCCCCCTTTGCTGGAGAAGTATCTCCATGGCAACACACACAAAATGAAACAACATTCCTCCGGACCACAGTGCACCCTTACACGCCTATCACACACAACACCTGAAACAAAATATTACCATTAAGAAAATAACGAAATATAATTCAGCGTGCATGTAGTGTGTAACACGGGTAAAGAGTAAACAGCCCAGTGTCCTAATTTTGAGACCACGATGGTGAGGGTCTCTGACTCAGCAGCAGAGTTATCAGACACAAACCATGGAGACAGGCCATTTGGCCTGACTGTTCCATGCTGGGCGAAAACCCGAGTGGTCACAGGGAGAACGTGCAGTTTCACACTGATAGAGCTACAGGTTGGGATTGAACCAGAACTCTGGGGTTCAGAGACTGTGAATCTGCCCACTGTGCCACCCTATTGAGAAGGTTGATGTGACTTCACAACGTTCTTGGCCTGATGCCACTCACTGACAAGTGACGTGATGAAACATCACTCGTGCGTGTAT
Source organism: Hemitrygon akajei (assembly GCF_048418815.1). NCBI lineage: Eukaryota > Metazoa > Chordata > Chondrichthyes > Myliobatiformes > Dasyatidae > Hemitrygon > Hemitrygon akajei. The sequence continues at coordinate 13,529,438 of NC_133151.1, read as the reverse complement.
GTGTGTCCGCGTGTGGAACTGTGTATATAATGTGTGTGTGCACGTATGGGTCGTGTGCTTCTGGCCCAGATCCCTCTAATCGGGTTCCCAACCTTTTTATGCCAAGGACTAATACTATTAACCGAGAGCTCTGTGGACCGCAGATGGGAACCCCTGCTCTAAACCTTTCATATCCCTGTACCAGTCCAAGTGTCTTTTAAATGTTGTTAACGTACTTGCCTCAACCACTTCCTCTGGCAGCTCGTTTCATCTCCTACACCCTATCTGTGTCCCTCATGGTTCTACACACCTCTATAAGGTCACCCCTCAGTCTCCTACACTCTATCTGTGTCCCTCATGGTTCTACACACCTCTATAAGGTCACCCCTCAGTCTCCTACACCCTATCTGTGTCCCTCATGGTTCTACACACCTCTATAAGGTCACCCCTCAGTCTCCTACACCCTATCTGTGTCCCTCATGGTTCTACACACCTCTATAAGGTCACCCCTCAGTCTCCTACACTCTATCTGTGTCCCTCATGGTTCTACACACCTCTATAAGGTCACCCATCAGTCTCCTACACCTTATCTGTGTCCCTCATGGTTCTACACACCTCTATAAGGTCACCCCTCAGTCTCCTACACCCTATCTGTGTCCCTCATGATTCTATACACCTCTATAAGGTCACCCCTCAGTCCCCTACACCCTACCTGTGTCCCTCATGGTTCTACACACCTCTATAAGGTCACCCCTCAGTCTCCTACACCCTATCTGTGTCCCTCATGATTCTATACACCTCTATAAGGTCACCCCTCAGTCTCCTATGTTCCAAAGAATAATGTTGTTGCCTGTCCAACCTTTCCCTATAACTCAGTCCCTCGAGTTCTTCTTCCTGTCCAGGTGCTGTTAAATCTATCTGCATCCTCGGGCAACTCGCTCCTCTGTATCTTGTGAGCAGTTCTGGTGACCTCCCTACAGAAAAGATATCAATGAGATTGAAAGAGTGGAGAGAATATTTACCAGGATGTTGCCAGGACTGGAGGATCTGAGTTATAGGGAAAGATTGAATAGGTCAGGACTCTATTCACTGGAGAAACAGAGATTGAGGGAAGATTTGATGGAAGTATACACAGTTATGATTAAATGCATGCAGGCTTTTTCCACTGAGGTTGGGTGAAACTAGATCTGGAAGGCTTAGGTGAAACTGAGTTTATTTGCTACTGTATGGGTATGGGGCAGCAAGGAACAGGCCATTCTGCCCAACAGATCGAAACTGACCAGCTGGGTCGGTGATTGGTGTAGTCTGCCTGTAGTGTTGCTCCATGGTGACCCTGCCTTTGGTGTTGTTCCAAGTAAATTTATTATCAAAGGACATGTATGCCAGCATATACAACCCTGAGATTCATTTCCTTATGGGCATTCATAGTAAACACACAGAAACACAATAGAATCAAAGAAAAAGATGAACATCCAACCAGTGTGCAAAGGACAATAAACTGTGCAAAGAAATATAATAATCAATAAATAAGCAATAAATATCAAGAACATGAGATGACGAGTCCTTGAAGGTGAGGTCATAAGTTGTGGGAACAATCAGTGATGCAGCAAGTGAAGTCATTCCCTTTGGTTCAAGAGCCTGATGGTTGAGGGGTAATAAGTATTCCTGAATCTGGTGGTGTGAGTTCTCAGGCTCCTCTACCTTCCTACTGATAGTTGAGGGGTAATAACTGTTCCTGAACCTGGTGGTGTGAGTCCTGAGGCTCCTGTACCTTCTTCCTGATGGTTGAACAATTTCTTTTCTTCGGTATTCACTAAGGAGAAGGATATTGAATTGTGTAAGGTAAGGGAAACAAGTAGGAAAGATAGAAACTATGACGATTAAAGAGGAGGAAGTACTAGCACTTTTAAGGAATATAAAAGTGGATAAATCTCCGGGTCCTGACAGGATATTCCCTAGGACCTTGAGGGAAGTTAGTGTAGAATTAGCAGGGGCTCTGACAGAAATATTTCAAATGTCATTAGAAACGGGGATGGTGCCGGAGGATTGGCGTATTGCTCATGTGGTTCCATTGTTTAAAAAGAGTTCTAATAGTAAACCTAGCAATTATAGGCCTGTCAGTTTAACATCAGTGGTGGGTAAATTAATGGAAAGTATTCTTAGAGATGGTACATATAATTATCTGGATAGACAGGGTCTGATTAGGAACAGTCAGTATGGATTTGTGCATGGATGGTCATGTTTTACAAATCTTATTGAATTTTTTGAAGAGGTTACGAGGAAAGTTGACAAAGGTAAAGCGGTGGATATTGTCTATATGGACTTCAGTAAGGCCTTTAACAAGGTTCGTTGGGAAGGTTCAATCATTAGATATTAATATTAATATTGAAGTAGTAAAATAGATTCAACAGTGGCTGGATGGGAGATGCCAGAGAGTAGTGGTGGATAACTGTTTGTAAGGTTGGAGGCCAGTGACTACTGGTGTGTCTCAGGGATCTGCACTGTGTCCAATGTTGTTTGTCATATACATTAATGATCTGGATGATGGGGTGGTAAATTAGATTAGTAAGTATGCAGATGATACTAAGGTAGGTGGCGTTGTGGATAATGAAGTAGGTTTTCAAAGCTTGCAGAGAGATTTAGGCCAGTTAGAAGAGTGGGCTGAACGATGGCAGATGGAGTTTAATGCTGATAAGTGTGAGGTGCTACATTCTGGTAGGAATAATCCAAATAGGATATACATGGTAAATAGTAGGGCATTGAAGAATGCAGTAGAACAGAGTGATCTAGGAATAATGGTGCATAGTTCCCTGAAGGTGGAATCTTATGTGGATAGGGTGGTGAAGAAAGCTTTCGGTATGCTGGCCTTTATAAATCAGAGCATTGAGTATAGGAGTTGGGATGTAATGTTAAATTGTACAAGGCATTGGTGAGGCCAAATTTGGAGTATTGTGTAGAGTTCTGGTCACCGAATTGTAGGAAAGATATCAACAAAATAGAGAAAGTACAGAGGAGATTTACTAGAATGCTGCCTGGGCTTCAGCACCCAAGTTACAGAGAAAGGTTGAACAAGTTAGGTCTTTATTCTTTGGAGCATAGAAGGTTGAGGGGGGACTTGATAGAGACTTAAAATTATGAAGGGGATAGATAGTGTTAACGTGGATAGGCTTTTTCCATTGAGAGTAGGGGAGATTCAAACAAGAGGACATGAGTTGAGAGTTAAGGGGCAAAAGTTTAGGGGTAACACGAGGGGGAACTTCTTTACTCAGAGAGTGGCAGCTGTGTGGAATGAGCTTCCAGTAGAAGTGGTAGAGGCAGGTTTGGTATTGTCATTTAAAGTAAAATTGGATAGGTATATGGACAGGAAAGGAACGGAGGGTTATGGGCTGAGTGCGGGCCAGTGCGACTAGGTGAGAGTAAGCATTCAGCACGGACTAGAAGGGCCGAGATGGCCTGTTTCCGTGCTATAATTGTTATATGGTTTATATGATTGTGGGGTAATAACTGTTCCTGAACCTGGTGGTGTGAGTTCTGATGCTGCTGTACCTCCTTCCTGATGCCAGCAGCTAAGAAGAGAGCGTAGCCTGGATGGGAAGGGTGGAAGAACAACAGGATGAAGGCATACAAGGCTGCAGATACTGGAAATATGGAGCAAAAGACAAAAGGCACTGGGAGAACTCGGTGGGTCAGGCAGCATCTGTGGGGCAGATGGACAGTCGACGTTTTGGGTTGAGACCTTTCCTCATGACTAAAAGAATAGAGATGGAGTACTTGGTGTAAAGAAGTGAGAGGAAGGGGTAGGAAAAGGGTGGACAGGTGTTGGGTGAATCCAGGAGGGAGGAGGGTGATAGGCAGATAGAAGAGGGCTGGAGATGTCACCCTCACCTCCTATCATCTGATACTATTCTGCCTCTTCCCTCCTCCATCTACCTATTATTTTCCAAAGTGATTCATTTGGGAGGTTACAGGGTTAACAGAATACAGGGTTAATTTTAGGATTTTTGGCAGTGTGGAGAAACAGGATCTCGGGCTTCACATTGATAGATTCCTCTAACTTGCTGTACAAAGGTGATAGGGTGCTTAAGAAGGTGTGTTTGCCTTCATTAATCAAGGAATTGAGTTCAACATTTGCAAGGTAATGTTGCAACTCTATAAATCTCTGGTTAGACCACATTTAGAGTATTGTGTTCAGTTCTAGTCACCTCATTATAGGAAGGATGTGGAAGCTTTAGAGAGAGTGCAGAGGAGATTCACCAGCATGCTGCCTGGATTAGAGAGCATGTCTTGTGAGGACAGGCTGAGTGAGCTCGGGCTTTTCTCTTTGAACTGAAAGAGGATGAGAGGTGACTTGGTAGAGGTGTACAAGATGATAAGAGGCACAGATCGAGTGGACAGCCAGAGACATTTTCTCCAGGGTTGGAAAATGCTAATACAAGGAGACATAACTTTAAGGTGGTTTGAGGAAAGTATAGGGAGGATGTTAGCAGTAGGTTTTTTATACAGAGAGTGGTGGGTGTGTGAAGCACCCTGTCGGGTGGTGGTAGAGGCAGGTACATTAGGGAGATTATGAGAATCTTAGTTCAGCACATAGATAATAAAAAGAATTGGGTTAGATTGATTTTAGAGTAGGCTGAAGGGCCTGTACTGTGCTGTAATGTTCTATGTTAACCTCTGCTCACCTGGATCCACCTATCTCATGCCAATCCTTTATCACCCCTTCCCCTCATCTTGTTAGACCACCCTGGTTTGATACAGACCCCTGACATGAAAGCCTGGCCGAACCTCCGCCTGACCCTCCAGAGTTTATCACTCTCTGGATTCGCGTAGTCGTTGCCAGCGTTCTGGAGCAGCTTATTAACACTGCCGACGTTAATTTAGAAGCACTTAACGTACGTGGGACCATGCCGAGTGACACAGGTGCCAATGATTAAGTTTAATTTTTAGGGTTTCTTTTCTTTGCACTAATTTACAGTAATTAAATCCACAGTAATTAGCTGTCATTGGGATGCAAATGAAGGCACAAAGTAACTGAAGTGGCTTTTCCTGCAATTCATTCCCAACGTTCCTTGAATATTTCAGAGGTACCTTTTTATAGCCAGAATTGTGGGTTTGTTTAAAATCGTACCAGAACTTCTCAGCCATCCCCTCTGGCAGTGTGTTCCATATGTACCGATGTGGTCACCTACCTACAGGAAAGACATCAATAAGTTTGAAAGAATGTAGAGAAAATTTACAAATGTTTCTGGGGTTTGAGGACCTGAGTTATAAGGAAAGGTTGAATAGGTTAGGACTTTATTCCTTGGAGTGTAGGAGAATGAGGGGAGATTTGACAGAGGTATACAAAATTATGAGGGGCATAGACAGGGTAAATGCATGTAGGCTTTTTCCACTGAGGTTGGGTGAGATTAGAAGTCATGGGTTGAGGGTAAAAGGTGAAATATTTAAGGTGAAAAGGGATCTAGTGCTTTCCTGGCATATATGACGAATAAACTCTTCTCAGACTTCTAGCCGGGTATAAGTATTGATTATAACTGACGTTTCAATGACAAAGTCTGCCATCTTCATCAGAGATGATGCCTGGGCATGTCTATTCTAGAGGTATTTATCCCCATAGTCCAACCCTCCTGGTTGGTTTGTTCTCATCCAATCAGCTTTCCGCTGTCTCACCTCATTTACAATTGAATTCCAGTTCTTACTTAGAGTGAGACCTTTGTCTTTGTTAAAATTCTTATTCTCTAGTTTTATTTCAGTGGATTCCTTCACCAGGCTGTCCCAAAAGCCATTGGTGTGGCACACTAGTTTTGTGCTGTTAGAGTCAACCTCATGGCCATTGCGAATGCTCTGTTCTGCTACAGCGGATTTCTCCGGGTAACCCAAACGGATACACCTCCCGTGCTCCTTGATGCAGTTTCCACCGCGCGTCCCATCTGGGTGATATTCGCTGCTTCGCATTCACAGGGATCTTCTTCACTCAGACGGTGGTGAGGGGGTGTGGAACGAGCTGCCGGTGGAAGTGGTGGATGTGGGTCCCATTTTGACATTTAAGGGAGATTTTGGATTGGTACATTGATGGGAGGGCAATGGTCTGGGTGTGGGCCGATAGGACAGACAGAGTAATAGCTTAGCACAACGAGATGGGCTGAAGGGCTGTCTCTGTAGTGTTTTATGACTATGACTATACACAGATCACTTTCGAGATCTCTACCACTCCTGTTCTCAGTATTACCTTTCTTTAAGTTTCCACAGTTTGTCTTTATTTTCACATCGGTTGTCTGTCAGTCTTTGTGTGTAGTTTTTCATAAGTTCTACTTTCCTGTGAATGCCTGCCAGAAAATGAATCTCTGGGGAGTACATGGAGATTATATATGTACCTCGATAATAAATTTACTTTGACTTTGAAGAAATTGTCCGTCAGGTCCTTTTTAAATCTCCACCCCCCCCCCCCCACCCCAAATTGTCCTCTTTTGTCCCCAGCTAGTTCCTCTTCCCTATGAAAATGACTGTGAGTGTTCACCCTGTGTCAATAACTCAGTACCTCGAGTCCTGGCGACATCCCTGTAAATCACCTCTGCTCCCTTGCCAACTTAGTGACCTTTTTCCTATAGCTAGCCAAAATGTGAAGGCAATACAGCAGGTAAGCTTGTACCTCTGCAACATGACATCCCAATTCCTGTACAAAATACATGAGGAACTCAGCAGGTCAGGCAGCATATATAGAAATGAATAAACAGTCGATACTTCAGGCCGAGACCCTTCCTCAGGACTGAGAAGGAAGGGGGAAGATGCCAGGATAAAAAGCTGGGAGGAGGGGAAGGAGGATAGCTGGAAGGTGACAGGTGAAGCCAAATGGGTGGGAGAGGTAAAGGGCTGGAGAGGGAGGAGAGTGAACATAGGAGAAAGGGGGAAGTGATAGGCAGGTGCAAAGAGGTGAGAGGCCAGAGTAGGGAGAGAGGAAGAGGAGAGGGGAGGCATTTTTTTTACCGGAAGGGGAAATTAATATTTGTGCCATCAGGTTGGAGGTTACTCAGATGGAATATAAGATGTTGCTCTGCCACCTGAGGGTGGCCTCATCATGGCACAGTGGAGACCCTGGACTGACACATGGGACCACGTACTCTGTGAAGGGCAGCATGCAAGAGGCCTGTCTACCTGCAATGCCACTTTCAGTTCACTTTGAGAATATGGGGAGTGAATGATCTGGTGTCTGTGTATGTTGGATAAGGCTGGGTGTGTGGAGAGAGGGGCTGGAAAGAGCTTGTGGAGAAGGGCTCTAACATAAGGCAACATATTCCCACTAGACCAGGGGTTCCCCACCTGGGCTCCACTGTCCCCTCAGTTAATGGTAGGGGTCCATGGCATAAGAAGAGTTGAGAACCCCTGCACTACACACTGACGGTTCTGCATAAAAGCAAGTCAGAGGGAGCTTCTTAGACAGAGTGTGTTTCAATGTTTTGATATAGATCTGACAACTGCAGATCATCTTCAAAATCTGTGTCTCTGACAGCTTCCTAGATTTCTTTATTTCTGCTCCTGCATTAGTCAGGAACATGTCTAGTCCTCCACTGAATTGGTACCAGTTAATAAAGTTGGGTGAGGCAGAGACAGTGGAGATAGTTGGCAACTTTCTCCCCAGGGTCAACATGCCTTATACTAGAGTGCATGCATTTAACGTGAGAGGGGGAAAAGTTTAAAGGAGTTTCTGCTGGTAAGGGAGACTAGAACTAGAGGACATGGAATCAAGGTTCTGGGGAATAGATCTGGGATGGAGATGAGAAGGAACTGCTTTTCCCAGAGAGTTGTGAATCTGTGGAATTCTCCACCCAGGGAATCAGTAGAGGCTGCCTCATTACATAGATTTCAGACACATTTAGAGAGATATTTACATGGTAGGGGAATTAAGAGTTATGGGGAAAAGGCAGTAGATGGAGCTGAATTTACAGACAGATCAGCCATGATCTTACTGAATAGCAGAGCAGGCTTGATGGGCCAGATAGCCTACTCTTGCCCCTCGTCCTCATGTTCTTATTGAATAGCAGAGCAGACTCGATGTGTCCGATGGCCGACTCCTGCCCCTAGTTCTGATATTCGGGTGTTCTTGTTAAAGCTGTCCACCTTCCTGCAGGAAAATGTCCTCACATCCCACGGTGGCTGGGAGATGGCTGTAGGGTACAGGAGCAGAACCAAGCCATCAGGTCTACTCCATGATTCCATCATGGCTGATGTCTGATCAACAGCATTGTCCTGCCTTCTCCCTGTAACCTTTCACCCCCTAACTAATCATAATCCTATCAACCTCTGTTTTAAATGTACCCAATGACATGACCTCCACAGCTGTCTGTGGCAATGAATTCCACAGATTCACCACCCTCTGGCTAAAGAAATTCCTCTTCATCTCTGTCCTAAATGGATATTCCTATATTCTGAGACAGCACTGTCTGATCCTGGACTCCTCTATAGGAAACATCCTCTCCACATCCACTCTGTCAAGGCCTTTCATTATTTGGTAGGTTTCAATGAGATCCCTTCCCCTCATTCTTCTAAGTTCCAGCAAGTACAGGCCCAGAGCCGTCAAATGAAAGTTAACCCTTTTGTTCCCAGAATAATTCTCATGAACCTCCTCTGGATCCTCTCCAATGCCAGCACATCTTTTCTTAGCTAGGAGGTCCAAAACTGCTAACAGTACTCCAAGTGAGGCCTCACCAGTGCCTTAGAAAGCCTTAGAATTACATTCTTGCTTTTAAATTCTAATCCTCTCAAAATGAGTGCTAACATTGCAGTTGCCTTTCTTACCACTGACACAACCTGCAAGTTAATGTTTAGGAAATCCTGCACAAGGACTCCCAAGCCCTGTTGCACCTTGGATTTCTGAATTTGCTCCTCATTTAGAAAATAGTCTGTATCTTTATTCCTTCTACCAAAGTGCATGATACACTTCCCAACATTGTATTCCATCTGCCACTTCTTTGCCCATTCTTCTTGTCCATCTAAGTCCTTCTGCAGCCTCTCTACTTCCTCAAAACTACCTGCCCCTCTACCTATCTTTGTATCATCAGCAAACTTTGCAAATTATTTTATCATGTGCCTCCAAGTACCCTAAAACCACATCCTTAGTAATGGACTCCAACATCTTCCCAGCCACTGAAGTCAGACCAACTGGCCTATAATTTCTTCTGCCTCACTCCCTCCCTTAAAGAGTGGAGTGACATTTACAACTTTCCAGTCCTCAGGAACCTTTCCAGGATCTAGTGATCCTTGAAACATTAGACACTGTCAGCTTGTGATGATCGGGTCACTGCAGCCCTGTAATTAAACGTTCCTGTAATTGGATCTGATCTGGAGGCTCTGCCACAGTGTTTAACCGAGGGAATGTAAGTGGGTGTCCCCATGTGGTTGCCATGACAGCAGGCAATTAAAACCACGGTGGAGCTGGAATTGTGTGGTTAACACTGCGCAGATAAGTTGGTCATTGCCTGCCCTCTGTTGGTCAGTTTGTTTCCATGGAAACAGAGTGGTACAGCATAGAACCAGGCTTTTCGGCCCATCTTGACCACACTGGCCATGATGCCACTGTAGTCTACTTCCAATGGTCCATGTTTGTCCCGTATCTCCCGAACCTTTCCTATCCACATTCCTGTCCAAATGTTGTTGATGTCCCTGCCTCAATTACTCTCCTTGGCTGCTCGTTCTGTATACTGACCCTCAGGTCTCTATTAAATGAGGGGGATCTCACTGAAACCTGTCGAATGTTGAAAGGAAGTTGACAAAAATGGTCCAGGTTTGAAAGGCTTCTCATGTGAGGAGCGTTTGATAGCTCGGGCCTGTACACAATTCTGTCATCCAAATCACTGACGTATCATGTGAAAAGAAGCGGTCCCAACACAGACCCCTGTGGAACACCACTAGTCGCCGGCAGCCCACCAGAAAATCAGAAGAATGTGGGGGGAATTTCATTGAAACCTATCGAATATTGAAAGGCTCTGATAGAGTAGATTTGGAGGAGATGCTTCCTATGTTTGGAAAGTTGAATACTAGAGGACACAGCCTCAGAATAGAGAGATGTCCATTTAGAATGGAGATGAGGAGGGATTTCTGTAGCCGGAGAGTGATGAATTGTGGAATTCGTTGCCACAGGCAACGGTGGAGGACAAGTCTTTGGGTGTATTTAAGGCAGAGGTTGATAGATTCTTGATTAGTCAGGGCATGAAAGGATATGGGGTGGGGGGGAGGTGGGGGAAGGTAGGAGATTGGGAAATGGATCAGCCATGATGAAATATTGGAGCAAACTCAATGGGCCAGCTAGCCTAATTCTGCTCCTATATCTCATGGTCTTTTGGTTTTAAATCTCTCCCTTCTTATGTTAAACCTGTTCTCTCTAGTCCCTGATTCCCCTACTGTATGTGCGTTCACCCTTTATGGGTTCACCGCTATAAGGTGAAGCCTCAGTCTCCTGCACTCCAAGGAATCAAGTCCCAACCAGCATAAGCTCTCCCCTGTAAATCTCCTCTGTGAGGTCCTCCCAGTAAATCTCCTCTGTGAGGTCATCTCTCAGACCTCTACACCTCAGTGAGAACAAACCCAACATGTCTGACCTCCCCTAATCACTACAGCTCTCCAGTACAAGCAACGTCCTGGATGAGGGATGTGTGTGTGTGTGTGTGTGTGTGTGTGTGTGTGTGTGTGTGTGTGTGTGTGTGTGTGTGTGTGTGTGTGTGTGTGTGTGTGTGTGTGTGTGTGTGTGTGTGTGTGTGTGTGTGTGTGTGTGTGTCTCTCTCTCTCTCTCTCTCTCTCTCGACTTCCAGGAACTGCAGAATCTCTTGTGTCAAGTCAGCACGCTGACTGCATTCTCCCATCACCACAGGACTTGGATGCGTCCAGGACAAAGGAACAGGCGGGAAAAATCTTCACAAACACTAACTGCCCAGCAAACTGCCTTTTCCAAAAGTTCCCTTCTGGAAAGTTCTATAGGACTATTAAAACAATAACTTCATGCCACCTTAAACGTTCCTTCTCCCGGGCAGTTAATCTGATCAGCCATTTTAGTTAGCCCACCGCACCACCCTCTATAACCCCGTTGTGACACAGTAAACACTTTAAACCGCTTTTTATAGTGCTCTTTACATTGTAAATACATTTGGTATTTATGTACATCTTGGTCCATATCTGTGTTTTTTATAGTACTCTTCACATTGTAAATGTCCTGCTTGGTGGCACAATAATATCAGCGCCGGACTCCGGAGCAAAGGTCTCCGAGTTCGAATCCAAGTCGGGTTGATCGTTGAGCTAGCAACTCGGCCTCGTAAAAACAAGAATAGCTTGCTACAGAAACACCATCGTGACGATGCCCCAATAACTCCACTGCCGAGTTAAGGGCTATTCTTACAACCATATAACTATATCAGGCAGACAGACAGACATACTTTATTGATCCCGAGGTTGAGATGGTAATTGAGGTGTAGATGGTGAAGAGAAAGGGAGACAGGACATTCCCCTGTGGAGCCCCAGTGCTGCTGACCACTCTGTCTGACACACAGTGTTGCAAGCGCACGTACTGTGGTCTGCCAGTCAGGTAATCAATAATCCATGACACCAGGGAAGCATCCACCTGCATCACTGTCAGCTTCTCACCCAGCAGAGCAGGGCGGATGGTGTTGAACGCACTGGAGAAGTCAAAAAACTTGACCCGCACAGTGCTCGCTGGCTTGTCCAGGTGGGCGCAGACGCGGTTCAGCAGGTAGACGATGGCATCCTCAACTCCTAGTCGGGGCTGATAGGCGAACTGGAGGGGGTCTAAGTGTAGCCTAACCATAGGTCGGAGCTGCTCTAGAACAAGTCTCTCCAGGGTCTTCATGATGTGGGAGGTCAATGCCACCGGTCTGTAGTCATTGGAGCCACTGGGGCGCGACGTCTTCGGTACAGGAACCCTCTAGAGACTCAGGCTCAGGTTGAAGACATGGTGAAGTACTCCACATAGCTGGGGGGCACAGGCTTTGAGCAACCTGGAGCTGACACCATCCTGGCCTGCAGCCTTGCTTAGATGGAGACGTTTCAGCTGTCTTCTCACCTGTTCGGCTGTGAAGCCCACCGTGGTGGTTTCAGGTGAGGGAGGGGTGTAGTCACGAGAGCAGGGTGGGGGGCTGTGAGGAGGGGTAGGAGGGGGGAGTGGAGTATGTGTTATATAACATATAACACATATATAACATATATGTGAGTAACAATTACAGCACAGAAACAGGCCATCTCTGCCCTTCTAGTCCATGCCGAACGCTTACTCTCACCTAATCCCACTGACCTGCACTCAGCCCATAACCCTCCATTCCTTTCCTGTCCATATACCTATCCAATTTTTTTTAAATGACAATATCGAACTTGCCTCTACCACTTCTACTTCTTCTTACATTGTAAATACATTTGGTGTTCATATACATCTTAGTCCATATCTGTGCTTTTATTCTTTACATAATTCTTTCCTCTTTCGAATTGTACTGGTTAGGCACAGGAGTACGTTCAGCCAGAGACTCATTCCACCGAGATGCAACACTGAGCGTCATAGGAAGTCATTCCTGCCTGTGGCCATCAAACTTTACAACTCTTCCCTTGGAGTGTCAGACACCCTGAGCCAATAGACTGGTCCTGGACTTATTTCCACTTGGAATAATTTACTTATTATTATTTAATTATTTATGGTTTTATATTGCTATATTTCTACACTATTCTTGGGTGGTGCGACTGTAACGAAACCCAATTTCCCTCGGGATCAATAAAGTATGTCTGTCTGTCTGAAAGTTGTTGCATGTCACAGCCTGACCAAACCCCACAGCTAATTCCTGATGTGAATAAAGTCGATCCTTGATCCTTATCCTGGTGAAAACTATCTGCACCATTCCCAGTAACACATGCAAAATGCTGGAGGAGCTCAGCAGGTGGTCAGGCAGCACCTATGGAGAGGAATAACAAGCCGACGTTTCGGGCCAAGACCCTTCATCAGCTCTTGAGCAGTAATCTCTGTTGTTCCCTGTGATGTGGAGACCATAAGACAGAGCCATTTGGTCCATTGAGACTGCTCCACCCTCTATTTGTTCATAAATTTACTTTGAACTCTGAACTCTGCCTGCTCCCAAGCTCAGGGGGTGCGGAGTGTGGTCAGTGACACTGGGATAAGGAGTGAGCTGATGGTGAGACTGGGGGTTTAATGCTGGCCCGTGCTCGAAAGGGGGAAGGAACCCACAATGGGCTCTCTGAAACACCAGCCATCTCCACACCCCCTCTCCTCTTTAACCGTGACCCTCTCGAGTTTCCCTCTTGGGCTTCATTTGTTTACTGAGATTTGCAGTGGGAAACGGAGACTCTGCTTTCAGGGCTGAGGGAAATTGTGCTGAGATGTTTAATCAGTCTTAATCAGCGTTCCCTGGGAACTCTAAATATAGTGTTCATCTGTGATCTTTCAGCAGAAGATTCTTAGTAATCAAAAAAAACCACGTAAAATACACTTGAGGAAATGTATTACTTAACGGCAATTAGGCCAGGAATTAATTTCATGGAGATGAGTACAGAGGCTTCACGCTGTTCCAGATGAAAGCTCTGAGCTTTGGGTGTGCCTGCGCACGATTGCCTCAGAGATACCCCTGTGTGCAGTTTGTATTCTGTCAGACAGTCGGGGGAGTTGGCTCTCCCTCGGGGCAGGGACCGAGGGGCTGGTTTCATCATTTCTAGAAGGGAGTGTGGATTGTCAGTGTTTGAGGGAGAGGGAAGGAGGGTGAGATGGGGTGAGAGAGGGAAAGGGAGAGGGGAAGAGAGATGGGGAGAGAAGGTGGGGGAGAAAGGGAAAGGAAAAGGGAGAGAAAGGGGAGAAGGGAAAGGGGAAAGAGGGGGAAAAGAGAGAAATGGGGAGAGAGAAAAACAGAAATGGGGAGAGAGAAAAACAGAGAATTGGGGGAGAGAGACAGAGATGGGAGAGAAAGGGATTTTTTTAAGGGGTATAACATTAAAGTGTGTGTAAGAAGGAAGTGTATGTCAAGGAGAGTTTGTCACGGCGAGGGGAGAGTTTGGAATAATGTGTTTCGGGGAGGGAAGTGCATCGTGGGGAGGATTGTGTTGAGGAAGTGTGTGACAGGGATGAATGGGTCAGAAGAGTGTGTCACGGGGAGGATTGTGTCCAGAGGGCTGTGACCAGTGGTGTTCCACAGAGGTTGTTGCTGTGAATTTTGCTGTTTGCGAAATCATTTGGATGCAATTGTAGATGTTGAAAGCTTGACGATGACGTAAGAAATTGGTGGAGCTGTGGATTGTGAGGCACTTTGTGAAAGTACTCAGTAGAATCTAGACCAGTTGGAAATATGTGCGGACAAATAGCCAATGGGGTTTGATCCAGACAAGTGTGAGCGTTCGCATTTTGGGAAGTCTAATGTATGGATAATGTAGGACCTCAGAGAGCAGTGATGTACAGAGGGATCTTGTGCCGCAGGTCTATAGCCACCTGAAAATGCCAGTACTCGTAGATCGAGTGGTAATGACAGTGTACAAAAGTTATATATTGGTCAGAGCACCCCGGCAGAGTATTCAATGCACCCACCACTCTCTGAGTAAAAAACCTATCTCAAATATCCTCCCTATACTTTCCTCCAATCACCTTAAAATTATGCCCCTTCTCATTAGCCATTTCCACTCTGCGAAAAATTCTCTGACTGTCCACTCAATCTATACCTCTTATTATCTTGTACACCTCCATCAAGTCACCTCTCATCCTCCTTCACTCCAAAGAGAAAAGCCCGAGCTCAACCTTTCCTCTTGCTCTCTAATCCAGGCAGCATCGTCTGGTAAATCTCCTCTGCACCCTCTCTAAAGCTTCCACACCGTTCCTGTAAAGAACACAATATTCCAAGCATGCCCTCTAGCATTTGACAGTTCCATCCTGGGGAGAAGACGTTGACTGCCTCATCTGTTCATGCCTTGTGTAATTTTATAAACCTCTGTCAGTTCAGTGATTCAGGCACAGCTTCTTCCCCTCCACAGGAAAGGATCAGGGATCCCCACCACCCAGGCCATGCTGTCTTCTCGCTGCTGCCATCGGGAAGGAGGTGCGGGATCCTTGCGACCAAGTTCAGAAACAGTTATTGCCCCTCACCCATCAGGCTTCTGAACCAGCATGGATAACTTCACTCAACACAACCCTAGGCTGATTCCACAACCTGCAGGCTCGCTTTCAAGGATTCCTTACATCACATGTTATTTATTTACTTGTTTATATTTTTGAATTGCTGGTGGTTGTTTGTCAGTCTTTGTGTGAAGGTTTTTCATTGTATTTCTCGAATGCCTGCAAGGAAATGAATGTCTGGGTAGTACACAGTGACATATACATCCCTCAATAATAAATGGCTTTGAACATTTGAACCATCAGTTTTCTGATCGGTCCATGAACCCATGAACACGAAGCACAAAGTGCATTTACTATGTGCTGTGCCAATGGCTTTTGGGACCGCCTGGTGAAGGAAGCCACCGAAATAAAACTAGAAAAAAGTAATTTTAACAAACTCGAAGGTCTCGCTCTAAGTCAGAACTGGAATTTGACTATAGACAAGGTGGGACAACAGAAACCTGATTGGATGAGGACTAACCAATCAGGAGGGATGGACGACGGGGGTATAAATACCACCGGACTAGACATGCCCAGGCATCATCCCTGATGAAGGTGGCAGAGTTTGTCATCGAAACGTCGGTTAAAGTTGCTACTTATTCCAGGGTGGGAGCCTGAGAGGAGCTTATTCGTACATTTGTTGTTGTTTACTTATTATTAAATTTATTTATACCTTGCAATCCCTTTATAGCACTATTGATTTTTGTAAGTTATGGTAATTGTATATCTCGGGCAGCACAGTAGCGGAGTGCTTTACAGTTCAGGCCCATGATTCGGCTCGGATTAAATCGGAGATTGCTGGGGTTGTGGCTCAGGGGGACAGAAGGGCCAATTCCACGATATATCTCAACAACAGCAAATAAATCTTTGCTGCAAAAATAAACAATAAATTTCAGGGCACGTATGTTGTGGATAATTAACCTGAGGTCTCCCACTCGGCGACTAACTCTGCCCCTCTCTCTCTGCAGCCAAAGAGGAATCTGTAGCCACCTTCAAGGGGGTAGAGTTCTTCTGCTATGACCTGTCCCACAACCCGATCCAGAGCAGCAGCGATGAGATCACGCTCTCCTTCAAGACGCTGCAGCGCAACGGGCTGATCCTGCACACGGGCAAGTCGGCCGACTACGTCAACCTGGCTCTGAAGAATGGCGCCGTCTCGCTTGTCATCAACCTGGGCTCGGGGGCCTTTGAGGCACTGGTGGAGCCTGTCAATGGCAAGTTCAACGATAATAACTGGCATGATGTCCGGGTCACACGCAATCTCCGTCAGGTAATGACCCTCCTGTAAACATCTCCCTCCCTCCCGGGAGACCCCCTTCCCCTCTCTCTGCCTCTCTGCGAGTTTTTGGAATATTAGTCCTGCTCAGCACAGATCGTTCACAGTGGCATTCAGCGTTTCTGGACAGACCACACGGCTTCCCCAACAGAACTGGCATCTGAAGGTGGTGATGCTCATTCACTTGGGGAGGGGGGAGTAGGGTTCACTTCGGGTGGAGAGGGGAGCTGTCTGCCTGATGTTCATGGACGTGTGCAATAGAGTGTGTTCAGCACATCAGTTTGGCAACGTTAAGGGGGAGCAGGCCATTCTGCCCCTCAAACCTCTGATATTCAAAACTACCTCAGTGCTGTCCATTCTCCCTGCTCTCTCCCTCCATACCTCTGATTCCTCATGTCTCAACATAGGACATAAGTTAAGTCAAGTCTATTGTCTTTTTTCTTTTCAAATCTTTTTATTATTATTATTCAAAAATAGCACAAGTCATTAAACTACGTAGGTGTACACTGTCAAACGAGACGAAGTTTCTCCGGACCAGGGTGTAAAGCACTGTATTACACATAAATTCCAATAAGTTAGGAAAGTAAATCTTCAGATGAATTACACACAGATGAACAAAGTAAAGTGCATAAATTAAATCTTGTAGGGTACAGTTCAAATTATCCAATGACACTTCAAATGTGATGCGGCAGGGAGTTCAGAAGCCTAATGCTCTGAGGGCAGAAACTGTTTCCCATCCTGACCGTTCTTGTCTTTATACATCGGTGTCTCCTGCCTGATGGTAGAGAGTCAAAGAGGATGCTGGACGGATGGGTGGGATCATTAATAATACTCATGTATACACAGCACTCCTGATAGACGGCCCTGATGGATGGTAGGGAGACCCCTATGATCTTATTGAATGGTGTAGTAGGAGTATGCCATCCGGTCTGTTGAACCTGTTCCAGCATTCAATAAGATCACAGCTGATCTGGCCATGGACTTAACTCCACTTACCTGCCTCTTCCCCATCACTCCTAATTCCTCTGCTATGTAAAAATCTCTCTAACTATGTTTTAAATCTATTTAATGAGGGAGACTTTACTGTTTCATAAGACCATAAAATATAGAAGCAGAAGTAGGCCATTCAGCCCATCGAGTCTGCTCCACCATTCAATCATGGGCTGATCCAATTCTTCCAGTCATCCCCACTCCCCTGCTTTCACCCCATAACCTTTGATGCCCTGGCTAACACTGAACAGAGTGATCTAGGAATAATGGTGCATAGTTCCCTGAAGGTGGAATCTCATGTGGATAGGGTGGTGAAGAAAGCTTTCGGTATGCTGGCCTTTATAAATCAGAGCATTGAGTATAGGAGTTGGGATGTAATGTTAAAATTGTACATGACATTGGTGAGGCCAAATTTGGAGTATTGTGTAGAGTTCTGGTCACCGAATTGTAGGAAAGATGTCAACAAAATAGAGAAAGTACAGAGGAGATTTACTAGAATGCTGCCTGGGCTTTAGCACCCAAGTTACAGAGAAAGGTTGAACAAGTTAGGTCTTTATTCTTTGGAGCATAGAAGGTTGAGGGGGGACTTGATAGAGACTTAAAATTATGAAGGGGATAGATAGTGTTGACGTGGATAGGCTTTTTCCATTGAGAGTAGGGGAGATTCAAACAAGAGGACATGAGTTGAGAGTTAAGGGGCAAAAGTTTAGGGGTAACACAAGGGGGAACTTCTTTACTCAGCTGTGTGGAACGAGCTTCCAGTAGAAGTGGTAGAGGCAGGTTCGATTTTGTCATTTAAAAAAAAATTGGATAGGTATATGGACAGGAAAGGAATGAGAGTTATGGGCTGAGTGCAGGTAGGTGGGACTAGGTGAGAGTAAGCATTCGGTATGGACTAGAAGGGCCAAAATGGCCTGTTTCCATGCTGTAATTGTTATACGGTTATATGGTTAATCAAAAACCTATCTATCTCTGCCTTAAATACATCCAATGACTTGGCCTCCACAGCCGCTCGTGACAACAAATTCCATAGATTTACCACCCTCTGACTAAAGTAATTTCTCTGCATTTCAGTTCTAAAAGGGTGTCCTTCAATCCCCTACCATGAGAAATAACTTTGCCATATCTAATCTGTTCAGGCCTTTTAACATTTGTAACATTTCTATGAGATCCCCTCTGATTCTCCTGAATTCCAGTGAGTACAGTTTCCCTGGGTAGAGAATTCCACAGATTCACAACTCTCTGGGAAAAGCAGTTCCTCCTCCTCTCCATCCTAAATCTACTCCCCCGAATCTTGAGGACCTGTCCCTTGATTGTAGGAAAACTGAATGCAGACAGTGTGTACACAGCCAGCCCCCACATACTGATGGTTGTAGTGCTGCTGTCTGTGGGATGTACCTGGGATCATCCACATCCTCCTCAAGACACGGGAGCCCTGGGCTGAAGCTGAGAGTTTCTCCCTTCACAGATGCTGCCTGACTGGCCAGGAATCTCCAGCTCCTGTTGCTCTTTACTTCAGTGCACGCTGTGTTCCCCCCATTCGAATCAGGTTTAATATCACCAGCATATGTCGTAAAACTTGTTAGCTTTACAACAGCAGTACAATGCAATACAGAATAATAGAAAAAAAATGTTAATAACAGTAAGTATATATATTAAATAGTTAAATTAAATAAGTAGTGCAAAATAGAAATAAAAAAGTAGTGAGGTAGTGTTCATGGGTTCCATGTCTATTCAGAATCCAGATGGCAGAGGGGAAGAAGCTGTTCCTGAATCATTGAGTGTGTGTCTTCAAGGTTCTGTACCTCCTCCCTGATGGTAGCAACGAGAAGAGGGGATGACCTGGGTGGTGGGGGTCCTTAATGATGGATGCTGCCTTTCTGAGGCATCGCTCCTTGAAAAAATCCTGGATACTACGGAGTCTGGTGCCCATGATGAAGCTGAGCTTACAACTTCCTGCAGCTTAGTTCGATCCTGTGCAGTAGCCACCCAACGCACCCTCCCCCCCCCCACCATACCAGACATGACACAACCAGTTAGAATGCTCTCCACAGTACATCTGTCGAAATTTGCGAGTGTCTTTGATGACATACTGAGTCTCCTCAAACTTCTGAAATCTCCCTAAATCTCCCAAACTCTGTTACTGAACCAGGATCACCACACCTGAAGCAGGCCTGCACCCCCCACCCCGCTTCAAACTCCAACCACACTCCGCTGTAAAATCTATCTTCAACCATGAAAAGCGCACAAAGTTTCCAAGAAAGCAATTTTCTTCTCAAAGGAAGTTCATACCTAACAACAGCAAGTGGTGTCCTAGGAGAGAAAGTGTGTGTTAAACGGACTCGGCCAATTAACAGGGTTAGCATGGACTAGATGGACTGAAAGGCCTGCTCTTGTGGCGTAGTGCGCTCTAAGACTCTATAATAGAGTGCTAAACCCCTAGAAGAACATAGAACAGTACAGCACAGGAACAGGTCAGGATTAGTAAAAGCATTAAGGTGCTGACTTACAGATGGTGGAAGTCTCTCTCTGAGAAGGCCCATTACAGACCCTGCCCCATCATTCACTAACTGTAAAAGTTAATCCTCTGGTTGCAAATGCCTCGTGAATCAGTGTCCTGCTGTGCCGCAGACTCCAGACTGGAACCCAGAGCCCCACGAGCCGGGGAGGGGATTGACAAAGGAATCAGCAGAGGGGGACTGATGCTGGGTTCCAGAACAGAGATTAAAGCCAGTAAAACAAACAAGAGATTTTAATGGGCCTAATTACTGTCAGTAAATCTTTAACACAAAGGCTTCATTGTAGTCATTGGCCAATAATTATGAGTTATTATTCTCGGTGAATCTGCAGCAAAAGTTTATTAAATTAAGTGGTTTGCTGAAGGTAATTATTATAGTATTAGATGGGTAATATTAATTGCTCAGCAATACAGCATTGCTGTAGTAATTATGGGGCTCCAGGAAACGGTGACAAGGTGTTCCCAGACCGATGGCTGGCGGGTGGAATATTTGTGTATTTTTCTCAGTCGACAGTATGTTAGGGCCACACTGGGAACACTGTGTTCAGAATCATAAGACCATAAGATATTGGAGCAGAATTAGGCCATTTGGCCCATCGAGTCTGCTCCGCCAGTTTGTCATGGCTGATCCATTTTTCCTCTCAGCCCCGATCTCTTGCCTTCTCCCCATATCCTTTCATGCCCTGAATCTATCAACCTCTGCCTAAATATACCCAATCAAGAATCTATCAACATTGCCTTAAATATACCCAATAACTTGGCCTCCACAATTGTTTGTGGCAATTCCACAGAATCACCACTCTCTGGCTAAAGAAATTCCTCCTCATCTCCATTCTAAAAGGATGCCCTATTCTGAGGCTGTGACCTCTGGTCTTAGACTCTCCCACCATAGGAAACATCCTCAACACATCCGCTCTATCGAGGTCTTTCAACGTTCGACAGGTTTCAATGAGGTCACCCCTCATTGTTCTGAATTCCACTGAGTAGAGGCCCAGAGCCTTCAAACGCTCCTCATATGACAAGCCTTTCAATCCCGGAATCGATTTTGTGAACCTCCTTTGGTAGTGGTCACCACACTGGGAAAGATGGGGCAGCACTGCCAAGAGGACAGAGGAGATTAAAAGTACAAAGCAAACTTATTATCGAAGTTCATGCCTGTCACCCTATATGACCTTGATATTCATTTTCTTGTGGACATTCACAGTAAAAGAATGAGGGAACAACCACATACACCAAGACTGACAAACAACCTGTGCAAAGGAAGACAAACTGTGCAAACACAAAATGAAACAAATAAAAAGTAAATAAATAAATTACACTAAGAAGATCAGCCCTTGAAAGTGAGTCCATTGGTTGTGGAATTAGTTAGTTATCGAGGAGATTCACTGGGGTGTTAAACTGCTCGCGAATGGAAGATAAAAGCATCTTGGGTCAAAATGGCCACTGACAATCTCTCTCCTCACAGACTGCCCGACCCGCTGAGTTCCTCCACACTATTAAGTTCCTCAGCAACCTTTATGGATGTGGATCTCAAGATCCCCCTGTTCCTCTACACTACCAGGGATTCAGTGTTCTGCCTTCAAGTTCGACCTTGCAAAGGGAATCACTTCACACTTTTCCAGATTGAACTGCATCTGCCGCTTCTCAGCCCAACTCTGCATCCTGTCAATGTCCCGTTGTAACCTGCAACAACCCTTCACACCATCCACAACTCCACCAACTGAAGAATTTCTGTCATCTGCAAACTTATTAGGTGTATAGGAGGGGGTTACAGAGACGGGGTGGGGTGTAGGGGCTGGAGATGGTTACAAAGACAGGAGAGGTGTAGTGGCTGGAGGGGTTACAGAGACAGGGAGGGCTGTAGGGGCTGGAGGGGGTTACAGAGACAGGGAGGGCTGGAGGGGGTTACAGAGACAGGGAGGGATCTCTCTGTGCAGTGGCGGAGATAGCCTGCTGAGCTGTGAGTGTGAGCCTGTCCTCTCTGCCATGCTGGCCTTTCAGTATTCCGCATGTCCTGCGCATTCCTCCCAGATGGGCTGGAATAATTACACCTACTTAACTGCAGTATTGGCCTGGGCAGAAATTGGCCCAAATCAATAGCAGTTCTTTAAAGCTGAAAATATTACTGCAGTTGGTATCTTAGCAACACTCCTCATAAGTGACAGGGTGATATTACAGTGTTAGCCCATGATCTTGCTGCCAGCTTTCAGTTAAAGGGGCAGGAGGGATGTGTAGTGTCTCTGTGGCCGGTTCAAGTTCTAGGTCAAGTTTATTGTCATCCAACTGTACACATTACCAACAAACAAAACAATGTTTCTCCAGAGGAAGGTGCACAACACAGGACAGATAACTCCCGCACAACACGTAAAGCAATATTACCCCTAATAAATTAACAAATAATGAAACACTGTATATTGCAAAAGATCAACATTTAAGGTATGGTGCATTTATAACACAAGTTAAAAAGTAAAGAGTAAAATGCTACAGGCACTTTATACCTGATGAGACCTGGGCAGTGGCAGGGAGTTCAGCAGTCTCACAGCCTGGGGGGAGAAGCTGTTTCCAATCCTAACAGTTCTTGTTGTAATGCTAGGGTACCTCCGGCCTGGTCAGAGAGATTGTTGGATGGATGGGAGGAATCACTGACAATGTGAAGGGCCCTGAGTACGCAGTGCTCCTGATAAATATCTCCAGTGGGTGGAAGTGAGACCCAATGTTCCTCACAACAGTCCTCACCATCCTTTGTCGGGACTTGTCGGATACCTTCACCTCCCCACCTGTGGAACTGGAATCATTTTATGATTGTCACATAAGACCATAAGATTATCGGAGCAGTATTAGGCCATTTGGCCCATCGAGTCTGCTCCACCATTTCATCCTGGCTGATCCAATTTCCCTCTCAGCCCCAGTCTCCTGTCTTCTCCTTGTATCTCTTCATGCCCTGACCAATCAAGAATCTATCAACCTCTGCCTGAAATACACGTGAAGACTTGGCCTCCACTGCTGCCTGTGGCAATGATTTCCACAGATTCACCACTCTGGCTAAAGAAATTTCTCCTCATCTCCGTTCCAAAATAACTCTGCTCTATTCTGAAGCCGTGTTGTTGTCTTGTAACAGTGATTCCAGTGATAACAATTAGTAACCTATGAAGTAACCAGATTTGACACCGGCTACAGAAATTAGAAAATACAGAATAAACTGTACCATAATGACAGAACAATTTCATGTATCTGGGTGTGTATGAAAATACAGGCAGTCATAGGAAAGTTAACTAAGAAAATAACAATTCTACACCCTGATCTAACAAGGGAGAACAGCGACAGAATGCAGAATAGAGTGTCACAGTCACACAGAGAGTGCAGCTCAGGCAGACAATGAGGTGCAAAGCCCATAACGAGGAAAATCATGAGGTCAAGAGTCCGGCTTTTCATTCTAGGGAAGCATTGAATACCAGCAGGGTGGAAGCTGTACTGGAGCCTGGTCAGTGTGGCCCAAGAGCAGCATGAAGGATACACAGATTTACAGCACGAAATGGACCCTTCAGCCCACCTAGCCCAGTGCTTGACAGCACTGATGTCTGTCTAAGCTAATTACCCCCACCTGAGCCCATAACCTGAACCTGTCGCCTCCATGTATCGGTCCAAGGCCAAGGAGAAGAATTCGGCCGTTTGGCCCATCGATTCTGCTCCGCCATTCCATCATGGCTGATTTATTATCTCTCTCAACCCCATTCTCCTGCCTTCTCCCCGTAACCTTTGACTCCCTTCCTGATCAAGAATCTATGAACCTCCACTTGGGGCAGCTCAGAAACACAGTGGGTAGCGGAACACTTTACAGTGCGGGTGACCTGGGTTCTGTTTCTGCCGCTGCCTGTAAGGAGTTTGCATGCTCTCCCACAACCATGTGCTCCGGTTTCCTCCCATAGTCCAGTTGGTAAGTTAATTGGTCATTGTAAATTGTCCTGTGATTAGGCTAGCACTAAATCAGGGTACTGCTGGCTGGCATGATTCGAAGGGCTGAAAAGGCCGAACTGCACAGTATCTCAATCAATCAATAAACAAACCCAATGACTTGGCCTCCACCGCTCCCTGTGGCAATGAATCCCACAGATTCACCACCCTCTGCCTAAAGAAATTCCTCCTCATCTCTGTTCCAAATGGATGTACTTCTATTCTGAGCCTTAGACTTATCCACCATGGGTAATATCCTCTCCACATCCACCCTTTCGAGGCCTTTCAATATTCAATAAGTTTCAATAAGATCACCCCCCCATCATTCTTCTAAACTCCAGTGGGTATAGGCCCAGAGTCATCAAACGCTCCTCGTACATTAATACCTTCATTCCTGGAATAATTCTCGTTAGCCTCTTCTGACCCTCTCCAATGCCAGCACTTCCTTCTTTAGATAAGGGGCACAAAGATGCAGAACTGTTAAGAGAGTTTCTCCTGACTCTCTGTCTCTGGCGTCACTTGCTTTAAGGATACTGCAGTCTGTGGACAGTGTAAGGTAATTACTTCTTTAAAACTGGATGTTCAGTCCAGGAAAAACAGAATACTGTTCCCAAAACATCCTTGTGATCTGGTCCTGATAAAGGGCCTCAGCCCAAAACGTCGACTGCTTATTCTGCTCTGTAGGTGCTGGTTGACCAGCGTTTTGTGTGTATTACTGTGTTTTCTTTCTGGGGCCTGAATGCTCTTGGTGAACGATCTGTGTAGGGTGCTGTTTGCGGACGTGATGACGTGTCGAACTATTACAGTAAACTGTTCAGTGTGAAAAATAATCTGTGACCTTGTTCAGCAGTATGAGCCATCGCAGGGGTTCGGAGAATGGGGCCAGACCGCTGGGAAAATCACTGAAGGCCAGGCCTGATGGTCGGCCGTCCAGTACCACAGGGTGGGGTTCATCCCTCTTGTACACAGGGCAAGGCCTGATGGTCCACGGCTTCACACAATCAAATGTGTGTGTCTGTGTCTGTGCATTCTTGTATGTCGGTCTGTGTATGTGTAAGTGGGTGCATACATGCATGTGTCAGGGCGTTTATGTGTGTGAGTGTGCGGGATGATCAACTCAGTGTTAAAGTGAAAGGTGTTGGTTTGTCAGTATTACAGTGTGGAGAGTATCAGTGTTACAGTGTAAGTGTGTGTGTGAGTATTACAGTGCGGAGTGTGTTAGTATTACAGTGCGGAGTGTGTCAGTGTTACAGTGTGGAGTGTGTTAGCATTACCGTGTGGAGTGCGTCAGTGATACCGTGTGGAGTGTGTCAGTGTTACAGTGTAGAGTGTGTCAGTATTACAGTGCTGAGTATGTCAGTGTTACAGTGTGGAGTGTGTCAGTGTTACAGTGTGGAGTGTGTCAGTGTTACAGTGTGGAGTGTGTTAGCATTACAGTGTGGAGTGTGTTAGCATTACCGTGTGGAGTGCGTCAGTGATACCGTGTGGAGTGTGTCAGTGTTACAGTGTGGAGTGTGTCAGTGATACAGTGCAGAGCGTGTCAGTGATACAGTGTCGAGTGTGTCAGTGTTACAGTGTGGAGTGTGTCATTGTTACAGTGCGGAGTGTGTCATTGTTACAGTGCCGAGTTTGTCAGTGATATAGTGTCGAGTGTGTCAGTGATACAGTGTTGAGTGTGTCAGTGTTACAGTGTTGAGTGTGTCATTGTTACAATGCGGAGTGTGTCAGTGTTACATTGTGGAGTGTGTCATTGTTACAGTGTCAAGTGTGTCAGTGATACAGTGTCGAGTGTCAGCGTTACAGTGTCAAGTGTCAGTGTTACAGAGTGGAGTGTGTCAATGTTACAGTGTCGAGTGTCAGCGTTACAGTGTGGAGTGTGTCAGTGATAGAGTGTAGAGTATCAGTATTACAGTGTGGAGTGTGTCAGTGATACAGTGTCGAGTGTCAGCATTACAGTGTGTCAGTGTTAGTGTGGAGTGTATCAGCGTAACAGTGAGGACTCTAGGGACGGTGTGATGGGACGGTGTGACGAGACACTGTCATGGGACGGTGTGATGGGACAGGATGGTGTTATGGGATACTGTGATGGGATGGTGTGACGGGATGATGTGATTTGGTGTGATGGGATGGTATACTCGATGTGGATACACTGATGTGCAGACAAATTTAAATGCTGTGAGGAGAAGTTATTCTGAGGACTGAACTGGACTGTCTCCAATGTTTGCAGTGAGGAGAGTAATTGACGTGTCAGTTTGTGGCTTTGCTTGGTCTGTTGCTGAAGGACGTTCAACGTTCTGGCGTGACAGGAGGCACGCTGCCAATATTTGGTTTTTGAAGGCTTTGTCACGTGTCAGATTGTTTTAGTAGGGTGAAGATCAGTCTGTCTCCTGTAGACTCAAACTGCCATCCATCATAGCACTTTGTGTTACTGCACACTATTCTCCGAGGCCGTTGTTTTTGAGTTCTCCAGTTTGGTTACCTTCCCTGATCTTTGCATTTCTCTGTAGCAGTTTGGAGTTTGTATTTTCAACAACCTGATGTCACTTTCTTTCATGGCTTTATCTTCAGTGTCCGTCCGAGACCTTGGCTGTCAGCCTGTCCTGACTATAACTGTTTCCTGTCCTGTGTCACTGTGCCCACCAGCCCTGGTCACTGTAGTGTCTGTCCTGTGCGAGACCTCGGCTGTCAGCCTGTCCTGATTCTGACAGTTTCTTGCCTGCCACACCACTGTCACTGTTTCTCCTTCAGCTAATTCACTGTTCCTGTCTTCTCCATCCCTCAGAAATGCTGAAACTCAGCGGTGATCTCTCTCCAATAACTCACATCGTCTGCTGAATTTGTATCCTCCATGAGGGGATTGGGTGAGCCACCCCTTGGCCCACTGCAGTCTGTGTGGGGAAGGTGCTCCCAAGGGTCTGTTGGGGAGGGAGCTCCGAGATTTCGACCCAGTGACGGTGAAGGAATGGCAATAGATTTCCAAGCTGGGATGGTGTGCAACTGGGAGGGGAGCTTGAGGGCCATGGTGTTCTTCTGCACCTGAAGCCCTTGTCCTCCTTGCACATACATAGGACACACGCACAGACAGACACACACACACACAGAAACACACACACACACACACACACATATACACACATAAACACACGCACAGGCATACACAGGTCACGTACACACACACACACAAACACACACGCACAGACATACACATACACATAAACACATACACACAAACACCCAGACACACACAGATTCAGATGCATTCCCAGAGAGAGAGAGAGAGAGAGAGAGAGAGAGAGAGAGAGAGAGAGAGAGACATACACAGAGGCAGAGGTCAGGATCAAACGTGCGGCTCTGGGACTGTGAGGCAGCAATATGTCAATGTTGTCAGAATTTGAGGAGCAGAGTTATAGGGAGATGTTGGCCAGGCTAGGATGTTACTCGTTGCAGTGTAAGAGACTGAGGGGTGACCTTATACAGGTGTGTAGAACTATGAGGGACACAGATAGGGTGTAGGAGACTGAGGGGTGACCTTATAGAGGTGTTCAGAACCATGAGGGACACAGATAGGGTGTAGGAGACTGAGGGGTGACCTTATAGAGGTGTGTAGAACCTTGAGGGACATAGATAGGGTGTAGAAGACTGCGGGGTGACCTTATAGAGGTGTTCAGAACTATGAGGGACACAGATAGAGTGTAGGAGACTGAGGGGTGACCTTATAGAGGTGGATAGAACCATGAGGGACATAGATAGGGTGTAGGAGACTGCGGGGTGACCTTATAGAGGTGTTCAGAACCATGAGGGACACAGATAGGGTGTAGGAGACTGAAGGGTGACCTTATAGAGGTGTAGAGAACCATGAGGGATACAGATAGGGTGTAGGAGACTGAGGGTTGACCTTATAGAGGTGTGTAGAACCATGAGGGACACAGATAGGGTGTAGGAGACTGAGGGGTGACCTTATAGAGGTGTATAGAACCATGAGGGATACAGATAGGGTGAATGCACTCAGTTTTTTCTCCAGAGTTGGGGAATCAGGAATCAGAGGGCACAGGTTTAAGGTGAGAGGGGAGAGATTTAATAGGGACCTGAGGGGCAACTTCTTCACCCAGAGGGTGGTCCATATATGGAACGAGCTGCCAGTGGGAGTGGTTGAGGCAGGTACATTAACAACATTTGAAAGACCTTGGACAGGTACATGGACAGGAAAGGTTTAGAGAGATATGAGGTAAACGCTGGGCAAATGGGACTGGCGTAGATGGGTGTCTGGGTTAGCACAGACCAGTTGGGATGAAGGGCCTGGCCCCTTACTGTACAGCTCTGTGACACTACCTGGCATGGTGCTGCTCCACTCCTTCCTCCCGTTGAGACTCTGTTTCATTCGGTCATCGAAGAGACTCAGTCCCACAGTCTCAGCGAGGTGGGTGTGAGGCATCGAGACACAGCGTGGGACGTGTCCATTCCACCCTGGACAATATTCTCCCCCCACCCCAAAACAGGCAGTGTGTCTGGCTGTCAGTGTCTGTGTGAGTGCCGTTGGGAGACGGTGGTGTTGATCACGGCTGAGGTGATATGTCACGAAGACAGATGATTTTCGCAGCCCCTTCGCTGGGCGCTGAGGTTATCCGCCATAGAGATCAATACCTTTCAGCACAAGGCCATTTCAGCGGCCCACAGCGCCATCAGTCAACTTCACATTGCATTTAAAATCAATATCGCAATCAGGATCTGCTCCCTACTTGTGAGAGCCACTTGCAGATTATTACCCAAAACTCTGCTTCAAATGCCAAGGTCTCTGGTCAGCTTGGCTGTGGACACGTGTGTCAGTGACCGATCCCTTCACCCTCCTGCTCCCAGTGACCTCACACAGGGCCTGTCCGTTACCGAGGCAGAGTAGGTTTATTATCAAAGTCACCATACACTACCCTGAGATTCATTTTCTTGCAAGCATTGACAGTAGAGCAAAGAAACACAATAGAATCAAAGAAGAACTACATATAAACAGCCAATGTGGAAAAGAAGACAAACTGAGCACAAATATTAGATATAATGAGGGTCTCTGTTGGTCGGGGTTGACCGTGGGTACTGTGTCCCAGCTGTCCACGTCGATACACAAGCCAGGGCAGTACAATGTGGAGAGCAAGCTGTGGCCCAGTCTGTAGACTCCCCCTCTCCACGCAGCTGAAGAATCCAAATGAACGGCAGAGGCCGATGCAGTTTGGCACCCGTAGCATCACAGCAGTTGCTAGGTCGTGTTGAACTCAGCGTAGGACTGCCTCAGAACTTCTACACTATTCTTGGTTGGTGTGGCTGTAATGAAACCCAATTTCCCTCGGGATCAATAAAGTATGTCTGTCTGTCTGGGACTCCAGCTGTGCATTTTTCCCTCAGGGTTTACTCCCCAAGTGGGTATAGCTGCAAGGCAGCCGAAGTTTCCTTCTCTTAGATGAGCTGCCGACCATGGCCGATAAGTCCCATCTGCCCGAGCGACTGGTTCTAAGGCACTGGTAACCTGCCTTTGCCCCTTCTCCTGACGGTAGAAACGATTCCACTGGGCTTAGTAGCTAACCACACGTGAAGGCCAGGAGCTGAACTTGGGTGTCAGATGCTGTTTCAGACACCCGCTCCCTGAAAGCAGTAAATAAAGTAGATCAAGTGGTCAGTGAAGGTCCACGGCACGCTTCATCATTGGTCAGGGCTCTGAGTGGCGAGGTGGAGATGCATCTCTGCCGAGGGAGGTGCGAGGCTCTGCTTCCCTCCACCAGGGGCAAGGTGACAATAGTCAATAGGTGCAGGAGTAGGCCATTCGCTGTGATCATGGCTGATCATACACAATCAGTACCCCTTTCCTGCCCTCTCCCCATATCCCATATACCTGCATGCTTGTTTTCATTGACTGATGTGTAGCACCTTCATGGTCAGGGAAAGCCATAGGAGCCGGTGGTGGACAGTCGTATGAGCAGCTGGTGGATATCACAAATCCTGTTTATGTGACCACTGACGCCAGGCAGACAATCTCTGAAGAGTATGGATAATGGCCGGGGGTGACCCGTCTGGTAAAGACACGGCCCAGAAGGAGGCAATGGCAAAGCACTTCTGTAGAAAAAACTACCAAGAGTTGGTCATAGACCCTGATGACCCACGTCAAACAACATGGCACATAATGAATGAATGAACTGCGTGCAAGACTAAGGGAACAGTGTTGTAGTTGTATAAAGCTCTGGTCAGGCTACATGGGATGTTGTGCACAGTTCTGCTCTCCCTGTTACAGGAAGGGTGTAGGGCTTTGGAGAGGGTGCAGAGGAGGTTCACCAGGACGATGCCTGGTTTAGAGAGGACAAACTCGGGTTGCTTTCTCTGGGGCGGTGGAGGCTAAGGGGAGAGCTGATAGAGGTTTCTGAGATTATGGAAGCACAGACAGAGTAGACCTTGAACCCCTCTGGTAGATGACATCTCAACACTCTGACAAGGTAGTCTTGTCTCAGGGTGGAAATATCACATTCTAGAGGGATCTAAGGTGAGAGAGGATAAGTTCAAAGGAGAGTGGTGGGTGTGTGGAATGATCTGCCAGGGGTGGTGGTGGAGGCAGATACTATAGAGGTGTTTAAGAGACTGTTGCACAGACACACGGACGTGTAGGGAATGCTGGGAGATGGACCATGTGCAGGCAGAAGTGATTTGGTTCAATTTGGTGTTTTGTTCAGCGCAGACATGATGAGTTGAAGGGTCTGGTCCTGTGCTCAACAGTTCTGTGTCCTTTACTCTGATGCCAGGTGGGGTTGGTATGGCTGGGCAAACGGTCAGCGTGTGCGTGTATGCATGTGAGTGTGTGTGTGAGTGTGAGAGTGTGTGTCTGTGTGTGTAAGTGTGAGTATGTCTGTGTGTGAGTGTCAGTGTGAGAGTGTGTGTATGAGTGTGTCTGTGTCTCTGTGAGGGTGAGTGTGTGTGTGTGTGTCTGTGTGCATTTATGTGTGTGAGGTGTGAGTGAGTGTGTGTGTGTGTGTGTGTGAGAGTGAGTGGTGTGTATGTATCTGTGTGTGTGTGTGTGTGTGTGTGTGTGTGTGTGTGTGTGTGTGTGTGTGTCCGTGTGAGAGTGAGTGTGAGAACGTGTGTATGTCTGTGTGTGAGAGAGATGGTCTGAATGGAGAGCTTCGGTTGCACCAGTCTGTGCCATTGTACATCTGATGAGACCAGCGTCTGTACCTGAGGAATAGTCTCCTGAATTGTGAGATGGGTTAGGTGGTTTCCTGGACTGGGGGAATAGTTAAGGAGTGTTAGGTTGGATGTGGTGGGCATTGGAAAACTGAGGGGTTGGTGGGATAAGACCAAGAGATATAGGAGCAGAATCAGAAACCATTGAATCTGCTCTGCCATTTCATCATGGCTGATTCAATTTCCCTCTCAGCTCCAGTCTCCTACTTTCTACCCGTATCCCTTTATGCCCTGGCTAACCAAGAATCTATCAACCTCTGCCTTAAATACACATAAAGACTTGGCCTCCACAGCTGCCTGTGGCAACAAACTCCACAGATTCAGCACTCTCTATCTAAACAAATTCCGCCTCATCTCTGTTCTAAATGGCTGACTTTGTATTCTGAGGTTGTGCCCTCTAGACTTTGACTCCCCCAAAATAGGAAGCATCCTCTACAAGTCGACCCATTGAGTCCTAAGGGATAGGATGTGGTGGAGGGGCTGGAAGGTGTCAGCCGTCTGAACGTACTGCTGGAGAAATCCCTTCGAGCAGAGGTTTGGGAATCTGTGGGACACTCTGTCCCGGGGCTGTTGGTGTTCGGTCACTGGATAGTTAGGTTGGATGTTTAGGAGCTCCGGTTACTTGGTGGGAAGGTGGGCAGGAGGAAGCCGACCCAGAGGCCGGTATGCCTTCTGAATGGTTTGCAGTTGATGTAGGCTTGCTGTTGGATGGGAGCCGGTCTCCTTTTTGCAGTCTCCTCAGCCACGTCGCATCAGAATGCACCACATGTCCTGATCCTCTCCTGTAAACAGCTTACCTTTTATCCAGGCTGCCTCACAGCAGCAGGGACTCTCGCCGTGCTCGCAGGGCAGCGGGTAAGGACAGCAGCGCAAGGCGGTGGGATGGGGGCTCGCTCGGAGCCGGGCTCTCCAGGGCTGTGTGGCGGGGGGTGGGGAGTCAGTGTGAGGAGTGGTCTGCTTCCTGTGGGTTGTCTTGGTGACAGTGGGAGGTGGGGGCTGTGTGTTCACTCTGAGAATCACAGTGAGCCAGTCCATGCCTGAGTAACAGCAGTCAGTGTTCAGGATCACTGAATTAAAGCCACCTTCTGGTTCTGTAGGGTCCAGAGGGTGTCCTGCATAAGGACATGTGTGTGTGGCTGCATACAGAGTAACTGTGTGTGTGTGTGTGTGTGTGTGTGTGTGTGTGTGTGTGTGTGTGTGTGTGTGTGTGTGTGTGTGTGTGTGTGTGTGTGTGCGCGCGCGCGCTCCTGATATAACTCTGTGTACAGGTATGTGTGTATGTTTGTGTGAATCTATTTCTGAGTCTGCATCTGTGGACGTGTGTGGTATGTGTCTACATTCAAAGTACATATGAGTGTGTCTGTGCCCAGTGGCCATGGAGTGTATGTTCATGGTCTTCTGCTGCTGTAGCCCGTCCACTTCAATGTTTGACATGTTGTGCATTCAGAGATGCTCTTCTGCACACCACTGTTGTAACATGTGGTTATTTGAATTACTGTTGCCTTCCTGTCAGCTTGAACCAGTCTGGCCATTCTCCTCTGCCCTCTCTCATTAACGAGGCATTTTCACCCATAGAACTCACTGGATGTTTTTTGTTTTTCACACCATTTTCTGTAAACTCTAGAGACTGTTGTGTTTGAAAATCCCAGGAGATCAGCAGTTTCTGAGATACTCAAACCACCCCATTTGACACCAACAATCATTCCATAGTCAAAGTCACTTAGATCACATTTCTTCCCCGTTCTGATGTTTGATCTGAACAGTAAGTGAACCTCTTGACTGTGTCTACATGCTTTTATACATGATTGGCTGATGAGATACTTGCATTGACGAACAGGTGTACCTAATACACCTATTTTTTTTACACTACCTTACTCTCCCTTTTCTATCTTCTATTTATGATTTATAATTTAATTTTTTATTATATTTACTATCAATTTGTACTCCAGGGAGTACGAAGCGCAGAATCAAATATTGCTGTGATGACTGTACGCTCTAGTATCAATTGTTTGGCAACAATAAAGTAATAAAGTGGTGTGTGTGTGTGTGTGTGTGTGTGTGTGTGTGTGTGTGTGTGTGTGTGTGTGTGTGTGTGTGTGTGTGTGTGTGTGTGTGTGTGTGTGTGTGTGTGTGTGTGTGTGTGTGTGTGTGTGTGTGTGTGTGTGTGTGTGTGTAGAGTGTGTTTCTGTTCGCTGTCTGCACTGAGACCCATATCTCCACACAGTGATTCAGATCATTGAGCGCTGCCATCCCCTGTCTATCGGCCACGTGGGCAGATTGGACAACACCACCCCCTCACAGTGAAGCTGCTCCCAGACTCTCACTCTGGGTCCCGGGGACACATCACCGACCAGACCCCGGGGGGATGGTGGTCAGTAGGTCGGGGAAGGAACAGGGCTGAAGGCCCCTGTGATGGTTTCGTGCTGGCTCTGAAGGTCACGAGCATGGTTTGAGTTTTCCTCATTGAAGGTTGAACCATCCTTCCTCCACAGGACTCTGGGCTGTTTGCTGTGTTAAACACTAACCACACTTCCTTCCCCAGGTCTGATGCTGGCTCCAGTGGGGACTTCTCTGTCGATTGTGACTATTACCTCTCTGGTTGGGGCACTCAGTCTAACCGGCCTTGAGTGCTTGGTTTAGATCAACGATTTGCATTCCCCTGCCACTCTCCCGTGAGTCCCAGAGTCTAGCCCCTGCTGTGAGGTTTCTGTAGTGCGCCAGGAAACACCGGTGTTCCCCTCGGGGAGATGAAACCATCAAGGCTGGACATTAGGACTGCTTCAAGATTATGAACTTTGGCTTTTCCCCCATCCCCCATCTTGGTAATGGGAATCAAACTACCAGAGAGCCCTGGCACGTCTCCCACCCCTTTCCCCTCGTCTGGCCGATGAACAGGTCGGCAAATAGGCCCGAGGCTTTGTTCATAGTGACACCCATTCACTCAAGCAGGGGGTAATGTTCTCTGTGGCCAGCCTGAATTCACAGGGAGGTCACTCAGGCTCGGTAAGGGGGTTTCCAGTGAAGCGGGCCCTCCGAACAAGCAGCACACCAAAACAGGATGCTGGACGAACTCAGAGTCTATGGAGTCGGTGGACAGCTGACACTGACAATCAGAATGTAGCACAGGAACAGGCCCTTCACCCCACGGTCTTGTGCTGAACCAATTAAATTAGTAATCAGATGGACAGTCAACCTACCTCTTCTGCCTACACGATGTCCATATCCCTCCATTTTCCTCACATTCCCGTGCCTCATCGAAGTCCCAAAGTCCACCTCAGGCAGCACGTTCCGGGCACCCATCACTCTCTGTCTGAAAGATTTGCCCCTCACACCTCCTTTGAAATTACCCTCTGTCGCCTTAAATAAACTTGTCGGCCAGAGGTAACGTGGTATCCACACCGGTCTTCGAGGCAAGTGATCCCCTGTTCGAATCCAGCCGGCTCCTTGCACACTTTCCATCTGTGCTGGGCTGAGTGATGAACTTGGCCTCCTAAAAAACAGACCAAAATGTTAAAGAAACGGTGAGGCTGCCGCCCAATGCACCACGAGGCACGGAAAGGAACAACAAACAACGTTAAATGAGTCAGACATTTCAGCCCTAGAAAAGGTAACAATCCATGCCTCATAATCTTATAAACCTCCGCCAAGTTGGCCCGCTGAGTTCCTCCAGCTGATTTTGGGGTGCTGATTCCAGATCTCTGCATCCTGTTGCTCCAAGAAAGGTCTCCCAGGGGTGGGGAGGTGGGTGATCAGGGGATGGCTGATGTCAGTGGCAACTCCTCCAACCCCTTCGCCCCGTGGGGTAGGTGAAGGAGTTCAGGAGTACCACCCACAGATGCTCCCAGCCCACAGAATGGGGTTGAGAAGGATCATAAATCAGCCATTATAGAATCAATGGGCCAAATGGCCTAATTCTGCCCCTATCTCTTATGGTCTTGAATGAGATCCCCTCAGGGTTAGTCTGGACTTGTTGAGGCCAAGTTATTTGGTAGATTTAAAACAGAGGGTAATAAGCACATAATTTGTAAAGGTGTCAGAGGTTATGGGGAGAAGACGGGAAAATGGGGTCAAGTGGGAAAATGAATTAGACATTATCGAATAGTGGAGGGATCTCGATGGGACAAATGGCTTAATTCTGCCCCTATCTCTATGGTCTTATCCACCTGCTCTGCTGCAGAGCTCCTGCGTTTGGATCACTCTATACGTGGTTCCTCCCCTTTGAACTCACTGCTGTGGGTGCTTGAACTGAGAGTGCCAGACAGCACACCCGCCATTGTATGTGTGTTTGTGGGTGCCGTGCTCTCATCCACACCCCACCGAGGTTGCAGTCCATCGAGAAGCAAGGTGGACGTGAGACAATGAGGGGGTGTGTGGATCTCTGCCTGAGACCAGCTGGTCTGGTGAAAATGCCCAGCCAGTCATTCCCTCGTCCCCTGTCCTCACGTGAATCCATGAAGACAAGCGTTGCAGAAGGCCACTTGGCCTTTCAAACCTGCCCCATGACTCAATCTCATGATGGGCAATCAACGCTGACCTCAGCTCCTGTACCAGTTCCTCAGGGCCCTCAGCTCCTTGATCTCTCAAACATTCCTCCACCATCTTCCGGGATGGGTGAGGATCCCACAAAGGATTCCTGGACTCCAAGAGTCAAGTCACAAGGTGAAGGGGTTCTCCCAGCAGGTTTTCCATCTCTAATTTCCCCACATCTTCTTCCAGACTCTCTGGTCTTCTAGTGAGCAGTAATCTTCCACCCCCAGGTTTAAAAATGACCTACTGATCGGGCATTAATGGCCATTTGTGTGAAGAGTTGCGAGTCCCTCCCACTCTCTGCATGGAGAAGTGTTTCCCAACGATGCACAGAAACTCAGCTTCGAATTCACACACCCCCAAGCCGTGGGAAGACTCAGTCTCTGTCTGTTCTCTTAGCTCCCCTCAGTATCCCAGGAACTTCAACCAGATCATTCCTTGCCCTTCAAACTTGTAGAATCATAGATGAGAACAGTACAGAAATAGGCCTTTCAGCCCATCTACTCCCTGCCAAACCATTTAAACAGCCTACTCCCATCAGCCTGCACTAGGACCATAGCCCTCCATACCCCTGTCCAAACTTCTCTTAAACGTTGAAATTGATCTCACATGCACCTCTTGCGCTGGCAGCTCATTCCACCCTCTCACAAACCTCAGGGTTGAGAAGCTTCTCCTGATGTTTCCCTTAAACTTTTCACCTTTCACCCTTAACCTCTGGTTGCAGTCCCACCCAACCTCAGTGGAAAAAGCCTGCTTGCATTTACCCAATCTATACCCCTCATAATGTACACTTCTATCAAATCTCACTGTCTTCTGGGTTACAAGCAATACAGCCCTAACCTCTTCAATCTTTCCTTATAACTCTGGTCCTCCAGAACTGGCAACATCCTTGTAAATTCTCTCTGTATTCTTTCAACTTATTTACATCTTTCCTCTTGGTAGGTGATCAAAACTGCACACAATAGTCCAAATTAGGCCTCACGAACATACAACATAGAAATATAGAAAACCTACAGCACAATACAGGCCCTTCGGCCCACAAAGCTGTGCTGAACATGGCCCTACCTTAGAACTACCTAGGCATTACCCATAGCTCTCTATTTTTCTGAGCTCCATGTAGCTATCCAGGAGTCTTTTAAAAGACCCTATCGTTTCCGCCTCTACCACTGCTGCCGGCAGCCCATTTCACGCATTCACCACTCTCTGCGTAAAAAACTTACCCCTGACACCTCCTCTGTACCTACTTCAAAGCACCTTAAAATTATGCCCTCTCGTGCTAGCCATTTCAGCCCTGGGGAAAGGCCTCTCATTCAATCAATGCCTCTCATTATCTTGTACACCTCTATCAGGTTACCTCTCATCCTCCATTGCTCCAAGGGGAAAAGGCCGAGTTCACTCAACCTAGGCAACATCTTTATAAATCTCCTCTGCACCCTTTCTATGGTTTCTATGTCCTTCCTGTAGTGAGATGACAGGTGGGGTCTGACCAGGGTCCTATATAGCTGTAACATTACCTCTTGGCTCTTAAACTCAATCCCACGATCGATGAAGGCCAATGCACCATATGCCTTCTTAACCACAGAGTCAACCTGCGTAGCAGCTTTGAGTGTCCTATGGACTCGGACCCCAAGATCCCTCTGATCCTCCACACTGCCAAGAGTCTTAACCGTTAATACAATATTCTGCCATCATATTTGACGTACCACAATGAACCACTTCACACTTATCTGGGTTGAACTTCATCTGCCACTTCTCAGCCAGTTTTGCATCCTATCAATGTCCCGCTGTAACCTCTGACAGCCCTCCACACTACCCACAACACCCCCAACCTTTGTATCATCAGCAAATTTACTAACCCATCCCTCCACTTCCTCATCCAGTTCATTTACAAAAATCAGAAAGAGTCGGGGTCCCAGAACAGATCCCTGAGGTACACCACTGGTCACCGGCCTCCATGCAGAATATGACCCATTTACAACCACTCTTTGCCTTCTGTGGCAAGCCAATTCTGGATCCACAAAGCAATGTCCCCTTGGTCTCATGCCTCCTTACCTTCTCAATAAGTCTAATACAACTTCAATATACCATTCCATCCCCTGTACTCAATACATTGATTTATGAGGACCAATGAGCCAGCAGCTTTCTTTACAACCCTATCTACCTGTGACACCACTTTCAATAAATTATGGTCCTGTAACTGTAACCTCCTGGGAATGCAAGCCTCGAGACTGTGAGACCTCTCCTGTTATTTATCCCAGGAATCATTTCAGTAAATCTTCTCCCCAGGGCATGCAGGGATTTGAAAGGGATCTGAGGAACTTTTCCTCACAGAGGGTTGGTCATTCCATGGAACGAGGTGCCAGAGGACATAATTGAGGCAGGTACAGTAGTATAATTGAAGAAGCTTTTAGATAGGTACTTGGTGGGGTGGGACTCAGACCGATATGGGCTGAAGGCAGGGAAGTAGAACTGGCCTGGTTGGCTTGGACTGATTGGGCTGCAGAGCCTGTAACCGTGGTGGGTTGCTCTATCCCTCTGCCACTCTCTCCCCCACCCACGAGGCTGGTCTCTGTCCCTGAAGTTGTTGGGGGGGGGGGGGTGGGGGGGTGCGCATCCCCTGTGCTCCTGGGATGTGAGGTTACCAGGGATCCCTGGTGCCAGACAGTGATGTTGTGTGGGTTTCGAGAGAGACGGTGAGCGTGCAGGCTTCTGTCGGATCCGCTACCCGGTGCCTGGGTCCCTGTCTGCTCTTCCCGTCTCTTCTGAGGACTTTGCAGAGCAGTTCAAACCACAAGAGCTTGTCAGCGGGAATGCAGGCTTTCAGGAGACAGTCTGTCACCGAGTAGAAGGTCACCCTGGCTGTTTGTGATGTTGGCCACAGAGAACTGGCTCCCTCTGAGTGAACACTGCCCTATTAACCTGCCCCAAGATCAATCTAACCCTTCCCTCCCACATAGCCCTCCGTTTTCCTGATCCATGTGCCTCTCTATTCCTCTGGTAGGCGATAGCCATTGAGTTCTTTTACCATTCTGTCTCTCAGAGTCTGTGGAGAATTTACCCAGCCGGTCTGCCCTCACCTCCTCCCATTCCCTCCCTTCACCCCAAACACGACAGTGGAGTCTCCCTCCACTCCCTGTGCATTCCTGACGCCGTGGAGAGAGGGTCCCCGCACCCTCTGATCATTTCTGCGGGTAATCCTGTGAGCGATGCCATTGTACCCGAGACTGTGTACGCGCATGACGCAAATTGGCCGGCGGCGCCCTGCGCGCGTTAATCCGAGACTTGTTTCCGAGTCTGGTGTCTGAGGACGGGTGTGAAAACTGACCTTCCGTTTACTCTATAAGGTGTTCCTTCTCTGCTGCACCACTCACGGTGAAGACGTTCAACGGGGTTGATTGTAATCCGGGAGGGGGTGGAGTGGTGTGGTGCCTGTCGGAACAGGAGGGCCCTTTCGTTCAAAGTTGCCCATCACTAAATCAGGAAGCGGTGTTGGGCCGAATTCAAAGGCCGCCCATCCTCTGCAGACCCTGCTAAATGGCCGAGCAGAAGCCAGAACGTTGTGGCGCAGCACCCACTTATCTGGCTACCTCCCTCCCACCAAGCTCCCCAGCGTTTTGTAAAATTAATTTGCCGATTCTGTGTGTACTTACTAACATGCTTTGAGAACTAACCTGATGTCATTCACGGAATGTAGTCATTTTCTCTGTACTAACAGTTAACCTTGTTTTTGAGCTGAGATAATACTACTAACCTTCTCAACTGGCATCATTTCTTTTGAGTGCGAAGTCCTCATTGAGTTCACGGTCTTGTCATTTCTGTTTCTTTCCCCTTCCCTTTCTCTCCGAAGCATTCAGGCATTGGACACGCAATGGTAAACAAACTACATTATCTGGTAGATATCATTCTTACTGTCTTAACGTTTAGGATTGTGTGTTCCTCTCACCTTTTACTTTGAATAATTGACATCGATTTTTTTACAAAAAACCAAAAAAAAATCAGAATCGACAGGGTTGGTAAACAGTTTTTTTTGGCTTCCTTCCAGACTGAACTTTCATCTGTCTTGCTGAGTATATTATATTTTCATATTTCTTTTGAGTTGGTCTCTCTCTTTCTCTCTTGCGCGCACACACGTGCACAGGTGCCCAGGCACACGCATACATGCGCGCGCACACACGCATACCTGTGCACACAGAAATGCACACACACACACACACCCACACACACAAAGAGACACACAAACACATAGAGAGAACACCTTGAAAAAATGGTCTGCATTGACGCCACGCTTTCTCGACTTTCCCCGCCTCTCCCTGCACCCGTGTCAGGAGGGGCTTGAGGGGGAGACTGTAGGGGTCATTGATCCACATCCCCCCCAATCCCCTCCTCTCCCCACCCTACCCCCCCTCCCGTCCGGCTCTCGCAGCCCACTCTGCATGGCATGCAGCGACGTTCAGGAATGCGTTACTGTGCTTCTCTCTGTCCGGCCTCACTCATACCTTCCGTCTCGATACGCCTCTTATGTGTCTCATTCTTCAGGTCTTCACGGTTCCGTTCTTGAAGGGGAGAGAGCCTGCACAACTGGCCATGTCGCCGGGACTCCTCTTGCCTCGGACTCCCTCACTCACAGTCCTCCCCTGTTCCAATCAGGTCTTAGTCAGACTCAAACCCCTTCTAATTGTGCACTTCCCTCACATGAAAGGTGAGACAGGTTTCCTGCAGGAATTTCTGCTCCTGTGAGGTCAGAGTCAAGTCCAAACCCTTTCCTGTCGCCCACCCTGGCCTGTGGTAAACAGAGACTGAAGCACTCTCTCAGTCTCCCAACCTGTCCGGGTACTGTGCTGAGAGTGGGGGCTATTGAGCAGGGAAGGGGAGAACAAAGAGCAGCCTTCATCCCTGGAGACCTGGAGCCAACCTCCTTGAAAGATAAAAATTGGTATTATTTGTCACCTAGCGAAATTTATTGATGCCATCAAATCTAGTCAGCGAGGATTGCTTTGGGGGAAACCCGCGAGAGTTGCCACGCGTCAGGTTGCTGCATAGCGTGTCCATAACTCACTGACCATAACCTGTACGCGTTTGGAATGTGGGAGGAAACTGGAACACCCGGAGGAAGGCGGGAGGGAATCCCCATCGGTGATCGCTGGCTCCATAAGGCGCTGTGCAAACCCCAACGCCAGCCTGGTGCTCTGTAGAAATGACAATGGGCTGTCGCCTCTGGAGGGTTGTTCGTGACCCCAACTCATTATGCCCCCCCACTCCAGAAACAACCTGTGGGAGGGGGGAGCCAGCTTAGGGGAGGAAGCAGCAAGTACTGAGATTTGTAGTTGTGTTGAAAGAAGAGTCGAGTCCTCTCACCCGCCTGCTGTGCCTCAGGAGGGTTGGCAGGAGTCTGGAAGGGACGTGATTTCCATGGGCGGTCCGTCGTGTAGGAGAGAACGTTCCTCGTTCCCTTCCAGAACACTCTGCCGGGGGAAAGAGACCTACCTGTGCCCAAGCAGATGGGTAATACAGCTTCAACACAGGCAACTCTGGGAGAGCTCAGCATCTCAGGCAGCGTCTGTGGAGACGAGTATACAGTCACCACCCCTCAAAGACTGGGTCTCTCCCCCCCCCACTTCTCTGTTCCCATCTGCCCCTCACCCACATATACCCCCCTCACACTGGGTCCCCTCCATCTGCCCCTCACCCGCATGCACCCCTCCCACAGTGTCCCCTCCCCTTCTGTTCCCATCTGCACTTTCCACCTCCCTTATTCTGGTTCCACGCTCCACCTTCCTCACGTTTCTGATCTCACCATCTGCAGCTCTCTAGAATATAGGTCATAGATTCATGGTGGTGAATCTGTGGAATTCATTGTCGCTGGCAGCTCTGGAGGCCAAGTCATTGAGTGTATTTAAAATGGAGGTTGACAGGTTCTTGATTAGCCAGGACTTCAAAGGTTACAGGGAAAAGACAGGAGAGTGGGATTCTGAGATGTCCAGTGTTGCTCAGAAGCACTGCTTTGTACGGGTAGCTCTGTTTTATATCAGAGCCTGGAATTACCCTGGAGATCCGAGCCCACCGCTCAGAGCCTGGAGTTACCCTGGAGATCTGAGCCCATCGCTCAGAGCCTGGAATTACCCTGGCAGTCTGAGCCCATCGCTCAGAGCCTGGAATTACCCTGGAGATCCGAGCCCATCGCTCAGAGCCTGGAATTACCCTGGAGATCCGAGCCCACCGCTCAGAGCCTGGAGTTACCCTGGAGATCCGAGCCCATCGCTCAGAGCCTGGAATTACCCTGGAGATCTGAGCCCATCGCTCAGAGCCTGGAATTACCCTGGAGATCCGAGCCCATCGCTCAGAGCCTGGAATTACCCTGGAGATCTGAGCCCATCGCTCAGAGCCTGGAATTACCCTGGAGATCCGAGCCCATCGCTCAGAGCCTGGAATTACCCTGGAGATCTGAGCCCATCGCTCAGAGCCTGGAATTACCCTGGAGATCCGAGCCCATCGCTCAAGAGCCTGGAATTACCCTGGAGATCCGAGCCCATCGTTCAGAGCCTGGAATTACCCTGGAGATCCGAGCCCATCGCTCAGAGCCTGGAATTACCCTGGAGATCTGAGCCCATCGCTCAGAGCCTGGAATTACCCTGGAGATCCGAGCCCATTGCTCAGAGCCTGGAATTACCCTGGCGGTCCGAGCCCATCGCTCAGAGCCTGGAATTACCCTGGAGATCTGAGCCCATCGCTCAGAGCCTGGAATTACCCTGGAGATCTGAGCCCATCGCTCAGAGCCTGGAATTACCCTGGAGATCCGAGCCCATCGCTCAGAGCCTGGAATTACCCTGGAGATCTGAGCCCATCGCTCAGAGCCTGGAATTACCCTGGAGATCCGAGCCCATCGCTCAGAGCCTGGAATTACCCTGGAGATCTGAGCCCATCGCTCAGAGCCTGGAATTACCCTGGAGATCCGAGCCCATCGCTCAGAGCCTGGAATTACCCTGGAGATCTGAGCCCATCGCTCAGAGCCTGGAATTACCCTGGAGATCCGAGCCCATCGCTCAAGAGCCTGGAATTACCCTGGAGATCCGAGCCCATCGCTCAGAGCCTGGAATTACCCTGGAGATCCGAGCCCATCGCTCAGAGCCTGGAATTACCCTGGAGATCTGAGCCCATCGCTCAGAGCCTGGAATTACCCTGGAGATCCGAGCCCATCGCTCAGAGCCTGGAATTACCCTGGCGGTCCGAGCCCATCGCTCAGAGCCTGGAATTACCCTGGAGATCTGAGCCCATCGCTCAGAGCCTGGAATTACCCTGGAGATCCGAGCCCATCGCTCAGAGCCTGGAATTACCCTGGAGATCCGAGCCCATCGCTCAGAGCCTGGAATTACCCTGGAGATCTGAGCCCATCGCTCAGAGCCTGGAATTACCCTGGAGATCCGAGCCCATCGCTCAGAGCCTGGAATTACCCTGGAGATCCGAGCCCATCGCTCAGAGCCTGGAATTACCCTGGAGATCTGAGCCCATCGCTCAGAGCCTGGAATTACCCTGGAGATCTGAGCCCATTGCTTAGAGCCTGGAATTACCCTGGAGATCCGAGCCCATCGCTCAGAGCCTGGAATTACCCTGGAGATCTGAGCCCATCGCTCAGAGCCTGGAATTACCCTGGCGGTCTGAGCCCATCGCTCAGAGCCTGGAGTTACCCTGGAGATCTGAGCCCACTACCCCTGTGCTTCAGGCAGTCTCATGGAAGCATCTCTGGAACACAGAGGGAAGTCACAAATCAGTTCCCAGCTGGAGAAATGGTACCTGGGGCACAATGGCACAATGCTTTACAGTACCAGTGACTTGGGTTCAATTCCCGCCACTGCCTGTAAGGAGTTTTTTATGTTCTCCCTGTGACTGTGTGGGTTTCCTCCGGGTGCTCTGGTTTCCTCCCACAGTCCAAAGACATACCGGTTAGTAGGTCATTGTACATTGTCCCGTGATTAGGCTAGGGTTAAATCAGGGGTTTTTGGGTGGCACAGTTCAAAGGAC
Source organism: Hemitrygon akajei (assembly GCF_048418815.1). NCBI lineage: Eukaryota > Metazoa > Chordata > Chondrichthyes > Myliobatiformes > Dasyatidae > Hemitrygon > Hemitrygon akajei. The sequence goes on along the minus strand of NC_133151.1, from coordinate 13,485,842 downwards.
TGGAAGAGCCAACTTCACAATGCATCTCAATAAATAAATAAATAAGAAGCACAATCTGAGATGGATGGAAATGGGCAGAGAAAGATGGGGACAAAGAGTGAATAATGGAGCTGGACAGAGACAGGTGGAGATGGATGGAGATGTTCAGAGAAAGATGGGGACAAAGTGAATAATGGAGATGGGCAGAGACAGGTGGAGATGGATGGAGGCAGATGGAAATGGACAGAGATAGGTGGAGATAGATGGAGATGTTCAGAGTAAGATGGATACAAGTGGACTGAAATGGGCAGAGATAGATGGATCAGAATAGAGATGAACAGAGACAGATGGACATGGTCAGAGACTGATGGAGATTTACAGAGAGAGATGTAGATAGACAAATAGATGGAAACAGACAAATGCTTCTGGATGGAAATGTTCAGAGAAAGATGGAGACAAATGGAAGACAGAGATGGCTGGAGACAGGTAGAGATGGATAAAGACACATGGAGATGGACAAAGTTGTATAGAGATGGACACAGACATACAGAGATGGACAGCGGTGTACGAAGATGGTCAGAGAGCAATGGAGATGGATAGAGACAGACAGATAATGGCTATGGAGACCTCAGTCCTGTGATACTGGGTCTGTGAAACCCCAGCCCACAGTGCAGTCTCCTGCCACTGGAACTTCGGCTCTGGTGGGTGTGTCCAGGGGAGGAGGGTTTCCAGTTTTTTCCAGATTCGGATCGAAATTTATCACATATACCGTGAAATGTGCCATTAGTGGTAACAATAAGCACACCTAAGAATGTGCTGGGGCAAGAGCTGCCACATATTCTGATCTCAACATAGCAAACCCACAATGCTCAGCAAAATAACACAGAATACAAAAGATGGACGGGTTAGAGTTAGTAAACTGATACTTGTCAAATCTCAGTAATTAAGATTGCCTTTTTTTTCTGCTTTGTTCCCTCACTGGGAAAGGAGGACATGGCTGACCTGCTAGACATGTCTTCCTCCTCAACAGTTAACAACTCCTACATTCTTCTCAGGTTCAGATTCATTTATCACACATACAGTACATCGAAACACGCAGTGAAATGGGTCATTTGTGTTAGCAGCCAGCATAGCCCGAGGATGTGATGAGGGCAGCCCGTAAATGTCGCCACACATTCTGACGCCAACATAGCAATCCCACAATGCTCGGCAGAACAACACAAAACACAAGCAACAAAACAACAATGGCAAAAACAAGCTGCCATTCCTCCCTCCACCCACACATCCATGTACACACGCAGTCCTCCAAGCCCAGGACAGGCCGACTCTGGACTCCACACTCCAGTGGACTTGCAAATTCGCAGACAGTGAGCTTCAGCCTGTGAGAAATATTACACTGAAACAGGAATGGTCCTTGCGGACAGTGCTCAGTCTTGCCCCAGAGAGGGCCGAAGGGAGTGAGGAGATTTCGACAAGTACTGTACTGTGCAAAAGTCTTAGGCACATGAAGTATTCACCCCCTCCCCCTTGGAAGTTTTCATGTTTTATTGTTTTACAACATTGGATTTAATTTGGCTTTTTTGACACTGATCAACAGAAAAGTTGATCAGTGTCGAAGTGAAAATAGATCTCTCCAAAGTGTTCTAAATTAATTACAAATATAAAACATGAAATAATTGATTACATAAGTATTCACCCCCTTCAAGTCAGTATTTAGTAGATGCATCTTTGGCAGTAATTACAGCCTTGAGTCTGTGTGGTTAGGTCTCTATCAGCTTTGCACATCTAGACACTACAAATTTTTCCCCATTCTTCTTTACAAAACTGGGATCGTGAGTGAACAGCCCATTTCTAGTCCAGCCACAAATTCTCTGACTTGGCCACTCCACGACTTTAACATTGTTTTTAAGCCATTCCTATGTAGTTTTAGCTTTATGCTTGGGGTCATTGTCTTGCTGGAAAACAAATCTTCTCCCAAGTCACAGTTCTCTTGTAGACCACATCAGGTTTTCTTCCAGGATTTCCCTGTATTTTGCTCCATTCACTCTACCCTCTACCTTCACAAGCCTTCCAGGGCCTGCTGCAGTGAAGCATCCCCACAGCATGATGCAGTCACCACCATGCTTCACAGTAGGGATGGTGTGTTTTTGATGGTGTCTTATGCCAAACATTGCATTTAGTCCGATGGCCAAAAAGCTCAATATTGGTTTCGTCAGAGCATAGAACCTTCTTCCAGCTGATTTCAGATTTTCCCACTTGCCTTCTGGCAAACTCTAGCTGAGATCTCATGAGAGTTTTTCTCATCAGTGGCTTTCTCTCTGCCACTCTCTGATAAAGCAGTGACTGGTGAAGCACCCGGGTAACAGTTGTTGTATGCACAGTCTCTTCCATGTCAGGCACTGAAGCTTGTAACTCCTCCAGAGTTATCATAGGTCTCTTGGTAGCCTCCCTCACTAGTCCTCTTCTTGCACAGTCACTCAGTTTTTGAGGATGGCCTGGTCTAGGCAGATTTACAGCTGTGCCATAATCTTTCCATTTCTTGCTGATTGACTTAACTGTACTTCAAGGGATATTCAGTGACTTGGAATTTTTCTTGTATCCATCTCCTGACTTGTGCTTTTCAATAACCTTTTCGCAGAGTTGCTTAGAGTGTCCTTTGGTCTTCATGTTGTAGTTTTTGCAGGAGTTGGACTTTCCAGATACTGGTGTATGTTCACTACAATCAATTGACTGAACACATGTGATCTCCATTTAACTATGTATGTGACTGCTGAACCTAACTGGCTGCACCAGTGATGATTTGCTGTGTCATATTAAAGGGGGTGAATATTTAAGCAATCAATTATTTTGTGTTTTATGTTTGTAATTAATTTAGATCACATTGTAGAGATCTGTTTTCACTTTGACACAAAATACTTATTTTCTGTTGATCAGTGTCAAAAAAGACAAATTAAATCCACTGTGATTTAATGTTGTAAAACAATAAAACATGAAAACTTCCGGGGGGTGAATACTTTTTCTATGCACTGTATATATACCTAGTATACTGAAGGCTTTTGCACAGTACTATACTAATTTTATGTATTTCACTGTACTGCTACTACAAAAAAAAACAATATAAATTTCATGACATATGAGAGTGATGATAAACCTGATTCTGAAATGGGTCCTTACTGTGGACTGAGAGTGAGAGGGGGGCAGGGAGAGGGGAATAATGGTTGGGAAAAGGGGGAAGGGAGAGGGGAGGGAGCGGGAAGCAGCAGAGAGACATTCTGTAATGATCAATAAACCAATTATTTGAAACAAATGACCTTGCCTGGCTTCACAGGCTCGATGTGCCTGCACCTGAGCCAACCACTGCCCCCTGCCCCTGGTACTCCTTCTCTGCTACCAGTTCCACCGTGAGTGATGTGAGGGGGACACTGAGTTCAGAGGAGGATCAGAGAGACTTGGGGTGAGGGACATCAACGGTGAGTGATGTTAAACATAGAACATAGAATAGTACAGCACATTACAGGCCCTTCGGCCCACAATGTTGCCCTGCCTCCCATATAACCCCCCACCTTAAATTCCTCCAAATACCTGTCAGAGGAGGATCAGAGAGACTCGGGGTGAGGGAGCATCAACGGTGAGTGAGGTGGAGTGACACTGAGTTCAGAGGAGGATCAGAGAGACTCGGGGTGAGGGACATCACCAGTGAGTGATGTTGAGAGGGGTCTCGAGGATCAGAGGAACACTGGGACAACACTCAGTGTCTAGCGACATCACTCGCTGGTGTCTCTGCCACATACTACACCAGTGATGTCCTGACACCCAGGGTCACTGAACTTCCTCTGAAACAGTGTCCCCCTTCCACATTATTCACCACAGCTGTCCTTCTGATCATCCTCTGAACTCAGAGTCCCCACCCCACATCACTCACCAGAGATGTGCCCTCACGGTTAATCTAACTAACCCTCCTCTGAACTCAGAGTCCCCACCGCTCGTCACTCACCGGAGATGTGCCCTCACCCAGGGTCTCTCTGAACTCAGTGTCTCCCCGTATCTCTCACTGGTGATATCCCGTCACCCAAACTCACTCTGATACTCCTCTGAACCCAGATCCTCCACCATTTCACTCACCAGTAATGTTCGCTCACACAGTGTCTCAGTTCATGAAGGGTTGTTCCTTAAATACAGCCCTCCCTCTGCTGATTGACATGCATGTTCAGGGACTGTGTTAATCTGCAGCCGGGCAATGCCACTGTATGGGTGTGGTGTGGAATCGGGTATTTGATGCGAATCTGGGGGGATAGACATGAATGATGTATGGAATCAGGGTTATTTGATGGGAATTTGAAGGGATAGACGGAAATGGTGTGGAGTGGAATCAGGGGTATTTGATGTGACTATGGGGGGATAGACTGGAATGGTGTGGTGTGGAATCAGGGATATTTGATGGGAATTTGGGGGGATAGACTGGATGAGTGTGTGGTTCGTATCAGCATGGATTCTGTGATGGGATGTTGGAATGTTGGAAGCAAGTGGAGGAGACTGCTATGTTCTTGATTAGTCAGGTCGTCAAAAGTTGTGGGGAAAAGGCAGGAAAATGGGGTTTTAATCAACTTTGATGGAATGGCAGATTAGATTTGATTGTCTGAATGTCTTAATTCCGCTCATATGTCTTGTGGTGTTATGGGAATCCCATTTGGTTACAACTGGAATGTGCAAACTCCACACGCACACACACACCAACACACACAAATACTCAGACACACACACATTCACACTCGCACAGAAACTCAGACACACATACACACTCTCTCTCACATACACACATATGCACAGATACTAAGACACACACACACACACACACACTCACAGATACACACACACTCTCACACTCGCACAGATACTCAGACACACATACACACTCTCTCACACACACACACTCACAGATACACACACACTCATACACGCACAGATACTCAGACTCTCTCTCTCTCTCTCTCTCTCTCTCTCTCTCTCGCTCTCTCTCTCCAGCCGATGTCATTGTCGAGCCTGAGTCTCTGGGTTGGAATGGTAGAGGCTCTTCAGCTGTGAGTTAGTGATGTTTATTGTGATATTGATTTGATCCAGGACACTTTGGTGAAGAGTCCTGGGCATTATTTAACTCAATTCTAATTCCCAGGCCACTGTTTTACACGTTGTTAGGGTAAATCATATTTAACTCCAGACAAGCCTTTCCCTGATCACGTGTTCATGAGCACTCTGTCAATGTCCTTTCCCTGAATGTTCGAGCATGCTGTTCCCATTCTGAGCTGACGCCAGAGCTTTTAGACTTTTGAACGAGAAGCAAGAGAGAGACACCTGCTGCCAACAGGCGATGCTTCAGCAGAAAAACACACAAAATGCTGGAGGAACAGCCGCCTGGGCAGCATCTATGGAGGGGAATAAACCGTCAACGATTTGGGCCGAGACTTTTCATCAGGACTGGATGGAGGATCTCGGCCTGGAACGCCGACTGTTCATTCCTTCCCATAGATACTGCCGATGCACTGAGTATCTCCAGGATTTCAGAATCAGAATAGTTTAATATCACTAGCATGTTGTGAGATTTATTGTTTTGTGGCAGTAGTACAGTAAGGAGTGAAAATACAGAGCAAAAAATCTATTGATGTTGTGTTCCTGGGTTCACTGTCCATTCAGAAATCTGATCTGATGGCAGAGGGGAAGAGCTGTTCCTAAAACATTGAGTGTGTTGCTTCAGGTTCCTCCCCAATGGTGGTCACGTGCAGAGGGCAGGTTTTGGGTGATGGAGGTCCTCAGTGACGAATGCTGCCTTCTTGAGGCATCGCCTTTTGAAAGTGTTCTCGATGCTGATGTCCCAGATGGAGCTGGGTGAGTGTCCAACTTCTTGTGTGTGTTTGCCTGTCTGGTGGGGTGGAGATATGTCTCTACTAAAGGAGGCATAAGTGCCTCCTTCCCTCCATCAGCTTGCAGGCCACCCTTGGGCAAGCTGTAGCTCCTGCTTAGCCCCCGATTAGGGTCATGTAAAGCTCTGGGAGCAGGTGGTGGATGGTCGTATGAGCACAACTCCTAGTTATGCATCCACTGACGCCAGGCAGACATGAGTTTTGATATTGGCTGAGGGTGGGGGGGGGTGGGGTCACCCGTCCTGTAAAGACACCGCCCAGAAGAAAACAATGGCAAACCTTTTCTGTTGAAGAATTTGCCGAGAGTAGTCACGGTCATGGAAAGGCTGTGATGGTCCAGGTCATACAACATGGCACAGAAAGATCAGACGCAGATTTAATATCGTTGGCATAAGTCATGAAATTTGTCCGCAAATTTGTTGCTCTGGCTTTCCAGCATCTGCAGAATCTCTTGTGTTTATGATATTTCAGCGAAGTCCATGGGACTGCAGTCAGTTTTATGTTCAGAGGGGATAGGTACAGGGTCATGAATTGTGGCAAGGGAGGAGGAGTGAACTGAGGGGTGAGTGAAATTGTGGGGAGAGAGGGGGGAGGGTACTGAGGGGCTGAGTGAAATTGTGGTGAGGGAGGAGGAATGAACTGAGGGGTGAGTGAAATTGTGGAGAGAGAGGCAGAGTGTGCTGGGGGGTGAGTGAAATTGTGGAGAGAGAGGCAGAGTGTGCTGGGGGGTGAGTGAAATTGTGATGAGGGAGGAGGAGTGAACTGAGGGGTGAGTGAAATTGTGGAGAGAGAGGCAGAGTGTGCTGAGGGGTGAGTGAAATTGTGGAGAGAGAGGCAGAGTGTGCTGAGGGGTGAGTGAAATTGTGGAGAGAGAGGCAGAGTGTGCTGAGGGGTGAGTGAAATTGTGGAGAGAGAGGCAGAGTGTGCTGGGGGGTGAGTGAAATTGTGGAGAGAGAGGCAGAGTGTGCTGGGGGTGAGTGAAATTGTGGTGAGGGAGGGGCAGGGTACTGAGGGGGTGAGTGAAATTGTGGAGAGAGAGGCAGAGTGTGCTGGGGGTGAGTGAAATTGTGGTGAGGGAGGGGCAGGGTACTGAGGGGGTGAGTGAAATTGTGGAGAGAGAGGCAGAGTGTGCTGGGGGTGAGTGAAATTGTGGAGAGAGAGGCAGAGTGTGCTGAGGGGTGAGTGAAATTGTGGAGAGAGAGGCAGAGTGTGCTGGGGGGTGAGTGAAATTGTGGTGAGGGAGGAGGAGTGAACTGAGGGGTGAGTGAAATTGTGGAGAGAGAGGCAGAGTGTGCTGGGGGGTGAGTGAAATTGTGGTGAGGGAGGGGCAGGGTACTGAGGGGGTGAGTGAAATTGTGGAGAGAGAGGCAGAGTGTGCTGGGGGTGAGTGAAATTGTGGAGAGAGAGGCAGAGTGTGCTGAGGGGTGAGTGAAATTGTGGAGAGAGAGGCAGAGTGTGCTGGGGGGTGAGTGAAATTGTGGTGAGGGAGGAGGAGTGAACTGAGGGGTGAGTGAAATTGTGGAGAGAGAGGCAGAGTGTGCTGAGGAGGTGAGTGAAATTGTGGAGAGAGAGGCAGAGTGTGCTGGGGGGTGAGTGAAATTGTGGAGAGAGAGGCAGAGTGTGCTGAGGGGTGAGTGAAATTGTGGAGAGAGAGGCAGAGTGTGCTGGGGGGTGAGTGAAATTGTGGAGAGAGAGGCAGAGTGTGCTGGGGGGTGAGTGAAATTGTGGAGAGAGAGGTAGAATGTGCTGGGGGTGAGTGAAATTGTGGTGAGGGAGGGGCAGGGTACTGAGGGGGTGAGTGAAATTGTGGAGAGAGAGGCAGAGTGTGCTGGGGATGAGTGAAATTGTGGTGAGGGAGGGGCAGGGTACTGAGGGGGTGAGTGAAATTGTGGAGAGAGAGGTAGAATGTGCTGGGGGTGAGTGAAATTGTGGTGAGGGAGGGGCAGGGTACTGAGGGGGTGAGTGAAATTGTGGAGAGAGAGGCAGAGTGTGCTGAGGGGTGAGTGTCTGTGTGTGTATGGTCGATGCAAGAGCAGCATTCCTGAATATGGCTTCTGGTGTGATGACATGAATTATTAGTGAGACAGACCAACATAATTCTAACAACAGTATTAATTACACATTCAGAGTCACCCCGTAACCTTGGGTGGGAGCAATAGTTGTGATTCATCAGTCTGTTGTGCAGAAGATTTTAAGCATTTAATGATGATCCTAGAACACAGAACAGTACACACAGGAATCGGCCCTTCAACCCAGATGTCTGTGCTAAGCATGTTCCAAATTATCCAAATCCCTTCTGCCTGCACAGTGTCCATCTCCCTCCATTCCCTGCACATGGTCCATCTCCCTCCATTCCTTGCACATGTTCCTTCTCCTTCCATTTCCTGCACGTGGTCCCTCTCCTTCCATTCCCTCCACATGGTCCATTTCCCTCCATTCCCTGCACATAGTCCATCTCCCTCCATTCCCTGTACATTCACGTGTCTGTCTATCAGCCTCTTAAACATCTCTATCGTATCTGCCTCCACTACCACCGTCGGCAGCTCATTCCACACACCCACCACTCTCTCTGTAAAAAACATTTGCCCCTGCACATCTCTCTTAAACTTGCTCTCCCTCCTCCTAGGGAGAAAGACTCTGCCTACCTGCTGTATCACAACTTCAATCAGGTCTTCCCTCAGCTCCCACTGCTCCAGTGAAAACAACCGAGCTTGGTCTAACCTCTCCTTATAAGTATAAACTCTAATCCAGGCAGCATCCTGGTGACTCTCTCCAAAGCTTCCACAAACTTCCTGTAAGGGTCTGACCAAATACTGCAGATGACCAGAGTTTCTACAGCTACAATGTGCTTTCAGACTCAGTGCCCTGACTGACAATGGCTCGCAGGGCAAATACCTTCAGTATTACATGTGTTGTCCTCCAGGGGCTTTGCACATCATGCCCCAAGGGTCCTGCCATGAACTGCATACTTCTCTCTTACATCTGACCTTCTGAAGTGCAACCCCTCACACTCTCAATTTCAAAGTAAATTTATTATCAACGTTCAGTAGATGTCACCCCAAGATTCATTTTCTCGCTGGCATTCACAGTCAAACAAAGAAATACAATAGAATCAATGAAAAGCCACTCACAAAGACTGATAACCAACCAATGTGCAAAAGACAAGCTGCAAATACAAAACAAAGAGACAAATAAATAAATAGCTAGATAGACAGATTGATAGATAGACAGACAGATAGCTAGATAGACAGATAGATAGACAGACAGATAGATAGACAGACAATAGATAGCTAGATAGACAGATAGATAGATAGATAGACGGATAGACAGACAGATAGATAGACAGATAGACTGACAGACAAATAGACAGATGGATAGATAGATTGACAGATAAATAGAAAAATAGATAAACCGATAGATAGATAGATAGATAGATCAATAGAGAGATAGATAGATTCATAGATTGATTGATAAATACATAGATACACAGATTAATTGACAGATAGATAAATAGACAGACAGATAGATGGACAGTTAGATAGATGGATAAATACTGAGAACACGAGTTGTAGTCCTTGAAAGTGAGTCTGTAGGTTGTGGAATCAGTTCAGTATTGGGGTGAGTGAAGTTATCCACGCCAGTTCAAAATTTCAAAGTACATTTATTATCAAACTGCAGAATTTGCCCAACAAGAGACGGCCAACTGGTTAGCTGTCATGAGTGATGTGCAGGCTCCATGAAAAACAGTTTCAATCAGTACCTACATCAAGAAATACCAGAGCATCTGACATGTTCAAAGTTCAAGGTAAAACAGACAGACATACTTTATTGATCCCGAGGGAAATTGGGTTTCGTTACAGCCGCACCAACCAAGAATAGTGAAGAAATATAGCAATATAAAACCATAAATAATTAAATAATAATAAGTTAATCATGCCAAGTGCCAATTTATTACCAAAGCACATGTAAGTCACCGTATACAACTGTGAGATTCATTTTTGTGCAGGCATTCACAGTAGAACATTGAAATACATGAGGATCAATGAAAATCTACATACAAACTCAGACTGACAGATAGCCAATGTCCAAATTGTTTCAGTACAAAATAATAATAATAAAAAATAAATACATGAATTATCCTGAGAGGGTGAGTTATAGACTCCTTGGAAACACCTAAACTCAAGAGATCTGCCTGTAGAGTAAACAAAATTAACACCCTTATAAAACAGCTGTCTTCGAGTTACACAGACTACCACAACTTTCCATGCAGAATCAAGGTAGAGTGGAAGTCAGAGATCAGGGAACAGTGCACACGAATCGCACATCTCAAACAGCTTCGGCTACTCGAGGTAGAGTGGCCACCGAGTGGAGGTTAACCAGTCACCTCTGCACTTTCCATGTCACTCTCATGCTCCTGGCCCAGCCCACTGGAGACCCTGGATGGATGGTCTCGACAGTCCCTCCCCTCACCCCTCGACCCGCTGAGTTCTCCCAGCCGGTGGTCTCTCGGTATAGCCTGCCTTTGGTGCACTCAGGTATGGAACAGTGTTGACCCTTTTCTCTGGCCTTCCACCACGTTGAAACCTTTATAAGTTTTGTTCACTATTATTTAGAGATAGAATGCGGATCAGGCCCCTCTGGCCCAACGAGCCCCACCCACCAGCAACCCACCGAATTAGCCAACACACACAAAATGCTGGAGGAACTCAGCAGGCCAGGCAGCATCACTGGAAAAGAGTAAACAGTTGACGTTTCAGTCCGACACCCTCCATCAGGACTGGAAAGGAAGGGGGAAGACAGGTAGACAGGGTCATGAAGAAAGTCCTGATGAAGGGTCTCAGCCAGAAATGCCAACTGTACTGTTTTCCAGAGATGCATCCTGGCCTGCTGAGTTCCTCCAGCATTTTGTGTGTGTTGTTTGTGATTGTGTCACCTATTTAACCCTAGCCTAATCACAGGACAATTTACAATGACCAGTTAATCTACTAACCGGTACGTCTTTGGACTGTGGGAGGAAACCCACGCAGTCACAGGGAGAATGTACAGATGCTGCCGGAATTGAACTCCAGACTCCGGAACTCCCTGAGCTGTAATAGTATCGCACTAACCGCTATACTACCGTGGCACCCAGTTCCCTCTCTCTGCTCAGGACGCAAGGTGCCTCCACCCACCCCCCCACTTCTCGAGGGGTGCAGTGGTGTAGGGGAGCAGAGGGGTGGAGGTGTGCCCAGGGATAGTCCAGTTCAGTAGGGAGGTGAAACTGGAGGCTGGACTTGCTTCACCTGGGGGGAGTCTGAGGGTTAACGTCATGGAGGGCAGAGAGTCTAAAATGTTCTACCTCGGTGGAGGGTTCTGTAGCTGGGGGCGGAAGTTAAAGGTCAGGGATAGGATATTTGTAGGTGATTCAAGGGGGGGCTGTGGTTTGCGATTTCGAACTGATTGCCTGAAGGGGTGGTGGAGTCAGAGACTCTGACAATAGTGGAGGGTGCTCTAAATGACAGGGAAGGAGACGATATAGGTGTGTATGTACCTGCAAGCATGTGTCTTACACACACACACACACACACACACACTACTGTCAAAGGCACTCACACATGCATAAAAACACATATGCAGAGACACGCATGCACGAAAGCACACAGGCACACATAAATACACACAACTGCATGCAAAATCACAGGTACACACATGCACAGACCAGCAAGCATGCCCACAGATTTACATACACACTAATGCACACGCACATGTTAACAAACATACAAGCACAGGTGTACAAAATGGTCACATACATATATGCATAAAGGCATGCAGTCATATACTGGGGCTGGAGGGAGTTACAGAGATAGGGACAGCGCAAGAGGGGGTTGCAGAGATGGGAAGGGGTTATAGATACAGGGAAAGGTGTAAGGTTGGAGGAGGTTACTCCACATAGCTTTAGACCACCTGGACAACACAAACACCTACGTCAGGTTGCTGTTCATCGACTATAGCTCAGCATTTAATACCATCATTCCCACAATCCTGATTGAGAAGTTGCAGAACCTGGGCCTCTGTACCTCCCTCTGCAATTGGATCCTCGACTTCCTAATCAGAAGGCCACAGTCTGTGCAGATTGGTGATAACATATCCTCCTCGCTGGCATTCAACACCGGCGCACCTCAGGGGTGTGAGCTTAGCCCACAGTTCTACTCTCTGTATACTCACGACTGTGTGGCTAGGCATAGCTCAAATACCATCCATAAATTTGCTGACAATACAATCATTGTTGGTAGAATCTCAGGCGGTGACGAGAGGGCGTACAGGAGTGAGATATGCCAACTAGTGGAGTGGTGTCGCAGCAACAACCTGGCACTCTATGTCAGTAAGACAAAAGTCCTGATTGTGGACTTCAGGAAGGGAAGGATGAAGGAACAGGTACCAATCCTCATAGAGGGATCAGAAGTGGAGAGAGTGAACAGCTTCAAGTTCCTGGGTGTCAAGATCTCTGAGGATCTAACCTGGTCCCAACATACTGATGTAGTTATAAAGAAGGCAAGACAGTGGCTATAATTTATTAGAAGAGCTTTGGCATGTCAACAAATACACTCAAAAACTTCTAGAGATGTACTGTGGAGAGCATTCTGACAGGCTGCATCACTGTCTGATATGAGGTGGGGGGCTGAAGAAGCTGCAGAAGGTTGTAAATCTAGTCAGTTCCATCTTGGGCACTAGCCTACAAATTACCCAGGACATCTTCAGGGAGCGGTGTCTCAGAAAGGCAGCGTCCATTATTAAGGACCTCCAGCACCCAGGGCATGACCTTTTCTTACTGTTACCATCAGGTAGGAGGTGTGTGTAGGTGTGTAGGAGGTACAGAAGCCTGAAGGCACACACTCAGCAATTGAGGAACAGCTTCTTCCCCTCTGCCATCCGATTCCTAAATGAACATTGAATCTTTGGACACTACCTCATTTTTTCAAATATACAGTATTTCTGTTTTTGCACTTCAAAAAAATCTATTCAATATACATAATTGAATTACTTGTTTATTTATTATTATTTTTATTTCATTTTTTATTTATTTTTTCTCTGCTAGATTATGTATTGCATTGAACTGCTGCTGCTAAATTAACAAATTTCACGTAACATGTTGATGATAATAAACCTGATTCTGATTCTGATTCTGAGACAGCGAGGGAAATACAACAGGGTCTTTTAAGTGGATACAATAGGGTTTTTTAAGAGACTTTTGGATAGGTACATGGAGCTTAGAAAAATAGAGGGCTATGGGTAAGCCTAGTAATTTCTAAGGTAGGGACACTTCCGGCACAACTTTGTGGGCTGAAGAGCCTGTATTGTGCTGTAGGTTTTCTATGTTTCTAAATAGGGATAGGAGCTGATTACAGAGACGGGATGGGTATGGAGGCTGGAAGAGATTACAGAGACACAAGGGAGGTGTAGGGCCAGAGGGGTTTATAGAGACAGGGAGGGGTGTAGGAGCCAGAAGGGGTTATAGAGATGGGGAGGGATGTATGGACAGCAGCTGATATCAGAGACGGGACAGGTATGGAGGCTGGAAGAGAGACAGAAGTGGGGTGTAGGGGCCGGAGGGGTTTACAGAGACAGGGAGGGGTGTAGGGGCCAGAGTGGGTTACAGAGACAGAGAGGGATGTAGGGTCAGGATCTGATTACAGAGACAGTGGAGGGATATGGAGGCTCGAAGAGATTACAGAGACAGAAACAGGGTGTAATCATAGGGAATTACAGAGACAGGGAGAGGTATAGGGACCAGAGAGGGTTACCGAGGTATAGAGGGGAGAAGGTTACAGAGACAGGGAGTGGTGTAGGGTTGGAGGGGGTTACAGAGAAAGGGAGTGGTGTAGGGTTGGAGGGGGTTACAGAGACAGGGAGTGATGTAGGGTTGGAAGGGGTTACAGAGACAGGGAGTGGTGTAGGGTTGGAGGGGGTTACAGAGACAGGGAGTGGTGTAGGGTTGGAGGGGGTTACAGAGACAGGGAGGGGTGTAGGGTTGGAGGGGGTTACAGAGATGGAGTGGTGTAGGGTTGGAGGGGGTTACAGAGATAGGGAGTGGTGTAGGGTTGGAGGGGGTTACAGAGACGGAGGGGTGTAGGGTTGGAGGGGGTTACAGAGACAGGGAGTGGTGTAGGGTTGGAGGGGGTTACAGAGACAGGGAGGGGTGTAGGGTTGGAAGGGGTTACAGAGACAGGGAGGGGTGTAGGGTTGGAGGGGGTTACAGAGAGAGGGAGTGGTGTAGGGTTGGAGGGGGTTACAGAGACGGTGGGGTGTAGGGTTGGAGGGGGTTACAGAGACAGAGAGGGGTGTAGGGTTGGAGGGGGTTACAGAGACAGGGAGGGGTGTAGGGGTTGGAGGGGGTTACAGAGACAGAGGGGGTGTAGGGTTGGAAGAGGTTACAGAGACAGGGAGGGGTGTAGGGGTTGGAGGGGATTACAGAGACAGAGAGGGGTGTAGGGTTGGAGGCGGTTACAGAGACAGGGAGTGGTGTAGGGTTGGAGGGGGTTACAGAGACGGAGTGGTGTAGGGTTGGAGGGGGTTACAGAGACAGGGAGTGGTGTAGGGTTGGAGGGGGTTACAGAGACAGGGAGTGGTGTAGGGTTGGAGAGGGTTACAAAGACAGGGCAGAACATGGGGACCAGAGGGGATGACTGAGAGAAGGAGGGATGTAGGGACTTGAGAGGGTTACAGAGATGGGGAGGAGTGTAGAGACGACAGGCTTACAGAGGCAGGGATGGGTGTTGGAGGGTGTTACAGAGACAGGGAGGGATTTAGGGGCCAGAAGGGGTTACTGAGACATAGAGGGGTGTAGGGACTGGAGAGGGGTTATAGAGACAGGGAGGTGTGTGAGGACTGGATGTGTTAAAGAGACAGGGAGGGTAGTAGATATATACAGACACATGCAGACATATCCCCACACAGGCACACACACACACACACATCCCCACACAGGCAGACACACACACACACACACATACACACACACATATATCCCCACACAGGCAGACACACACACACACACACACACACACACACACACACACACACACACACACACACACACACACACACACACACAAACACAGGCATAGCCACACACACACACACACATATCCCCACACAGGCATAGACACACACACACACACACACACACACACACACATCCACACACAGGCATAGACAAGCACGCACACAGATACATACACACACACAGATACAGAAACCCTCAAACACATAGATATAGAAACCCTTACAAACATACACAGACACACAGACGTGCACATCCAGCTGCTGTTGCTACAAAAATATTATATCCTCAGACAAATAGTCAGCTGTTCTGTATTGCCAGGTCCGCTGCCACAACCCTGCAATATGATTTAATTTAACGTAGACACATTGATTGTAATTGTGTTACTCCAGGGCCCAACGGGTGATGGGTGGGAAACGTCTGTTTCAACAAGACATTGTTAAATAATCGTGCTCTGTAAAATCAGAACCCTTTTGCATAATTGTGGTTATTAGTCACTTGCAGTTCAATGGTGTCGAGGGACCACATTTCTCTCTTCATCTTTTGACGCGCACTCGGAGATCAGATCGAGTTGATAATCTGAAGTGCTAGTGCGAGCCTGGTCTTTAACAGGGGACGCGGTAATACACAGCACCGTAAAGCAGAGTCTGCAGTATTCCCAGGGAACAGGGCTGTGATTTCTAAACGTTTTAATCCTCTGGGGAGTTTGTGCCTTGAGATCTGTGACTCACCCCCGAACAGGGTTTCAACGGATGCTGCCCGACCTGCTGAGTTCATCCAGCTTTTGTACGTGTAGGGTTTCTGATTATTCGCAGAAAGTTCTTGAAAGAAGCCAGTCTAGGTGGGATAGCCAACCCATCCTAACTGTCCCTCACCCTGAGGTGAAAGGAGCGGAAAGTCGCTGGTTTGTTTCAGAGCTCCCACAGAGGGACATGGAATTGGACAGGCGTCCTCGCAGAATCTCTCCCGGAAGTCCCAGTTCGGGGGGTCAGGAGATTTGTGGGATCCAGCGTTCCTTTGAGCCGATGCGGAATCTCTCCCGGAAGCCCCAGTTCGGGGGGTCAGGAGATTTGTGGGATCCAGCGTTCCTTTGAGCCGATGCGGAATCTCTCCCGGAAGCCCCAGTTCGGGGGGGTCAGGAGATCTGTGGGATCCAGCATTCCTGGAAGTATCCGTTTAGTCTTCCTCATCAACCAACCTCACACAACGGCCGCTCCAAGGGGTTTCTCGTGGCTGTTGTGTGGGGTTGCTGGAAAAGTCAGGGGTGTAGGAGCCAGAGGCGTTACAGAGACGGGGAGGGCCCACTCCCTGAAGCTGAAAGTACCCCTGCACCAGTCACAGAGCAAGGAGTGGGTCCCTGTGTCTGCAGGTCTTGAACACTGCACACATCACGTCCGTGTGTGTGTGTGTGGGGTGGGGGGGAGAGCTTGCCTCCACGATAGAGGCAAGTTCTCCCCCCCCCACACACACATTCCCTGTCCCACCTCCTACCCGTGATAATGAGAGTCAGTCTCCTGTACATGCAGTAGGTGAGCAAAGAACGGCCGCTGACACCGCGACTGCAGCGTCGGTGAGAGAGGGAACCCGTCCTTGCAATCTCCTCTTTACAAATGAAACCGTGACACTATCTGTTTTGTGTTGGTTTATTTTTTGCCACTGCATGGGGCTCTGCATGCTTCTGGATGAGCGAGCATTGACTTGTGAAGCCATTCCCTGCATGGGCTAACAGCCACTGGTGGGTTACCTTGGAATGCTTTCCTTAACCTCTCCCCCTTACAACTAATACTATTAACAGAAATGTGTAAGAACAAATGCCATTTTTGTGTCTGACAATTACATAATTTAATTTTATTTTGAGCCTCTTGCCACTAATATTCTCCTGTGAGTGTAAGAAATCAGAACCAGTGGATCGGGCGGGCGTGTGTTTACAATTCCCCGAGCTCGCTGTTCAAGAGCAAACTGTCCCCAATACAGTTCCCCTAAACCTGAGGGCGACGAGCCGGTGCTGGAACCACTTTGTGGGACAGACAGCCAAGAGAAGAGAAACATTCTTGTCCTGAACATTAACTCTGTTTCTCTCTCCGCAGATGCTGCCCGATTTGCGGGGTGTTTCCAGCATTGTCGGTTTTCATTTCCGATCTGCTGCATTCGTACAATCTCTGCACCGTGTATTATGTAGTATCACTTCCTCAGACGAGGTCCAGAAATTCAAAAAGAAAATATCTGTGGAGAGGAATAAACAGTCAACGTTTCAGCCTGAGACTGTAACACTGACACACCCCACACTGCTCGCTGTAACACTGATAAACTTGAACCCTCCCCCTTCTCTCTAATTCCATTCCCCATTCTGGCTGCCTCCTTGAGCACTTCTATTCTCCTCACCTGGCATCACCTCCCTCTGGTGCCCCTCTTCCTTCCCTTTTACCCATGGTCCATTCTCCCTTCCTATCAGATTCCTTATTCTTCACCTTTTCCACCAATCACCTCCCAGTGTCTCACTTCATCCCTCCCTCCCCCACCCACCCACCTTCCCTCTCACCAATCACCTCCCAGTGTCTCACTTCATCCCTCCCTCCCCCACCCACCCACCTTCCCTCTCACCTATCGCCTCCCAGTGTCTCATTTCATCCCCCCCTCTCCCCCACCCACCCACCTTCCTTCTCACCTGGTCTCACCTATCACCTCCCAGTGTCTCACTTCATCCCCCCCCCTCTCCCCCACCCACCCACCTCCCCCCTCACCTGGTCTCACCTATCACCTCCCAGTGTCTCACTTCATCCCCTCTCCCCCACTCACCCACCTTCACCCTCACCTGCTCTCACCTATTCTGGTTCATTTCCTGTTCCTCTCTATCCCTGGTGAGTGTTCCCAGCCCAAAACGTTGGCTGTTTATTCCCCTCCATAGATGCTGCCTGACCTGCTGAGTTCCTCCGGCATTTTTGTGTGTGTTGCTCTGGATTTCCAGCATCTGCAGAGTAACTAGTGTTTATGATGAAACACATGGACGTGGTTCCTGGAACTTGTCTTCATCAAAGACTTATTTTGTCTTTTAGGTGATGGGCTGCCAGTTGTAATTTGTGAGAAGGTGATGAAAGGAGCCTTACCAAGCTGCGAAGAATCAGATATGGTGAAGGGAGAGAACTAGTTAGATCAGTGTCAGAGGAAGTTGTTTCTTAACTGGAAGGTGCCGGATACTGTCATGAAGATGAAAAAGTGACTATTTTACAAGTTGTTGTTCAGACAGGGTGGTGACACAAATCTGCTCACTGAAAGGCAGTGGCAGCTGGTTCTCCTGTGTGCTGGGCCAGCTGAGTCCGTTCAAAGTTGACGGCTCCCGATGAGGCTAGGTGGCAGAAACTGAAGGAATAAAGGCATAGACTGTTGTCCTAATGGGGAGAAAATTCAGAAATCAGAACATCAAACGGACTTGGGAGTCCTCACGCGAGATCTCCTAAAGGTTGATTTGCACGTCGAGTTGGTGGCGAGGAAGGCAAATGCAATGCTAGCATTAATTTCCAGAGAACTAGAATATAAAAAAATAAGGATGTAATGCTGAGGCTTTATAAGGCATTGGTCAGACCGCACTTGCATCATTGTGAGCAGTTTTAGGCCCCTTGTCCAAGAAAGAATGTACTGACATTAGAGAGGGTCCAGTGGAGGTTCACAAGAATGGTTCTGGGAATGAAAGGGTTAATGTATGATGAGCATTTGATGGCTCTGAGCCTGTACTCCATGGAGTTTGGAAGAATGAGGAGGGATCTCATTGAAAACCATCTGATATTGAAAGTCCTTGATAAAGTTGAAGTAGAGATGATGTTTCCTATCATAGGTGAGTCTTGGACCGGGGGACACAGCCTCAGAATAGAGGGAGGTCCATTTAGAATGGAGATGAGGAATTTCCTTAGCCAGAGGGTGGTGTGTCTGTGGAATTCATTGCCACAAGTGGCTATGGTGGCCAAGTCATTGGGTGGAGGTTGATAGATTCTTGATGGTCAGGGTTTCAATGGTTCTGGGGAGAAGGCAGGAAAATGGGGATGAGAGGGATAGTAAATCAGACATAATGGCATGGCAGAGCAGACCCAATGGGCTGAATGGCCTAATTCTGCTCCTATGTGTCTCTTATGGGTGACCCAGCAGCCTGGGAGGGTGTGAGATTTAACTCCAAATCTGGGGAGGGGTGACTTTAGATGAACACGGATGATGGACATGGTGGAAGATGTTGGATTATCAAACTCCTGTTGAGAGGACAGGGAAGTTCTCCAATGTACCCTCTTGAGTTCACTTCAGCATCACAACATTCCCTGGAATTATTCCCCCTGGTTCTTCAGCCGAGGCATTTCTGGAATCTGGATTCCAGCTTCAAAATTTCATGAATCAGGATTTAATTGGAATTCCCAGAAAATGCTCCAAAGAGTTGTGTGGAGGAGAGACCCATAGCCCTCCAATATGGTCCTATCAGGGCATCAGTTTGAGGAGCAGGTAGGGAGGGTTGATGGATTATAGAACGTAAAACATTACAGCACTGTACGCAATATTGTGCCAACCTCAATCTACTCTAAGATCAATCTAATCCTTCCCTTATACTTCCCTCTCCATTTTTCTATCATCCACATGCCTATCTAAAAGTTTCTTAAATGTCCCTAAGGTATCTGCTTCTATCCACACACCCACCACTCTCTGTGTAAAAAAAGCCTTCCTCTAACATCCCCCCTATACTTTCCTCCAATCTCCTTAAAATCATGCCCCCTTGTATTAGCCATTTCCACCCTGGGAAAAGTCTCTGGCTGTCCACTCAATCTATGCCTCTTATCATCTTGTACACCTCTATCAAGTTGCCTCTCATCCTCCTTCGCTCTAAAGAGAAAAGGCCGAGCTCACACTTCTGGGACATTCTGTAATGGGAAGCCAGGAACCCCAGCTGAGGAGACTGTAGATCCAACTCCACCTGGTTCCACATCTGGAGCACCAGGCTCAGGGAGCATTGAGGGTTTGGAGCAGACTCGATGGTCCAAATGGCCTAATTCTGCTCCTGTGTCTTATGGTTCAGTTCCACAGTGTGAGTAGAGACTGGGAGCTCTCCTATGTTGGTGCTCCTAACGTCTCAGACATGGGGCCTGAACTCAAACCTTTTCCACCCTCGTGCACACGTGGCAGCGGTTAGTGCTGCTTCCTCACTGCCAGAGAGACGGGGAGGGGGCTCAATTCCAACTTATGGCGCTGTCTGTGCAGTGTTTGCATGTTCCCCTTGTGACCATGTGGGTGCTCCTCTTACCTGCCACATCTCAACCACGTGTGATATCGGTGGGTAAATTGTGCCCCTCCCAGTGTGTGGGTGAGGAGTACAATCTGGGAAAGGTGATGGGAACATTTGATGGGAACAATGGGACATATGAATCGGCGGTCAGCACAGACTGGATGGGCCGAAGGGCCTAATTTCCGTGCTGTAGGACTTGATGATAAGGTTTCCAGTCAGGTCACTCAGTGGAGATGGCTCACGTTTCCCATGGGGAATTTGCCATGGCTTAGAAAACTGTTAGCTCCAACGCACAAATTCCACATCTCATCCGTAGAGTTCCACAGAACAGCTCCTGGAATGCTTTCCAGTTTGGAGATTACCATGGCTCTGGTCCTGACCTTGGCAGCTAACCCCAGAACTGGAAATTTGTCTGCTTTAGCTCTGCAAAGTGACTGGACCGGAACTTCACAGGAACTGTGGGATTTTCCTGCAAGCACGAAACATAGTCTCGATTCCCACCACGTCCCTTTCAGAGAGAAGGTGCTAACATCCAACTGGTACACTGGAGATCTTGACTTCTGTTCCAGTGAGAGGGATGGGGTGATATATACAGAGCATAATATTTGAGGAAAGGAGGAAGCTATCAAAATTCAAAAAGTTCCAAGTATATTTATTATCAAAGCACCATATACAACCCTGAGATTCATTTTCTTGCAGGCAATCACAACAAACAGAAATAAATACAATAGAATCAATGAAAAACCACACCTAACAATTCAGACAAAAACCAATGTGCAGATGAGAAAAAACAGCAGAAGAAAATAAATGAGAGACTCATTCAGAAATTTAGGAGGCATAGGATCCAGGGAAACTTTGCTCTGTAGTTTCTGCATTGCCTTGCTAACAAAAGGCAGGTGAGTTGGTTGTAGGTAGTGTGTATTCTGTCAAGAGGCGGGTGACCAGTAATGTTCTGCTCTTTGAGAATTTTATAAGTGACTTGGATGAGGAAGTTTGCAGATGACTTGAAGGTTGGTGGAGCTGTGGATAGTGTTACAGGTTGTCATAGGTTACAACAGGACATTGACAGGATGTAGAGCCAGGCTGAGAAGTGGCCGATGGAGTTCAATCCAGAAAAGTGTGAAGTAATTTACTTTGAAGGTAGAATGCAGGGCTATTGGCAGGACTCAGCAGTGTGGAGGCACAGAGGGATCTTCAATCCCTCAACATTACTGCTCAAGTTGATATAGTGGTTGAGAAGGTGTTTGGTGTGTTGGCCTTCGTTAGTCGGGGGATTGAGTTCAAGAGCCGTGAGGTAACGTTGTAGATCCGTAAAACCTGGTTAGACCACACTTGGAGTATTGTGTTCAGTTCTGGTCACTTCATTATAGTAAGGATGAGGAAGCTTTAGAGAGGGTGCAGAGGAGATTTACCAGATGAGAGATGGCTTGATGGAGCTGTACAGCTGATAGGAGGCATAGATTGAGCAGACAGCCAGAGACTTTTTCCCAGGGGGGAAATAGGTAATGTGAGGGGGCATAATTTTTAGGTGATTGGAGGAAGTATGGGGGGTTGTCAGAGGTAGGTTTTTTTACACAGAGAGTGGTAGGTGTGTGGAACGTCCTGCCAAATGTGGAGGTAGAGACAGATACAGTAGGGACATTTAAGAGACTCTTAGACAGGCCCATGGGTGATGATAAAAATGTTGGACTAGGTGGGAGGGAAGGGTTAAATTAATCTTCGAGTAGGCTCAAAGTTCGACACAACGTTGTGAGCCAAACGCTGTGCTGTAGGTTTTCTATGTTTCTATGATATATGTTCTATATTCTATGACGTATGTTCTATGTTTCATGGACCTTGGTGGAAACTGGGTTCCATGTAGGATTGCTTTTGATCTGCAGTGGGCTCGGTAAACATTGATATAGAACAGCTGAGTCTGAGACATTGGAGAGTTTGTGGATGGGGCTAATTGAGTAGCCCATGCATACTGAACACAAGAAAATGGAGGAGGCTAATCAGCCCCTCAAGCCTGGCCTATCTCCCCAATCAGTGTGACCATGGGTGATCTCAGCTCTTCTCCCATGTGCCTGTTCTCCAGCGCTCTCAGTTTCCTGGGTATTGACTGGAGTCCTGATGATGATGGATGGAGTTGGGATCTCGAGGAAGGAGGTTTGCTTGTTTTGGACTTGCTGAATCAGTGCTTCACTCACAGAACTCAGTGCATGAGGCGATGTGCACTGGGCATGTTCAATGGAGAGTGAATTTTCTTTCTACCTCATTGTCAAGTGTTGAAAGGCCTTGACAGAGTGGATTTGGAGAGGATGTTTTCTATAGTGGGGGAGTCTAGGACCAGAGGACACAGATACAGTGGTTGTAGAAAGGTTGTTTCCTATGGTAGGAAGTCTAGGACTAGAGGGCACAGATAGAGTAGATGTGGAGAGGATGTTTCCTATGGTGAGGGAGTCTAGGACCAGAGGACACAGCCTCAGAATAGAAGAATGTCCCTCTAAACAGAGATGAATTTCTTTAGCCAGAGGGAATTTGTTGTCACTGATGGCTGTGGAGGTCAATCATTGGGTATATTTAAAGCAAAGGTCGGTAGGTTCTTGATTATTCAGGACATCAAGGGTTAAGGTGAGAAGACAGGAGAATGGGGTTGAGAGGGATAGTAAATCAGCCATGATGGAATAGTGGAGCAGGCTTGATGGGCTGAATGGCCTAATTCTGCTCCTATGTCCTATGGTCTACGGTGTGAGTGGTGGTGTCGAGCATTCTGAGAGTTTTGATGTCAGACTGTGTTCACTACGTTTGGCAGACATGGCAGGCAGCCAGTGAGGAGAATATATCCACACTGCCTGTTACCCTACGACACTGGTTCTGATTTCATCCCTTTGCAGACCCTCGGGGAGGCACTCACACAAATGGCGGCTGGGAGGAATGAATTTACCCGTCAAACCCAATGCCAGCAGGCGGCAGTCATAAAGGCACGGGCTCTGATGGTTTGAAGTAGGAGAAACAGTGAAGGTGGCGGGATCACAGGGGACCCGTTTCAATTAGGTGTTGCTAAATGGTGTGACAGGGGCAATTACTTCCTGAGCAAGTGTGTTTACGCCCAGGGGGAGGGGTGTAAATGGCTGCTGTATGTTGTTCCAAGTGTAGGCAAGTACTGGAGGCTGTCAGAGAGAGGTTGCGCAAGTGTGTGAGAGGGAAGAGGTTCCTGGGGTGTGGGGTGTAGATGGATATGTAGAGAGGTAGGGTGAGTTTGTGATCATCGGTGGGGTGGCAGACATGGTGTGGGGGTAGGGGGAGAGAGAGATAGGGAGGGAAAAAGAGGGGGAGAGAGACAGAGGGAGAGAAAGAGAGAGATATGGGGAGAAAGCAACAGAGAGGGAGAGAGAAAGAAAGAGGGAAATGGACAGAAAGAGACAGAGAGAGATGAAGAGAGACGGAGAAATAGAGAGGGAGAGGGAAAGAGAGGTAGAGGGAGAGAGAGTCGAGAAGAGATCAGGAGTTCATCGTTTAGCATGTGAGAGGTCAGTTCGGGAGTCTGATAGCAGTGGGATAGAATCTGTCCTTGATCCTGGTGGCATGCGCTTTCTGGCTTTTGTATCGTCTGGTCGACAGGAGGGGCGGGGGACGAGAAGAGAGAGTGAGCGGGTTGAAGGGCGAAGAGAGAATGTTCAGGGTGGGAGGGTGTCCTTGGTTTTGTTGCTGGCTCACCCCGGGACTGGGGTCTTTGCTAGTCAGTGGAAATGAGAAACCTTCAATCCATCAGATCCCATGGTGCAATCTCAGCTGTGGTTAAACAGACATGAAAATGGGTAGCACCCCACCCAGTCCCCTCAGGGTACCAGTCGCTGTCATTGGGCCTGTTGGTAACAGATTCTATCCCATCTTTTGCCTCCCCCCACCCCCTCGCTTCCCTGACAACCTCCGAACGTTTTTGGGGCAGGTGACAATTTCAGTGGACGGTATCCTGACCACCACAGGGTACACTCAGGAAGACTACACCATGCTGGGCTCCGATGACTTCTTCTACATCGGGGGCAGTCCGAGCACGGCCGATCTCCCCGGATCTCCAGTCAGCAACAACTTCATGGGGTGTCTGAAGGACGTGAGTACAGTCAGGGGGCTCAGGAACGGAGTGTGGGTATTATATCACCCTCCCCCGCCACGTCACCTTGACCACAACGCACCATGGCTATACTGGGAATTATGCCATCTGCCAGCACATTGTCCATATCCCGTCATTCCCTGCATATTCCAGTGTCTGTTAAACACCTCTATCATATCTGCCTCCACCACCACCCCTGGCAGCACATTCCACACACCCACCACTCTCTGTGTAAAAAATTTACCCCTCACATCTCCTTTAAACTGTCCCCCATCACCTTAAAGGCTTACAGTTCAGGGTTAGGGCTTAGAGTCATTGAAAGGTACAGCTCAGAAACAGGTCCTTCGGCCCATCTAGTCCATGCCGAGCTGTTGAAACTGCCTACCCCCATCGACCTGCACCGAGACCATAGCCCTCAGTACCCTTACCATCCATGCACCTGTCCAAACTCCTCTTAAACGTTGAAATCGAGTTTGCAGGCACCACGTGTTGGCCACTCATTCCACACTCTCACCACCCTCTGAGTGTTTTTTAAACTTTTTAAAAAGTTTTTAAAAACTTTTTTTAGTTTTTTAAAGTTTTTTAAACTTTTCACCTTTCCCCCTTAACCCATGACCTCGTTGTAGTCCCACACAACCTTAGTGGGAAAAGGCTGTTTGCGTTTACCCTATCTATACCCCTCAGAATTTTGTATCTCTATCAAATCTCCTCTCAGTCTTCTACATTCCAAGGACTATAGTCCTAACCTATTCAATCTTTCCTTATATCAGGTCTTTCAGACCCAGCAATATCCCTGTAAATTTTCTCTGTAGCCTTGGATTCCCCATCAATCATTATTGGTGACTTTTATCTATAAAAGTGCATCCATCCATCACTAAGGACCTCATTAAACTCACTCTTCTGCCTACACATGGTCCAACTCCCTCTATTCTCTGCATATTCATGTGTCTGTCTAACAGACTCTTAAAAACACCTCTATCATATCTGTCTCCACCACCACCCCCAGCAGGACATTCACACACCCACCACTCTCTGTGTAGAACAAAAACGATTACTCATATATCAGTTGGTGTCCCAGGGGGAAGGATGGGTGGGGGAAGGGTGTTGCTAACCACTTCTGTTTTCAACAGGTTGTCTACAAAAATAACGACTTCAAACTGGAGCTCTCGCGCCTTGCCAAGGAAGGTGATTCCAAGATGAAGGTGCATGGTGACCTGATGTTCAAGTGCGAGAATGTGGCAGCCTTGGACCCAGTCACCTTTGAGGCCCCCGAGGCTTTCATCTCCCTGCCCAAGTGGAACACCAAGAAGACAGGCTCCATCTCCTTCGACTTCTGCACCACGGAGCCCAACGGGCTGCTACTGTTCAGTCACGGCAAGCCGCAGGTGCTGAAGGAAGGCCGGACCGAGCGGCCACAGAAGGTGGACTTCTTCGCCATGGAGCTGCTGGATGGCTTCCTATTCCTGCTGCTCGACATGGGCTCGGGGGCCATCAAACTCCGTGCCACCAACAAGAAGGTCAACGACGGAGAGTGGTGCCATGTGGATTTCCAGCGGGATGGCCGCTCAGGTGAGAGGAGGGGTGTCATCCTGTTCCTGGGGGGGTGGGGGAGTTCACGGATTGAGGGAGAGGTGGGAGATGGTGGTCACCTGCTGAAGGGTCATCCTTAACTTAGTAATGCACGAAGTTGCCAATGAATGGAGAGCCCCACCATCTTGTCCATGTTCCAGCGATCCTCCAATCCGAGGTCCTCCTCATTCATGGTAAGGAGCCCATCCCATCCATGGTCGGAGCTCGTCTCATCCATTTCTATGGCCTCCCCTTATCCATGGTCCAGCTCACCCATCCATAAACCAGGGTCTTCCAAATCCATGGTTCACAGTCTCCCTTATTGATGGTCTGGGGCCGCTCAATCCATGATCTTCCTCATTCATGTTACAAGGTTCCCCTCATCCCAGAGGCCAAGCCAACCCTGGTCCAGAGCCCATACCATCTATGGTCCAGAGCCCATCCCATCCCTGGTCCAGATTCCATTCCATCCCTGGACCAGAGTCCATCCCATCCCTGGTCCAGAGCCCATGCCAACCCTGGTCCAGAGCCCATACCATCTATGGTCCAGAGCCCATCCCATCCACGGTCCAGAGCCCATCCCATCCCTGGTCCAGAGCCCATTCCATCCCTGGTCCAGAGCCCATTCCATCCCTGGTCCAGATTCCATTCCATCCTTGGTCCAGAGCCCATTCCATCCCTGGTCCAGAGCCCATTCCATCCCTGGTCCAGAGCCCATTCTATCCCTGGTCCAGAGCCCATTCCATCCCTGGTCCAGAGCCCATTCCATCCCTGGTCCAGAGCCCATTCCATCCCTGGTCCAGAGCCCATTCCATCCCTGATCCAGAGCCCATTCCATCCCTGGTCCAGAGTCTATCCCATCCACCGTCCAGAGTCCATCCCATCCCTGGTCCAGAGCCCATTCCATCCCTGGTCCAGAGCCCATTCCATCCCTGGTCCAGAGCCCATTCCATCCCTGGTCCAGATTCCATTCCATCCCTGGTCCAGAGCCCATTCCATCCCTGGTCCAGAGCCCATTCTATCCCTGGTCCAGAGCCCATCCCATCCCTGGTCCAGAGCCCATCCCATCCCTGGTCCAGAGCCCATCCCATCCCTGGTACAGAACCCATTCCATCCCTGGTCCAGAGTCTATCCCATCCACCGTCCAGAGTCCATCCCATCCCTGGTCCAGAGCCCATCCCATCCCTGGTCCAGAGCCCATCCCATCCCTGGTCCAGAGCCCATCCCATCCCTGGTCCAGAACCCATTCCATCCCTGGTCCAGAGCCCATTCCATCCCTGGTCCAGAGCCCATTCTATCCCTGGTCCAGAGTCCATCCCATCCCTGGTCCAGAGCCCATGCCAACCCTGGTCCAGAGCCCATACCATCTATGGTCCAGAGCCCATCCCATCCACGGTCCAGAGCCCATCCCATCCCTGGTCCAGAGCCCATTCCATCCCTGGTCCAGAGCCCATTCCATCCCTGGTCCAGATTCCATTCCATCCTTGGTCCAGAGCCCATTCCATCCCTGGTCCAGAGCCCATTCCATCCCTGGTCCAGAGCCCATTCTATCCCTGGTCCAGAGCCCATTCCATCCCTGGTCCAGAGCCCATTCCATCCCTGGTCCAGAGCCCATTCCATCCCTGGTCCAGAGCCCATTCCATCCCTGATCCAGAGCCCATTCCATCCCTGGTCCAGAGTCTATCCCATCCACCGTCCAGAGTCCATCCCATCCCTGGTCCAGAGCCCATTCCATCCCTGGTCCAGAGCCCATTCCATCCCTGGTCCAGAGCCCATTCCATCCCTGGTCCAGATTCCATTCCATCCCTGGTCCAGAGCCCATTCCATCCCTGGTCCAGAGCCCATTCTATCCCTGGTCCAGAGCCCATCCCATCCCTGGTCCAGAGCCCATCCCATCCCTGGTCCAGAGCCCATCCCATCCCTGGTACAGAACCCATTCCATCCCTGGTCCAGAGTCTATCCCATCCACCGTCCAGAGTCCATCCCATCCCTGGTCCAGAGCCCATCCCATCCCTGGTCCAGAGCCCATCCCATCCCTGGTCCAGAGCCCATCCCATCCCTGGTCCAGAACCCATTCCATCCCTGGTCCAGAGTCTATCCCATCCACCGTCCAGAGTCCATCCCATCCCTGGTCCAGAGCCCATTCCATCCCTGGTCCAGAGCCCATTCCATCCCTGGTCCAGAGCCCATTCCATCCCTGGTCCAGATTCCATTCCATCCCTGGTCCAGAGCCCATTCCATCCCTGGTCCAGAGCCCATTCCATCCCTGGTCCAGATTCCATTCCATCCCTGGTCCAGAGCCCATTCCATCCCTGGTCCAGAGCCCATTCTATCCCTGGTCCAGAGCCCATTTCATCCCTGGTCCAGAGCCCATTCCATCCCTGGTCCAGAGCCCATCCCATCCCTGGTCCAGAGCCCATTCGTTCCCTGGTCCAGAGCCCATTCCATCCCTGGTCCAGAGTCTATCCCATCCCTGGTCCAGAGCCCATTCTATCCCTGGTCCAGAGCCCATCCCATCCATGGTCCAGAGCCCATCCCATCCCTGGTCCAGATTCCATTCCATCCATGGTCCAGAGCCCATTCCATCCCTGGTCCAGATTCCATTCCATCCCTGGTCCAGAGCCCATTCCAACCCTGGTCCAGAGCCCATCCCATCCCTGGTCCAGAGCCCATTCGTTCCCTGGTCCAGAGCCCATTCCATCCCTGGTCCAGAGCCCATTCCATCCCTGGTCCAGAGCCCATCCCATCCCTGGTCCAGAGCCCATCCCATCCCTGGTCCAGAGCCCATCCCATCCCTGGTCCAGAGCCCATTCGTTCCCTGGTCCAGAGCCCATCCCATCCCTGGTCCAGAGCCCATTCCATCCCTGGTCCAGAGCCCATTCCATCCCTGGTCCAGATTCCATTCCATCCCTGGTCCAGAGCCCATTCCATCCCTGGTCCAGAGCCCATTCTATCCCTGGTCCAGAGCCCATTTCATCCCTGGTCCAGAGCCCATTCCATCCCTGGTCCAGAGTCTATCCCATCAATTGTCCAAGGTCCATCCCATCCATGGTCCAAAGCCCATCCCATCCATGGTCCAGAGCCCATTCCATCCCTGGTCCAGATTCCATTCCATCCATGGTCCAGAGCCCATCCCATCCCTGGTCCAGATTCCATTCCATCCCTGGTCCAGAGCCCATTCCATCCCTGGTCCAGAGCCCATTCTATCCCTGGTCCAGAGCCCATTCCATCCCTGGTCCAGAGCCCATCCCATCCCTGGTCCAGATTCCATCCCATCCCTGGTCCAGAGCCCATTCCATCCCTGGTCCAGAGCCCATTCCATCCCTGGTCCAGAGCCCATTCCATCCCTGGTCCAGATTCCATTCCATCCCTGGTCCAGAGCCCATTCCATCCCTGGTCCAGAGCCCATTCTATCCCTGGTCCAGAGCCCATTCCATCCCTGGTCCAGAGCCCATTCCATCCCTGGTCCTATTCCATTCCATCCCTGGTCCAGAGCCCATTCCATCCCTGGTCCAGAGCCCATTCTATCCCTGGTCCAGAGCCCATTCCATCCCTGGTCCAGAGCCCATCCCATCCATGGTCCAGAGCCCATCCCATCCCTGGTCCAGAGCCCATTCGTTCCCTGGTCCAGAGCCCATTCCATCCCTGGTCCAGAGTCTATCCCATCAATTGTCCAAGGTCCATCCCATCCATGGTCCAGAGCCCATCCCATCCATGGTCCAGAATCCATTCCATGCATTGTCACAGAGCCATAGGACACTGGAGCACAGAAACAAGCTCTTTGGCACATCTCATCTGTGCTGAATCATTAATCTGCTTAGTTCCATCAACCCACACACACCATAGCCCTTCATACCCCTCCCGTCATGTACCTATCTAAATTTCTCTTAAATGTTGAATTCAAATGCATATCCACGACTTCCACTGGCAGCTTGTACCACAATTTCAGCACTCTCCCAGTGAAGAGGTTCCCCCTTATGTTCCCTTAAATAGTCCACCCTTTACCCTTAACCCATGACCTCTGGTGGTAGTTTCATCCAACCTAAGTGGAGAAAGCCTCTTATCTATACCCCTTATAATTTTATATACCTCTATCAATTCTCCCCTCAGTCTCTTATGCTCCAGGGAATAAAGTCCTAAATTATTCAAGCTTTCTTGACCAGCAGCAGGTTGTTCCTCACTCTTGAACTCAGGCCCTGCTGCTTTGATATGCTCTCGGACCCAGGACCTGCCCCCTTAATTCGGCCCATACCCCACCATTCCAATCTGGCCCTATGCTTAGATCAGTCAAATCTCTTGAAAACCAAGGTTCCCTAAACATGCTATCCTTCCCTTTCATTCTGACAGGAACACTGGTCGTCTCACTACAGGAAGGATGTGAAAGCCATAGAAAGGGTGCAGAGGAGATTTACAAGGATGTTACCTGGATTGGGGAGCATGCCTTATGAGAACAGGTTGAGTGAACTTGGTCTTTTCTCCTTGGAGCGAAGGAGGATGAGAGGTGACCTGATAGAGGTGTATCAGATGATGAGAGGCATTGAAGATGTGGATAGTCAGAGGCTTTTTCCCAGGGCTAAAATGGTTGCCACAAGAGGACACAGGTTTAAGGTGCTGGGGAGTAGGTACAGAGGAGATGTCAGGGGTAAATTTTTTACTCAGAGAGTGGTGAGTGCGTGGAATGGGCTGCCGGAAATGGTGGTGAAGGCAGATACGATAGGGTCTTTCAAGAGGCTTTTAGATAGGTACATGGAGCTTAGTAAAATAGAGGGCTATAGGTAAGCCTAGTAATTTCTAAGGTTCAGCATAACTTTGTGGGCCGAAGGGCCTGTATTGTGTTTCCCTATGTTTCTAACAGACAAACTCTGTACTCACAAAATTTCACTTTTGAAAGCTTACCACTTACCAAGTACACCTTTCCCAGAAATAGAGTTGACGTGGATAGGCTTTTTCCATTGAGAGTAGGGGAGATTCAAACAAGAGGACATGAGTTGAGAGTTAAGGGTCAAAGTTTAGGGGTAACACGAGGGGGAACTTCTTTACTCAGAGAGTGGTAGCTATGTGGAACAAGCTTCCAGTAGAAATGGTAGAGTCAGGTTCGATTTTTCATTTTAAAAAAAATTGGATAGGTATATGGACAGGAAAGGAATGGAGGATTATGGGCTGAATGCAGGTAGGTGGGACTAGGTGAGAGTAAGCGTTTAGCACGGACTAGAAGGGCCGAGATGGCCTGTTTCCGTGCTGTAATTGTTGTATGGTTATATGGTTAAAACAACTTGTCCCCATCCACACTTGCCAGATCCTTGCTGATACCATCAAAATTGGCCTTTTTCCAGTTTAGAATCCCAACCTGAGGACCAGACCTATCCTTTTCCATAAATTCCTTGAAATTAATGGTATTGTGACCTCTAGATGCAGTGTTCCCCTGGACAATCTTCTGTCACCTGTCCCATCTTACAGATACAGTGTCTCCTGTTTGGGAATGGGTCAGGGCAGGACGTCTATGTACTGATTAAGAAAACTTGCCTGAACACATTTGACAAACTCTACCCCATCAAGTCCTTTTAGAGTATGGGAGTCGCAGTCAATACGTGAAAAATTAAAAACACTTACTATCACAACCTTATATTTCTTGCAACAGTTTATGATCTCACTATAAATTTGCTCCTCTAAATCCCACAGGCTGTTTGGTGGTCGATAATATAACCTCATTAACATGGCCATACCTTTCTTATTCCTCAGTTCTACCCATAAAGCCTCATTAGGCTATTACGTCTGTCCTGATGAAGCACAACTGTGACATTTTCCCTGACCAGTAATGTCAACCCTCCTCCTGCTCTATTGCGTCTAAAACAATAGAGCCCTGGAACACCGAGCTGCCGGACTTGCCCCTTCACAACCAAATCTCACTAATGGCTGCAATATCATAATTCCAGGTGTTGATCCGCGGCCTGAGGTCATCCACCTTTCCTACAATACTCCTTACATCAAAGTATACACAGCTCAGATCAGAAGTCAACCTTTTGATTCCTAACTTTGCTCCAGGGCATAATTTTTATCAAAAAGAAAACAATTTGGAAAAATTGGCTATTTTAGTGCAAAGTGCTCTAAGTGATCACAGTGTTGCTGTACTGAGGTGGTGATTATGGTTGTGTTCAAGAACCAAGTGTTTGAAGGGAAGTAGCTGTTGGTATGGGACTTCAGGATTCTATACCCCCTGCCCAATGGGAGCTGTGAGAAGATGGCATGGCCTGGATGGTGGGGATCTTTGTTAAATGGTTGCGGTGGGACTTCAGGTTTCTGTACCTCCTGACTAGTGGGAACGTTGAGCAGATGGCAGGGCTCGGATGGTGGGGATCTACGTTGCCTTTTAGAGGCAGCCCCTCCTGTAGACATGACCGATGGTGGGGAGGGATGTGCCTGTAATATATTGGAAAGAGTCCACTACCCTCTGAAGCTTCTTGCGTTCCTATACATTGGGATTGCCGTTCCAGATCGAGATGCAACCAGACCAGACATTCAACAGAACTTCTGTCAAAGTTTGTTAGAGAGTTCGGAGTTGAAAAAAGTAGAGGTGTTGGCGTGCCTTATTTCTGATAGAATCTGTGTGCTGGGCATTACCCCCCACCACCAAACTGTTTCCTCCTTCAGGCAGCCCCTCCTGTAGATAGGGAGAGATGTGCCTGTGATGTATTGGGTTGAGTCCGCTACTCACTGCAGTTTATGTTAGTGTGCATTCAAATTACCAACGACCGGTCCAAGTGTCTTTTAAATGTTGTTAAAGTACCTGCCTCAGCCACTTCCTCTGCCAGCTCGTTCCATATACAGACAACCACTGGGTGAAGAAGTTGCCTTTCGAGTCCCTATTCAATCTCTCATCTCTCCTGTCTGGTTCCTGATTACTCAACCCTGGGGAAAAGACTGTGGGCATTCACCCTATCTGTGTCCCTTATGGTTCTATCCACCTCTATAAGGTCTTCCCTCAGTCTCCTATACCCTATTTGTGTCCCTCATGGTTCTATCCACCTCTATAAGGTCTTCCCTCAGTCTCCTACACCCTATTTGTGTCCCTCATGGTTCTATCCACCTCTATAAGGTCTTCCCTCAGTCTCCTACACCCTATTTGTGTCCCTCATGGTTCTATCCACCTCTATAAGGTCTTCCCTCAGTCTCCTACACCCTATTTGTGTCCCTCATGGTTCTATCCACCTCTATAAGGTCTTCCCTCAGTCTCCTACACCCTATTTGTGTCCCTCATGGTTCTATTCACCTCTATAAGGTCACCCCTCAGTCTCCTACACCCTATCTGTGTCCCTCGTGGTTCTATCCACCTCTATAAGGTCACCCCTCAGTCTCCTACACCCTATTTGTGTCCCTCATGGTTCTATTCACCTCTATAAGGTCACCCCTCAGTCTCCTACACCCTATCTGTGTCCCTCGTGGTTCTACACACCTCTATAAGGTCACCCCTCAGTCTCCTACACCCTATCTGTGTCCCTCGTGGTTCTATTCACCTCTATAAGGTCACCCTTCAGTCTCCTACACCCTATTTGTGTCCCTCATGGTTCTATTCACCTCTATAAGGTCACCCCTCAGTCTCCTACACCCTATCTGTGTCCCTCATGGTTCTATTCACCTCTATAAGGTCACCCCTTAGCCTCTTACAATCCAAGGAATAAAGTTCCAACAGGGGCAAAAGTTTAGGGATAACATGAGGGGGAATTTCTTTACTCAGAGAGTGGTAGCTGTGTGGAATGAGCTTCCAGTAGAAGTGGTAGAGGCAGATTTGGTATTGTAATTTAAAGTAAAATTGGATAGGTATATGGACAGGAAATGAATGGAGGGTTACGGGCTGAGTGTGGGCCAGTGGGACTAGGTGAGTGTAAGCGTCGGCATGGACTAGAAAGGTCGAGATGGCCTGTTTCCGTGCTGTAATTGTTATATGGTTATATGGTTATATCTCCCTACAATTCAGGTCTCCGAGTCCTGTCAACATTCTCGTGTATCTCCTCTGCACCCTTTTCTTCTAGCTTTTTCAGGTCTAGTGGGAGGGTTAAATTGGAGATATGTGTTTCTATTGTGGACTGAGAGTGGGAAGGGGGCAGGGAGAGGGGAGGGAGTGGGAAGCATCAGAGAGACATTCTGTTCTGAGCAGTAAACCAACTATTTGGAATCGAATGACTTTGCCTGGTGGCTCAGGATTGTGTATGTCTGCACCTACACCCCCAACCCTGGGACTCATTCTCTGCCACCTGTCTAACACCCCCAACCCTGGGACTCATTCTCTGCCACCTGTCTAACACCCCCAACCCTGGGACTCATTCTCTGCCACCTGTCTAACACCCCCAATCCTGGGACTCATTCTCTGCCACCTGTCTAACACCCCTTCCCAGCACGCCTTCTCTGCCACCTGTCTAACACCCCTCCCTGGCACACCTCTGCCACCTGTCTAACACCCCTCCCTGGCACACCTTCTCTGCCACCTGTCTAACACCCCTCCCTGGCACCCCTGGCACACATTCTCTGTCACCTGTCTAACACCCCTCCCTGGCACGCCTTCTCTGCCACCTGTCTAACACCCCTCCCTGGCACACCTCTGCCACCTGTCCAACACCCCTCCCTGGCACACCTCTGCCACCTGTCCAACACCCCTCCCTGGCACACCTTCTCTGCTGCCTGTCTAACACCCCTCCCTGGCACAGCTTCTCTGCCACCTGTCAGTGTGACGCTCCACCCACCATCCTATGTTCCTGGTAGATTTACCAACTCAATCACCACTCCACATTGACAATTACCGAACTGTGCAGAAGTATAGGCACCCTAGCTATATATACAGTGCCTATAAAAAGTCTTCACCCCCCTCCCCTGGAGATTTTCATGTTCTCTTGTTTTACAACATTGAATCACAATGGATTTAATTTGGCCTTATTTGACACTGATCAACAGAAAAGGACTCTTCTATGTCAAAGTGAAAACAGATATCTACAAAGTGTTCTAAATTAATTACAAATATAAAACACAAAATAATTGATTGCATAAGTATTCACCCCATTTAATATGACACACCAGATTATCACTGGTGCAGCTAATTGGTTTTAGAAGTCACATAATTAGTTGAATGGAGATCACTGTGTGAAGTCAGAGTGTTTCAATTGACTGTGGTAAAAATACACCGGTATCTGGAAGGTCTAACTGCTGGTGAGTCAGTATCCTGGCAAAAACTACACCATGAAGACAAAAGAACACTCCAAGCAACCCCACAAACAGATTATTGAAAAGCACAAGTCAGGAGATGGATTCAAGAAAATTCACAAATCACTGAATATCCTTTGGAGTACAGTTAAGACAACCATCAAGAAATGGAAAGAATATGGCACAGCTGTAAATCAGAATCAGATTTATTATCACCGGCATGTGACATGAAATTTGTTAACTTAGCAGCAGCAGTTCAATGCAATACATAATCTAGCAGAGCAAAAAATATAATAATAAATAAAATAAAAATAATAATAAATAAACAAGTAAATCAATTACATATGTTGAATAGACTTTTAAAAACATGCAAAAACAGAAATACTGTATATTTAAAAAAAAGTGAGGTCGTGTCCAAAGATTCAATGTCTATTTAGGATGGCAGAGGGGAAGAAGCTGTTTCTGAATTGCTCAGTGTGTGCCTTCAGGTTTCTGTACCTCCTACCTGATGCTAACAGTGAGAAAAGGGCATGCCCTGAGTGCTGGAGGTCTTTAATGGACGCTGCCTTTCTGAGACACCGCTCCTTGAAGATGCCCTGTGTACTTTGTAAGCTAGTGCCCAAGATGGAGCTGACTAGATTTACAACCTTCTGCAGCTTCTTTCGGTCCCATGCAGTAGCCCCTCCATACCAGACAGTGATGCAGCCTGAAAGAATGCCCTCCACGGTACAACTATAGAAGTTTTTGAGTGTATTTTGTTGACATGCTAAATCTCTTCAAAGTCCTAATGAAGTGTGATCACTGTCTTGCCTTCTTTATAACTACATCGACATGTTGGAACCAGGTTAGATCCTCAGAGATCTTGACACCCAGGAACTTGAAGCTGCTCACTCTCTCCTTCAGTCTCCTTGTGTTCCTTCGTCTTACCCTTCCAGAGGACCAAAATCAGCTTTTTCATCTTACTGACGTTGAGTGCCAGGTTGTTGCTGTGGCATCATTCCACTAGTTGGCATATCTCACTCCTGTACGCCCTCTCATCACCACCTGAGATTCTACCAACAATGGTTGTATCGTCAGCAAATTTATAGATGGTATTTGAGCTATGCCTAACCACACAGTCATGTGTATATAGAGAGTAGAGCAGTGGGCCAAGCACACACCCCTGATGTGTACCAATGTTGATCGTCAGTGAGGAGGATATGTTATCATCAATCTGCACAGATTGTGGTCTTCTGGTTAGAAAGTCGAGGATCCAATTGCAGAGAGAGGTACAGAGGCCCAGGTTCTACAACTTCTCAATCCGGATTGTGGGAATAATGGTATTAAATGCTGAGTTATAGTTGATGAACAGCATCCTGACGTAGGTGTTTGTGTTGCCCAGGTGGCCTAAAGCCGTGTGGAGAGCCATTGAGATTGTGTCTGCCATTGACCTATTGTGGCGATAGGCAAATTGCAATGGGTCCAGGTCCTTGCTGAGGCAGGAGTTCAGTCTAGTCATAAACAACCTTTCAAAGCATTTCATCACTGCCGATGTGAGTGCTACCGGGCGATAGTCATTAAGGCAGTGCACATTATTCTTCTTAGGCACTGGTATAATTGTTGCCTTTTTGAAGCAAGTGGGAACTTAGCCCGTAGCAGTGAGAGGTTGAAAATGTCCTTGAATACTTCCGCTAGTTGGTTGGCACAGGTTTTCAGAGCCTCACCAGGTACTCGATCGGGATCTTCCGCCTTGCAAGGGTTCACTCTCTTTAAAAACAGCCTAACGTCGGCTTCTGAGACAGAGATCACAGGGTCATCAGGTGCAGCAGGGATCTTCACAGCTGTAGCTGTGTTCTCCCTTTCAAAGTGTGCATAGAAAACATTGAGTTCATCTGGTAGTGAAGCATGGCTACTATTCATGCTTTTGGGTTTTGCTTTGTAAGAAGTGATGTCTTGCAGACCTTGCCAGAGTTGCCTTGCATCCGATGTCGCCTCCAACTTCGTTCAAAGTTGTCTCTTCGCTCTTGAAATAGCCCTCCGCAAATCATACCTGGTTTTCTGGTACAGGCCTAGAGCAGGCCATCCTCAAAAACTGAGTGACCATGCAAGAAGGGGTCCAGTGAGGGAGGCCACCAAGAGACCTATGACAACTCTGGAGCAGTTACCAGCTTCAGTGGGTGAGATGGGTGTTTCATCAGTCAAAGCTTTATAGGAGAGTGGCAAAGAGAAAGCCACTTTTGGAAAAAAATCTCACATGAACTGTCAGCTAGAGTTTGCCAGAAGGCATGTGGGAGACTCTGAAGTCAGCTGGAAGAAGGTTCAAGGTTCTGATGAAACCAAAATTGAGCTTTTTGTCCATCAAACTAAATGCTATGTTTGGCATAAGCCAAACATTGCACATCATAAGACCATAAGATCTAGGAGCCATAGTAGGCCATTCAACCCATTGAGTCTGTACTGCCATTCAATCATGGTCTGATCCAATTCTTCCAGTCATTCCCACTCCCCTGCTTTCACCCCATACCCTTTGACTCCCTGGCTAATCAAGAATCTATTTATCTCTGCCTTAAATACACACAATGACTTGGCCTCCACAGCCACTCGTGGCAACAAATTCCACAGATTTACCACCCTCTGACACATGTAATTGCCCTGGATCTTTGTTCTTCATAGACATCCTTCAATCCTGGAGTCGTGCCTTCTTGTCCTAGACTCCCCTACCATGGGAAATAACTTTGCCATATCCAATCTGTTCAGGCCTTTTAACATTCGGAATGTTTCTATGAGATCCCCTCTCATTCTCCTGAACTCCAGGGAATACAGCCCAAGAGATACCAAACATTCCTCATACGGTAACCGTTTCATTCCTGGAATCATTCTCGTGAATCTTCTCTGAACCCTCTCCAATGTCAGTATATCCTTTCTAAAATAAGGAGCCCAAAAACGCACACAACACTCCAAGTCTGGTCTCATGTGCCTCAACATCATATCCCGGCTTTTATATTCTATACCTGAAGAAATGAATGCCAACATTGCATTTGCCTTTTTCACTACCGACTCAACCTGGAGGTTAACCTTTAGAGTATCTTGCAGAACCTTGGAACCAGGTTGTGGTTGTGGTGTCATCACTTCTATATGACTGTGAAACCTGGACACTGTATCGCAGACATGTCAAACAGCTTGAACAATTCCACAATCGCGCTCTGCGATCAATCATGCAAATCCGCTGGCAAGACCATATCTCCAACCTGACAGTCCTGGACCGAGCCAATTCCACAAGCATTGAAGCCAAGGTTTTGAAGGCTCAGCTCAGATGGACCGGCCATGTGATCTGCATGGATGAGTCCAGAATGCCACATCAGTTGTTCTACGGAGAACTGGAGCAGGGCAACCGTGCCCAAGGTCGTCCAAGGAAGAGGTACAAGGGCAACCTCAAGTCAAACCTTAAGTGGGCCAAACTCCAGCCCCGTGATCTCAAACACACTGCTGCTGATCGGTCCAAGTGGCGCAATCTATGCTCCAAGGCAGCAAACAACTTCCAAGCCAACTGGCGCATGCAGCGCCTCAAGGCGAGTCAAGAAAGACACAGGAAGGCGTCCGCTCCTGCCCCAACAGGCGGTGCTCCTTGCCCCATCTGCAACCGTATCTGCGCTTCAGACTTTGGCCTCAGAAGTCATATGTGTGCCCACAGACATTGACTGCGCAACACATCCGTCTTCCTCGGACTTCGAGAGACTACTCCTATCTTGCACAAGGACTCCCAAGTCCCTTTGCATCTCTGCATGTTGAATTTTCTGCCCATTTAAATACTAGTCTGCCCATTTATTTCTTCCATCAAAGTTCATGACCATACACTTCCCAATATTGTATTTCATTTGCCACTTCTTTGCCCATTCCCGTAAACTATCTAAGTTTCTCTGCAGGCTCTCCTGTTTCCTCAACGCTACCCGCCTATCCTCCACCTATCTTTGTATCATCGGCAAATTTAGCCACAAATCCATTCATCCCATAGTCCAAATCATTGACTTACGCTGTAAAAAGCAGCGGTCCTAATACCGACCCCTGTGGAACTCCTGGTAACCGGCAGCCAGCTAGAATAGGATCCCTTTATTCCCACTCTCTGTTTTCTGCTGATCAGCCAATGCTCCACCTACTAATTCCACTGTAATTCCATGGGCTCTTATATTGCTAAGCAGCCTCATGTGTAGCACCTTGTCAAAGGCCTTCTGAAAGTCCAAGTACACCACTTCCATTGCATCTTCTTTGTCTACCCTGCTTGTCATTTCCCAAAAAAATTGCAGTAGGTTAGTCAAGCAGGATTTTCCGTTCAGGAAACCATGCTGGCTTTGGCCTATCTTGTCATGTGTCACCAAGTACTCTGTAATCATATCCTTAACAATCAATTCCAACAACTTCCCAACCACTGATGTCAAGCTAACAGGTCTAGAGTTTCATTTCTGCTGCCTCCCACCCTTCTTAAATAGCAGAGTAACATTTGCAATTTCCAGTCATCTGGTACATCATCAAAACACACCATCCCCACTGTGAACTGTGGTGGGGATGCTTCACTGCCGCAGGCCCTGGAAGGCTCGTGAAGGCAGAGGGTAAAATCAATGCAGCAAAATACAGGGAAATCTTGGAGGAAAATCTGATGTTGTAAGAGACCTGTGACTTGGGAGAAGATTTGTTTTCCAACAAGACAATGATCGCCAAACATAAAGCCAAAGCTACACAGGCATGGCTTGAAAAACAACGAAGTTACTGTCCTGTAGTGGTCAAGTCAGAGTGTGACTTAATTTCATTTGAGAATTTATGGCTGGATTTGAAAAGGGTTGTTCACTCACGATCCCAATGCAATCTGACAGAGCTTGAGCAGTTTTGTAAAGAAAAATGGGGAAAAATTGCGGTGTCCAGATGTGCAAAGCTGATAGAGACCGATCCACACAGACTCAAATTGTAATTGCTGCCAAACGTGCATCTACTAAATACTGACTAGAAGCGGGTGAATACTTATGCAATCAATTATTTTGTGTTTTATATTTGTAATTAATTTAAATCACTTTGTAGAGATCTGTTTTCACTTTGACACAAAAGTCTTTTTCTGTTGATCAGTGTCAAAAAAGCCAAATTAAATCCACTATGATTCAATGTTGGAAAACAGTAAAACATGAAAACTTCAGGGGTCGGGGGTGAATACTTTTGTACAGTACTGTATGTCATGAAATTTGTTGTTTTGTGGCAGCAGTACAGTACAATACGTTAGTTACTTGGTTACAATAAGAAATATTAAAAATAAATAGTGAGGTAGTGTCGATGGATTCATGGACCATTCAGAAATCTGATAGCAGAGGCGAAGAAGCTGCTCCTATGTGTCACACCCTCTCAATTCCACTTTATCCGGACTCATCACGGACCTGAGATGTAGACTGTCCACTCTCCTCTGCTCCGGTCAGTCCCAACTCCTGCTCTGCTGACTATCATGGTGAGCTCCTGTAATGGATTCCAGCATGTCTGCGTTGGAACAGTCTGAACAGGATGGGATGGGATGGGCCGAGCAGACTCCCTGATGGCTGTGCCTGTTCCCGTCCCACCCACAGGTTCGATCTCCGTCAACAGCCGTCACCTGCCCTTCATGGCGAACGGGGAGAGCGAGATTCTGGACCTGGACAGCGCCATGTACCTGGGCGGGCTCCCCGAGAACCGGCTGGACGTGGCGTTGCCGCCGGAGCTGTGGACGGCCTTCCTCAACTACGGCTACGTGGGCTGCGTGCGGGACCTGTTCATTGACGGCCAGAGCCGGGACGTCCGGCGACTGGCCGAGATGCAGGGCGCTGGTGGCGTGAGTGGTTTCTGCTCCCGAGAGACCCTCCGGCAGTGCGCCAGTGGACCCTGTCGCAATGGCGGCAGCTGCCGGGAGGGTTGGAATCGCTACATCTGCGACTGCACTGGCACAGGGTTCTTCGGCAGGAACTGCGAGACAGGTTGGTGGGGAGCTGGGGAATAGGGGTGGCGCTGGGGGGTGGGGGGGCATGAGGTGCTGGGGAGTTGGGGAGTGGCGCGTATCGAACTTGCTCTCCCACAGGGGCATCAGAGGCAGCAAACTCTCTCTCCCTCGAGACCCAGTGATGCTGACGTTGCTGCACCCTCGTGTTTCAGGGAGCACTGAACCCGCACTCTCACCGTCGGGCATCCTCGACACTGACCTCACTCTCCAATCCTCGGCCGCGAGGGACACCGAACTCTCTCTCCCGCTCATGGACGCAGGGGAGAGCATGAGGAACTTGTCTCCCTGAACTTGTTGGCGTCACTTCACAGCCTCTTCTCCTCCCAAGGGCAACCACCTCCACTTCAACCCACTCTCCCTGAAGGTCTCCTCTTCCTCTGGTGGGGAGACAAGGACCAGCTTCCCCCACTTCTCCGAAAGTCTCTCACCTCTCCTGTGCAGATGAACCACACAGAGGGTGCATCCTTCTTTCAGGGAGAGACCAGCACCAGCCCGACCCTCTGAAAGTCTCCCCACCTTGGGAAGCCCAGATCCA
Source organism: Hemitrygon akajei (assembly GCF_048418815.1). Taxonomy (NCBI): domain Eukaryota; kingdom Metazoa; phylum Chordata; class Chondrichthyes; order Myliobatiformes; family Dasyatidae; genus Hemitrygon; species Hemitrygon akajei. The sequence goes on along the minus strand of NC_133151.1, from coordinate 13,444,285 downwards.
GCTCTCCCACTCTCCTTCAGTGGAGAAACCAGCACCAACCATCTCTCTTTGAAGGTCTCCCCTCCCTTAGATGGGGGAGGAATTAGAAATGTAGCCCTGGGCAGCCCTGAATGCTTCCTGCTCTGTCAACTTTAACAAAGGTATTCTACCCCCCGCTCACCTTCTACATCCAGTGAGGGGGCGTGGAATGTTAGTCTTACTATTTGGAGGTGACTCACGATGATGAGACACCACTGACCCTGAACCATCTCGATCCTTCCTGAGAAGATCCCACACTTCTCCTTTGCAGCTTGAGCTGACGAAGGCCCTCAGACGGGACTCAGAGCCCATGTCCCAGAGTGTGTGGGGTGGGGGGGGGGGGGGGATGTGGTGGCTGATGGCACGGAATGTGAGATACTGACCACCAGAGGCAACACAGTCCCATGTTCTGAAGGAGGGGTAGTGGTGGGTAACAACACTGGTCCCTGCTGGTAACAACCAGAGACCTGAGTCACCAGAGAGACGCTGACTTCATTAATATACAGATCTGTACTCAGCACAACGTGCAACCATTCTCCTGGGGATCCTCTCAGCTGAGCCTCCCAATCTCCAATTTCATACATCACCGCGAAACGTAAGGAATTCTGCAGACGTGGAAATCTTCATCAGCACACTCAAAACGCTGGGGGACTCAGTAGGTCAGGCAGCATCTATGGAGAGAGATAACCAGACCCTTCATCAGGACTGGAAAGGAAGGGGGATGAAGCCAGAATGAGAAGGTGGGGGAGAGGAGGGGTACAAATAGGCAGGTGAGAGGTGAGAGGGTGGTTGTACTGGGGGGATGAAGTGAGAAGCTGGGAAGTGAGAGGTGGAAGAATTTGTCTTTGCACATTGATAGTTTGTCTGTCTTTGTGAGTAGCTTTTCATTGATTCTATTGTATTTCTTTGTTCCACTGTGAAGGCCTGCAGGAAAATGAAACTCAGGGAAGTGTATGGTGACAGATACGTACTTCGATAATAAATTAACTTTGAACTTTGTGGTAAAGGGTTGGAGAGGAAGGAATCTGATAGGAGAGGAGGGTGGACTATGGAAGAAAAGGAAGAAGGAGGGGCATCAGAGGAAGGTGATAGATAGGTGAGGGGAGGAGAAGGGGTTCAGGTTCTCCTCTTCCCCCTTCCTTTGCAATCCTGACGAAGGCTCTCGGCCCTCAATAGATGTTGCCTGACCTGCTGAGTTCCTCCAGTATTTTGTGTGTGTTTATATGCTTAAGATCAAAGCTAACACCAGGTGATTCCATACAATTTTAACAGCTGTGGTGACATTGCTCACTTTAATATTCAGAGTCTGACAGCGCTTCCTTTGAATGACAAACTACAGTGAGACACACCAGAATGTTCAAACACCTTTCCCGGGACAAAATAACTCACACAGATTCTGGGGACAGAGATCCCAGACACCCAAGCTCTCTGAGCACACACAAACATCTCAACTATTAACACATCAAATCTGCCTGTGACCGCGTTTGATGTGCTAAGTGAGAACATGGTCTGTCAGAAAGGTACAAATAACAGCGCATGATAAAGATTTGTCACAGGGACGTTGAAACATACAGTGAAATATATGGGCACCACAGTCCGAGGATATGCTGAGGGAAGCCCACAAGTCTTACTGTGCTTTTGATGTCAACGTACTGGGGTGGCCCAGTAGCACAAAGGTTAGCTCAACGCTTACAGCACGGGTGACCCAGGTTCAATTCCTGCTGCTGCCTGTAAGGAGTTTGTGTGCTCTCCCCATGACCCTGTAGATTTCCTCCAAGTTCTCTGGTTTTCACTCACAGTCCAAAGTCATACTGATGGGTAGGTCATTGTATATTGTCATGCGATTAGGCTAGGGTGAAGTTGGGAAGATTTCTGGGCGGCATGGCTTGAAAGGTCTATTCTGAACTGTATATCAATCTCCCAACCCTAATCCCGTACGTCTTTGGATGGTGGGAAGAAACGCACCCTCTGTGTGAAGTCGCCCTTCTGTTCCTATCAAATCCCTCTGGCCGTTGGTCCCATGACCCTGTGCACATTCACCCTGTCTGTAACCCTGTAACCCCCACTGCTGATCTTTCTGCACCCCTCACTGTCTGATCTGCTCTCCCCCCCCCCCCCAGAGGGCACTGTTCTGAGCTACGACGGCAGCATGTACCTGAAGATCATGATGCCCCTGGTGATGCACACGGAGGCAGAGGACATCTCGCTGAGGTTCATGTCCCAGCGAGCCTACGGCCTGCTCATGGCCACAACGTCCAAGGACTCTGCAGACACCCTGAGGCTGGAGCTGGATGGAGGGCGTGTAAAACTCACGGTTAACCTAGGTAAGCCCTCCTTCCCCTCTCCCCCTACCGAGGATTACGGCTACCTTTGCCACAGCGACAAGTATTGTCCAGTCAGATCTGAAGAAGCAAGGATCCTTCTGTGTCCACCTCACTGTGTGACCAAACACAGTTGTCAGTCTGACCAGACATGTTCACCTCCTTTGTCCGTCTGACCATGTGACCAGACACGGTCACCTCCCTCGTCCGTGTGACCAGACGCGGTCACCAAGTGTGTCTGCTCTTCCTGATGGCTGTGCTCTCTATCCTGAGGGAAAATGGGCTGCCATTCAGTCAAATGTTGCTTGTCCCCTGTGTGGACACAGTCTGTCCCCCTGCTCCTCATTGGTCTGAGTGGATGAAACTTGGCATCTTCCTTAAAACATCTGTGAATTTGTCTGCTGCACCATTTTTTGTCAGTACTGGTCAACTCCCCAGTCTCATCTGTTCTCGTCTGATGTTGTGTCCTATCCTCTAATTGTCTCACACTGTTCTTCCCAGTAAGTCCACCACTCCCTGACGCCCGATCTCATCACCATGGTCACCTCGCCTAGTGGGTGCACCATTGTCAGCTGTGATGGTGACTTGTTTCCATGGTAACTGGATGGTCTGAGCCTCCCGCATCGCGAATTCTCACTTCCAGAATTGGTGGTGCAGGCTCTCCCTGGAGTTCAGCCATAACAACAACTCACAGTTGGAGGGAGGAGGGAGGAATGGAGGGAGAGTGGGGGGGCACCCGTTGCCATGGAAACACATTGGAACATCACTGCTGGTACAACCAGGAACAGGAGCAAAGGCAGGTGGTTAAACCCCACCCCACCTCAACCTGGCTGGAGAGAGTCCTCCAGGAGGGGCAATAGGAAACTAACTAGAAAGGGAAGGGGGTAACGAGATGGGTATGAGGAGGGTATTGAGAATGGAGGGGATCTGAGGAATTTGAATGAGATGGGGGCTGGATCAAAGATTGGAGGAGTAGGCATGAGATAGGGATGAGGGGGGAGGTGGAGACTGGGGAGATGTGGCAAGGGCGTATATGAGGTGGGTAATTAGCGGGGTGCAAGGGGTATCACTGAGAAAGGGGAGGTGACCAAGGAGATCAGCGAGCGGGAATGAGATGGGATAAAGAGCAAGCTGGAGACTGGAGTGTGAAAGAACTCCATTCAGCAGAATGGCTTGGGAGTGAGGAATGGTGGTGTTGCGGAATGAGGGGATTAAAAAAGATCGATGGTGTGGGTAAGTTAATGGGTGAGGAGGGTCATTGAGAGTGGTGTGAGGCTCACTGAGATATGAAGAGTGGGAAGGAGATGGGTGAGGAGGGTCATTGAGAGTGGGGTGAGCCTCACTGAGATGGGATGAGGAGGATCATTGAGAGTGGGGGTGAGGCTCACAAAGATGGGATGAGGAGGGTCATTGAGAGTGGGGTGAGCCTCACTGAGATGGGATGAGGAGGGTCATTGAGAGTGGGGGTGAGGCTCACTGAGATGGGATGAGGAGGATCATTGAGAGTGGGGGTGAGGCTCACAGAGATGGGATGAGGAGGGTCATTGAGAGTGGGGTTGAGGCTCACAGAGATGGGATGAGGAGGATCATTGAGAGTGGGGGTGAGGCTCACAGAGATGGGATGAGGAGGATCATTGAGAGTGGGGGTATGAAGGAGACTCGGGCGGAGATGGTGGAGGGGTTTTGGGAATGGGGCAGGAACGAGATGGATGCAGTTGAGAATTGGGGGATCAGTGGTTTTCTTGGGGAATCTCAACAGAAGCTTTGATTGGGAATGGAGGTGGGCGTTCAATAGCACATCCTTCACACCTGTCCCAAAGACATTGTTCCACAGGCATTCAGGATAAAGGTTGTGCTAGGTTTAGAACGGGTCAGGTAAAGGTTGTGTTGGTTTCAGTGGGGATCAGGTAAAGGTCATGTTAGGTTCATTAGGAATCTCTTTTGAATCCAATAAGGCTTGGAGTAAAGGTCGTGTTGGGTTCATTTGGGGTCAGGACCAATGTCAGATGTTGGGATGGAACATGCATAAGGATAAGACATTCTAGCTTCCCTACAGATTCATTTTAACAAGTTGGGTTGGGATACATTGCACATCCCACAGGAACCTGCCAGGAAAAAGGTGGGTGAGCAGACGAATGAATAGGTGAGGGGTGATTTGGATCTGGGACAGCCCATTGCTCCTGCGTCTGGTGAATGTAACCTGTCAATGTGACCTCTGTTCTCATTATTCCGGAGCTGTGGTATGGATTACAACCCTCAGATTTCCCAACACTGCGAACAACAGCTAGTGGTCTTACTTGCCCATTTCTGGGAGACAAGCCCGGCTTCAGGCATTGAAGAGATGCCTTTTTCAGTAAGCGGAGATTTGGAGCCAGCATTCACTGTGAAACAAAGCAGATTATGTCTCTTTGTGTGTCGGAGACTGACACCGAGTGGAGAGAATGTGACAGTGTATGTTCAAGACACAGAGATCAGCTCGAAAGGAAGCAGCCAATCAATGTCTCTGAAACAATTAGAAAGAGTCAGCTCAGGTAACTTATTAACAAGTTAAAAACAACATTCATTGTAGGAGGTACAGAAAAACTACCAAGTCACAACACATCTAATACATCCATCTTCCCGAGTAACGCAGATACCTCCCTGTGAAAGTCAATGTCCAGTACACACACCGTCCAATGCACAAACACCGGGTTAACACACTGTCCAATAAACACACACCCTCTGGTTAACACGCCATCCAATACTACACTCATGGTGTAACATACTGTCCAATACACACACTCCCTGTGTAACACGCCGTCCAATACACACACTCCCTGTGTAACACACCACACAATACACACTCTTCCTGTGTAACACACTATCCAATGCACACACTCCCTGTGTAACGTGCCGTCCAATACACACACTTCCTGTGTAACACACTATCCAATGCACACACTCCCTGTGTAACGTGCCGTCCAATACACACACTCCCTGTGTAACACACCATCCAATGCACACACTCCCTGTGTAACACGCCGTCCAATACACACACTCCCTGTGTAACACACTATCCAATGCACACACTCCCTGTGTAACGTGCCGTCCAATACACACACTCCCTGTGTAACACACCATCCAATGCACACACTCCCTGTGTAACACGCCGTCCAATACACACACTCCCTGTGTAACACACCACACAATACACACACTCCCTGTGTAACACACCATCCAATGCACACACTCCCTGTGTAACATGCCGTCCAATGCACACACTCCCTGTGTAACATGCCATCCAATACACACACTCCCTGTGTACACAATGTCCAATATAGACACTCACAGTGTAAAACACTGTCCAATGCACACAGGCCCTGTGTAACACACCATCCAATACACACACTCACTGTGAAACCCACTGTCAAATACACACACTCCCAGTGTAACACTGTCCAATACACACGCTTCCTGTGTAACACACTGTCCAATATGTACACTCCCCTGTAACACACCGTCCAATACACACTATCCCTGTGTAGCACTGTCTAATACACACGCTCCCTGTGTAACATGCCATCCAATGCACACACTCCCTGTGTAACACGCCATCCAATGCACACACTCCCTGTGTAACGTGCCGTCCAATACACACACTCCCTGTGTAACACACCATCCAATGCACACACTCCCTGTGTAACACGCCGTCCAATACACACACTCCCTGTGTAACACACCACACAATACACACACTCCCTGTGTAACACACCACACAATACACACACTCCCTGTGTAACACACCATCCAATGCACACACTCCCTGTGTAACATGCCATCCAATACACACACTCCCTGTGTACACAATGTCCAATATAGACACTCACAGTGTAAAACACTGTCCAATGCACACAGGCCCTGTGTAACACACCATCCAATACACACACTCACTGTGAAACCCACTGTCAAATACACACACTCCCAGTGTAACACTGTCCAATACATACGCTTCCTGTGTAACACACTGTCCAATATGTACACTCCCCTGTAACACACCGTCCAATACACACTATCCCTGTGTAGCACTGTCTAATACACACGCTCCCTGTGTAACATGCCATCCAATGCACACACTCCCTGTGTAACACACCATCCAATGCACACACTCCCTGTGTAACACAACACGCAATACACACACTCCCTGTGTAACACGCCATCCAATGCACACACTCCCTGTGTAACACGCCATCCAATGCACACACTCCCTGTGTAACACACCACGCAATACACACACTCCCTGTGTAACACGCCATCCAATGCACACACTCCCTGTGTAACACACCACGCAATACACACACTCTCTGTGTAACACGCCCTACAATACACACACTTCCTGTGTAACACGCTATCCAATACACACACTCCCTGTGTACACAATGTCCAATATAGACACTCACAGTGTAAAACACTGTCCAATGCACACAGGCCCTGTGTAACACACCATCCAATACACACACTCACTGTGAAACCCACTGTCAAATACACACACTCCCAGTGTAACACTGTCCAATACACACGCTTCCTGTGTAACACACTGTCCAATATGTACACTCCCCTGTAACACACCGTCCAATACACACTATCCCTATGTAACACTGTCTAATACACACGCTCCCTGTGTAACATGCCATCCAATGCACACACTCCCTGTGTAACACGCCATCCAATGCACACACTCCCTGTGTAACACAACACGCAATACACACACTCCCTGTGTAACACGCCATCCAATGCACACACTCACTGTGTAACACGCCATCCAATGCACACACTCCCTGTGTAACACACCACGCAATACACACACTCCCTGTGTAACACGCCATCCAATGCACACACTCCCTGTGTAACACGCCATCCAATGCACACACTCCCTGTGTAACACGCCATCCAATGCACACACTCCATGTGTAACACACCACGCAATACACACACTCCCTGTGTAACACGCCATCCAATGCACACACTCCCTGTGTAACACACCACGCAATACACACACTCCCTGTGTAACACGCCATCCAATACACACACTCCCTGTGTACACAATATCCAATATAGACACTCACAGTGTAAAACACTGTCCAATGCACACAGGCCCTGTGTAACACACCATCCAATACACACACTCACTGTGAAACCCACTGTCAAATACACACACTCCCAGTGTAACACTGTCCAATACACACGCTTCCTGTGTAACACACTGTCCAATATGTACACTCCCCTGTAACACACTGTCCAATACACACGCTCCCTGTGTAACATGCCATCCAATACACACACTCCCTGTGTAACACGCCATCCAATACACACGCTCCCTGTGTAACACACCACGCAATACACACACTCCCTGTGTAACACGCCGTACAATACACACACTTCCTGTGTAACACACTGTCCAATATGTACACTCCCCTGTAACACACCGTCCAATACACACACTCCCAGTGTAACACTGTCTAATTCACACGCTCCCTGTGTAACACGCCATCCAATGCACACACTCCCTGTGTAACACGCCGTACAATACACACACTTCCTGTGTAACACACTATCCAATGCACACACTCCCTGTGTAACATGCCATCCAACGCACACACTCCCTGTGTAACATGTCGTCCAATGCACACACTCCCTGTGTAACATACTGTCCAATACACACACTCCCTGTGTAACACGCCGTCCAATACACACACTCCCTGTGTAACACGCCATCCAATGCACACACTCCCTGTGTAACACGCCCTACAATACACACACTTCCTGTGTAACACACTATCCAATACACACACTCACTGTGAAACCCACTGTCAAATACACACACTCCCAGTGTAACACTGTCCAATACACACGCTTCCTGTGTAACACACTGTCCAATATGTACACTCCCCTGTAACACACCGTCCAATACACACTATCCCTGTGTAACACACTGTCCAATATAAACACTCACAGCATAACACATTATTCAATACACAGAATCCCTGTGTAACATGTCGTGAAACACACACCTTCCCTGTGTAACACACCGTCCAATACACTCACTCCCTGTGTAACACACCATCCAATACACTCGTTCCCAGTGTAACCCACTGTCCGATACACACACTCTCTGTGCAAACCCCCGTCTAATACACACACACACCCAGTTTAACACTGTCCAATACACACGCTCCCTGTGTAACACGCTGTCCAATACACACACTTCCCGTGTAACACACCGTTCAATACACACGCTCCCTGTGTAACTCACCATCCAATACACACGCTCCCTGTGTAACACACTGTCCAATACTCATGCTCCCAATGTAACACACTGTCCAATACGCACACTCCCTGTTTAAAACGCCATCCAATGCACACACTCCCTGTGTAAAACGCCATCCAATGCACGCACTCCCTGTGTAACACACCATCCAATACACACACTCCCTGTATAAAACACTATATGATACACACACACACACACACACACACACACACACACACACACACACACACACACACAATCTCCATGTAACGCACTGCCTGCCGTACATATCTACCTGCGTAATGTGCTGCCCAAGGTACGTGTCTCCCAGCCTAACGCTCTGCCCGACATACACATCTCCTTGCGTAATGTGCTGCCTCATATACACATCTCCCTGCATAACATATTCCATACTATGCCTGTTTCTGTATCCTGAACATACCTTCTCCTTTTAAACGTTAAGGGGAGCTCCTGGAATCTGTCCCTGCTGAGACCTTTCTATTTTGTGGCGACATTGGGATAATTGCCGATCTTTCCTGTCTCTGGGATGGTTGTAACTTCCCGACCTCCATACCAGCAGTCATCCATGGTACTTGACATACTGCAGCTCCCCACACACCCCCTTCCTCTCCCTTTCATGTTCACCCTCTCATCGACGGTCCAAACCCTTCAATGGTCTGGATCTGCGGCCACAGCAAACAGCCACGTCAACGGTGACCTACGACCCCAGCCCCTTTGGGAGCTGTCACCCGCCGATTCCGGCAGGTGAAAGACCGGGACTGGATGGGACATGCCGGGAGTCCCTGGGTTCCCTGAGTACTGGGGGGCAGACTGTTTGTCAGCACTCGGCGTAGTGTGACCACCCCGCTGTTGTGTGACCTCTTGTGTTAGTTGCATCAGGGTCCTGTGGTGGTGTGTGAGTGTTGAAAGGGTGTTTGTGTGTGTGTGTGTGTGTGTGTGTGTGTGTGTGTGTGTGTGTGTGTGTGTGTGTGTGTGTGTGTGTGTGTGTGTGTGTGTGTGTGTGTATGAAGTATGAGGGAGATGTGTGTCAATGTATGTGCAGTGTGACAGTTGTGTGTGAGTCTGTATGTGTGTGACCATGTGATTCTGTGTGTGGGGCTGTGTGTAAGGAAGCTGAAGGGAAATTTTTGTGTGTGTGTGTGAGGCTTATGTGTAAGGTATGAGTGACTGTGTGTGAGACATTTGTGTGCAAGGTGTGAGTCTGAGTGTGTGTTTGTGGAGGGCTGTGCAAGTGAGTGGATTGGTAAGGGAGAATGTTTGTGAGTGTAAATCTGTGAGTGTCTGTGTGTGTCTCTGAATGTTTATGTACAAATATTTTGGTGAGAGGGAGTGTGTGTATCTGTGTTTCTGGACACTTGACTGTTTGTATGTTTGTCCAAGTGTGAGTTTGTGTGTCTGTGTATGTGTGCACGTGCATCTGTGTATATATGTCTGTGTGTATTTCTCTATGTGTTGTTGTGTATTTGTGTGTGTGTGTCTGTGTGTATTTGTGTGTCTGAGTGTGTGGGGTGTCTGTTAAGTGTGTGTGAGTGTGTGTCCGTCCATGTTGTCCTGATTGTTAGTAACACAGAGCTTGTGTGATTGTTACTGTTGTATTTGGTTTTAACAGGCTAACTGTCCAGGGCAGGTAGCCTTACAGTGAGACCCCAGCCAGCCTGACACAAAAGGATGTGACATTGTTTCGTGACTCTCTGGGCATCTCAGAAGAGCTTATTCCTCCCCCTTCCCCCACCCCTGACCTGTTGGTGCAGTTGGTAACTCACTTGTTGGGACAGCATGGGCGTGGGGAGCCTGATGTGTCTTGGTTGCTTGGTCTCTGCCCCTGACCATCAGATACTTTTGAAATTTCCAGAACAAAGTTCTGTTCTCCCACTTGGAGACAGTTCCTAGATCTCTGACACAGTCAGACAGTGAGTGGTGTGCAGTGTGTATCTGCTGTTCCCCACCCCCCCCCCCACCACTCTCTGAGACATCAGGAGGACTCTACGTTGTTCAGACACCGGGACCAGACCGCCCTTCTGTGGATGGGCCCCCCTCTGATGTCACCAGGGAGGGTTGGGCTGTTTGATGGACATGGGTTGGCGTTGGGTCACTGGACCGTGGCTGTTTGCGTTCCACTTTTCTGTGATGGTTGACGACACGTGTTGAACCCCCAGGCCTGGCTGAAAAATGACCCCCCTCGCTCCAGAATGGCTGCCTCAATGGAGATGATGGTAGTGAAGTGTGTTGGGTTGACAGAACCCCGAGGGGCAAGGCACCGATGATCAGCATTTCCAGTAAACTCAGACACCTTCAGGTCCTGGGGTTAATGAGCGAGAGAGACACACTGGCTCAATTACTCCCTCCAAAGGCAAAGGGGAAAGGTCACCGAGCATGTCCAACATCTGCTAATGATGAGGGTCTTTCCTCCACACTGCATTGAGGGAGGGGTTGAGGGCATAGCTAAGAAATCTGCGGTCACTTAGACAGGGACATGTAGGAAAAGATTGGCGGGATCTGGGCCAAACGCCAGCTTAAATGGCAATCCTGGTCAGCATATGGACCAGATATGTGGACAGGTGTGTGGATGAGAAAGGCTGAGAGGGTCCAGTATGAGTCAGAAGAAATGACTTGGATGAGGTGAGGGCATGTCCTGGGTGGTGAGGGTCCTTAATGATGGATGGTCTTTAATAACCTGGGTAATCCTTAATGTTCTGGGTGATAAAGGTCAGTAATGATGGACAGTCTTTAGTAATCTGGATAGTCCTTAATGTCCTAGGTGATGAGATCCTTAGTAACCTGTGAGAGTAGGCAGCTGACTTCATGTGCTTGTGTCTTTGAACTGGGGTTTGAATGCATGGCCTTTTCTCTGGGGAATAGACAGTTACCAGCTGGATCTGACCTGAGTTGGAGCAGGTTCAACAAGCATACACTGTCTTAGCACCTGAGAATATCTGGTTGAGCTGGATTGAACTTGGAGAGATTTAGTTGACACAGTGGATCATATTTAGATGAGGGAGTTGGAGAGCCTGGAGTTTCCTTGGAATGCTGATATCTGAGTGAAAGGCTTCAGTCGATCTCTTACCAAATTTATTATCAAAGTCAGTATCTGGCGCTATATACTACCTGGAGATTCATTGCCTCAATAAGTCTTACGTCCAAATTTCTGTTTTTAACTCTGCCTGTAATTGATATAACAGAGAGGAGGGGTCACTGCTTGCGTTAAATAGCCTTTTAACACGTGTCTGTCCCCAGAAGGTGGCTATGAATAGTTTGGGATGTCTGCAGAAGTTACCTTGAAGGACTTAAATCTGCTTTCTCTTTTCTTCATCCTGTTTCTTTTTCACATCCAGACTGTGTCAGGACTAACTGTAACCCTAGTAAGTGGTGGTTCAATTTTATACGTTTTTGTTTGATGTTTTAGTAATGATGACAATGAACTGATGATCTGTTGTGTTAGCGGTGGGAGGGAATCAGAATCAGGTTTATTACTACCAACAAACTGTGCGTCATGAGATTTGTTTTTCAGCAGCAGTACAGTGCAATACATAGAAAATTACTCTAAGTTACAATAAGAAACAGAAAAATGTGAGTGAGTGTTCATGGTCCATGGTCCATTCAGAAATCTGACAGTGGAGAGGAAAAGGCTGTTCCTAAAACATTGAGTGTGTGTCTTCAGGCTTCTGTACTGCCTGCTTGATGGTAGCAATGAGAAGAGGGCATGTCCTGGGTGGTGAGGGTCCTTAATGATGGATGCTGCACTTTTGAGGCATCATCTTTTGAAGGTGTCATTGAAGGTGGGAAGCCTAATGCCCATGGTGGAGATGGCTGAGTGTACAACTCTCTGCAGCTTTTCCCAATACCGTGTAGTAGAGCTTTCATACCAGGCGTTGATACGGCCGCTTAGAATATTCTCCATGGTACATTTGTAGAAATTTGCAAGTGTCCTTGGTACACATCAAATCTCCTCAAACTCCAAATGAAATATAGCGGCTGTCAGAATAAGGATCATATTCAATATCACCGGCATATGCCATGAAATTTGTTGTGTTTGAGCAAGCAGCACATTGCAGTATATGAATTAGAGTAAATATATAAATATATTAAATAGTTAAATTACAGTGCCTAAAAGTATTCAACTCCCCCCCCCCCAGAAGTTTTCATGTTTTATTGTTTTACAACATTGAGTCACAGTGGATTTAATTTGCCTTTTTTTGACACCGATCAACAGAAAAAGACTCTTTCGTGTCAAAGTGAAAACAGATCTCTGCAAAGTGATATAAATTAATTACAAATATAAAACACAAAGTAATTGATTGCATAAGTATTCACCCCATTTAATATGACACACCAGATCATCACTGGTGCAGCCAATTGGTTTTAGAAGTCGCATAATTAGTTGAATGGAGATCACCTGTTCAGTCAGGGTGTTTCAATTGATTGTAGTAAAGTAACACCTGTGTCTGGAGGGTTCTGTTGTTGGAGAGTCAGTGTCCTGGCAAAAACTACACCATGAAGACAAAAGAACACTTCAAGCAAAGGTTATTGAAAAGCACGGGTCAGGAGATGGATACAAGAAAATTTCCAAGTCACTGAATATCCCTTGGAGTACAGTTAAGTCAATCTTCAAGAAATGGAAAGAATATGGCACTGCTGTAAATCTGCCTAGACCAGGCCATCCTCAAAGTCTGAGTGACCGTGCAAGAAGGGGACTAGTGAGGGAGGCCACCAAGAGACCTATGACAACTCTGGATTTAGAAGCATCAGTGTTTGAGATGGGAGAGACTGTGCCCAGGTATTTCAACAGTCGCAACTTTATGGGAGAGTGGCAAAGAGAAAGCCACTGTTGAAAAAAACTCACATGAAATCTCAGCTAGAGTTTGCCAGAAAGCATGTGGAAACTCGGAAGTCAGCTGGAAGAAGGTTCTATGGTCTGATGAAACCAAAATTTAGTTTTTTGGCTATCAGACTAAATGCTATGTTTGGGCATAAGCCAGACACTGTACATCAAAAACCACACCAATAGATTTCAGTAGGTACATTTAATGTCAGAGAAATGTGATGCACCATCAATAACTCGCAGATGTGAGGCGAGATTGGCTTTTATTGACTGGAAGAAAGAACAAGCAGTAATTGACCACCATCTTGGAGACTGAGGGCAGGGCTCAGGCCCCAATCGCCTTTATACCGGGGTCTGTGGGAGGAGCCACAGGAGCAGTCAGCAGGGGGGGCGTGTCCAGACAGGTATATGTAGTTCACCACAAAATGTTTATAATATACAGCCTGAAATTCTTTTTCTTCCTACTCTACCATGAAGCATGGTGGTGGCTGCATCATGCTGTGGGGATGCTTCACTGCAGTGGGCCCTGGGAGGCTTGTGAAGGTAGAGGGTAAAATGAATGCAACAAAATACAGGGAAATCCTGGAGGAAAACCTGATGCGGTCTGCAAGAGAATTGTGACTTGGGAGAGGATTTGTTTTCTGACAAGAGAACGACCCCAAGCATAAAGCAAAGCTACACAAGAATGGCTTAAAAACAACAAAGTTAATGTCCTGGAATGGCCAAGTCAGAGTCCAGACCTCAATCCAATTGAGAATTTGTGGCTGGACTTGAAAAGGGCTGTTCACTCACGATCCCCGTGCAATCTGACAGAGCTTGAGCAGCTTTGTAAAGAAGAATGGGAAAAATTACAGTGTCCAGATGTGCAAAGCTGATGGAGACCTATCCACACGGACTCAAGGCTGTAATTGCTGCCGAAGATGCATCTACTAAATACTGACTTGCAGGGGTGAGTAATTAAGGAATGGATTATTTTGTGTTTTATATTTGTAATTAATTTAGATCACATTGCAGAGATCTGTTTTCACTTTGAAATGAAAAGCCAAATTAAATCCACTGTGCTTCAATGTTGTAAAACAATAAAATGTGTAGCATCTGTGCCCCCAAAATTACTCCTGTTTACCTAGGGTGAACCGCCGTCAACACTGCCAACAGCGCAATCGCTTCAGTGTGGATATGTTGTGATGCACCCCAGTCAAGCTCACAACACAAAATATCAGACAATACACCAAAGGCGAGTAAATAATTACAACTTTATAAGGATTTCTTAGTGATGGGTTAGTAGAAACAGACAAAATAAAGGCGCTAAATCAGTAAGTTTATCAGTTTTAGAACATAGAATAGTACAGCACATTACAGGCCCTTCGGCCCACAATGTTGTGCCGACCCTCAAACCCTGCCTCTCATATAACCCCCCACCTTAAATTCCTCGCATTAGGGTTATGTGCACATAATATTTTAATACGTTGGAGTTCACGCCTCCGGTTCCATCCACAATGACCTTCCAAGGCTTCGGCCACCGTCCAAACTGCCGACGTCCAGTATCCGTTGCCCTGGAACCGCTGTCCGCTCCTCACACATCTGTCCTCCTTGCTCGCCTCCCACTCAGCTCACACATACAGAATAGCATAACAATTCTCCATTGGTTAGTTCCCCCCTTAGCTGCAGTCATAACTCAAACATTCCAGATACAGGAACCCATTACAGCATTAAGTAACATTACAGAGGAGCCATTTTGTTAGCCTGAACAGTTAACATCACGGTTACTGGTACTGAGAACCCTACATTCTCCCCCCACTGAATTTAGTCATGCCCTTCATGATGCTCATAATTAGCCCGGGCCTGACTCTCCCGATGTGGGCTCTTCCTCCACCCTGTGTGGATGCAAAGTCCTGGTACTAGGTGCAGCCGGCACCCCGGGCTCCCGCTCTACTTGTATATCTCGTCCCAGGGGCAACAGGTGATTCCGATGGAGAATCTTGATGAGTCCCTTCCCATCCTCGGGCCTCACCCGGAAAACCGGTAAGTTGGGCAACTGACTCTCCGCCAGATAGTGCGTGCCCGACCAGCGATCAGCCAGCTTCTGCTTCCCAGGTAGTCCCAAGTTCCTTATGAGGACTCGGTGTCCCGGCAGGAATTGGGAGAACTTCACCTTCTGGTCATACCTCTTCTTATTTCCCCGATTCTGCTTGGCGGCTGCCTCCCCAGACAACTCATAAGCCCTTTGCAGCTCCTTCTTCGTATCAGCCACATACTTCAAGTAAGGCTTCAGCGATACTTCACCCGCATCCGTCCCAAAACAGAGGTCAATGGGCAACCTTGCCTCACGCCCGAACATCAGATAATAGGGCGAGTAGCCAGTCGTGTCATTGCGTGTACAGTTGTAGCTGTGAACTCGATGTCCAATATGTTGATTCCATCAGTTCTTTTTGCTGATCTCCAGAGTCCTGAGCATGTGTAGCAGGGTCCGATGAAACCTCTCTGGCTGGGGATTGCCCTGCAGATGATAGGGCGTGGTCCTCGATTTCTCAATTCCCAGCATATCCAGTAACTCATAGAAGAGCTTACTCTCGAAGTCCCGTCCCTGGTCACTATGTATCCCCCGGGGAAGGCCATAATACACAAAATAATTCTCCCATAGCACTCATGCCACTGTGTAGCCCTCTGATCCTTGGTGGGGAATGCTTGAGCATACCTGGTGTAATGGTCTGTGATGACTAAGACATTCGCTGTGTTGCTGGTATCGGGTTCTATGGCCAGGAAATCCATACACAGCAGATCCAAAGGCCCTGCACTCTGCAAGTGCGACAACAGAGCAGTCTGCACAGGCAGCATCTTCCGGCATCTTCCGGCGTATGCAGGACTTGCAATACTCGTCGACCTCCGACCTCATTCGGGGCCAGTAAAACCGGTTCCTGAGCAACCCATAGGTCTTCTCCACCCCCAGGTGTCCAGAGTCATCGTGCAGTGACTTCATCACAATCCTCCAATACTTCTCAGGTAGGACCAGCTGCCAACGCTGAGGTCAGTCCGGGGGTGACATTACCCGGTATAACATTTGGTTCTTCAACCTCAACCGAGGCCACTCTCTCAGTAACAGAGACACTGGGTCTTGTTGTGTCTTCTCCACCTGGGCCACGTCCCCTTCTCGACTTCGTAACAAATAGTGCCAATGCCAGGGTCATCTCGCTGAGCAGCTGCAATTTCCCCAGGACCAACTCTGGCAGCTGTGGGGTCTTCAGAGCCATCAGGTCACAGTAAACTAGGGGTAGGTCATCATCGGACGCCCCCAATGGGTCCACTGTGTGATCTGGCCTCTCCTTCTCATCAGCCTGCGCAGCGATAGCAAACTGACACATGGCCTTCAACCCGGATGCAAGAACGCTCTCCCACTCGCAACGACATTCCGGCTCTCAGGCCGGTACTTCAGGCTAAAATCATATGCAGACAGGGCGGCCAACCACCGATGACCGGTGGCGTCCAGTTTCACTGAGGTCAGAGTGCAGGTGAGCAGGTTGTTGTCCGTCTACACCTCAAACTTGGCCCCGTAGAGATAGTCACTCAGTTTATCCACCACCGCCCATTTCAACGCCAGAAACTCCAACTTGTGGGTGGGATAGTTTCTCTTGGAGGGTGACAAACGCCACCAGCCTCAGCCCGGCGCCCTGATCCTGATTCAAGACGGCCCCTAACCCCTCCCGACTGGCATCGGTGTGTAGCACATAGGGCAATCAGGGGTCCGCAAAAGCCAGCACCGGCGCCTGAGTCAGCATCTCCTTCAGTGACTGAAAAGCCGCTTCACATTTGTCGTCCCATCTCTGACCAAAGGGCTCTGACGGGTTCAAATATTTTCCAGCCTCCCATCCTCTCCTCCCTTTCCCTTTCTGTCCCAGAGGAGGGTCGCCACACAGAAGCTGGCTCAAGGGATGGCTCACCTTGGCGTAGCCCTTCACGAATCTCCAGTAATATCCACAGAACCCCAAGAATGAGTGCAAGCGCTCACAGTCTGGGGCCTCAGCCAGGTGGTCACCGCTTCGATCGTAGCCAGGTCTGTAGCCACTCCGTTCCATGAGATTATATGTCCAACATAGCTAACAGACGTCTGGCAGAACTGGCACTTGTCCAGGGAAAGTTTTAACCCTTCATCCTTCAGCCGGTTGAGCATCTTCATTAGTCTCGTTTCGTGTTCTTCCAAGGTGGATCCAAATACTATCAGATTGTCCAAATATACCAGCACTTCATACAAGTTCATATCCCACACGGTCTTCTCGATTTTCCTCTGGAAGGAGGCAGGGGCCCCTGATATGCCCTGGGGCATCCTTTTGAACTGGTAAAACCCCAGAGGGCATATGGCTGTCTTCTCCATATCTGCCTTACTCAAGGGATCTGGTATTATCCACTCCTAAAATCCAACACACTGAACCACTTCACCCCACTCAGACAGGCCAGCGCATCTTCAACCCTGGAAACCGTATACTGGTCAGGGATGGTGCGCCTATTCAGGGTCCTATAGTCCACACACGTACAAATCTTCCCGTTTTTTCTTCCTGGCCACGTCTATCGGGGACGCATAAGGGCTGCGGGACTCCGAAATGATCCCAGCTTCCTTCAGCTTACTCAAATGCTGCTGTACATCCTCCACGTCTGCAGGGGCCAGTCGCCGCGACCTTTCTCAAAACGGGGTGTCTTCAGTCACCCGGACGGTGTGGCAAGTGCTCCTGGAACAGCCCACGTCAAACTCATCTAGGGAAAAAACATCTTTCAGCATCAACATCTTCTCCACCATCCTCTGCTTCCAACTCTCTGGCACAGGAGAGGCCCCAAAGTTAAACACCCCAGTGGTCAACTTAGCCCTGTTTTCCAATGGCCCTCCCCCAGCGAGCCTCATGAGGGCACTATGCATTACTGTTACCAAGAACAAATGCGCCAGGGGCATCCCTCATTTAAAAGTGACCTCCCTTTGCATGGTGTTCTTGACAATCACCACCGAGAGCTCCTGCAGCTCGGGTCTCACCAGCACCCCAGCCGGGAATCTCGATTTTCCCCCTTGAGATCTTCTGGGGTGTCCACTGAAAAGGCTTCACCCTCAGGCACTCTGGAGTATCTGGGGATCCCCATCTGTCTCGCCACTTCACCGGGCCGTACCACCCTGGGCTTCAACTGGGCACACCACACAGTTCCTCTTTCAAATGTCGTGTCCCACCTGGTGTGACCACATACTTCCTTAAAGGCAGCTTGAGACACTGGGTGCACTGACAGGGTCTCCAAAAAGTCTTCATCCGCCTTCTCCTTGCAGGCCCCCAGGAGTCTCCGCACAATAGGGGTGTTGGTCCCTACCAGAATTGACACACCCCCAGTTGCAACTGGATCCGGGCAAACTGACACCAAGGCCTCATGAGCCTCAGACACTCCCACCTCGGCCTCAAGGAACTCCAGCCTCACAGACAAATAACCATCGTATGGGTAATCACCAGTACTGGTACCCCAAATTTCCAGGGCACCGAAGGGTGTCAAGGGTAAATGCAGCAAATACTGATCATAGAACGACTAGTACAGTAGCGTGACCTGCGACCCAGTGTCAAGTATGGCTTTTGCATCTGTTCCCTTTATCCGGTTCGACAGACTGGATCGGGGTCCCATCAATCCTTCTGGGATAGGGTTTTTTCCTCTCAGGGGTCCTGTGGCACTTTGCTGGAAACGTGTTTTCTCAGAGACTCCAGGCCATTCCCTCACTGGGTCTCCTCTAAGTTTCCCGACCCTCCCCCATTCCTGCTTGGACATCCGTGGAGTCTCCCTCCGAGGGGCTCCCGGCTGGTCACATTCCCTCCTGAAGTAGCCCTCTTCCCCACAGTTATAACACACACCTCGTCTCGCGGGACCTCAGCCTCTGTGCAGTTCCTCCCTTCAGGGAGGGGCCCTTTCTGCCGGTCCCCTCACGCGGAGGGACCCCACCTGCTGCGACCCCCTTTACTATCTCCCAATTGGAGCTGGCCCCAGTTACTTCACTACAAGGGGCTACTACTGAGGACTGTACAGTACTGATGGAGCCCTCTTCCGACTCCAAAGTGTCCTCCTACTCCCTCACCTCTCTGTGCAACTGAACAAAAGATGGGGGAGCCCACGATCTACGGGACTGCTGGAGACTCGTAGCAATCGCATCATGCCTCTGGGCACCCCGAGCTATCCGATTCACCTCAGTCTCCGAAATGAGCCCCCGTCACCTCAAACAATTTAGACTTCGCTCTTCCCAGAAAAGATACTCAGAAAGCTTTTCCCCTTTCTCCTGGCGCAAGCTCCGAAGCCCCCAAACCTCCACCGTGCCCCCCCATTAGACCAAAAGTGTCCTCCAGTGCTTTTAGATACTCCTTCCAGGTAGCCAAGGGTTTGCTAACTTTCAGGACTTTTACTACCTCCGCTGGCACCCCTCGCAAACTGTCAACCAATCTCTGCCACTTCTCTTCTTCAGAACACTGCCACTCAGCCAGCAGCCGAGAGATGTGCTTTATCCAGCTCTCAAAATCATCCTCCCTTTCGGGGGTGAGAGTCCTCCCTGAGAAAATTCTTAACTTCTGATGAGGACCCGCCGCCTTGTTCACCAAGGAGTTAATGGCTGATGCCTTCCCCCTTCCATGGGGGTTGGGGACTGATTAGATTTTCCAAATCTGACTATTCCCTTCCTTCATCCTTCAAAAACAATAGTACCCGCTCTCGAAAATCTCCGCCCCCAGCGACTGGCAACTCCTCTGGTGTCCCATCATCACCAAGACGTCAGCACCAGTCTGCACTAGCACGAAGCCTGAATTACCCCATTTTACCAAATGTCCTGCCTACGATTTCGACCTTACCAATAGCTCTAACCGTGCTCAAACATTGAATTAACACTTCATCCGAGGTACGCATGTCCACCCCACTTAATATGCAGGCATGACTAACCGGTACTCACTCGATCTCACACCTGAGTTCAATCTTATCCGAATCCATCTCCCCTTATTTAAACTGGGGCGAATTACACCGTATGTGACAAACTCAAATCTCGGACAAGTAACCCCACAAATGTAGCATCCGTGCCCCCAATTTACCCCCGTTTGCCTAGGGTAAACTGTCGTCAACCCCACCAACAGTGCAATCGCTTCGGTGTGGATGCGGTGTGGTGCACCTCAGTCAAGCTCACAGCACAAAATATCAGACAATACACCAAAGGCGAGTAAATAATACTTTATAAGGATTCCTTAGTGATGGGTTAGTAGAAACAGATAAACTTACTGATTTGGCGCCTTTATTTTATCAGTTTTGTGCACATAATATTTTCAATACGTTGAAGCTCACGCCTCTGGTTCCATCCACAACGACCTTCTGAGTCTTTGGTCACCGTCCAAACCACCGATGTCCAGTATCCGCCGCTCTGGAACCACTGTCCGCTCCTCACGCATCCGTCCTCCTCGCTCCCCTCCCGAAAAAGACCGCAAACTCCTGCTCAGCTCACACATACAAGATAGCATAACAATTTTCCATTGGTTATTTTCCCCCTTATCTACAGTTATAACCCAAACATTCCAGACACAGAAATGCATTACAGCATTAAGTAACATTACAGAGAAGCCATTTTGTTAGCCTTAACAGTTAACATCACAGTTAATAGTACTGAGAACCCTACACATGAAAACTTCTCAGGGCAGGGGATAGGTGTGAATACTTTTTATAGGCACTGTAAATAACGAGTGCAAAAATAGAAATTAAAAAAGTAGTGAGGTTGTGTTCATGAGTTCCATTCAGAAATCAGATGGCAGAGGGGAAGAAGTTGTTCCTAAATTGCTGAGTGTGTGTCTTCAGGCTCCTGTACCTCCTCCCTGATGGTAGCAATGAGAAGAGGGTATTTCCAGGGGTAATGGGGGTCCCTAATGATGGATGCTGCCTTTTTGAGGCATCGCTCCTTGAAGATGTCCTTGATACTATGGAGTATCTTGGACATGTACGGACTGCTGTCATGTCTCCTTTGAAATTACATCAACGTATTGGGCCCAGGATAGATCTTCAGAGATGTTGACATCCAGGATCTTGAAACTGTTCACCCTTTTCACTGCCAACACCCTCAACGAAGACTGGTGTGTATTCCCCAACTTCCCTTCCCTGAAGTCCACAGTCCATTGCTTGGTCTTACTGATGTTGAGTGCAAGGTGTTGTTGTGACACCACTCACCCAAACTGTCTCTGTCTCCATCTCCATCTCTCCATATCTCCGTCTCCATCTCCCAGTTGTGTCATTGGCCATTCTATAGATGGTGTTTGAGCTGTGCCTGGCTAGGCAGGGAAGGAAAGAAACTTAATAGAAACTTCTGGATTGTTCTTTAGAAGTTGTGAGTGAGTCAAAAGCTCAGAATTCTCAAAAGATCTCCCCCGCCCCACCCCCCAAAAGCAGACATTCAGTGCTTGGGAGACCATAGAGGAACTTGTCCCCAGTCGGCATTGCAAAACAGAGGTGACCTGGTCGGAATTCTGGGATCACCATTCCCAGAGATTCATTGGAAGGATTTCTTTGGGAAACACTCTGATAAACTTGTCCCATCGTATTAGCCATTTCCGGATTGGGAAAGAGGCACTGGCTGTCCTCTCTATCAATGCGTCTCATAGTGTTGACAGACACTTCAGCAGGTCACCCTTCCTCCAACTTTACCCCAAAGAGAAAAGCCCTCGCTTGCTCAACCTATCCTCGGCCTCGCCTGTCTGAGGTGTGTTATGGTCCCAATCTGCGAACCCCTGATACCTGTGCCCCTGCCTCTGGGGGATGTGCCTCCAGCCTCCTGGGCCACATGGTGTGGTATCTCCCCCTGAAAGGCCTCTCTCTGCTGTTCCTGGGGCTTGTCCAGCAGTGTTTCTCAGCTGTGGTCACCTCCAACAAAAGCTGTCAGTTACTCAACGGGTCTTGCAGAGTGCTGACGAGTCTGGGGCGACACCGTTTCATAACTGATTACAGAGCCAATGGCCTAGGTTCAATTCCCACCGCTGCCTGTAATATGATCTCCCCATGACTGCTCTGGCTTCCTCCCACATTCCAAAGACGTATGGATTAGGGTGAGTAAACTGTGGGCATGTTGTGTTGGCACCGGAATTGTGGTGACACTTGTGGGCTGCCCCAGCACAAACATCGCACTGTGGTGGTCATTGATGCATTTCACTGTACAGTTAGACCTTTAAGTGTGTCTGTGAACAAAAAGCCTAATCTCTTTCATCTCATCTCAAAGACTGAGCACAGTCACTTGAAAGACAACACACAAGATTCGGTCACAGAGGGAGGAGTGGAGGGGGGGCAGGAGCAGAGAGAGTTCAGCAGGAGATCCCAGGTCTCAGGGCCCAGGAGGCTGAAGGCATTACCTCCAGAGGGAGGGGGTGTCAGGGATGGGAGAAAGGCAGGAGTGGGGTATTGCAGAGACATCAGGAGAGCTTGGATGGCTGGAGGGAATTACAGAGATCGGGAGGGGTATACAGGGTAGAGGGAATTACAGAGATTGGGAGGGGTATACAGGGTGGAGGGGATTACAGAGATCGGGAGGGGTATATAGGGTGGAGGGGATTACAGAGATGGGGAGGGGTATACAGGGTGGAGGGAATTACAGAGATCGGGAGGGGTATACAGGGTGGAGGGGATTACAGAGATGGGGAGGGGTATACAGGGTGGAGGGAATTACAGAGATGGGGAGGGGTATACAGGGTAGAGGGAATTACAGAGATCGGGAGGGGTATACAGGGTGGAGGGGATTACAGAGATGGGGAGGGGTATACAGGGTGGAGGGGATTACAGAGATGGGGAGGGGTATACAGGGTGGAGGGAATTACAGAGATGGGGAGGGGTATACAGGGTGGAGGGAATTACAGAGATGGGGAGGGGTATACAGGGTGGAGGGAATTACAGAGATCGGGAGGGGTATACAGGGTGGAGGGGATTACAGAGATCGGGAGGGGTATACAGGGTAGAGGGGATTACAGAGATCGGGAGGGGTATACAGGGTGGAGGGGATTACAGAGATCGGGAGGGGTATACAGGGTGGAGGGGATTACAGAGATCGGGAGGGGTATACAGGGTGGAGGGGATTACAGAGATCGGGAGGGGTATACAGGGTGGAGGGGATTACAGAGATGGGGAGGGGTATACAGGGTGGAGGGGATTACAGAGATGGGGAGGGGTATACAGGGTGGAGGGGATTACAGAGATGGGGAGGGGTATACAGGGTGGAGGGGATTACAGAGATCGGGAGGGGTATACAGGGTGGAGGGGATTACAGAGTCGGAAGGTGTAGGGGACAGAGAGGTTACATACGGGGAGGGGTGTAGGGGCTGGAGGGGATTACAGAGATGGAGGGGTGTGGAAGCTGGAGGGGGGTTACAGAGACAGGGAAGGTGTGGGGGGACAGAGGAGTTACAGAGATGGGGAGGGGTATACAGGGTGGAGGAAATTACATGGGGAGGGGTATACAGGGTGGAGGGGGTTACAGAGATGGGGAGGGGTATACAGGCTGGAGTAAATTACATGGGGAGGGGTATACAGGGTGGAGGGGGTTACAGAGACAGGGAGGGGTGTAGGGCTGGAGGGGCTACAGGTACAGGGAAGGGTGTAAGGGCTGGAGGGGTTACAGAGACAGGGAGGGGTATAGGGACCAGAGGGGGTTACAGAGATAGGGAGAGGTGTAGGGGCCAGAGGGGGTTACAGAGACGGGGAGGGGTGTAGGGACCGGAGGGGGTTACAGAGTCAGGGAGAAATGTAGGGGCCGGAGGGGGTTACAGAGTCAGGGAGGGGTGTGGGAATCAGAGGGGTTTACAGAGACTGGGAGGGGTGTGGGGGCTGGAAGGGGTTACAGAGATGAGAGGTCAGGATGAGCTGGGGTTACAGAGTTTGGGAAGAACTGAGAATCACAGCCAACGTGGCGGGAAGTTGACCCACGGAACACTGGAATTGTGGCCTCTGGAAGTGGAGGAGGTAAGGCCGGGGATCTTTGCATAAGGTCCAGTGGACTGGTTGGGCTAGGATGAGGGTGGGTGTTCATTTTCAGTGGTTTTGAATTTTGGCTCTGTTTTTTGTCAGGAGCCTGGGCGAGAGATGAAATTTGAGGCTTACGAGGGCATGTTCCCTGGTAACCAAGGCTTCAAACTTGCTGTAGTTGAACCCACATCCACCACTTGTGTTGGCCACTCATTCTACTCTCTCACCACCCCCTGAGTGAAGAAGCTCCCCCTCGTGCTTCTCTTAAATATTTCATTTTTCACCCTTAACCCATGACCTCTAGTTGTAGTATCACCCAACCTTGGTGGAAAAAGACTGCTTGCAAGGGCGTATTAACATTTAAAGGGCACTGGGACTGGTGCAAGGATGGGAAAGGTTCAGGACACGGGCCAAGTGCAGGCAACTGGGACTAGCTTGGATGGGAATCTGGGTTGGCCTGGACCGGATGGGCTGAATGGCTGTGTGACTCTGTTGTCACTGGGACGCCATTGCCTTCCGCAGTGTGCACTCCACACCCGAAAGCTCTCTGGCTCCACACTTGTGAGCTCAGGTCTCTGTTTGTAAAACTGAGACAAACAGGGCCTGCATGTGACATGGGGTGGAGAGGTCACCACAAATACAAGGTTGGAATAAAGGGTAGGTCAGCCCCAGTGGCACAGGCTTTTCACGGTCATAGAGTTATAGAAAAGTCGAGCAGAGCAACAGGCCATCCGGCCCATCTAATCTATGCTAAACCATTTAAACTGCCTACCTACTCCCATTGACTTGCACCGGGTCCATAACCCTCCATACCCCTACCATAAACGTACCTATCCAAACTTCCCTTAAACATTGAAATCACGCTCGCATGCACCACTTGCACTAGCAGCTTGTTCCACAGCCTCACCACCCTCGTGTTCCCCTTAAATTTCTCACCTTTCACCCTTAAACTATGATCTCTAGTTGTAGACCCACCCAACCTCAGTGGGAAAAGCCTGTTTGCACTTACCCTATCTATACCCCTCAGAATTTTGTATTCCTCTATCAATCTTCTCAACGCCTCTCAGTATTCTACGCTCCATGGAATAAGGTCCTGACCTATTCAATCTTTCTTTACTGTTCTCTGTACTGTTTCAACCTTATTTGCATCTTTCCGGTAGTTAAGTGACCAAAACTGCACACAATACTCCAAATTAGGCCTCACCAATGTTTCATCCAACTTCAACATAACATCCCATCTACTGTACTGAATTCTTTCCTGTGTTTGTGTGTGTGTTAACCAAGCCCTGTGAGTAACTGTGAAGATCTGCCAACTCAGACACACATCAAAACCCAGGGGAGTGGGACATCAGCTGTAGTGACACTTTACAAAGCAGTCACCACTGGCTTCTGAAGACCGAGTCACACAGGGAGGGAAGGTTGGGGTGATTGACATCTTTCTGGGTGACGGGGGCCCTTCCTGATGGAAGCCACCTTTTTGAAGCATTTCTCCTGCAGCTGTCCTTGTTATTACAGAGGCAGTTGCTCATGATGGAGCAGAATAAATTTACAAATCTCTACAGTTTACTTTGATCCTACGCAGTGGCCCCCTCCACCTCAATACCAGACTATGACGCAGCCAGTTCGAATGCTCTCCGCAGTATACCTGTAGAGATTTGCTGACATCCCAAAGCTCTTCAAACTCCGAATGAAATGAAGCCATGGCCGTGCCTTCTTTGTAACTCCATCGGTACGTTGGGTCCAGGAATTATCGTCGGTGATGTTGACACTGGCCAACTTTTCCACAGCTCCACTGAACCCTCGATTTGGGCTAAAGTGATAGTTGGATGATTTAAGCCCGTCTGTTGCCCTGTGCTTGTGATAAGGCTGTCGGTTCTTCCGATGACCAACACCTTTAGCTTTCTTTCTCACTTGTACATCAAAGCTTACAGTGAAAGGCTTGTTTTCTCCAGTCGAATCAGTGAGGACGTGCTGGGGGCAGACTGCAAGTGTCACCATGCATCCAGCACCAACAGAACACGCCCACAACCTACTGACCCTAACCCTTGCATCTTTGGAATGTGGGAGGGAACCCACGTGGTCACAGAGAGAATGTGCAAACCCCTCACAGACAGCGGTCAGAATTGAAGTTGGGCTGATGGTGCCGGAATGATGTTTGGCTAATGACCACTGGACTGGGCCACCCTGTCCTGACAGGAACTCAAGAGGCTGCGTCTATTAGCACGCTTGGTATCTACCATGTGATTTATTTGCCCTCACCTCAGTAACGTCAGTGTGAGCCAGAGGCACGTCCAGCAGGATGCTCACTGTGGGATCTGTGCTCTGGAGCGGCTCCTGTTCATTCCTCATTCATCCCAAACTGTGACACCGAGGCTGCAAGACCCTCGGAACTGACACCATGGTTGCAGTGGACACCCGGTGGTGTTGGCCTGTTGTGACCCTCGTTATCCTCACAGGGATAGGCTTACTAGACCATTGAAGGAGTCCGTTCCCCCCTCCCCCCTCCCCACTCTCTCTCCTCTGACAGAGGGGAAAATAGAGAGAATGACTCTCTCTCTCTCTCTCTCTCTCTCTCTCTCTCTCTCTATCTCTCTATCTCTCTATCTCTCTATCTCTCTATCTCTCTATCTCTCTCTCTCTCTCTCTCTCACTCTCTCACTCTCTCACTCTCTCACTCTCTCACTCTCTCTCTCTCTCTCTCTCTCACTCTCTCACTCTCTCACTCTCTCACTCTCTCACTCTCTCACTCTCTCACTCTCTCACTCTCTCACTCTCTCACTCTCTCACTCTCTCACTCTCTCACTCTCTCACTCTCTCACTCTCTCACTCTCTCACTCTCCACTCTCCCTTTCTACTCTACTCTCTCCTCTCTTTATCTCTTCTCTCCTCTCTCTCTCTTTCATCTCTCGCCCTCTTTCTCCTCTCCCCTGTCAGTCTCTCTCTGTCTTTCATTCTCTCTCTGTCTGTCTTCTCTCTCCTCTCTTTGTCAGTCTGTGTCTTTCTCCTATGTCGGTCTCTCTCTCTCTCTCTCTCTCCCTCCACTCTGTCAGTCTCTCTCTCCTCTTTCTCATTGTCTTTGTGTGTCTCTCAGTCTCTTCCTCTCAGTGTCTCTGAGTCTCTCTCTGTCTCTGACTCTCCTTCTCTCCTCTCTCTCACTCGTCTCTCCCTCTCAGTCTCTCCTTCCGTCTCAGTCTCTATTCCTCTCCCTCTCTTAGTCTTTCCATACCTCTTTCTCTCAGTCTCTCTATTCCTCTCTCTCTCTCCTCTATCTAGAGGTCTCTCTCTCCCTCTGTCTTTCTTTTCTGTCTGTCTCCCTCTCTTTTTCTTCTCCCCCTCAGTCTCTCTATACATCTCATCTCTTTCTCTTGCCTCTCTCGTTCTTCAATCTCTCTATTCCTCCCCCCCTCTCCCCCCCTCTCCCCCCCTCTCCCCCCCTCTCCCCCCCTCTCCCCCCCCCTCTCCCCCCTCTCCCCCCCTCTCCCCCCTCTCCCCCCCTCTCCCCCCTCTCCCCCCTCTCCCCCCTCTCCCCCCTCTCCCCCCTCTCCCCCCCACACTTGTCCTGACCAGCCAATTGGATTGGTAGGATTGAACAATGGAACAACATTAACTTTTGGAGCAGCTTCTTAGAGACAGGATTTATGAGCTTTTGAGGAAGGATGGTTTGATTAGGGATAGTCAGTATGGCTTTGTAAAGGTTAGTTTGTACCGCATAAACCTAATTGTGATTTTTTTAGAGGAGAATAAAGAAATTGTTGGAGGCAGAGTCCTGGATGTGGTATATATAGACACACAGAGTCAGACAGCACCGATACAGATCCTTCAGCCCATCTAGTCTGTACTGAACCACACCAGGGCCATTGTCCTGAGAATCAGAATCAGGTTTATTATCAGAGCATGTGTTGTGAAATTTGTTCCCTTTGGGTCCATGTACCCATTCAATCTTCTCTTAAACATTGAAATCAAACCCACACCCATCACTTCCACTGCCAGCTCGCCCACATTCTCTCCACTCTCTAAGTGAAGACAATATGTATGAAGACAAATGTGCCAAAAGTTCTCTCTATGAGCCTATCTCCCTGTGATGCCATTTTCATGGAATTATGGGCGTGTAGTTCCAGATCTCTTTGTTCTACCACTGTGCCCTACCTCTCACTGGAAGAGCTACCCTGGCTGGCCCTCCCAAAGTGCAACACCTCACACTTGTCTGCATTAGATTCCACTGGCTTTGTTTCAGCCTGTTTAAAGGGGAAAACAATATATAAACAGTGCAAGAAAAGTGCAAAAAAAAGCAAGGTGTTGTTCATGGGCTGTTCGGAAATCTAATGGTGGATGGGGAAGAAGCAGTTGCTAAAATGTTCAGTGTATGTGGAAATAATTCAGAAAATGTTTAGCATATGTCCTCAGTCTCTTATACTTCCTCTCTGAAGGTTATACTGAGAAGAGGGAAGGTCCCAGTTGGTGAGGGTCATTAATGATGAGTGCCAACTTCTTGAGGCATCATCTTTTGGGGATGTTCTTGATGCTGGGCAGTCTAGTGGCCATGATGGAGCTGGTTGAGTTTACAACCCTCTGCAGCTTTTTCTAATCCTGTGCAGTGGCGCTTCCCCCCCCCCCCCCCCTCCCCAATACCAGAATGTTCTCCACGGTACATCTGCGGTAATCTACTCAAGTCTTTGGTGACGTACCAAAACTCCTCAAACTCTTAGTGAAATATAGTCACTGGCATCATCAGGTCCGTGGAGCCTCCTGGTTCAGGGAGCAGATCCTCGGGGGTGTTTGAGGATGACACAGCTCAGCACTTTGCCCATGGTGGGAGGCAGCAAGGCCTCTTGAAGATGATAGCACTGAAGCATCTGGGAACCAAAGGACTGAAGTGCAGCGGTGAGGTGAAAGGCTGCTTGTATAATATCACAGTATCCTGGTAATTGCAATGTTGACAAACATCGAAGGGGCAAAGCCCTGGTGAGTGGAACCAGACCTTATCCAGGGAGAGGTGGCCACTGGAGGGAAATTACTCCTCCTCCTTCCACCTACCACCACCCTACCCCATCCAAGGAAATCGGGCATCCCTGCAGGACAGCTTCAGGACCCATCCATCTCCAGCCACTGGACCTACCTTCCGTCAGATGGTCAAAGGTGGGCTGATAATTTCAAAGTTCACTCCTATTCGGTAACTTACTGAGGTCTGTTCCAATTCACCCTCCCTGCTCAAATTTTCATGCCTCAGACATCTTGATAGAGGTGTACAAGATGATCAGGGGTGTAGATCCAGTTGACAGCCAGGGACTTTTTCCCAGAGTGGGCACGCCTAAAATGAGGGGGCATTATTTTAAGGTGATTGGAGGAAAGTATGGGGGGGATGTCAGAAGTAAGGTTGTAATGCACTGTAATGCACTGCCAGGGGTGGTGGTAGAGGCAGATACATCAGGGACATTTAAGAGACTCTTAGATATGGGTGCTAGGTTGGAGATAGGCCTCCACAGAAGGTGCTCCTTCCCTCCGCTAGCCTGCAGAATCACCTTTGGGCAAGGTAGCACCTGCTTAGCCCCCCCCCCCACCGATCAGGGTCACATGAAGCTGTGGGAGCAGGCGGTGCTGATCACAAGTCCTGGTTACCTGACCACTGACGCCAGGCAGACAATCTCTGAAGAGTATTGATAATGGCCGGGGGTCATCCGTCTTGTAAAGACACTGCCCAGAAGGAGGCAACGTAAAGCACTTCTGTAGAAAAATTTACCAAGAATAATCATGGTCAGGGAAGACCATGATCACCCACGTCGTACGACACAAAATGATGGTGACACAGATTCACAATTGAAGATTGTGTAATGTTAATTCCAGTACACAAGTTTAAGGGAGAACAAAATAATTGTTACCTTTCGGCCCATCTAATTGGTACTGAACAAGTATTTTGCTTTGACGCATTGACCCGCAAATGGACCACAGCCCTCCATACCCCAGGTGCTCCCGTTTCTCCCACAGGCATGCTAGTTACTAGGTTAATTGGTTATTGTAGATCGGCCTGTGATTAGGCTCGGGTTAAGTCAGTGGGTTTTTTGGGTGACCTGTTATGCGCTGTATCTCTAAATAAAAATAAATGAGATTAAAATTAAAATGAGTCTGATCTCACCCAGGCAGAGGTGGGTTTTTGCATTAGAGGTCATTCCTCCACCGTCGTCCCAAGATATCATTACAGGACATCCTCAGGGCCCAACTGTCTTCAGCCACGTTGTCAGTGACCCTTCTTCCATCAGATAGTCACCAGTGACAGCACACTGTTCAGATCCATTCCCAACATCTCAGTAACCAAAACAACCCCGTGCCCACGTTAGGCAAGATCTGGGCACCATTCGGGCACGGGCTGGTAATGGATAAGAACATCTGTGCCCCAGAGGTGCCAGGTGAGTATGGGCAGGGATCACCCCCAGCGGGGGAGAGACTAGCCACCTCCCCACAATGAAAATCAAAAACACTCAGATGTCAGAATCAGGTTTAAAATCATTGGCATTTGTCATGAAGTATGTTCTTCTCTGGCAGTAGTATATAGTAATAAAAACTATAATTCACAATAACAAATAAATAATGTAAAAAGAGAGCAAAGAAAAGAAAAAAAAATTGAGTTAGAGTTCATGGGTTCAATGTCCATTCAGAAATCAGATGGCAGAGGGGAAGAATCTGTTCCTGAATCGTTGAGTGTGTGTCTTCAGGCTCCTGTACCTCTTCCCTGATGGTAGCAATGAGAAGAGGGCATGTCCTGGGTGATGGGGGGTCCTTAATGAGGGATGCTGCCTTTTGAAG
Source organism: Hemitrygon akajei (assembly GCF_048418815.1). Lineage (NCBI taxonomy): Eukaryota > Metazoa > Chordata > Chondrichthyes > Myliobatiformes > Dasyatidae > Hemitrygon > Hemitrygon akajei. The sequence goes on along the minus strand of NC_133151.1, from coordinate 13,413,051 downwards.
ATGTCCTCGATGCTGGCGAGGCTAGTGCCCATGATGGAGCTGGCTGTTTACAGCTGTGCAGTTTTTTCTGACACCCCACCCCTCCAATTTATCTGAGTCAGAATGCTCTTCAAGGTACATAAGACACAGGAACAGAGTTAGACCATTTGGTCCACCAAGTTTGCTCTTCCATTCCATCATGGCTGATCCATTTCCTGCTCAACCCCATTCTTCTGTTTTCTCCCTGGAACTTTGACACCCCGACTAATGAAGAATCTATCAACTTCCACCTAAAATAATAATCTGGCCTCTGGCTAAAGAAACTCCTCCTCATCTTCATTCTATATGGATGTTTCCCTATATTGAGGTTGTGTCCTCTGGTCCTAGACCTCCCAACCATAGGAAACATTTTCTCCATATCCACTCTATCGGTGTCCTTTGGTCCTAGACTCCGCCACTATAGGAAACATCCTCTCCACATCCACTCTATCTGTGTCCTCTGGTCCTAGACCTCCCAACCATAGGAAACATTTTCTCCATATCCACTCTATCGGTGTCCTTTGGTCCTAGACTCCGCCACTATAGGAAACATCCTCTCCACATCCACTCTATCTGTGTCCTCTGGTCCTAGACTTCCCAACCATAGGAAACATCCTCTCCATATCCACTCTATTGAGGATCCTTTCAATATTTGATAGGTTTCAGTGAGGTCCCCCTCCCATTCTTCTGAATTCCAGTGTGTAGATGCCCAGAGCTATCAAACACTCCTCATATAACAAACCATTCAACCCTAGAATCATTTTTGTGAACCTCCTCTGAACCCTCTCCAACGCCGGCACATTGTTTCCTAAATAAGGGCTTAAAACTGCTCACAATACTCCGAGAGGCCTGGCCAGTACTTTATAACGTCTACATATTACATCCTTGCTTTTATATTCTAGTCCTCTGAAAATTAATGTTAACATCGCATTTGCCTTCCTCACCACCAATTCAACCTGCAAATTAACCTTTAGGGAAACCTGCACAAGGACTCCCAAGTCACTTTGAGCCTTGGAGTTTTAAATTCTCTTCCCATTTAGAAAACAGTCTACGCTTTTATTCCTTCTATGAAAGTGCATGACCAGACACTTCCCAACACTGTATTTCATCTGCCACTTCTTTGCCCATTCTCCTAATCTGCCCAAGTCCTTCTGCAGTCTCCCTGCTTCCTCAACACAATCTTCCCCTCCATCTGTTCTTCGTACTATCCACAAACTTGGCCACAAAGCCATCAATTCCATCATCCAAGTCATTGACATACAATGTAAAAAGAAATGGTCCCAACACAGACCCCTTTGGATCACCATTAGGTACTGTCAGCTAACCAGAAAAGGCTCCCTTTATTCCCAATCTCTGCATCCTGCCAATCAGTCAATTCTCTATCCAGATCTTTCCTATAACACCATCGGCTCTTATCTAGTTGTGTCCTGCTGATAATCCAGGTACACAACATCCATCGATTCTCCTTTGTCTATCCTGCCTATTATTTCTTCAAAGAATTCCAACCAATTTGTCAGGCAAGATTTTTCTGTAAGGAAACCATGCTGACTTTGGTCTATTTTATCATGTGCCTCTAACTACCCCCAAAACCACATCCTTAACAATTGACTCCAACATCTTCCCAACCACTTAGGTTAGACCAACTGGCTATAACTTACTTTCTTCTGCCTCCTTGAAGAGTGGAGTGACATTTGCAATTTTCCAGTCCTCCAGAACCATTCCAGAGTATAGAAACATAGAAAACTTACAGCACGATACAGGCCCTTCAGCCCACAATGCTGTGCCGAACATGTAGTTACTTTAGAAATTATCTAGGGTTACCCATAGCCCTCTATTTTTCTAAGCTCCTTGTATCTATCCAGGAGTCTCTTAAAAGAACCTTTTGTATCTGCCTCCACCACTGTCGCCGGCACTCACCCCTCTCTGCCTAAAAAAAATCCCCTGACATCTCCTCTGTACGTACTTCCAAGCACCTTAGAACTGTGCCCTTTCATGCTAGCCATTTCAGCCCTGGAAAAAAGCCTCTGACTATCCACACAATCAATGCCTCTCATCATCTTATACACCTCTATCAGGTCACCTCTCATCCTCCGTCACTCCAAGGCGAAAAGACTGAATTCACTCAACCTATTCTCATAAGGCAGGCTCCTCAATCCAGGCAACATCTTTGTAAATCTCCTCTGCACCCTTTCTATAGTTTCCACCTCCTTTCTGTAGTGAGGTGACCAGAACTGAGCACAGTACTCCAAATGGGGTCTGACCAGGGTCCTATATAGCTGCAACATTACCTCTCAGCTCCTAAACTCAATCCCATGATTGATGAAGGCCAATGCACCGTACGCCTTCTTAACCACAGAGTCAACATGCAGGCATCTGTTGACATTTGTGAAAGTCTTTGGTGAGTAATGAAGTCTCCTCAAACTTGTAAAGAAATTAAACTTCTGTTGTGCCTTTTTTGTAATTGCATCAATATGTTGGGCCCAGGATAGATCTTTGGAGATGTTGACACTCAGGAACTTGAAACTACTCGCCCTATCCACCACTGAACCCTCGATGAGGAATGGTGTGTGCTCCCTCAACTTCCCCTTCCTGAAGTCCACAATCAATTCCTTGGTCTCACTGATGCTGAGTGCAAGGTTGCTGTTATGGCACCACTCAACCACGTAAAACAGAATATAAAACAGCCACCAAAAATGCAGGAACTACTTAGTAGGTCAGACAGCATCTGTGGAGAGAAATGCTGAATGTTTCAGGCCTGACCTGTTGAGTATTCAACAGGCATTTTCTGTTAGTATTTTAGCCTTTAATAATATTCACAACACCTAATCCCCACCATCAATATCCTGAAGGTTGGCAGTGAGCAGAATCACAGTTCTGAACACAATACTCCAACTGTGGTCTAACCAGGGTTTAATGGATCTGCAACATTACCTCATGGCTTTTGAACTCAATCCCCCGACTAACGAAGGCCAACACACCAAACGCCTTCTCAACCACCCTATCAAATTGTACGGCAACTTTGAGGGATCGATGGACGTGGAGACCAAGCCGAGGTGAGATGGTAGGGGAGGATTGGTTTATTATTGTCTCATGTGCCGAGGCACAGTGAAAAGCTGGTCTTGCACGCTGCTCATACAGATCAGACCATTACACAGTGCATTGAAGTAGAACAAGGGAAAACAATAACAGAATGCAGGATAAAGTGTGACAGTTACAGAGAAAGGGCACCACAGGCAAATTATAACATGCAAGATCATAACGAGGTAGATTGTGAGGTCAAGATTCAATCTTGTACTACGGAATATTTAGCTGCCTGATAACTGCGGGGTAAAAGCTGTTCTGAGCCTGGTGGGACGTGCTTTCAGGCTTTTGTATCTCCTGCCTGAAGGGAGTGGGAGAGGAGAGAATGCCAGGTTAAGTGAGGTCTTGGATTACACTGACTGCTTTACTGGGGTCGTGAGAAGTGTAGAAAGAGTCAATGGAGGGGAGGCTGATTTCCGTGATGTGCTGAGCCGTGTCCACAACTCTCTGCGGTTTCTTGCGGTCACGGGCAGTGTGGATGCCGTGAAAAGCCGTGATGTGTCCGAATAGGATGCTTTCAGTGGTGTATCGCTCCAGATCGGTGGAGGATGTTGCACTGAGAGAGCTGCCTCCAGCCCCGAATGGGCAGCGCATGGCTGGACACGGGGCAAGCGGTCAACGGCTGGGCTGGAGAGCGGGAGTGACCTCCTCCACCGAGGGCGTGTCAGACTGTGTGCGTGCTTGCGCCTGCGGGTCTCACCTTGTCTCTAACTCCTCTCCCCACCCTCCTGATGCAGGCAAAGGGCCGGAGATGCTGCACGCGGGGCAGAAGGTGAACGACAATGAGTGGCACAGTGTCCGCGTGGTGCGGCGCGGGAAGGGTCTGCAACTCTCTGTGGACAACATCACCGTGGAAGGTAGGTCTCACTCTCCCTCCACTTGCTGGGACGGCCAGGATCAGCCTGAGGTCACTGGGGCCTTCCACCCTGCTGCCCTACTCATGGCTGATCTTCAACCTCAGCACCACCCCACTGTCCCGTCTACATATCTCCCAATTCCGGGAGTATCCTGAAATAGGCTCATCAGTAAAACATACTACACAGAACATAGAATGTAGAATGCAGGATGTACAATACAGGACATAGAACACAGAGGAGAACAACATGAGAACAGGCCCTTTGACCCACAATGTCTGTGCTGAATGCTTTTCTGAAGAAACCTTAACCCTTTCACCAACACAAGACCCTATGCCTCCATTCCCTTTATATTCATGTGTCTCTTAAACACATCTATTGTATTTGCTTCCACCACCACCACCCCTGGCAGCACATTGCAGAGACCCACGACCCTCTGTGGGTCCCACACATCTCCCTTAGACTTCTCCCTCTCACCTTCAATGCACACCCTCTGGTATTAGACATTTTCATCCAAGATTCTGCCAATGTATATCTATACCTCTAATGAACTTGTAAGCCACTATCTGTTATCCTCACTGGACATTGGCTAAGGGTCTCCTGAATGAACTCGGAGAATGAACTTCCTCACATCCCTCCAGAGCAGAGGATTCAGTGGATGCCTGAAGAGGTTTCTCTACTACGCAGATCTGCCTCTCATCCTGAGAATGGAACCTCAGGTCTGAGACTGCACAACCGGGGAACCCCTCCCCCTCATCCAGTCTATCAGATCCAATCAAAGTAAATTTATTATCAAAGTACACATATCACCAGATATGCAATTCATTTTCTTGCAGACGTTCATAGTATGTACAAAGAAACACGATAGAATCCGTGAAAGACCACGGACATGGATGGACAAAAAACCAACATGCAAATGACAACAAATACTGAAAGAAAAAAAATGATAATAATGAATAAATAAGCAATAAATATTGAGAAAGTGACATGAAGAATCCTTGAAAGTGAGTCCATAGGTTGTGGGAACAGTTCAGTGATGGGGTGAGTGAAGATATCCCCTCTGATTCAGGAGCCTGATGATTGAAGAAACAACTCTGTATTTAGATGGACTGGAGGGGGTAATAATCAGACTCCCCCCCCCCCCCCACCCCGTTTCTCCAAACTCAGAGACTATGTCCCAGTCTGTTCTCTCCCCCTTCCCTGTCTCCATAATCTCCTCCAGCCCAGACACCCCTCTCCATCTCTGTAACCCCCTCTGGCCCCTACACCCTTCCTTGTCTCTGTAATCCACTTTGACCCCTACACTCCTTCCTGTCTCTGTCACTCCCTCCAGCCCTGCACCCCTCCCCATCTCTGTAACCCCCTCCAGTCCCTACACTATTCCCATCTCTGTAACCACCTCTGGCCCCTGCACCCCTCCCTGTCTCTGTAACCCCCCTCCAGCCTCAACATACATGAGACCATAAGACATAGGAGCAGAATTAGGCGATTCAGCCCATCGAGTCTGCTCCATCCATCCATCCATCCATCCATCATGGCTGATTTATTATCCCTCTCAACCCCATTCTCTTGCCTTCTGCCCGTAACCTTTGACACCCTGAATAATCAAGAACCTATCAACCACTGCTTTAAATATTCCCAATGACCTGGCCTCCAGAGTCATCTGTAGCAATGAATTCTACAGATTCTCCACCCTCTGGCAAAAGAAATTTCTCTTAAATGGATGTCCCTCTATTCTGAGGTCGTTCCTAGCCTCCCCTACATTAGGAAATATCCCACTATTTTGAGGTTGTTCCCTCTGGTCCTCGACTCCCCCACAATAGGAAATGTCCTCCCCACATCCATGCTATCGAGGCCATTCAGTATTTGATAGGTTCCTCTCATTCTTCTAAACTCCAGCGAGCACTGGCCCAGGGCCATCCAATGCACCCTTTCATTCCCAGTATTATTCTTGTGATCCTTTTCTGGACACGTTCCATTGTCAGCACAGACAAGAGAAAATCTGCAGATGCTGGCAATCAAAGTAAAGCACACAAAATGCTGGAGGAACTCATCAGGCCAGACAGTGTACATGGAAAGAGTGCACAATTGCCGTTTCAGGCCGAGACCCTCCATCAGGACCCTTTCTCAGAGGAGGGCCCGAAGCTGCTCACAATACTCCAAGTGTGGGCTGACCAGAGCCCTGGACTGCCCCAGCATCACGTTCTTCATTTCATATTCTTTTCCTCTCAAAACAAATGCTAACATTTCATTTGCCTTCCTTGCCACTGACTCAACCTGCAATTCTGCACAAGATTCCCAAGTGCCTTTGCACCTCAGATTTTTGAATTTTCTTTCCAGTTAGAAAATAGTCTATGCCTTTATTATTTCTACAAAGTGCATGACCATACACTTTCTAACACTGGACTCCATCTGCCACTTCTTTGTCCATTCTTTCAATCTGCCTCAGTCCTTCTGCAGACACCCTGCCTCTCCACCTATCTTCATTTTGTCTGCAAACTTTGCAATGGAGCCATCAATTCCATCATCCAAATCATGAACATACAACGTAAAGAGAATCAGTCCCGAGAAAGACCCCTGTGGAACAACACTAGTCACCAGCAGCCAACTAAAAAAGTCTCCCTTTATTCCCACTCTTTGCTTCCTGACAAACAGCCACTGCTCTATCCATGCTACTATCTACTCTAATACCATGGGCTCTTCAACAGCCTCAGGTGTGGCACCTTGTCAAAGACCTGAAAACCCAAGTACACAACATCCACCAATTCTCCTTTGCCTATCCTATCTCTTATTTCCTCAAATAATTCCAACAGATTTGTCAGTCAAAATTTCCCCTCAAGGAAACTATGCTGAGTTTGACCTATTTTACCATGTGAGTTCAAGTACTCTGAAACCTCATCCTTGATTGCGAAGGAGAAGCTGAAGTCAGATGTAACAGTATTACAATGGAGTAAAGGGAATTACAGAGGCATCAGAGAGGAGTTGGTCAGAATTGACTGGAAAAGAACACTGGCAAAGGCTGGAATTTCTGGAAGCAAATCGGAGGCACAGGATATATACATCACAAAGAGGAAGAAGTATTCTAAAGGAAAGATGATACAACCGTGTTTAACAAGAGAAGTCAAAGCCAACATAAAAGCCAAAGAGAGGGCATATATTAGGGCAAAAATTAGTGGGAAGTTCGAGGTCTGGGAAGCATTTAAAAATTAACAGAAGGCAACTAAAAAAAGTCGTAGAGAGGGAAAAGGTGGAATATGAAGGTAAGCTAACCAATAGTATTAAAGAGAATACCAAAAGTTTCTTCAGATTCATAAAGAGTAAAAGAGAGACAAGGGTGGATATAGGGCTGCTGGAAAACAATGCTGAAGAGGCAGTAATGGGGACAAGGACATGGCAGATGAACTGAGTAAGTATGTTGCATCAGTCTTCACTGTGGAAGGCACTAGTGGTAGTTTCAGAGTGTTGGGGTCAGAAGTGTGTGAAGTTACCATTAGTAGAGGAAAGGTTCTTGGGAAACAAAGGTCTGAAGGTAGATAAGTCACCTGGACCAGATGGTGTACACTCCAGGGTTCTGAAAGAGTTGGCTGAAGAGATTGTGGAGGTATTTGTCATGATCTTTCAAGAATCACTGGATTCTGGAATGTTTCCAAAAGACTGGGAAAATTACAAATGTCATTCCTCTCTTCAAGAAGGGAGAGAGCCAGAAGAAAGGAAACTATCGGCCAATTAGTCTGACAGTGCTTGGGAAGATGTTGGAGTTGATTATTAAGGAATAGGTCTCAGGATACCTGGAGGCACTTGATAAAAAGCTGTAGTAGGCATGATTTCCTCAAGGAAAATCTTGCCTGACAAAGCTATTGGAATTCTTGAGGAAATAGCAAGCAGGATAGACAAAGGAGAATCAGTTGATGTTGTGTACTTGGACTTTCAGAAAGCCTTTGACAAGGTGCCACACATGAGGCTGCTTACTAAGCTACAAGCCCATTGTATTACAGGAAAGTGTCTAGCATGAATAAAGCAATGGCTGATTGGCAGGAAGCAAAGAGTGGGAGTAAAGGGAGCCTTTTCTGGCTGACTGCCAGTGACTAGTGGTGTTCCACAGGGGTCTGTGTTGGGACTGATTCTTTTTACGTTATATGTCAATGATTTGGATAATGGAATTGATGGCTTTGTTGCAATGTTTGCAGATGATATGAAGATAGGAGGCGGGTCAGGTAGTTTTAAGGAAGTAGAGATGCTACAGAAGGACTTCAACAGATTAGGAGAATGGATAAAGAAATGACAGATGGAATACATGTCGGGAAGTGTATGGTCATGCACTTTGGTTGAAGAAATGAAAGGGTTGACTATTTTCTAAATGGAGAGAAAATACAAAAAAAAACCTGAAGCGCAAAGGGACTTGGGAGATCTTGTGCAGGATTCCCTAAAGGTTAATTTGCAGGTTGAGTCTGTGGTGAGGAAGGAAAATGCCTCTCCTTAATGGTTACATATCTCAAGAAAAATTTGGTGTCCTCTTTAATAGTAAAGAGTTCCCAATCCTCCAACTTCCCACCAAGTTTTGCTCTGTTGTATGCCCTCTCTTTTGCTTTGACTTCCCTGTCATCCACAGTGTCTGCTCCTCCCTTCAGAACACTTCTTCATTTTTAGGATGTGTCCATCCTGTGCCTTCCGAACTCCAGCCATTGCTGATCTGCCATCATCCCTGCTAGTGTCCCCTGCCAATCAACTTTGGCCAGCTCCTCCCTCATGCCTCTGTAATTCACTAGCTTCCCCTTATCAAACTGGAAGGTAATTTTTTTTTCATATTCTGATCACTGACTCCTAAGCATTCCTTTACCTTAAGCTCTCTAATCAAATTTGGGTCATTAGATAACACCCACTTCAAAATTGTCATTCCCCTAGTGGGCTCAACCATGAGCTGCTCTAAAGTGCCATCTCACAGGCGTTCTACAAATTTCCTCACTTGGGATCCAGCACCAACCCAATTTTCTCGATATACCTGCATATTGAAATCCCCCATGACTATCATAGCACTGTCCTTTTGGCACACTTTTTCTATATCCTGTTGTTATTTGTATGCCACACCCTGGCTGCTGTTAACTTGATCAGGGTCTTTTCACACTTCAAGTTTCTTAACTCTATCCACAAAGATTCTGCATCTTCTGATCCTATGTCACCTCTTCCTAAGGATTTGATTTCATGTTTTGCCAGTAGAGTAGCCCCACCCTCTCTGCCTACTTGCCTGTCCTTTTGATACAAAGTGTATCCTTGGATGTTAAGCTCTCAACCTTGATCTTCTTTCAGCTGCGACTCAGGGATGCCCACAACGTCATACAAGCCAGTCTTTAAATGCACTACAAGATTACCTACCTTATTCAAATACAACACCTTCAGTCCTGTATTCATCATCCTTTTAGATTTTGACCCCATGTTACACTTTACATAGAACATAGAATAGTACAGCACATTACAGGCCCTTCGGCCCACAATGTTGTGCCAACCCTCAAACCCTGCCTCCCATATAACCCCCCACCTTAAATTCCTCCATATACCTGTCTAGTAGTCTCTTAAACTTCACTAGTGTATCTGCCTCCGCCACTGACTAGGCAGCGCATTCCATGCACCAACCACTCTCTGAGTGAAAAACCTTCCTCTAATATCCCCCTTGAACTTCCCTCCCCTTACCTTAAAGCCATGTCCTCTTGTACTGAGCAGTGGTGCCCTGGGGAAGAGGCGCTGGCTGTCCACTCTGTCTATTCCTCTTAATATCTTGTATACCTCTATCATGTCTCCTCTCATCCTCCTTCTCTCCAAAGAGAAAAGCCCTAGCTCCCTTAATCTCTGATCATAATCCATACTCTCTAAACCAGGCAGCATCTTGGTAAATCTCCTCTGTACCCTTTCCAATGCTTCCACATCCTTCCTATACTGAGGCGACCAGAACTGGACACAGTACTCCAAGTGTGGCCTAACTAGAGTTTTATAGAGCTGCATCATTACTTCGCATCTCTTAAACTCTATCCCTCGACTTATGAAAGCTAACACCACATAAGCTTTCTTAACTACCCTATCTACCTGTGAGGCAACTTTCAGGGATCTGTGGACATGTACCCCCAGATCCCTCTGCTCCTCCACACTACCAAGTGTCCTGCCATTTACTTTGTACTCTGCCTTGGAGTTTGTCCTTCCATCCTTCCAAAGTGTACCACCTGACACTTCTGTGGGTTGAACTCCATCTTCCACTGCTCAGCCCACTTCTGCATCCTATCAATGTCTCTCTGCAATCTTCGACAATCCTCTACACTATCTACAACACCACCAACTTTTGTGTCGTCTGCAAACTTGCCAACCCACCCTTCTACCCCCACATCCAGGTCGTTAATAAAAATCACAAAAAGTAGAGGTCCCAGAACAGATCCTTGTGGGACACCACTAGTACTCCCTCCACCATGACCCTCTGCCTTCAGCAGGCAAGCCAATGCTGAATCCACCTGGCCAAACTTCCCTGGATCCCATGCCTTCTGACTTTCTGAATTTACCTATCGTACTGCCTGCAAATTTGTCTTATCATCTGCCTGTCCCTTCTCGCAGTCTCAGTACCCACAGCATCTCCTTGTATACCAACTGACCCATCCTCACCCTGATCACTCTGGTTCCCTTCACCATGCCAAATTAGTTCAACCCCTCCCCAGCAGCTCCAGCAAACTGCCCACAAGGATATTTGTCTCCCTCAGGTTCAGGTATAACCCCTCCCTTTTCTACAGGCTGTACGTTCCCCAGGAGCAATCCCATGATCAATAAATCTGAACCCCTGCCCCCTGCACCAGTTCCTCAGCCACACATTCACCTGCCATTGCATCCTATTCTTACCCTCACTGGCACATGGCACAGATTACTGCTCTCTCCAAAGACTATAAGACATAGGAGCAGAATTAGGCCATTCAGCCCATTGAGTCTGCTCCACCATTCCATTGTGGCTGATCCAGGATCCCACTAAACTCTATTCTCCTGCATTCTCACCAAATCATTTGATGCCCTGACTGATCAGGAAATGATCAACTTCCGTCTTAAATATACCCACGGACTTGGTCTCCACCGCAGTCTGTGGCAGAGCATTCCACAGATTCACTACTCTCTAGATTTAAAAAAATTCTGTTATAAAGGGTGCCCCTCAATTTTGAGGCTGTGCCCTCTAGTTCTGGATACCCCCACCACAGGAAACGTCCTTTCGGAAAGCCTTTGATAAGGTCCCACATAGGAGATTAGTAGGAAAAATTAGAGCACCTGGTATTGGGGGTAGGGTTCTGACTTGGATAGAAAATTGGTTGGCAGGCAGGAAACAAAGAGTAGGGATTAATGGGTCCCTTTCAGAATGGCAGGCAATGACTAGTGGGGTACCGCAAGGCTCGATGCTGGGACCACAGCTATTTACAATAAACATTAATGATTTAGATGAAGGGATTAAAAGTAACATTAGCAAATTTGCAGATGACACAAAGCTGGGTGGCAATGTTAAATGTGAGGAGAATGTTATGAGAAAGCAGGGTGACTTGGACAGGTTGGGTGAGTGGGCAGATGCAGTTTAATGTGGATAAATGTGAGGTTATCCACTTTGGTGGCAAGAACAGGAAGGCAGATTACTATCTGAATGTGTTAAGTTAGGTAAAGGGGAAGTACAACAAGATCTAGGTGTCCTTGTTCATCAGTCACTGAAAGTAAGCATGCAGGTACAGCAGGCAGTGAAGAAAGCTAATGGCATGTTGGCCTTCATAACAAGGGGAGTTTAGTATAGGTGCAAAGAGGTCCTTCTGCAGTTGTACAAAGCCCTGGTAAGACCACACCTGGAGTATTGCGTGCAGTTTTGGTCTCCAAATTTGAGGAAGGACATTCTTGCTATTGAGGGAGTGCAGTGTAGGTTCATGAGGTTAATTCCCAGGATGGTGGGACTGTCCTATGTTGAAAGGTTGGAGCGACTGGGCTTGTATACACTGGAATTTAGAAGTATGAGAGGGGATCTGATTGAAACATAAAAGATTATTAAGGGATTGGACACACTAGAGGCAGGAAACATGTTCCCAATGTTGGGGGAGTCCAGAACCAGAGGCCACAGTTGAAGAATGAGGGGTAGGCCATTTAGAAAAGAGTTGAGGAAAAACTTTTTCACCCAGAGAGTTGTGGATCTGTGGAATGCTCTGCCTCAGAAGGCAGTGGAGGCCAATTCTCTGGATGCTTTCAACAAAGAGTTAGATAGAGCTTTTAAAGATAGCAGAGTCAAGGGACATGGGGAGGAGGCAGGAATGGGGTACTGATTGTGGATGATCAGCCATGATCACAGTGAATGGTGGTGCTGACTCAAAGGGCCAAATGGCCTACTCTTGCACCTATTATCTATTGTCTATCCTCTCCACACCATATCTAGTCCTTTCAACATTTGGTAGGTTTCAATGAGGTCCCCCCACATTCTTATAAATTCCAGTGAGTTCAGGCCTAAAGCTGCTAAAGACTCCTCATATGTTAACTCCTCCAGTCCCAGAATCATCCTCATGAACCTCCTCTGGACTCTCTCCAATGACGACACATTCTTTCTGAGATATGGGGCCCAAAACTATTGGCAATACTCTTAGGTACGGCCTGATTTGTGTCTTATTGAGCCTCAGCATCGTCTCCTTGCTTTTATATTCTATTCCCCTTGAAATAAATGCCAACATTGCATTTGCCTTCTTTACCACAGACTCAACCTGTGAATTAACCTCCTGAGAGTCTTGCACGGGGACTCCGAAGTCCATCTGCACCTCTGATGTTTGAACCTTCTCCCCATTTAGATAATAGTCCACATGATTGTTCCTTCTACCGAAATGCATTATCATACATTTCCCAACACTCTATTTCATCTGCCACTTTTTACCCATTCTTCCGATTTGTCTAAGTCCTGCTGCAATCTCATTGCTTCCTCAGCACTACCTACCCCTCCACCTATCTTCATATCATCCGCAAACTTTGCCACAAAGCCATCAATTCCATTATCCAAATCATTGATAAACAATGTGAAAAGCAGCAGTTCCAATAGTGACCCCTGAGGATCACCACTAGTCACTGGCAGCCAACCAGAAAAGGCCCCTTTTATTCCCATTCGCTGCCTCCTGCCTGTCAGTCAAGTCCACTATCCATGCCAGTATCTTTCCTGTAAAGCCATAGGATTTTATCGTTAAGCAGCCTCATGTGAGGCACCTTATCAAACACTTTCTGAAAATCCAAGTAAACGATAACCACCACCTCTCTTTGTCCACCCTGCCGGTTACTTCCTCGAACTCTAACAGATTTGTCAGGCAAGATTTCCCTTTACAGAAACCATGCTGACTTTGACTCATTTTATCAGTAGTTTCTTTCTTTACAAATCTTATTATTATCATTTAAAAATAACACGGGTACGTCGAAGTAACAACACTCACAATGCCTCAAAAAAAAAAGAAATTATCAAAGATTGAAAATTTTTGTGAATTAAAAAAAAACCCTACTAAGCAAGAAAAGTGAGGGAAAAAAAGAAACCCATTGGGGGTACAACCCCGGAGACACGTGTCATACAGAAAGCTTCTAAAAATAATCATCAAACCGCCAACAAGAAAGAAAGATATATCAAAAAAAATTTACACTTAGATCGTGGAGGAAATCTATCAGTTAACTGAGATGATAATAATGAGCAAATGGGCCTCATCTCTTCTCAAAATCAAATAAAGGTTCAAAGGTTTGACTTCTAATTTTCTCCAAGCTAAGACACAGCATCACTTGAAAGAACCATTGTGACAAAATAGGAGCTGATATATCCTTCCATTTCAACAAGATTGCCCTCCTAGCTATCAATGTAACAAACGCAATAACGTGGGTCAGACACAAAAATACCATGGATATTTTGAGGAATTATTCCAAAAAGCACAGTCAATTTATTAGGTTGTAAGTTGATTCTGAGTGCTTTAGAAATTGTTGAAAAGTCTGACTTCCAAAACTGTATTAATATAGAACATGACCAGAACATATGTGTCAGTATAGCTATCTCAGTTTTACATCTATCACAATACTTGTCAACATTGGGAAATACTTTAGAAAGTCTCTCCTTCGTCAAATGGTAATGATGTACAATTTAAAATTGAATCAGTGAATGACTAGCACAGATCGAAGAAAAGTTAACCAGCTTCAGAATCCGCGTCCAGTCCTCCATATAAAAGTCAAATTGAGTTCCTTCTCCCAATCCTGTTTAATCTTAAGTAAAGGCCGCTTATCCCATTGTAATAATAATTTATAAATTCTTCCAACAGAACCTTTCATCGAAGGGTTCATATTCATAATAGTATCTAACAAGTCAGCCTCCAATGTGTAAGGAAAACTACTTAAATATTTTTGTAAAAAAAGTCTAACTTGAAGGTATTGTAAAAAGTGTGAATATGAGAGAGAATATTTATCGACTAATTGTTCAAAAGACATCAATCTGCCTTCTTTAAATAAATCCAAAAAAGAATTAATACCTTTAGTTTTCCAAAGGAAAAAAATTGGATCACTCCAGGAAGGTTTAAAGAAGTAATTACAATAAATTATACTACAAAGTTTAAATTTTTTAAGATTAAAAAAATTGCAGAACTGGAGCCAAATTTGTAAAGAGTGCTTAACCATAGGATATGGGTTCAAATTAGCAACTTTAGCTAATTGTATAGGTAGAGCAACTCCTAATAATGAAGTTAAATAAAACTGTTTCACAGCTCTCAGTTCCAGGTCTACCCAAATTGGGCGATCATTCCTATCACCCTATTATAACCAAAAGGACATATATCGCAAATTAACAGCCCAATAATACATTCTTAGATTAAGCAAAGTGAGACCTCTGTCCTTTTTCAACTTTTGTAAATGACATTTACTAATTCTTGGTCTTTTATTATCCCAAATAAAAGATGAAATAATAGAATCAATCCGATCAAAAAACTTCTCAGTCAAAAAAACAGGAATATTCTGAAATAAATATGAACATTTTGTTAAAATCATCATTTTAACTACATGAATACGACCAACAAGTGAAAATATAAGTGGGCTCCATCTACTAAATGAGTACTTCATAGAGTCCACTAAAGGCGAAAAATTGGCTTTATAAAGATCCTTATATTTTTAGTAATTATAACACCTTAATATCTAAAAGAATCCGTAACTTTAAAAGGAATATTGTCATAAATAGAGACAGATTCATTTAAAGGAAGTAATTCACTTTTGCTAAAATTTATCTTATATCCTGAAAAATCTCCAAATTTGTCAAATAATTTTAGCAAAGCAGGAATAGATTCTTCAGGCTTAGATATATATATACCAATAAATCATCAGCATAAAGAGAGATCTTGTGCATGGTCTCATTCACAAAAATCCCATGAATATTTTTGGCTTCATGAAGAGCAATAGCAAGGGGTTCTAATATTAAGTTAAATAACAAAGGACTTAGTGGACAACCTTGTCTTGTCCCCTGTGATAGCTGAAAAAAAAGGAGACCTACAGTTATTAGTGACAATAGTAGCAATAGGAGCTTCATATATAATTTTAATCCAATTATTAAAATTAATACCAAAACCAAATTTTTCTAAAACATTAAATAAATATTTCCATTCGACTCGATCAAATGCTTTTTCAGCATCCAAAGATACAACGCATTGTGGAGTTTTAGAAGAGGGCGAATATATAATGTTAAATAGTCTCCAAACATTTGAAAAAGAATAATGACCCTTTATAAAGCCTGTTTGATCTTTAAAAATGATTTTTCCCAAAATACTCTCCAACTGATTGGCCATTATCTTTGAGAAAATCTTAGCATCAACATTCAATAATGAAATAGGTCTGTATGAGGCGCAATCAGTAGGATCTTTATCCTTTTTGAGAATTAAAGAAACAGAAGCCTCATAAAAAGTAGAGGGTAAATCACTTTTCACAAAGAATCTTTAAACATCTCCAACATATATGGAGAAAGCAATTTTCCAAATTTTTTATAAAATTCTACTGGATAACCATCAAGTCCAGGGGCCTTACCAGATTGCATTGAAAAAATAACTTTATGAATTTCGGATTCAGTAATTTGGGCATCGAGAGTTTTTTGATCCTCAGCAGAAATTTTAGGAAAAGCAATCTTTTGTAAAAATGCATTCATTTCAGAAGAATCTAC
Organism: Hemitrygon akajei; assembly: GCF_048418815.1. Classification (NCBI taxonomy): domain Eukaryota; kingdom Metazoa; phylum Chordata; class Chondrichthyes; order Myliobatiformes; family Dasyatidae; genus Hemitrygon; species Hemitrygon akajei. Next base: position 13,396,914 of record NC_133151.1, on the reverse strand, counting down.
TGGACATTGAGATTTATAAAGTTCAGTATAAAAATCTTGAAAAATCTTATTAATTTCTTCATATTCCCAAGTCAGGGTACCATCCTTTCTATGAATTTTCAAAATTTGCCTTTTGGCTCTAGCTGATTTTAATTGAAATGCAAGTAGTTCATTATTTTTATCTCCAACATATAAAATTGGCTCTTTAACTTAAGTCGATAACCTTCAATTAATAATAGGTTATATTGTGATTAAAGTTCCACCCTTTTTAAAAAATGTCTATATTAGGGGAAGTCGCATAGATATTATCTAAATCTTTAATTTGTTTTGAAATTTTATCTAATTCTGCTTTAGTCTGTTTTTTGAGTTTAGCTGAATAAGAAATAATCTGACCACGTAAAAATGCTCTGAATGTATCCCATATAATTAATTTGGACATACCTCCTATATCATTAAAAAGAAAAAATTCTTTTATCTGGCTTTCAATAAAACTGATAAAATCAGAATTTTGCAATAAAGTCTGAGATGCACCATGGTGGACGGGCAAAAATGTCATCATCAAATTCAAAGGACAAACTCAAAGGCGCATGATCAGATATAGCAATAGCATCATATTCACAATTTTTAACATTAGGCAAAAGGCGGGGATCAATTATAATATAATCAATCCTTTAATATTTTTTATAGACATGCGAAAAAAAGGAATATTCTCTGTTATCAGGGTGCAAATGCCTCCATAATTCGATCAACCCAAAGTCGGTCAAAAAGGAGTTAATAACTGATGCAGAATGATTTGGAAGTCGCTGATTAGTTGAGTTCTTGTCAATCATAGGATTTAAACAACAGTTAAAATCCCCACCCATTATCAACATATATTCATTTAAATCTGGCAATAAAGCAAATACTTTTTTTTAAAAAAAAGGATCATCTAAATTAGGACCATACAAATTGACCAAAACAACCTTTCTATTACAAATCACTCCTTTAACAATTAAAAATCTACCATTAGAATCTGATTCAATATCCTCTTGAGTAAATATATTTGATTTAATAAAGAGAGATGTGCCTTTAGTTTTACTCTGAGAAATAGCATGGAGCTGTTATCTATTCCACCATCCAAAAAACCTATTTTGATCTCCCACCCTGATATGCGTCTCCTGAGCAAAAATTCTATCAGGTTGGAATCGATTAATAATTTTAAAAGTCTTTTTTTGTTTAACAGGATGATTCCAACCACGTACATTCCATCTTATTACATTAATCCGTTTAACTGCCATACTATAATTTTATTCTAATTTACTTTATACATGTGCAGAACACATACCAATATGGGATTATCAAAGATGGCGGTGATGAAGAATACAACCATATAGAAAACACACATGCTCTGGAACCACCCAATGGGGAAAAGCTCCTAACTCTAAACCCACCCACCCTTCCAAAAGCCCAAAAAAAATGCAAGCAAACTAAGATAGAATACAAAGCCATGGGCCGCTCTGTCGGTCTCGTCTCTCCCCTCCCCCAGCCAGTACACAAAAAAATAAAATGACCTTGCAAGAAAGACAGTAACGTCTCAACAAAGGAGAGCGTTTACATTCCATCATGTATTAAACAAAAAAAAGAACCAAAATAATATAGTCTCTTAGAGAGAAAAACCAGCACCATCTTAAGTTTAGCTTTAAATCTCTAAGAAAACTTTAAATTCGGTTATAGGACTCTATAATAAAACAGATAAAAAAAGGTTAATAGTATATTTAATCGAACTAAATTTACAAAAATATTAATTAGTAATATCATAAGTAACTAAACCCTCCCAGATATATAAAAAGAAACCCTATTAGTAGGAAAAAACTACCAATTAGTAAATTAAGAAACAACAAAAAGAAACATCAAACCAAATATTAGATAAAAGGAACAAATCCTTTTATCCTCTTTTCTCAGTCAAATATCTAATTAGCCATTTAAACAGTCAAACTTGAACCGTAAATCTTCTTTCCAAAAACAAAATCCAATAGGATGTAATGATGAGCAGGTTTTCTTATCTTCTTTTATTAATCTCTCAATGAAATATCCAGATAGCCTTCATATATCTTCATAAATCTTCTTTTCGAAAGGTGAATAATATACAGATAATCAAACAGCTTTTCAGATAGTTCATTTGCTAATAGCATCAGTGACGGTGACAGGTTGAGCCTGAACAAAATCCAGTGCGGCTTTTGGGTCAAAGAAACTGCGTGGAGAAAAATTAGGAGGAAAAACTTGCATTCTTGTCAGGTAACTCAAAGAGGGAAATAGTTTCTTATCATATGCTTGTTTCATTACCAAAGCAAATCTTGATCTTTGTTCCATTACTTCTTTCGGATAATCTTCATAAAAATGGAGCTCAGACTAGTTGAATCTGAAAACTTTCTGTTTTCCTGCCTGTCGCATTATTTGATCTTTAATTTTAAAGTGATGAAAACAAACCAAAATAAATCTTGGTCTGCTTGAATCTTTAAATTTTGAAGTAGAGACACTATGTGCTCTTTCAATAACGGGCAGCTGTGATAAAATAGTCGGAAATAGAGTATGAAAGAGCTTACCAAAGTAAACCGTTAAGTCTCCATTTTCAACTCCTTCTTGCAATCCAACAATTCGTATATTGTTTCAGCGAGACCTAGTTTCCAGGTCTATAATCTTATTTTGATATTTTTCCAAACGGGTTGTAGTTTCAGACAATTTTTGCTTAGTTAACTTCAATTCCTCTTCATGTTTAGTAACTTGACTTTTCACATCTTTAAGTTTTCCCAAAAATTACTTCATTTCATTATTATTCTTTTCCAGTTGATCTTTAATTGCCGTATTTTGATCTTGAATTGAATTCAGTGTCCAAACAATATCTTCAGCCCATGATGGCATTTCATCAGATCTTTCCTTCAGGATCTTTCCTTTTCCATTACCTTTGTCAGTAGGTTCATGCGGATTCTTCCCACTTCTCGTAGACACAGACATATTACTCCCCTTCAAGAATCAGCAATTAAAAATATTAAATTCAAAATTTAAACTGGGGGAGAGAGAGAAAACTAAGAGCAGCACAAAATTACTGCTACCCTATTGACAGACAGAGGCAGTTCCTTTATCAGTAGTTTCTAAGTACCCCGAAACCTCATCCTTAATAATAGGCTCCAACACTTTCCCAACCACTGAGGTTAGGCTAACTGGCCTATAATTTCCTTTCTTTTCCCTTAAAGAGTGGAGTGGCATTTGCAATCTTCCAGTCCTCTGGGATCATACCAGAATCAAGTGATTCTTGAAAGATCATCTCTTCAGCAACCTCTCTCAGGACTCTGGGATGTGGTCCATCTGGCCCAGGTGACTTATCCACCGTAAGACCTTTGAGTTTGCTGAGCACTTTTTCCTTTGGAATAGCAATGGCACTCACTCCTGCTCCCTAACGCTCAGGATCCACTGGCGCACTGCTAGTGTCTTCCACCGTGAAGGCAGATGTAAAGTACCCATTAAGTTCATTTGCCATTTCTTTGTCTGCCATTACTACCTCACCAGCATCATTTCCCTGTGGTCCAATATCGACTCTCACCACCCTTTTACTCTTTATATAACTGAAAAATAACTTTTGGTATCCTGCTTTATATTATTGGCTAGTTTACCCTCATGTTTCATCTTTTCCCTTATTTTAGTTGCCTTTAGTTTGATTTTAAAAGCTTCCTAATCTTCCAACTTTCCACTCTCTTCTGCTATGATATATACCCTTTGCTTGGCTTTTATGCGGTCCTTAACTTCCTTTGTCAGTCACAGTTGCCTACCCCTGCCATTTGAGAACTTCTTCCTCTGTGGGATATATCTATTCTGCACCTTGTGAACTATTCCCAGAAACTTCAGCCATGTCTGCTGTGCTGTCATCCCTGCCTTTATCCCCCCTTCCATCCACTCGGGCAAGCTCCTCTTCATGCCTCTGTAATTCCCTTTATTCCCTTGCAATACAGATGTATCAGTGGGCAATACAGAGTTATGCCTTTCCATCTCGAATTGCAGTATGAATTCAATCATATTATGTTCACTGGCTCCCAAGAGTTCCTTTACGTTAAGCTCCCTAATAAGATCTGGGTTATGACACAACACCCAATCAACAGGCATTTATAATAGCTTTTAAAAAGTTCTTAAGCCCTGGCGGTTGAATTGTAAAGCCTAATGGCATTGGGGAGTATTGACCTCTTCATCCTGTCTGAGGAGCATTGCATCGATAGTAACCTGTTGGTTACTATCTGTTGATAGATACAACCTGTTGATTTTTAAAAGCTATTATAAATGCTTTTTGAGATATTGATTTAGATGCATATCATATTGTATGTAATTAGTTTTGCTACAACAAGTGTATGGGACATTGGAAAAAAAGTTGAATTTCCCCATGGGGATGAATAAAGTATCTATCTATCTATCTATCTATCTATCTATCTATCTAAGACAGCCTTTCCCCGAGTAGGCTTAGGCACAAGCTCCTCTAAAAAACCATCTCATAGGCATTCAACAAATTCACTCTCTTGTGATCTGACACCAACCTGATTTTCCCACTTGCCTTGCTTATTGAAGTCCCCCATTACAATGGTGTCATTACCCTTATTATATGCCTTTTCCAGCTCCCTTTGCAATCTCAACCCCACATCTTGGCCACTATTTGGAGGCCTATATACGATTCCCATGATGGTTTTTTCACCCTTGCAGTTTCTTAACTCCATCCACAATGATTTGACATTCTGTGACTCTATGTCACCTCATTCAGCCACGACTCAGTGATACTCACAATCTCTAATTGCACCACAAGTTCATCCACCTTATTCCGAATACTACACACATTTAAATTCAGTACCTTCAGTCCTGCATTCTTCACCCTTTTGAATTTTGCTTCTGTGGTACAATTTGACTCTTTACTCTGTCTACATTTGTACCCAATCATTGGCTTGTCCTTCCTTACATTCATGTTATATCCATCATCTACTTGTAAACCTGCTGGTTCATCCTCAGCTCTGTCATCCTGGTTCCTATCCCCCCGACATATTAGTTTAAACCACTCCCAACAGCTCTAGTAAATCTTCCTGCAAGAATATTGGTCTCCCTCTGATTCAAGTGCAACCCGTCCCTTTTGTACAGGTCACACCTGCCCCAGAAGAGTTCCCAATGATCCAGAAATCTGAATCCCTGCCCCCTGCTCCAATTCTTTAGCCATGCATTTATGTCCTACCTCATTCTATTCCTATCCTCACTGTCCCGTGGCACAGGCAGCAATTCTGAGATGACTACCCTTGAGGTCCTGCTTCTCAGCTTCCTTCCTAACTCCCTATATTCTTTTATCAGGACCTCCTCCATTTTTCTTTGTCGCTGGTACCAATATGTATCATCCTCACCATCCCTTTTCAGGATATAACCATGTATAACCATATAACAATTACAGCACGGAAACAGGCCATCTCGGCCCTTCTAGTCCATGCCGAACGCTTACTCTCACCTAATCCCACTGACCTGCACTCAGCCCATAACCTTCCATTCCTTTCCTGTCCATATCCCTATCCAATTTTGCTTTAAATGACAATACGGAAACTGCCTCTACCACTTCGACTGGAAGCTCGTTCCACACAGCTACCACTCTCTGAGTAAAGAAATTCCCCCTCGTGTTACCCCTAAACTTTTGCCCCCTAAGTCTCAACTCATGTCCTCTTGTTTGAATCTCCCCTACTCTCAATGGAAAAAGCCTATCCACGTCAACACTATCTATCCCCCTCATAATTTTAAATACCTCTATCAAGTCCCCCCTCAACCTTCTACACTCCAAAGAATAAAGACCTAACTTGTTCAATCTTTCCCTGTAACTTAGATGCTGAAACCCAGTTAACATTCTAGTAAATATTCTCTGTACTCTCTCTATTTTGTTAATGTCTTTCCTATAATTCGGTGACCAGGATGTTGTGGATGCGACCAGAAATATCTCGGACCCTGGCACCTGGGAGGGTGTTTCCTTTTTCACGTCCACAGAATCCCCTACCTGTCCCCCTGACTATAGAGTCCCCATTTAGCTGCCATCCCTGCCCTTCTGAGCCATAGGACCAGATTCAGAGCCCGAGGTATGGCGACTGTTGCTTCCCCCAGGTAGGTCATCCCACTGCCCTCCCCCCCATAACAGTACTTAAAATGGAGTAGTTATTGTTGAGGGGGATGCCACAGGGGTGCTCTTCACTATCTGATGTTCTCCCTTCCCTCCCCTGCCAGTCACCCATTTATCTGTCTCCTGTAGCCTTAGGGTGAGTACCTCCCTGTAGCTCCTGTCTATCACTGCCTCATTTTCCTTAACAAGCCGAAGGTCATCGAGCTGCAGCTCCAGTTCCCTAACACCGTCTCTAAGGAGCTGCACCTTGATGTACCTGGCACAGGTGTGGCCATCAGGGAGACTAGGAGTCTCCTGGAAATCCCAGAACAGAATAGTGCCTCTGCAGACATGCCTCCTATTCTCTCTGGAGTTTAATAAGGAATGAACTTACCTAGACTCTGCCAGTCCTCGATGAAGCCTTGTTGAGCCAAAGCCTTCCTATTCTGCTTCAGACGGCTCTGACAGCAACCACTCCCACGATGACCGCTCTGCTAGGTGGTACCTCTCTTTTATAGAGACGGGCTTTCCTGGTCAAAATCTTCGTCAGACCTGCGTGGGAATGCTCCTGTTGCTTGTGCACAGTACTCCAATCGAGGACGCCCATTGGAAAACTTGCTGCTTTTTCAAGCTCTTTGTCGGGCCTGTGTAGGAACACTCCTGTTGCGTCTGCATGGTACTCCAATCCTAAGTTCAAAGTAAAGTTTATTATCAGAGTACATACGCGTCACCACATACAACCCTGAGATTTGTTTTCCTGTGGGCAGACTCAGCAAATCTATAGAACAGTAACTACAAACGTTTGTAGAAACAGGTTTAATGAAAGAGCAAGAGCATAGAAGACAGTGAACTGTGCAAATGCAGATATAAATAAATAAAAATAAATAGTGAGAGCTTGAAATAGAGTCCTTAAAGTTAGATCATTGGTTGTGGGAACACCAGAATTAGAATGAGTGTAGTTATCTTCTTTTGTTTGACAGTGTGAGGGGGAGTAACTGTTCTTGAACCTGGTGGAGTGGGTCCTGAGGCTCCTGTACCTCCTACCTGATGGCAGCAGCAAGAATAGCCTGGGTGGTGAGGATCTCTGATAGTTCATGCTGCTTTCCTACGACAACATTTCATGCAGCTGTGCTCACTGGGTTTTAACCTTGATGTACTACTACTTCTTGTAGGATTTTCCGCTCTAAGGTATTGGTGTTCCTCTACCAGTCAGCACACTTTCCACTACACATCTATAGAAGTTTGCCAAGGTTTTTGAAGGTTTCTGGAGCTCCCACTTTTTGGTTTTCTGCCGAACTCCCTATATTCTATCTTCAGGACCTCCTCCTTTCTTTGACCATGACTTCTGACTATTCACTCTCCCCCATTACAATGCTGTGGATCCGATTGAAGACATCCCTGACCCTGGCACCTGTAAGGCAACATGCCACCTGGGTGTCCCTGTCATGTCCACAGGATTTGATTTTCTGCTCCTCTGACTATGGGATCTGTGCACTCCTCTTCTCCCCCTTTCCCTTCTGAGCCACAGAGGCAGAGTCAGTCCTCGGTTGGGAGACTGTAGGTCTGACACGGTGGTCAGCAGCACAAGGGTGCCGCAGGGAACCGTACTCTCTCCGGTCCTGTTCACCCTGTACACATCAAACTTCCAATATAACTCGGAGTCCTGCCATGTGCAGAAGTTCGCTGATGACACGGCCATAGTGGGGTGTGTCAGGAATGGACAGGAGGAGGAGTATAGGAAACTGATACAGGACTTTGTGATATGGTGCAACTCAAACTACCTGCGTCTCAATATCACCAAGACCAAGGAGATGGTGGTGGACTTTAGGAGATCTAGGCCTCATATGGAGCCAGTGATCATTAATGGAGAATGTGTGGAGCAGGTTAAGACCTACAAGTATCTGGGAGTACAGTTAGACGAGAAGCTAGACTGGACTGCCAACACAGATGCCTTGTGCAGGAAGGCACAGAGTTGACTGTACTTCCTAAGAAGGTTGGCGTCATTCAATGTCTGTAGTGAGATGCTGAAGATGTTCTATAGGTCAGTTGTGGAGAGCGCCCTCTTCTTTGTGGTGGCGTGTTGGGGAGGAAGCATGAAGAAGAGGGACGCCTCACGTCTTAATAAGCTGGTAAGGAAGGCGGGCTCTGTCATGGGCAAAGTACTGGAGAGTTTAACATCGGTAGCTGAGCGAAGGGCGCTGAGTAGGCTACGGTCAATTATGGATAACTCTGAACATCCTCTACATAGCACCATCCAGAGACAGAGAAGCAGTTTCAGCGACAGGTTACTATCGATGCAATGCTCCTCAGACAGGATGAAGAGGTCAATACTCCCCAATGCCATTAGGCTTTACAATTCTACCGCCAGGACTTAAGAACTTTTTAAAAGCTATTATTAATGCTTTTTGAGATAGTGATTTAGATGCATATCATATTCTTTACTGAGTTAAGTATTGTATGTAATTAGTTTTGCTACAACAAGTGTATGGGACATTGGAAAAAAAGTTGAATTTCCCCATGGGGATGAATAAAGTATCTATCTATCTATCTATCTATCTACACATCACCCTGTCTCTGTGAAACTCTCCAGCCTCTACATCCCTCCCGTCTCTACCCCTACACCACTCCCCATCTCTGTAATCACCCCTCCCTGTCTCCGTAACCCCATCTGACCTATCACCCAGCGGCCCCTACACCCTCCCCGTCTCTATAACCCCGCCGGTTGCTGTGTGGAGCTGAGAGATTTTCTTATTGCCGAATCGCTGGAACAGCTGCAGTTAGTCGTGTGGCCACGAGATGGCAGCGCTGCTCCACCGGAGAGATGATGAACCGCCGAACGGCTCTCTCGGTTTGGAGAGAAGAGTGGGGAACTGCAGCAAAAGTAGAAAATAGGAACATCAGGAAGCCACTCGGCCCCTCGAGCCTTTTCCCACCCATCTGCCATACAGTCACACAACACAGAAACAGGCCCTTCTGCCCAGCTGATGCACGCCGATCACAATTCCTATCTCTGTCCCATTTGCTGGTGTTTGAGCCTTATCCATTTAAACTGTTCCTATCCATGCACCTGCCCAAGTGTCTTTTAAATATTGTTCATGTACCTGCCTTAACTACTTCCTCTGGCAGGAAGTGGACCAATCTACGTGTGAAGAAATTACTCTAAGGTTAACATAGAACGTAGAGCATAGAAAACCTACAGCACAAGACAGGCCCTTCGGCCCACAAAGTTGTGCCGAACATGTCCCTACCTTAGAAATTACTAGGTTTATCCATTACCCTCTATTTTACTGACCTCCTGTACCTATCCAAAAGTCTCTTAAAAGACCCTATCGTATCCGCCTCCACCACTCTGTTGCAAGCAGTCTATTCCACACACTCACCACTCTCTGCGTAAAAAAAAACTTACCCCTGATATCTCCTCTGTACCTGCTCCCCAGCACCTTAGACCTGTGCCCTCTTGTGGCAACCATTTCAGCCCTGGGAAAAGCCTCTGACTATCCACATGATCAATGCCTCTCATCATCTTATACATCTCTATCAGGTCACCTCTCATCCTCCGTCGCTCCAAGGAGAAAAGGCCGAATTCACTCAACTATTCTCATAAGGCATGCTCCCCAATCCAGGCAACATCCTTGTAAATCTCCTCTGCACCCTTTCTATGGGTTCCACATCCTTCCTGTAGTGAGGCGACCAGAACTGAGCACAGTACTCCAAGTGGGGTCTGACCAGGGTCCTATATAGCTGCAACATTACCTTTCGGGTCCTAAATTCAATTCCATGACTGATGAAGGCAATACACCGTATGCCTTCTTAACCACAGAGTCAACCTGCGCAGCTGCTTTGAGTGTCCTATGCACTCGGACCCCAAGATCCCTCTGATCCTCCACACCACCAAGAGTCTTACCATTAATACTATATTCTGCCATCATACTTGACTACCAAAATGAACCACTTTACACTTATCTGGGTTGAACTCCATCTGCCACTTCTCAGCCCAGTTTTGCATCCTATCAATGTCCCGCTTTAACCTCTGACAGCCCTCCACACCATCCACAACACCCCCAACCATTGTGTCATCAGCAAACTTACTAACCCATCCCTCCACTTCTTCATCCAGGTCATTCATAAAAATCACGAAGAGCAAGGGTCCCAGAACAGATCCCTGAGGCACACCACTGGTCACTGACCTCCATGCAGAATATGACCCGTTTACAACCACTCTTTGCCTTCTGTGGGCAAGCCAGTTCTCGATCCACAAAGCAAAGTTCCCTTGGATCCCATGCCTCCTTACTTTCTCAATAAGGCTTGCATGGGGTACCTTATTAAATGCCTTGCTGAAATCCATATACACTACATCTGTTGCTTTTCCTTCATCAATGTGTTTAGTCACATCCTCAAAAAATTCAATCGGGCTCGTAAGGCACGAACTGCCCTTGACAAAGCCATACTGACTATTCCTAATCATATTATATCTCTCCACTTGCTCATAAATCCTGTCTCTCAGGATCTTCTCCATCAACTTACGAACCACTGTGGTAAGACTCACTAGTCTATAATTTCCTGGGCTATTTCTACTCCCTTTCTTGAATAGGGTAACAACATCTGCAACCTTTCAATCCTCCGGAACCTCTCCCGTCCCCATTGATGATGCAAAGATCTTCGCCAGAGGCTCAGCAATCTCCTCCCTCACCTCCCACAGTAGCCTGGGGTACACCTCATCTGGTCCCGGCGACTTATCCAACTTGATGCTTTCCAAAAGCTCCAGCACATCCTCTTTCTTAATATCTACATGCTCAAGCTTTTCAGTCTGCTGCAAGTCATCACTACTTTCACCAAGATCCTTTCCATAGTGAATAGTGAAACAAAGTACGGTACTTATTAAGTACCTCTGCTATTTCCTCCGTTTCCATACACACTTTACCACTGTCACACTTGATAGGTCCTATTCTTTCACATCTTATCCTTTTGCTCTTCACATACTTGTAGAATGCCTTGGGGGTTTTCCTTAATCCTGCCCGCCAAGGCCTTCTCATGGCCCTTTCTGGCTCTCCTAATTGCCTTCTTAAGCTCCTTCCTGTTCGCCTTATAATCTTCTAGATCTCTAACATTACTTAGCTCTCCGAACCTTTTGTAAGCTTTTCTTTTCTTCTTGACTAGATTTATTACAGCCTTTGTACACCACGGTTCCTGTACCCTACCATAACTTCCCTGTCTTATTGGAACATATCTATGCAGAACTCCACACAAATATTCCCTGAACATTTGCCACATTTCTCCCATACATTTCTCTGAGAATATCTGTTTCCAATTTAAGCTTCCAATTTCCTGCCTGATAGCCTCATAATTCCCCTTACTCCAATTAAATGCTTTTCTAACTTGTCTGTTCCTATCTCTCTCCGATGCTATTGTAAAGGAGATAGAATTGTGATCACTATCTCCAAAATGCTCTCCCACTGAGAGATCTGACACCTGACCAGGTTCATTTCCCAATACCAGATCAAGTACAGCCTCTCCTCTTGTAGGCTTATCTACGTATTGTGTCAAGAAATCTTCCTGAAACCTCCTAACAAACTCCACCCCATCTAAACCATTTGCTCTAGGAAGATGTCAATCGATTTTTGAGAAATTAAAATTTCCCACCATGACAGCTCTGTCATTATTACACCTTTCCAGAATCTGTTTCCCTATCTGCTCCTCGATATCCTTGTTACTATTGGGCGGCCTATAAAAAACACCCAGTAAAGTTATTGACCCCTTCCTGTTCCTAATCTCCACCCACAGAGACTCCGTAGACAATCCCTCCATGGATTTACCTTTTCTAATAAATTTCTCCCCTACCCTGGGGAGAAGACTGTGATCATCCAGTCACCCCTTAGCCTCCTTGCTCCTGGAGAAACTGTGTCAGCCTGTCCAGATTTTGTTAGAACACAGTACAGTACAGGCCATTCAGCCCAAAATGTGCTGACTTTTTAACCCACTCCAAGATCAATCTAACCTCACCCTCCATTTTTCTATCATCCATTTGTCTATCTAGGGGTCTCTTAAATGTCCCTAATGAATCTGCCTCTACCACTACCCCGGCAGGATGTTCCACACACCCACCACTCTGTGTAAAAAAACACCCACCTCTATCATCCCACCCCCTCGTATGTTCCTCTAGTCACTGTAAACAGAAGTCCTCTCTTACTAGCAATGTCTTCCCTTCCAACCCAGAGTTCATTTTATTTGGATTTATCCCTCTTGTTTCTTGTTCCATGCACCCCCTCCTGACCAGATTTTATACCACCCAGCATCTGGGCCGTGCTTTCTTCTCTGAGACCTCTGTTGAAGAACCTCGCCCACTCCTGCCTCCCCAAGCGGCTTCCTTTGTGGTTTCTGCCCTCTTGTCCACCTGAAGAACGTTTCATAGGAAGCCAGCATCCACCAGCAGAGATCCCACCACCCAGGCCACGCTCTCTTCTCACTGCTGCCATCAGGTAGAAGGTACGAGAGCCTCAGGACTCAAGAACAGTCACTAACCCTCAACAATCAGGCTCTTGAACAAAAAGGGTTAACTACACTCAGTTGTCCATCCGTTGAGATGTTCCAACAACCAGTGGTCTCACTTTATCTCATTATCGCATGTTCTCGTTATTTGTTGCTATTTATTTATATTTGCATTTGCACAGTTTGTTGTCTCTGCATTCTGGTTGATCTTTCACTGATCCTGTTACCATTGTACAGATTTGCTGAGTGTGCCCTCAGGAACATGAACCCCAGGGTTGTATGTGCTGACGTTTATGTACTTTGATAATACATTTACTTTGAACTTAGAACATTTCTGGATTCCCTTTACAGTGTGAGGCTTCCTCAAGCTGGATCTGTGAGTACGGAGCACAGGAATCTGGGCAAAAAAACAGGAACAGGTTAAGCTTCTGTGGGCATTGGTGGCTTAAATCTCGTCATTTAGAAACATGGAAAAGGGGGGTAGCTGTAGATCACTTAGCCCTGACAGCCTGGCGCACCCTTCTGCCTAATCGAATGTGAAGTTTGAACACAAGAGATTCTGCAGATGCTGGAAATCCTGAGAGAGAGACAGACACAGACACAGACACAGACACAGACACAGACACACACACACACACACACACACACACACACACACACACACACACACACACACACACACACACACACACACACACACACACACACACACACACACACACACACACAATTAAAATGGTCAGGAGAGGGAAAAGAGAAGGTGATAGGTGAAGCCAGGTGGGTGGGAAAGGTCAAGGGCTGGAGAGGAAGGAATTTGACAGGGCAGCAGAGTGGATCATTGGAGAAAGGGAGGGAGGAGGGGCATCAGGAGGAGGGGATAGGCAGGTGAGATGTGGTAAAAGGCCAGAGTGGGGAATAGCAGAAAAGGGGAAGGGGAGGGAAAAAGTTTTACCTGAAGGAGAAATCGACATTCATGCCTCCAGGTTACCCAGACAGAATGTAAGGTGTCGCTCCTCCACCTTGAGGCAGAAGAGGAAGTCCAGAATGGGAAAGGGGGATGAGAACTAAACATTGGCCACAGAGAAGTTCCACTGCTGGCGGATGGAGAGGTGCTTGACAAAGTTGTCCCCCATTTTATGTCAGGTCTCACCAATGCACCGTACACAGTAGGCGGCCCCAGCAGATACGTAGGTGAAGTGGTGCCTCCACGTGGAAGGACTGTTTGGAGCACTGAGTGGAGGTGAGGGAGGGGGTGACTGGGCAGGTGTAGCACATTGACTGCTTGCAGGGATAAATGCCTGGAGGGAGGGATGAATGGACAAGTGATCCCTGTGGAAAGTGGAGGGATGTGAAGTTTGATGTGGTTTGAGGTGTCGGGTTGTTTAGAGATGTGTTTAAATAGTTTTGGAAGGTCTGGGGTTGTTTTGAGATGGTATTGGGGAGGTTTGGGATAAAATAGAGAACAGAACAGCAAAACACCAGGCCCTTCGGCCCATCTACAACAGAGCAACAGGCCCTTTGGTCCATCTACAACATGGACCAGTACAGCCCAGGAACTGGCCCTTTGGCCCATCTACAACATAGTACAGCAGAGCAACAGGCCTGTCCACCCTCAATGTCATGCCAAACTAATTAGATTAGTAATCAAATGCCCAACTTTCTACGTGATTCCATTGCCTATTCATCCCTCTCTGCTAGCACTGATCCCTGCAACACATAAAGTAACATTACCACAAATAAATTAACAAATAATAAGGTGTATTTACAACACAGGTTAAACAGTGAAACTCTACTGGCCCTGTATACGTGGTGAGACCTGGGCAGTGCCAGGGAGTTCAGTAGTCTCACGGTCTGGGGGAAGAAGCTGTTTCCCATCATAACAGTTCTTGTTGTAATGCTATGGTTAGCATTACGACCCCCCTGTTGGTCGGAGGTCAGAGAGATTGAGGGACATATGGGAGGGATCACTGATGTGCCACACCTGCCCCTTCACCTCCTTTCTTACCCCCATTCAGGGTCCCGAAAAGTCCCTGCGGGTGGGACAACACTTTACCTGCAAGTCTGTCAGCAGCATTTATCCAGAACTCCAGTCAGGTCCAATGTAGATGCAAAGTACACTGCAGATGCTATGGTCAAATCAACACATACAACCAAGCTGGATGAACTCAGCAGGTCGGGCAGCATCTGTTGAAAGGAGCAGTCAACATGTCGGGCCGAGACCCTTCATCAGGACCAATGTAGACTGGAGAACGGCTTCATCGAGCTCCCATCGCCACAGGTGTCAGCCTAAAACACTGGCTGTTTATTCCTCTTCAGAGATGCTGCCTGGCTTCCTGAGTTCCTCCAGCTTTGTGTGTGTGTTGCCCAACTAACCAAGTCCCTGCTACCTTCAGAATTCCACATCCTTCCATTCCTTCCCATTCATGTGTCTATCTAACTGTCCCTCATGTATCTGCCTCTACCACAACCCAGGGACCATATTCCAGGCATCCACCACTCTCTGAGTAAAAACAACTTGCCCCTCACACCTCCTTTGAAATTACTCTCTCACCTTCAATGCATGTCCTCTGGCTTTAGACATTTCAACCCTTGGAATCTCTGTCTACTCTATCGATACCTCTCATAATCTTATAAACCTCTATCAGATCTCACCTCAGCCTCAGTCGTTCCAGAGAAAACTACCCAAGTTTGTCCAGTCTCTCATGATGGCACATGTTCTCTAATCCAGGCAACGTCTTGGTGACCCTCTTCTGCACCCTCGCCAAACCCTCCCTGTAATGGGGCGACCACAACTGAGTATTAGTTCCAGCTGCAGCCCAACTTGAGCTTTTTAAAACTGAAAAATAACTTCACAGCCCTGGAACTCAGTTCCTCAACTAATAAGGCAAGCATGCCATATGTCTAATTAACAAACATCTACCTTATCAACTCTTTTGCAGAGATCTATGAGCTGGGACCCCAAGTCCCCCTCTGTTAAGGGTCTTCCCTGTCTCTTCACATGTGACCTATGAAAGGGCAACCCTTCACATTTGGCTGGGTTAAACTCCATCTGCCATTTCTCTGCCCATATTTGCAACTGAACTGATCTATATCCCCACTTTATCTTTGCCAGTCTTCGACACCATCCACAAGAAAAGGTATGGAACCCTGTGGAATGTCTCTAACCATAGACCTCTGACCAGAATACATCCCATTGACTAATTATCTTCTGTCTTCTATAGATAAGCCAGTTCTGAACCCAAACGGCCAATTCAGCATGGATCCCATACGTCTTAATTTTCTGGATGAGTCTCCCATGAGGGACCTTGTCAAATGTCTTACAAAAATATATGTCGACAACATCCACATGTATCTTACAAGTCTTAAATATGACATCATATCTTGTCATAAGATATGGCTTGTCCCATAGAAAGCCATGCTGACTGTCCCTAATTTGACTAATGGTTTTCCAAATGCTCATAAGTCATCGTATCGCTAAGAATTTCTGGAATAGCTCACTGATGTGAGCCTCACCAGTCTATAGTTTCAGGATTATCCCTGAATCCCTAAAATTGCATTAACTACTCGCCCATCCACTGGGACCTCGCCTGTGGAGTACTTTGAGATAGCTTCATAGGGTTGGAGATGATTTGGGATGGGTTGGTCATTAAGAGATTGAGGTGGCTTGAGATAATTTGAGATGGGTTGGTTGGTTGAAGAATTTGAGGTGGTTTGAGGTGATTTCGGATGGGTCTGTTGGTGAAGAATTTGAGGTGGTTTGAGATGATTTGGGGTGATTTGGTTGGTAAAGGGTTTGAGATGGGTTGGTTGGTGAAGGGTTTGAGGTGGTTTGAAATGATCTGGGATGGGTTGGTTGGTAAAAGATTTGAGATGGTTTGAGATGAGTTGGGGTGGTATAGGGTGGTTTGAGATGATATGAGACCAGTTCGTTAGTCAGCAGTTTGTGGTAATTTGGGATGATTTGGTTGGTAAAGGGCTTGAGGTGGGTTGAGATGGGTTGGGTGGTTTATGGTGGTTTGAGGTAGGTTGGGATGGGTTGGTCGGTTAGCGGTTTCAGGTAATTTAAGATAACTTGGTAGTAGAAGGTGATTTATGATGATTTGAGGTGGTTTATGGTTGTTTGCGATGGGTTGGTTTTCAATTGTTTGATGTAGTTTGGGATAGTTATACAATAGTTCAATAGTTCCACTTAATACCAGAGAAATGTCTACAATGTACATCCTGAAATTCTTGTTCTTCACAGACACCCACAAAAGCAGAAGTCTGCCCCAAAGAATGAGTGACTGTTTAAACGTGAGAACCCCCAAGCCCCCATCCCCCCTCCCACACACAAGCAGCAGCAAAGAACCGATCCTCCCTCCCCCACTACCATCCACTTTCACAAAACAGCATCGGCACCCTCCACCCACCCACCAAGCAAGCAACAGCAAGGCCATGATCTGTGGTACAACAAAAAACAAATCGCTCCCCCGACAATTCGAGATGTCACAGGCTCGCTCTCTCTCCCTCACAAAAGGAAAAAGAGGCGTCCTCTTTCACAGTGCGAGGGGAGACATAACAAAACAACTTGCTGATTTATGGTGTTAGAAGTCAGTTGTGCTGCCTTCTTTTCCCTCGAGTTCTGCGACCCGAGACTCGGCCGCAGCTTTGCCCGAAAGGTGTTGTGTTGTTCCTTTCAGGGCAGATGGCCGGCGACCACACCAGGTTGGAGTTCCACAACATCGAGACGGGCATCATGACAGAGAAACGCTTCATATCCATCGTCCCCTCCAACTTCATCGGCCACTTGCAGAGCCTCAGCTTCAACGGCATGCACTACATAGACCTGTGCAAGAACGGTGACATCAGCTACTGCGAGCTCAACGCCTTCTTCGGAATGCGCGACATCATCGCCGACCCTGTGACCTTTAAAGCCAAGTCCAGTTACCTGGCGCTGGCCACTCTGCAGGCGTACACCTCAATGCACCTCTTCTTCCAGTTCAAGACCACGGCGATCGATGGCCTTATCCTCTACAATGGTGGAGATGGAAATGACTTCATCGTGGTCGAGCTGGTCAAAGGGTGGGTCCAGTCAAACTTTCACCTCCTTCCCCCGTGCAAATCAATTCAACTAGTAATCAACTACCAACTGAACTAATCCCTTCCATCTACACAGCATCCATTCCCCTGCATTTCCTCCAGATTTAAGTGTCTGTTTAACAGTCCCTTAAACACTTGACTCTATAATACCTCTCACTACTGTACCTGCCTCTATCATACCTTCTAAATTGTACCTGCCTCTATTGTATCTGCCCCTGTCGTACCTGTCCCACCATGCCTACCCCCGCCATACCCGCCCCTGTCCTACATGCCCTCACTGTATCTGCCATACCTGGCAGCAAATTCCATGTAAACTGGGATGGACGTCATCGTTGTACAGAAAGTGTAATCCAGGGTACTACAGCACAGGGACTGGTAGTTTGACCCATCCTGTCTGTGCTGAACACAGTGTTAATTAATCTAAATCCCTTCTGCCTGCACTTAATCTATATCCCATCTTACTGTCTACGTGAGAACTGGAATTGGTTTATTATTGTCCCATGGTTGGTGATACAGTGAAAAGCTTGTCTTGCATACTGTTCATACAGATCAGATCATTGCACAGTGTAATGAGGTAGCACCAGGTAAAACAGTAACAGAATGCAGAATAACTAACAGCTTCTTAACCACCTCTGTCGTATCTGCCTCCTCCACCACCCCTGGCAGCTCATTCCACACACCCACCACTCTCTGTGTAAAAAACCACTTGCCCGCACATTTCCTTTAAACATTGCTCCTCTCACCTGAAATGCCTGCCGTCTGTTAGTGGATATTTCCACTCTGGGAATATGAGACCACCTATCTGCCCTTTCTGTGCCTCTCATAATCCAAAAAACTTCCAACCATCAAAATACACACACTTAAGCCCATTGTTCCCATGGTATTTATCAGTGTGTTCCTGTCTGTTCCTACTGGCTCAGAGATTTACCTTCCTGTCCCTCCCTCCACTTCCTGACCCGGTGCTTCATTTCATAGCCCTCTGCCAAACTAGTTTAAATTCTCCCAAGTAGCAGCAGTGAACCTCCTGGCCAGGATTTGAATTGAATTGACTTTATTACTTACATCCTTCGTATACACGAGGAGTAAAAATCTTGATGTTACGTTCCGTCTAAATGTGCAATTGTAGTAATTTATAATAAGTAGTATGTACAACAGGATTGTCA
This sequence comes from Hemitrygon akajei, assembly GCF_048418815.1. Classification (NCBI taxonomy): domain Eukaryota; kingdom Metazoa; phylum Chordata; class Chondrichthyes; order Myliobatiformes; family Dasyatidae; genus Hemitrygon; species Hemitrygon akajei. The sequence goes on along the minus strand of NC_133151.1, from coordinate 13,378,074 downwards.
ATATAACATAGGAATACAGTTGTGTCAACATGAATTAATCAGTCTGATGGCCTAGTGGAAGAAGCTGTCCCGGAGCCTGTTGGTCCTGGCTTTTATGCTGTAGTACTGTTTCCCAGATGGTAGCAGCTGGAACAGTTTGTGGTTGGGGTGACTCAGGTCCCCAATGATCCTTCAGGCCCTTTTTACACACCTGTCATTGTAAATGTTCTGAATGGTGGGAAGTTCACATCTACAGATGCGCTGGGCTGTCCGCACCACTCTCTGCAGAGTCCTGTGATTAAGGGAGGTACAATTCCCGTACCAGGCATTGATGCAGCCAGTCAGGATGCTCTCAATTGTGCTCCTGTAGAAAGTTCTTAGGATCTGGGGCCCACACCAAACTTCTTCAACCATCTGAGGTGAAAGAGGCGCTGTTGTACTTTTATCACCACACACCACACGTGTTTATGTCAAGGAATTTAAAGCTGTTCACCCTCTCAACCCCAGATCCATTAATGTCAATAGGGGCTAGCCTGTCTCCATTTTTCCTGTAGTCCACAACCAGCTCGTTTGTTTTTGATACCGGTTCCCCTCCAGCTTTGGTGAAACCTGTCCCTCTTTTACAGCTTGTCCCCACCCGAGGAAATGCTCAATGTCCCAGGAACATGAAACCCAGCCCCTTGCACCAGTCCCTCAGCCACCCATCCATCTGTACAATTATCCCACTTGGTACTGGGAGTAATCCGGAGATTACTACCTTGGAGGTCCTTCCCTTCAGTCTCTTTGCTAACTTCCAGTGCTCACTGCACAGGACCTCTTCCCCCTTCTGCCTGTGCCAATGTACACCACGACCTCTGGCTGCTCACCCACCCTATTGAGAATATTCTGCAGCTATTCTAAACCTTTCCTCTTCATGTACCTGTCCATATCCCTCTGAACCTTTCCTATCCATGTACCTGTCCATATCCCTCTGAACCTTTCCTATCTGTGTACCTGTCCATATCCCTCTGAACCTTTCCTATCCATGTACCTGTCCATATCCGTTTAAACCTTTCCTATCCAGGTACCTGTCCATATCCCTTTAAACCTTTCCTATCCGTGTCCCTGTCCATATCCCTCTAAACCTTTCCTATCCATGTACCCGTCCATATCCCTCTAAACCTTTCCTCTCCATGTACCTGTCCATATCCCTCTGAACCTTTCCTATCCATGTACCTGTCCATATCCCTCTGAACCTTTCCTATCCATGTACCTGTCCATATCCCTTTGAACCTTTCCTATCCATGTACCCGTCCATATCCCTCTAAACCTTTCCTCTCCATGTACCTGTCCATATCCCTCTGAACCTTTCCTATCCATGTACCTGTCCATATCCCTCTGAACCTTTCCTATCCATGTACCTGTCCATATCCCTTTAAACCTTTCCTATCCGTGTCCCTGTCCATATCCCTCTAAACCTTTCCTATCCGTGTCCCTGTCCATATCCCTCTGAACCTTTCCTATCCGTGTACCTGTCCATATCCCTCTGAACCTTTTCTATCTGTGTACCTGTCCATATCTCTCTAAACCTTTCCTCTCCATGTACCTGTCCATATCCCTCTAAACCTTTCCTATCTGTGTCCCTGTCCATATCCCTCTGAACCTTTCCTATCCATGTACCTGTCCATATCCCTCTGAACCTTTCCTATCCATGTACCTGTCCATATCCCTTTAAATCTTTTCTATCCGTGTCCCTGTCCATATCCCTCTGAACCTTTCCTATCCGTGTACCTGTCCATATCCCTCTGAACCTTTTCTATCTGTGTACCTGTCCATATCCCTCTAAACCTTTCCTATCCATGTACCCGTCCATATCCCTCTAAACCTTTCCTATCCGTGTCCCTGTCCATATCCCTCTATACCTTTCCTATCCGTGTCCCTGTCCATATCCCTCTGAACCTTTCCTAATCATCTATCTGTCCAAGTGTCTTTTAAATATTGTTAATGTACCTGCCTCAACCACTTCCTCTAGCAGCTCACTCCAGATACGGACCACCCTCTGGGTGAAGAAGTAGTCCCTCAGGTTCCTATTCAATCTCTCCCCTCTCACTTTAACCTGTGCCCTCTGGTTTTTTATACCCCACCCCTGGGGAGAAGCGTCTAACCATCTACCCACTCTCTGCCCCTTCATAATGTTATGTCTCTATAGTGTCACTCCTAGTCTCAGTGAGAACAATCACAACCTGACTGATCTCCCCTTTCGGCTCCCTTTATGGGCACCAGCTCTACTCACAAAGCTCCAAGAGCAGCCTCACCATGATTGTGATTCAGTGCAGAATCCCAAATTAATCATGGGATAATTTATAAAGACCAGTTAACCAGTTGGACTTTGGGAGGAAACCCGCGCAGACCCGGGGGGAAAGTACAGTATCCTTACAGGCAGTGGTAGGAATTGAACCCAGGCTGCCTGTACTGTAAAGTGTTGTGCTAACCACTATGCTACCATTACATCCAAGCTCAGCACACCATAAACACAAGAGATTCTGCAGATACTGGAAATCCAAAGTAACACACACAAAATGCTGGAGGAACTCAGCAGGTCAGGAGGGGAATAAACAGTTGACCCCTCTCTTACATTCAGCACCTTGCATATTGAGTTGAATCATTCCAAGGGAGAGTAGATTTTCCCCTCATCTATGGTAGGGATGAAGAGATGGAGGAAGCAGAAAGAGGTGGTTAGTGTGGAGGTAGAACATGGCCTAATGTGGTGTTTTGTGAACAGGTACCTACATTATGTGTTTGACCTGGGCAACGGGCCCTCCCTGATGAAGGGCAACTCTGACAAGCCCGTTAACGATAACCTGTGGCACAACGTGATGGTCTCCCGAGACTCCAACAACGTCCACACCCTGAAGATCGACTCGCGGACCGTCACCCAGCATTCCAATGGAGCCCGCAACCTCGATCTGAAAGGTAGGAAGGAGCTGGAGAGGGTCCTACATCTGGTCGGGTCTCTGACGGTGAAGGATGGGTGGGGTGTGGGGGCTAGGGGGGCAAAGAGGCCGAGAGCATGGGGACTCAATGTTTACTCATACTGATTGAGATTTGGTCCAATACACAAGGACAATTAGATTGTGCTCATGCATTGATACTGGTTTCGTTCCTTACTGTCCCATGTACTGAGATCCAGTGAAAAGGTTTTTATGCACACTGGTCATACAGATCAGATCATTACACAGTGCGTTGAGGTAGAACAAGGGAAAACAATAACAGAATGCAGAATAGAGTGTCACAGTTACAGAAAAAGTGCAGTGCAGGTAAACGATAAGGTGCAAGATCATAACGAGGTAGATTGTGAGGTCGAGAGTCCATCTGATTATTCAGAGTCAGATAACAGTGCTGGTAGTATTATGTAACAGACAGGAGACATGCTGGTAGTATTATGTAACATACTCTTGAAGTTATCCATTTACTTACTGTCTGTAAGGAGTTTGTACGTTCGTCCCATGACTGAGTGGGTCTCCTCCCACAGATCAAAGACCTACCGGTTGGCACGTTAATTGACCATTATAAATTGTCGCGTGATTAGGCTAGGGTTACCGCCTGGTAACCCACCAATTTATCCCCAGCCTAACCATAGGACAATTTACAATGACCAATTAACCTATTAACCGGTACGTCTTTGGACTGTGGGAGGAAGCCCGCGTGGTCACAGGGAGACCATACAAACTCCTTACAAACAGCGGCAGGAATTGAACCCTGGTCGTCTGTACTGTAATGCATTGTGCTAACCAATACACTACTGTGCTGAGAAAAGTTTGAGGTGTTGGATTTTGAGAAGGCAAATCGAGGTAGGGGCTCTCGCAATGAACAGTGCATCTTGAGAGGAAACTGGAGCTCCCAGAGGAAACCCACACATACACACACATATGGGAAGAACATACGCTGGATTTGAGCTTTGAACTCCGACACACCGTGGCTCCCCAGTGTTCAAAAGTCTGATAACAATGGGATAGGAGACTTGCAACACACTCTCAAAGTTGTCCTGGTTAATGTCGCCGGACGTGACAAAGAGGGCCTCAAGGCTGTTGACCAGTGTAGTTCTTTGAGCCCAGGCTTCACACTCGCCTGGCGTGGGATGCAGATTGACATCAGGATAGCTGAAGTCTCCCGCCGCAGGTCGCGTGGGTAACACATCATCGTTAGATTTTCTAAACTGGGTGACCAGGAGCTCGCCAAAACGTTGCCTCTGAGCAGCAGTGGTCACTGTAATATTAATTATTATTGTGATTAAAAATACTAAAATTTTAAAGTACTAACACATTATAAAACTTGTAACGGAATTTATTTCAAGGCTTAAGAAAATCTGCCAAACAGAGCTCGATAATAAAAATATAACAAAGGCAGTAAACACTTACGCTAAACCCATATTAACATATTCTTTTGGCATGATATCTTGGTGCAAAACTGATCTGGAAAATTTACAAACAAAAATAACTGAAATAACAAATGCTTCGGTTTTTTTTCACAGTCACATCAATGTGTGGGGCCTGTGGGTGAATCGGACACTGTGAATTGCCCCCTCCCCCGCCAGTGTGCGAGAATCCGGGGAGAGTGTGGCGGAGACAGGATAAGATTCAGGGTCATAGGAAATCCAGAGGTCATCTGGAAGCAGGAGGCCTGGTGGAGTTTAAGAAACATACAGACAGACTCGTGGATATGAACAGAATGGAGGGATTTGGGTGGTACACACCAGGAGATTTAATATAAATCTAATATAATATAAATATAAATCAGCATCAGATTAAGACCTTGAGATTTGGAGCAGAATGAGGCTATTTGGCCCATCGAGTCTGCCTCCACCATTTCATCACGGCTGATCCAATTGTCCTCTCAGCACCAATCTCATGCATTCTCCCCGTATTCCTTTTCTTGACCTGACCAATCGAAAATCTATCAATGTCTGCCTTAAATATACATAAAAACCTGACCTCCATAGCTGCCTGTGGCAAAGAATTCTACAAATTCCCCACCATCTGGCTAAAGAAATTCCTTCTCATCTCCATTCTGAGGCTGTGTCCTCTGTCCTAGACTCCCCCACTACAGGAAACATCCTCTCCACATCCACTCTATCTGTGTCCTCTGGTCCTAGACTCCCCCACTACAGGAAACATCCTCTCCACATCCACTCTATCTGTGTCCTCTGGTCCTAGACTCCCCCACTATAGGAAACATCTCCTCCACATCCACTCTGTCTGTGTCCTCTGGTCCTAGACTCCCCCACTGTAGAAAACATCCTCTCCACATCCACTCTATCTGTGTCCTCTGGTCCTAGACTCCCCCACTATAGGAAACATCCTCTCCACATCCACTCTGTGTCCTCTGGTCCTAGACTCCCCCACTATAGGAACCATCCTCTCCACATCCACTCTATCTGTGTCCTCTGGTCCTAGACTCCCCCACTATAGGAAACATCCTCTCCACATCCACTCACCCCTCGTTCTTCTGAATAGGCCCAGAGCTATCAAGCACTCTTCATATCACAGGGTATTCAATCCTGGAGTCAGTTTTGTATACCTCTTTTGAACCCTCTCCATTTTCTAAGATAGGGGCCCAAAACTACTCACAATACTCCAAGTGAGGCCTCATCAGTGCTTTATAAAGACTCAACATTACATCCTTGCTTTTATTTTCTAGACCTCTTGAAATGAATGCTAACATTGCATTTGCCTGCCTCACCACAGACTCAACCTGCAAATTAACCTTTAGGGAATCCTGAACAAGGACTCAGTTTTTGTATTTTCTCTTAATTTAGGAAAGAGTTAACCCTTTCATTTCTTTCTTCTACTGAAGTGCATGACTATACACTTCCTAACCCTGAATTCCATCTGCCACTTCTTTGTCCATTCTCCAAATCTGTCCAAGTCCTTAGGTAGCTTCTCTATTTCCTCACACCTTTATCCCTTTATATTTATATTTAGATTTGCTCTCCACATCCACTCTATCTGTGTCCTCTGGTCCTAGACTCCCCCACTACAGGAAACATCCTCTCCACATCCACTCTGTCTGTGTCCTCTGGTCCTAGACTCTCCTACCATAGGAAACATCAGGAAACAAAGAACAGGAAGGCAGATTATTATCTGAATGGTGTAGAGTTAGGTAAGGGAGAAATACAAAGAGATCTAGGAGTACAGTCACTGAAGGTGAATGAGCAAGTGCAGCAGGCAGTGAAGAAGGCTAATGGAATGTTGGCCTTTATTACAAAGGGAATTGAGTACAAGAGCAAGGATATTCTTTTGCATTTGTACAGGGCCCTGGTGAGACCACACCTGGAGTATTGTGTACAGTTTTGGTCTCCAGGGTTAAGGAAGGACATCCTGGCTATAGAGGAAGTGCAGCGTAGATTCAGGAGGTTAATTCCTGGGATGTCTGGACTGTCTTACGCAGAGAGGTTAGAGAGACTGGGCTTGTACACACTGGAATTAAGGAGATTGAGAGGGGATCTGATTGCAACATATAAGATTATTAAGGGATTGGACAAGATAGAGGCAGGAAATATGTTCCAGATGCTGGGAGAGTCCAGTACCAGAGGGCATGGTTTGAGAATAAGGGGTAGGTCATTTAGGACAGAGTTAAGGAAAAACTTCTTCTCCCAGAGAGTTGTGGGGGTCTGGAATGCACTGCCTCAGAAGGCAGTGGAGGCCAATTCTCTGGATGCTTTCAAGAAGGAGCTAGATAGTTATCTTATGGATAGGGGAATCAAGGGATATGGGGATAAGGCAGGAACTGGGTATTGATAGTAGATGATCAGCCATGATCTCAGAATGGCGATGCAGGCTCGAAGGGCCGAATGGTCTACTTCTGCACCTATTGTCTATTTTCTGGCACCAGTGTAGATTGTCCACAACTCAGTGACCTTGACTGGTACATCTCTGAACTGTGGGGGAAAAAACCTAAGCAGTCACGGAGAAAATGTAGAAGTTCTTCTGTTAGGGCCAACATGGACTTGATGGGCCAAGTGGCCTCTCGCAGTGAACGTGAGACTTTGTCCCACCTGGGGTTAAATGGTCAGAAGGAAGTTGTTGCAATACTGCAGGTTAACACTAGGGGGCAGTGTTGGCCAGCAAATCCCAGCCTGGCGTCAGTGAAGGGAAAATGTTCAAGGATGGAATTTACCTGCGAGTGGAATGGAGGGGGTGGACGCTGGTTAGGGTGGGTTAGGCTGGGCTGGAAGGGCCTGTTACAGTACTGTATCTCTAAGTAAAAAGAGAATTTAATAAGGCAACTGACAAGGTGCCTGACAGGTTCAGGAGGGAAAGAGATCTGGAATTTCAGTCGAGCTAGCTGATGGCAAGTGAAGTTGGTGAATGTTGCAGAGGAGTTACTCTGATTGATAACAGTGACCAGGATCAGTGCTGGGACCACTTTTATGTGTGATCTACGTCGACAGCTCGGATGTGAGTATGAGATGTTGTCGGGTGGGGCCACGGTCGTGAGAAAGGTGGAGAGGGAGGGAGAGAGTGGGAAGGGGTAGGAGATGTTGTCGGGTGGAGCCACAGTAGAACAATGGCTACGATGGATTGGGGAGTTTAATTGTGGTGTCCTCAGCACATGATGTGTATATGCCTTCCTGTGTGCGTGTGCTTGGCAGGTTAATTGGTCACTGTGAATTGTCCCCGGTTAGGGTTTAATAGTTGGGTTCCTGGCCAATGCAGCTCATTGCACCAGAAGGGCTTGTATCTTTACATAAAATACAACAAATTAGTAAATCTACAGATGATTAATTACAATGGCAATGAAGGAAAGGGCTCTGGTAGTCATTTCAAATGTCCAACGCTGTACCATGGAGAGCATTCTAACTGGCTGCATCACCGTCTGGGATGGGGGGAGGTAGTGGGGGTGCTGCTGCACAGGATCAAAATAAGCTGCAGAGTTGTAAACTCAGTCAGCTCCATCATGGGCACCAGCCTCCGTGGTATCCAGGACATCTTCAAGGAGTGATGCCTCAGAAAGGTGACGTCCATCATTAAGGACCCTCATCACCCAGGACAAGCCAACTCCTCATCAGAGAAAAGATACAGGAGCCTGAAGACACACACTCAACAATTCAACAAAGGGGAATGGAGGGCGATGGTCCACATACGGGTCAATAGAACTGGGCAGAAAATGCGGTCGTCACGGACTAGAATCAGAATCACAGTTAAGTTTATATGTTCTGAAATGTGTTGTTCTGCTCAGTCTCCACCCTATGTTCAGGGAGATATGGACTTCTAGATGTACTTTCTCTTGGGCTCCTGCCTTATGTCTGGTACAGCTGTCAGCATGTAGGTGAGGAGACAGGGTTCGTGTTTGACTCAGAATCCCAGCCTTGTGCCTGGTAAGTCAGCAAATAATGAGGGGTCTTTACACAGGGATTGGTGCTCTTAGTTGCCGCTAACTTACCCTCTGGACAGAAGTTGTTGGATCTGGAGATGACATTGTGGAGAATGTTCCGGAAGTCACGCACGAGATGTATATCTATGGTTACATCTGCGTTACCAGGTGTTCATTGCAGTGTGGGTTAGGCAGACTCAGCCCACGCCAACAAGCAAGGCAGGGAACGAAGTAACAAAGGACCCTGAGCATGTGGTCTCCCTTCTGCAGAACAGTCTGAATGAGTTCAGATAAAACTCCTGAGAACAGGAACTAACTGAGTCCCACTTCTGATCTGCAGACAAAGGAACTACAGGTGTGTAGAACCAAATAGATCCACAAGTTACAACACACACAAAATGCTGAAGGAGCTCAGAAGGTCAGGTTGCATCTATGGAGGGAAATGGACAGTAAATGTTTCCGAAGGGTCTCGACCTGAAATGGCGACTGTTCATTTGTCTCCATAGATGCTGCCTGACCTGCTTAGTTCCTCCAGCATTTTGTGTGTGTTACTCCACATTTTCAGCTGTCATACCTCAAGCTTCAAGTTATTAAAAGTTTACGGACATTCAGGTGATTATACAAAAAAGCACAAAGAAGTCCAAAGTATAGGAAAAACAATAAAAGCAGTTCGGAGTCTCACCCCACACAGGAGACCAGATCTGTTCTTTCTCCTCGGATCCCTTACCCTGACCTGACCAGGTGGATATGTCCTGGCTTGATGGGACACTCCCTGGGCTTTGGTCTGCCTCTGGGGAGGGGCTCGAACCCAGAGGCAAACTTCCCTGGAAGGTGAAATACTTGTTGGAATGGAAATAGGGCAGTTGCCATACCAAGCTGGGACGCATCTGGGTAGAATGCTTTCTGTGGTACATCAATAACAATTGGTGAGGGTCTTCAGGGACCTCCTGAGGAAGCCAAGGTGTTGGTGAGCTTTTCTTGGCTGCAACGTCAATGTGGCTGGACCAAGGCAGATCGCTAGTGATGCGTATGTTCAGGAAGGCAGAGCTCTCAACCAAATGCAGTTCAGAAATCGCAGCAAAAAGGCCAAGGTTTTTCTCTATGAGTGGATTGCCACTGTCACAGTAAAGAGATGTTAGTGTTTTAACAAGGTGTGTGATTCAGTCTTGAGAGATTCAGTCAACAACAGGATTTAATCTCCATTGAGCTGACAGTGTTATGTAAGTGTTTTCAGCCGACGGTGACTAGCAGGCAGACAGAGCTACTTGTCAGCTCCTGTGGACGTTCCCAGTCTCACGCATCAGGGAGACCTGGCACAACTTGGCCTTTTCAACACTCACACCGAGGGTGTCTGGACACCTCCCATTTGCTGGTCCAAGGCACCTGTTTATTCTTGTGCAGACAGCTGGGCTCGGATTACGATAAAGTAACAGAGATGTAAAGGCTGGTAATCGGCCATTCAGCCCATCTGCTCCATGCTGACCAATATTCCCATCTTAGCCATTCTCATCTACCAGTGTTTGACATATCCCATATCCCTCTGAATCTTTCTTACTCACCTACCTGACATGAATCTTCATGTGCTTGTACTCCTCCCCCACCCATCCACCTTCCCCCTCACCTGGTCTCACCTATCACCTGCCAGTGTCTCACTTCATCCCCCTCTCCCCCACCCACCTTCCCCCTCACCTGGTCTCACCTATCACCTGCCAGCTTGTCCTCTCCCCCCCCCCCCCCCCACACCACCGCCACTTTCTTATTCTGAGTTTGTCCCCCTTTCTTTCCAGTCCTGATGAAGGGTCTTGGCCCAAAACATCGACAGTTTATTCCCTTCTATAGATGCTGCCTGGCCTGCTGTTCCTCCAGCTCCAGGGAATAACATACCAACCTGTCCAATCTCTCCCTGTAACTAAGTCCCTGTGACATCCTCATAAATCTCCTCTGTTCTCTCTCCAGCTCAATTACATCTTTCCTATAGCAGGGTGAGCAAAACTGAACACAGTACTCAAGGTGTGACATCACCAACTTCTTGTACAATGTCCTGCAAAAAAAGCTCATCTTTAAACTATAAATCTTCCAAATAACATAACATCCTATCTCCAAGACTCAATGCCCTGACAGGTGAAAGCCATTGTGTTAATGCCTTCTGCACCAGCCCAGTGACCAAAGAGCATGACCGTACACTTCCCAACACTGTATTCCATCTGCCTTTTCTTGCCCATTCTCCTAATCTGTCTAAATCCTTCTGTAACCTCTCTACTTCCTCAAAGCAACCTGCTCTCTACCTATCTTCATATCATCTGTAAACTTTGCAACAAAGCCATCAATTCCATCACCCAAATCATTGACATAATGTAAAAAGAATCAGTCCTAAAACAGATCCCTGTGAATCACCACTAGTTACTGACAGGCAGCCAAAAAAGGCTCCCCTTATTCCCACTTTTTGCCCTCCTGCAAATCAGCCACTGCTTTATCCATGCTAGAACCTTTCCCTGTAATACCACAGGCTCATAGCTTGTTAAGCAGCCTCATGTGGCGCCTTGTCAAAGGCTTTCTGAGAATCCAAGTACACAACATCAACTGATTTGCCTTTGTCTATTCTGTTTGTTACTTCTTCAAAGAATTCCAACAGATTTGTTGGGCAAGATTTTCCCTTGAGGAAACCGTGCTGACTGTGGCCTATTTTATCATGTGCCTCCAAGTACCCTGAGACCTCATCCTTAATAATCAACTTCCACATCTTCACAACCACTGAGGTCAGACTAACTGGCCTATAGTTTCCTTTTTTCTGCTTCTCTTTTTGAAGAGTGGTGGAGTGACATTTGCAATTTTCCAGTCTTCTAGAAATCTAGTCATGCTTGAAAGATCATTACTAATGCCTCCATGATCTCTTCATCCACCTCCTTCAGAACTCTGGGATGTACACCATCTGGTCCAGATGATGTAACTATCTGTATATCAGTGAGAACTGATGTAGATTGAGAGACTGCTTTGCCAAGCGCCTATACTCCATCAGCCAGAAAAAGCAGAATCTCCCAGTGCCACCCATTTTTATTCCACTTCCCATTCCGATATGTCGATCCATAGCCTCCTCCACTGTAATGATGAAGCCACACTCAGGTTGGAGGAAGAACATCTTATACTCCATTTGGGTAGCCTCCAACCTGATGGCAATGAACATCGATTTCTCAAACTTCTGGTAATGCCCCCCACCCCCCTTCTCCATTTCTCAACCACTTTCCCCCCCCCCCTTTTCTCTCACCTTGCCACCCACCACCTCCCTTGCTGCTCCTCCCCCCTTTTCTTTCTTGGCCTTCTGTTTCTTTCACCAGTCAACTTCCCAGCTCTCTATTTCATCCTTCCTCTCCAGGTTTCACCTATTACCTTGTGTTTCTCTCTCCCCTATTCCCCACTTTTTAAATTTACTCCTCAGCTTTTTTTCTCCAGTTCTGCCGAAGTGTTTCAGCCCGAAACAGCGACGGTGATTTTTTCCATAGATGCTGCCTGGCCTGCTGAGTTCCTCCAGCATTTTGTGTGTGTTACCTCAGACCTTTCAGTTTCCCAAGAACCGTGGATATTTAAAGTAAAAGTTGATAGTTTCCTGATCAGTCAGGACATCAAATGTTGAGAAGGCAGGTGTCTGGGGTTGAGTGGGATCTGGGATCAGCCATGAGGGAATGGTTGAGCAGACTCGATGGGCTGAATCTGCCTCAACGTCTTATGGCCTTACAATACAAGGAAAGGTGGAGGGGCAGTAGTCTTAAGGAAGTAGGGAGTTTGCAGAAGGGCTTTAACAGATTAGGAGGAGGGGCAAAGAAGTGGCAGATGGAATACAGCAACAGGAAGTCTATGGTCATGCACTTTGGTAGAAGGACTGAAAGCACAGACTATTTTCTAAGTGGGCAGAAAATTTGAAAATCTGAGATGCAAAGGCATTTGGGAGTCCACTCACAGGATTTTCTGAAAGTCAATCTGTTGGTCAAATTGGTGGTGAAGCCAAATGGAAGGTTAGCATTCATTTCGAGAGGACTAGAATATAAAAGCAAGGATGTAATCCTGGGGGTGTACAAGGCTAGAAGGTGACAGCTGAAGCCAAGAGGGTGGGGAGGAGAGGAAGGAATCTGATAGGAGAGGAGAGTGGACCATAGGGGAAAGGGAAGGAGGAGGGGACCCGGGGGGAGGTGAGAAGAGGTAAAAGGCCAGAGTGGGGACTAGAGAGGGGAAGGGTGAGGGATTTATTTTACTGGAAAGAGAAATAGAAATTCATGCCATCAGGTTGGAGGCTACCCAGAAGGAATATAGGGTGTTGTTCCTCCACCCTGAGGGTGGGCAATGGTGACACAGGAGAAGTGTTTATTACACTGGCTTTCATCAGTCATGGCACTGACTACAGGAAGCAGGAGTATTGTCAGCAGTTCTGGTCATTCAGCTGGAGAAAGAACGTCATAACATGGAATGTGGAAGGTGGAACATGGAACATATTTCTACCCATGATGCTGTGCCTACTCCAAGATCAATCTAACCCTTCCCTCCCACATCAGCCTCCATTTTTCTATCATCCATCTGACTCTCTAAGAGTTTCTTAAGAGTCCCTAATGTATTGGCCTCTATCTCCACTCCTGGCAGTGTGTTCCACACACCCATCACTCTGTGTAAAAAAAACCTACTTCTAACATACCACAACACCCCCCCCCCCCCCATACTTTCCTCCAGTCACCTTAAAATAAGCCCCGTTGTATTAGCCATTTCCATCTTGGGAAAAAGTCTGACCATTTGGGAAGCAGAAGGCTTCATGCATGAGATGCTGTCGGGTGGATGGAAGTCAATAAGCTGGAGACGGGCACCCCATTGGGGTGTTCCTGGGACTAGAAGGTACGAGTTATAAGGAGAGAGATGCCCTATCGGGGTGTTCCCGGGACTGGAAGGTAGGAGATATAAGGAGAGAGATGCCCTATCGGGGTGTTCCCGGGACTGGAAGTTACGAGTTATAAGGAGAGGGATGCCCCATCGGGGTATTTTTGGGACTGGAAGGTACGAGTTATAAGGAGAGGGATGCCCCACTGGGGTGTTCCCGGGACTGGAAGTTACGAGTTATAAGGAGAGGGATGCCCATCGGGGTGTTCCCGGGACTGGAAGTTACGAGTTATAAGGAGAGGGATGCCCCATCGGGGTGTTCCCGGGACTGTAAGTTACGAGTTATAAGGAGAGGGATGCCCCATCGGGGTATTTTTGGGACTGGAAGGTACGAGTTATAAGGAGAGGGACGCCCATTGGGATGTTCCCGGGACTGGAAGGTACGAGTTATAAGGAGAGGGATGCCCCACTGGGGTGTTCCCGGGACTGGAAGTTACGAGTTATAAGGAGAGGGATGCCCCATCGGGGTGTTCCCGGGACTGGAAGGTACGAGTTATAAGGAGAGGGACGCCCATTGGGATGTTCCCGGGACTGGAAGGTACGAGTTATAAGGAGAGAGATGCCCCATCGGGGTGTTCCCGGGACTGGAAGTTACGAGTTATAAGGAGAGGGATGCCCCATCGGGGTGTTCCCGGGACTGGAAGTTACGAGTTATAAGGAGAGGGATGCCCCATCGGGGTATTTTTGGGACTGGAAGGTACGAGTTATAAGGAGAGGGACGCCCATTGGGATGTTCCCGGGATTGGAAGGTACGAGTTATAAGGAGATGGACTCTCCATCGGGATGTTCCTGGGACTGGAAGGTACGAGTGATAAGGAGATGGACTCTCCATCGGGGTGTTCCCAGAACTGGAAGGTAGGGGTTATAAGGAGAGGCTGGATGGGTGGGGACTGTTTCCCTAGAGTGAAAGAGGCTGAGGGGTGACCTTATAGAGGTTTATAAAACCACAAGGGGTATTGATAAGGAGGATGGTAACAGTCTTTTCCCCAGGGTAGGGGAACCTAAAATTAGAGGGTAGAGATTTAAGGTGAGGGGTCCTGAGGGTAGGTTTGTCGCTGAGGATGACGAGTATGTGTAATGAGCTGCCAGACGGAGTGGTTGAGGATAAAATTACAATGTTTAAAAACCACAGATAGGAAAGAGATTCCCAACTTTTTTATGCCATGGACCAAACCATTAAGCAAGGGGTCCCCTGCTCTAAAGGGATAAAGATGGGGAAATGGTACATACTTAGGTTGAGTTGAAGAACTTGTTTCTCAGCCGTGTGAATCTGTGACTCTCTCTCTCTGAGCCTGATTGACTCTAATTTGCTCTCTTTCCTCTTTAAGCCTTGTACTCAGTCAGACCCCCTGGGTTGGAGTTGTACCTCTGACGTGCTGTGGTCCGAGAGACTTTCTCCTCTTGTACCCTGAGCCCAAGCTGTCACTTCCAGCTTGGAATCTGGAGGCCAAAGGCGAGGCCCAGCGAGATATCACAGCCTGTCTGTCGTCGTTGACCTGCTGGTCATGTTCTGAGTGATCCATCAGTCCCAGTGATTCAAGTCAAGGTCTAATCATGGTCGAGTGGGGTGCTTTGTCAGGAGAGCTTATCTGCACAATTTCTCACACACAAATAGTGGCTCTGCCTCTCACCCACTCATCTACACATCTGTGGTAAGCCACACTCATATACACACACACGCGCACACACACACACACACACACACACACACACACACACACACACACACACACACACACACACACACACACACACACACACACACACACACACACACACACACCAACATGCACACAGAGACACATACAAGCATGTACACACACAAAGTCACACACAGACTTACACGGACACACGTACAAATATACACGTGCAGACACATGACACTCACATGCAGACCCACAAACATAGAATCCCACACACACAAACACTCACACACACATACACAACACATTCACATGCAAACACACAGATGCACTCAAACACACGCATAGAACACGAACAGACTGGAGTGTTCTGTGACGTGACTCTGTGTCGCTGTGTCTCTGTCAATCTGTGTCTCTGTGGCTCTCTGTCTCTGTGACTCTGTGTCTCTTTGTCCCTGAGTCCCGGTGTTCCTGTGACTCTGTGTTTCTGTGCCTCTCTGTCTTGGGGTCTCTCTGTATTTTTTCTTCTCTGCATCTCTGTTACTCTGTCACTATGTGACTCTGTGTCCCTGTGTCTATCTCTGTGACTGTGTGACTCTGTGTCCCTGTGTCTATCTCTGTGACTCTGTGTCTCTGTGTCCCTGCGTCTATCTCTGTGACTCTGTGTCTCTGTGTCTTTGTCTCTGCCTCTCTGTGACTCTCAATGTCTCTCTGTCTCTGCGACTGTGACTATGTCACACTGTGCCTCTGCATCCCTGTGTCCCTGTGACTCTTTGTCGCTGCCTGCCTGTGACTGTGACTCTGCATCTCTGTGTCTCTGATACTCTGACACTCTGTGTTTCTGTGTATCGGTGTGTACGTGTTTCTCTCACTCTGTGTATCTGTGTGTACGTGTTTCTCTCACTCTGTGTCTCGGTGTCTCGCTATCTCGGTGTCTCACTGTTTCTTCTCTCTGTATCTCTGTGATTCTGTGACTCTGTGTCAATATGCCCTTTTGTGTGTCTCTGTGTGTCCCTGTGTCTCTCTCTGTCACTCAGTGTTCCATTGTGTCTGTGTTTCTGTCCGTGACTCAGTGTCTCTGTCACTCTGCGCATCTGTGCCTCTGTTTCTGTGTCTCTGTGTCACTTTGTCCCTTTGTTTGTGTGACTCCGCATCTCTGTGTCCCTGTGTCTCTCTGTCGCTCTGTGTTCCTGCATCTTTGTGTGTCCGTAACTCTGTGTCTGTGTGTGTGACTCTGTTTCTGTGTCCCTGTCTCTCTGCCTCTGTACTTCTTGTGTCTGTCTCACTCTGTGTGTCTCTCTGTCCCAGTGTCTCTTTGTCTCCCTGTCTCGGTAACTCTGTGTCTGTGTCTCTGTATCCCTGTGCCTCTGCGTATCTGTGATTCTTTTGCTCTGCGTCTCTGTGACTCTGCATCTCTCTATCATGTGTCTCTGTTTCTCGGTGTTTCTGTGTCCCTGTATCTGCCTGGCACTGTCACTGTGACTATGTCACTCTGTGTCTCTGTATCTCTGTGCCTCTGTTCCTCTGTGTCCCTGTGACTCTCTGATTCTGAGTTTCTGCGTGTCTGTGTGTTTGTAACTCAACATTGCTGTGTGAGCATGACTCTGTGTCTCTGTGTGTGCCTCTGTCTCCCTGTATCTGTGACTCTGGGTCTCTGTCACTCTGTGTGTGTCTCTGACTCTGTGTCCCCGTGTCTCTGCATCTCTGTGACTCTCTCCTGTGACTCTGTGTCTCTTTGTCCCTGTGTCTCTGTGGCTGTCTCATTCTGTATCTCTGTGTCCCTGTGTCTCTGTGACTCTGTCTCTGTATCTCTGTGTCCCTACATCTCCGTGCTCCTGTGACTCTGCATCTCTGTGACTGTTTGTCTCTGCAGCTCAGTGACTCTTTGCCTCGGCGTCTCTGTGACTTTGTGTCTCTCTGAACTGTGTCTCTGTGTTACTCTGTTCCTCTGTATGTGTGTCTCTGTCACTCTGTGTATCTATGATTCTGTGTCTCTCTCTGTCTCTCTGTCACCGTGATCTCTGTGTATATGTCACTCTGTTTGTCTCCGTCTTTGTGCATCTTGTGGCCCTGTGTTCCTGTGTCACTGTGTCTCTGTGTCCCTATGTCTCTGCATCTCTGTGACTGTGTGTGTCTCTGTCTCTGTGCATCTGTGTCCCTGTGTCCATGTGCCTGTTTGATTCTGTGACTCTGAGTTTCTGTCACTCTGTGTGTGACACTGTCACTGTCTCTCTGTCTCTATCTCTCTCACTCAATGTCTCTCATTCCCTGTGTCTCTCTGTCTCTATGTCTTTGTCACTAAGCTTCTCTGTCTTATTAAATGGTTTATACACTGATACAGACACAGAGATACAGATACCGATATTCAATGGTTTTTTTGCATCTGTATTTACTAAGGAAACTGGAATGGAGTCTATGGAAACAAGGCAAACAAGTAGGGAGGTCATGGAATTTATACAGATTAAAGAGGAGGAGGTGCTTGATGTCTTGAGGAAAATCAAAGTAGATAAATCCCCAGGACCTGACAGGGTATTCCCTTGGACCTTGAAGGAGACTCGTGTTGAAATTGCAGGGGCCCTGGCAGAAATATTTAAAATGTCGATATCCATGGGTCAGGTGCTGGAGCATTGAAGGATAGCTCATGTAGTTCCGTTGTTTAAAAAAGGCTCAAAAAGTAAGCCGGGAAATTATAGGCCGGTAAATTTGACATCAGTAGTAGGTAAATTATTTGAAGGAATACTAAGAGATGGGATCTACAAATATTTGGATAGACAGGGACTTATTAGAAAAAGTCAGCATGGCCTTGTGCATGGTAGGTTATGTTTAATCAATCTATTAGAGTTTTTCGAGGAAGTCGCCAAGAAAGTGGATGAAGGGAAGGCAGTGGATGTTGTATACATGGACTTCAGTAAGGCCTTTGACAAGATCCCGCATGGGAGGTTAGTTAGGAAGATTCAGTTGCTAGGTATACATGGAGAGGTAGTAAATTAGACATTGGCTCAATGGGAGAAGCCAGAGAGTGGTAGTGGAGGATTGCTACTCTGAGTGGAGGCCTGTGACTAGTGGTGTGCCACAGGGATCAGTGCTGGGTCCATTGTTATTTGTTATCTATATCAATGATCTGGATGATAATGTGGCAAATTGGATCAGCAAATTTGCTGATGATACAAAGATTGGAGGTGTAGTGGACAGTGAGGAAGGTTTTCAAAGCTTGCAGAGGGATTTGGACCAGTTGGAGGAATGGGCTGAAAAATGGCAGATGGAGTTTAATGCGGACAAGTGTGAGGTATTGCACTTCAGAAGGTCAAACCAAGGTAGAACATACAAGGTAAATGGTAGGACACTGAGGAGTGCAGTAGAACAGAGGGATCTGGGAGTACAGATACATAATTCCCTAAAAGTGGCATCACAAGTAGATAGGGTTGTAAAGAAAGCTTTTGGTATATTGGCCTTTATAAATCAAAGTATTGAGTATAAGAGTTGGAATGTAAATGGTGAGGCTGTATAAGACATTGGTGAGACCGAATTTGGAGTATTGTGTGCAGTTTTGGTCACCTAATTACAGGAAGGATATTAATAAAGTTGAAAGAGTACAGAGAAGGTTTACAAGGATGTTGCCAGGACTTGAGAAATTGAGTTACAGAGAAAGGTTGAATAGGTTAGGACTTTATTCCCTGGAGCGTAGGAGAATGACTTGATAGAGGTGTATAAAATTATGATGGGTATAGATAGAGTGAATGCAAGCAGGCTTTTTCCACTGAGGCCAGGGGAGAAAAAAACCAGAGGGCATGGGTTAAGGGTGAAGGGGGAAAAGTTTAAAGGGAACATTGAGGGGGGCTTCTTCACACAAAGAGTGGTGAGAGTGTTGAATGAGCTACCAGATGAAGTGGTAAATGCGGGCTCACTTTTGACATTTAAGAAAAACTTGGACAGGTACATGGATGAGAGGGGTTTGGAGGGATATGGCCCAGGTGCAGGTCAGTGGGACTAGGCAGAAAAATGGTTCGGCACAGCCAAGAAGGGCCAAAAGGCCTATTCCTGTGCTGTAATGTTCTGTGGTTCTGTCACTTTGTCTCTCTGTGACTCTGTGTCTGTGTCCCTGTACCTCTGTGACTATTTTTCTTTGCGTCTCTGTGACTCTGTCTCTTTGTCCCTCTGTCCCAGTGTCTGTATGTCTCTGTGTTCATTTGTCTCTGTGTCCCTCTGTCTCTGTGCCCATGTCCATATGTCCCTGTGACTCTGTGACTCAGAGTCCCTGAGTGTCTGTGTCTCTGTATCTCTCTGTATCTGTGTGAGCGCAACTTGGTGTCTCTGTCTCTGTCACTCTGTGCTTCTCATCCTGTGTCTCTGTCACTGTGTGTCTGTGACTCATGTCTCTGTGTCTCTTTGTCTCTGTCTCTCTGTCACCGTGACTCTGTCCCTGCATCTCTGTGACTCTGTGTCACTCCATCCTGTGTATCTGTGACTCTGTGTTTCTTTGCCTCTTCATGCCTCTTTGTCGCTATGTCTCTGTGCCTCTGTGCCTTTCCCTCTCTGGATCTCTGTGTCTCAGTGTCTGTTGCCTCTCTTTCTCTGTGTCTCTGGTTCTATGTCTCAGTGTCTCTGTTTTTTTGTGTCTGTAATTCTATGACTCTGTCACTCTGTGATTCTGTGTCACGATGTCCCTTTCTCTGTGTGTCTCTGTGTTTCTGTCTCTGTGAGTGAATCTGTCTCAGTGTCACTCTCTCTCTGTATCTCTGTGTCTCTCACACTCTGTGTCTCGGTGTCTCTGCATCCCTATGTCTCTCTGACTCTCTGTCTCTCTGTTTCTGTGCCCCTGTGTCTCTTTGTCTCTGTCTCAGAGTCTCAGTGACTATGTATGTCTCTGTGTCTTTGTCACTCTGTGTCCCTGTGTCTCGCTGTCTCTCTGTTTTTGTGTCTCTGTATCTCAGTGATTCTGTCACAATGTGACGCTGTGTCACTGTGTGTCCATGACTGTCTCTGTGTGCGACTCTGTCTCTGTCCCTGTGTCTCACTGTCTCTGTGACTCTGTGTCTATATCGCAGTGTCTCGGTGTTTCTGTGTACCTGTGTCTTTATGTCCTATATCTCTCTGTCCCTGTGTTCATCTGTATCTGTGTCTGTGACACTCTGATGATCTGTCACACTGTGTCTGTGTCTCTGTGAGTCAATGACTCTGTGTCGCTTTGACCCTGTGACTCTGTCACTCCATGTCTCCATGCCCCTGTGTCTGTGTCCTTGTGTTTTACTGTATCTGTGTCTCTTTGACCCCGTGTCTCTGTGTCTTACTTTCCCTTTGACACTGTCGCTCTGTGTCTCTGTGTACCTGTGTCCCTATGACTCAGTGTCTCTCTGGGTCTCTGTGTCTGTTTGTATCTGTCTCAGTGTCTCAGAGTGATTCTGTGATTCTGTGTCTCTGTCCCTCTGTGTCTCTGTATTCCTGTGTCTCTCTGTCTCTGTCACTCTGTGTCTCTACGTCTCTGTATCCCTGTGTCTCTCTGTCCCTGTCACTCTGTGTCTCTACGTCTCTGTATTCCTGTGAGTGTCCATAAGAGATAGGAGCAAAGTAGGCAATTCGGCCCATCTAGTCTGCTCCGCCATTCAATCTCGGGCTGATCCAATTCTTCCAGTCACCCCTACTCCCCTGCTTTCACCCCATACCCTTTGATGCCCTGGCTAATCAAGAACCTATCTGTCTCTGCCTTAAATGTACCCAATGACTTGGCCTCCACAGCTACTTGTGGCAACAAATTCCACAGATTTACCACCCTCTGACTAAAATAATTTCTCTGCATCTCAGTTCTAAAAGGATGTCCTTCAATCCTGAAGTCCTGTCCTCTTGTCTTAGAATCCCCTACCATGGGAAATTACTTTGCCATATCTAATCTGTTCAGGCCTTTTAACATTTGGAATGTTTCTATGAGATCCCCCCTCATTCCCCTGAACTCAGGGAATACAGCCCAAGAGCTGCCAGATTTTCCTCATACAGTAACCCTCTCGTTCCTGGAATCATTCTCATGAATCTTCTCTGAACCCTCTCCAATGTCAGTATATCCCTTCTAAAATAAGGAGTCCAAAACCCCACACAATCAAGCATGGTCTCACGAGTGCCTTATAGAGCCTCAACATCACATCCCTGCTCTTATATTCCATACTGGCAGAAATGAATGCCAACATTGTATTTGCCTTCTTCACAACTGAACCTTTAGGGTATCTTGTGCAAGGACTCCTAAGTCGCTTTGCTTCTCTGCATTTTGAATTCTCTCCCTCTAAACAATAGTCTGCCCGTTTATTTCTTCCATCAAAGTGCATGGCCATACACTTTTCAACATTGTATTTCATTTGCCACTTCTTTGCCCATTCCCCTAAACTATCTAAGTCTGTCTGCAGGCTCTCTGTTTCCTCAACACTATCCACTCCTCCACCTATCTTTGTATCATCAGCAAATGAATAGTCCAAATCATTGACATACATCATAAAAAGCAGCGGTCCAAACACCGACCCCTGTGGCACTCCACTGGTAACCGGCCGCTAGCCAGAATAGGATCCCTTTATTCCCACTCTCTGTTTTCTGCCGACCAGCCAATGCTCCACCCACGCTAGTAACTCCCCTGTAATTCCATGGGCTCTTATCTTGCTAAGCAGCCTCATGTGCAGCGACTTGTCAAAGGCCTTCTGAAAATCCAAGTACACCTTGTCTACTGCATCTCCTTTGTCTGCCTTGCTTGTAATTTCCTCAAAAGAATTGCAGTAGATTTGTCAGGCAGGATTTTCCTTTCAGGAAACCATGCTGGCTTTGGTCTACCTTGTCATGTGCCTCCAAGTACTCCGTAATCTCATCCTTAACAATCGATTCCAACAACTTCCCAACCACTGATGTCAGGTCTTTAGTTTCCTTTCTGCTGCCTCCCACCCTTCTAAATAGCAGAGTAACGTTTGCAATTTCTAATCATCCAGTACAATGCCAGAATCTATCGATTCTTTGAAACATAGAAGCACAGAAAACCTACAGCACAATACAGGCCCTTTGGCTCACAAAGTTGTGCCGAACATGTCCCTACCTTAGAAATTACTAGGGTTACCCATAGCCCTCTATTTTTCTAAGCTCCGTGCACCTGTCCAGGAGTCTCTTAAAAGACCCTATTGCATCTGCCTCCACCACCGTCACCTGCAGCCCATTCCACGCACTCACCACTCTCTGTGTAAAAAAACTTACCCCTGACGTCTCCTCTGTACCTACTCCCAACCACCTTAAATCTGTGCCCTCTTGTGGCAGCCATTTCAGCCCTGGGAAAAAGCCTCTGACTATTCACACAATCAATGTCTCTCATCATCTTATACACCTCTATCAGGTCACCTCTCATTCTCCATCACTCCAAGGAGAAAAGGCCGAGTTCACTCAACTATTCTCATAAGGCATGCTCCCCTATCCAGGCAACATCCTTGTAAATCTCCTCTGCACCCTTTCTATGGGTTCGACATCCTTCCTGTAGTGAGGCAACCGGAACTGAGCACAGTACTCCAAGTGGGATCTGACCAGTGTCCTATACAGCTGCAACATTACCTCTCAGCTCCTAAATTCAATTCCATGATTGATGAAGGCCAATACACCATATGCCTTCTTAACCACAGAGTTAACTCCTTCTGGGTTGAACTCCATCTGCCACTTCTCAGCCCAGTTTTGCATCTTATCAATGTCCCACTGTAACCTCTGACAGCCCTCCACACTACCCACAACACCCCCAACCTTTGAGTCATCAGAAAACTTACTAACCCATCCCTCCACTTCCTCATTCAGATCATTTATAAAAATCACGAAGACTAAGGGTCCCGGAACAGATTCCTGAGGCACACCACTGGCGACCGACATCCATACAGAATATGACCCATCTACAACCACTCTTTGCTTCCTTTGCAAGCCAGTTTTGAATCCACAAAGCAATGTCCCCTTGAATCTCATGCCTACTTACTTTCTCAATAAGTCTTGCATGGGGTACCTTATTAAGTGCCTTGCTGAAATCCATATACACTACATCTACTGCTCTTCCTTCGTCAATGTGTTTAGTCAAACATCCTCAAAAAATTCAATCAGGCTCATAAGGCATGACCTGCCCTTGACAAGGCCATGTTGACTATTCCTAATCATATTATACCTCTTCAAATATTCATAAATCCTCCCTCTCAGGATCTTCTCCATCAACTTACCAACCACTGAAGTAAGACTCACTTTCTCTTCTCCCTTTCTTAAATAAGGGAACAACATCTGCAACCCTCCAATCCTCCGGAACCTCTCCTGTCCCCATTGATGATGCAAAGATCATTGCCAGAGGCTCAGCAATCTCCTCCCTCATCTCCCACAGTAGCCTGGGGTACATCTCATCTGGTCCCGGCGACTTATCCAACTTGATGCTTTTCAAAAGCTCCAGCACATCCTTTTTCTTAATATCTGTGTCTCTGTCTCAGTGCCTCTGTCACTCCATGTCTGTTTTTCTCTTTCTCAGTGTTTCTGTGTTTCTGTATCAGTGTCTGAGTGTCTCTGTTATTCTGTGTCTGTCCTGGTGACTTATCCAACTTGATGCTTTCCAAAAGCTCCAGCACATCCTCTTTCTTAATATCTACATGCTCAAGCTTTTCAGTCCGCTGCAAGTCACCACTACAATCAACGAGATCCTTTTCCATAGTGAATACTGAATTAAAGTATTCATTAAGTACCTCTGCTATTTCCTCCGGTTCCATACACACTTTCCCACTGTCACACTTGATAGGTCCTTTTCTTTCACGTCTTATCCTGTTGCTCTTCACATAATTGTCGAATGCCTTGAGGTTTTCCTTAATCCTGCCTGCCAAGGCCTTCTCGTGGCCCCTTCTGATCTTCTAGATCTCTAACATTATCTAGCTCTCTAAACCTTTTGTGTTTTGCTTCTTGACTAGATTTACTACAGCATTTGTACACCACAGTTCCTGTACCCTACCATAACTTCCCTGTCTCATTGGAACGTACCTATGCAGAACTCCACACAAATATCCTGTGAACATTTGCCACATTTCTTCCATACCTTTCCTTGAGAATACCTGTTCCCAATTTATACTTCCAAGTTCCTGCCTGACAGCATCATAATTCCTCTTACTCCAATTAGAACCATAGAACACCACAGCACAGAAAACAGGCCATTCTGCCCTTCTAGTCTGTGCTGAAACATTATTCTGCTAGTTCCATTGACTTGCATCCAGTCCATAACCCTCCGGACCTCTCTCATCCATGTACTTACCAATTTATTCTTAAAACTTAAAAGTGAGCCCGCATTTACCATGTCAGATGGCAGCTCGTTCCACACTCCCACAACTCTCTGAGTGAAGAAGTTCCCCCTAATGTTCCCCCAAACCTTTCCCCTTTCACCCTAAAGTCATGTCCTTTCATATTTATCTCTCCTAATTGAAGTGTAAAGAGCCTATTTGCATTTACTCTGTCCTTCATGATTTTGTAAACCTCTATCAATAATCTCCCCTCATTATTCTACGCTCTAAGGAATGAAGTCCTAACCTGTTCAATCTTTCCCTGTAACTCAACTCCTGAAGACCCAGCAACAGTAAATCTTTTCTGCACTCTTTCAATCTTACTGATATCCTTCCTATAGTTAGGTGACCAGAACTGCACACGATTCTCCAAATTTGGCCTCACCAATGTCTTATACAACCTCCCCATAACATCCCAACTCCTATACTCAAAACTTTGATTTATGAATGCCAGGATGCCAAAAGCCTTCTTTCTAACCCTGTCTACCTGTGACGCCACTTTCAGGGAATTATGTATCTGAACTCCCAGATCTGTTTGTTCCTCTGCACTCCTCGGTGCCCTACCATTTACTATGTATGTCCTACCTTGATTTGTCCTTC
Source organism: Hemitrygon akajei (assembly GCF_048418815.1). Taxonomy (NCBI): domain Eukaryota; kingdom Metazoa; phylum Chordata; class Chondrichthyes; order Myliobatiformes; family Dasyatidae; genus Hemitrygon; species Hemitrygon akajei. The sequence goes on along the minus strand of NC_133151.1, from coordinate 13,353,293 downwards.
CAAACTGCAACAAATTAAATGCTTTTCTAACTTGTCTTTTCCTATATCTCTCCAATGCTATTGTAAAGGAGATAGAATTATGATCACTAACTCCAAAATGCTCTCCCACTGAGAGATCTGACACCTGATCAGATTCATTTCCTACTGACCAGGTTCATTTCCCAAAGATTATTGTTAATGCCTCCGCAGTCTCTCCAGCTACTTCCATCAGAACCTGAGGGTACATTCCATCAGGTCCAGGAGATTTATCCACCACCAGACTGTTAAGCTTCCTGAGCACTTTCTCAGTCTTTATTTTTACTGCACAAAATTCACTTCCGTGACACTCCTGAATGTCCGGTATACTGCAGACGGTACACTGTGAAGACTGATGCAAAATACGCATTCAGATTTTCTGCCATCTCTGCATCTCTCATTACAATATCTCCAGTGTCATTTTGTATCGATCCTATATCTACCCTCCACTCTCTTTTACCCTTTATGTACTTAAAAAAGCTTTTATTATCTTCTTTGATATTAGTCTCCAGCTCTGACTTCCTTGTGTGCCCTCTCATTTGCTTTTATTTTGGCTCTGACTTCACTTGTCATCTTATTTGGAATATATCTGTCTTGCACTTCCCTCATTTTTCACAGAATCTCCAGCCATTGCTGCTCTGCTGTCCTTCCTGCAAATGTCCCTTTCCAGTCAACTTCGGCCAGTTCCCCTTTCATGCCATTGTAATCTCCTTTATTCCACTGAAATACTGACACATTGGGTTTTACTTTTCCCTCTCAAATTTCAATGTGATCTTGATCATATCGTGATCGCTGTTCCCTAAAGGTTCCTTAACTTTAAACTCTCTTATCACATCTGGATCATTGCACAACACCTAATCCAGCATAGACAATCCCCTCATGGGCCCAACAACAAGCTGTTTTAAAAAGCCATCCCTTAGATATTCTACAAGTTCTCTCTCTTGAGATTCAGTACTGACCTGGTTTTCCCAATCCACTTTCATGTTAAAATCTCCAACAATTATCATGACATTGCCTTCTCACCCACCTCTTCTATCTCCTGCTGTAATCTGTAATCCACATCCCTTTCATGTCCACGGCTGCTGTTTGGAGACCTGTATACAACTGCCATTAAGGTCCTTTTACCCTTGCCACTTCTTAACTCAATCCATGGAGATTCTACACCTTGCAATCCGATCTCATCACTTTCCAATGATTTAATATTATTTCTTATACACAGAGCCACACCACCCGCCCTGCTTACTAACCTATCTTTCTGATACACCATTTCCTTGGATGTTCAGCTCCCAGTGGCAGCCATCCTTTAGCCAAATTTCAGAGATGGCCACAGCGTCATGTTTGCCAGTCTGTAGCTAAATATCAAGATCATCCATTTTATTCCTTATGCTGCGTGCATTCAAATACAACACACTCAGTCCAGTATTTGTTGCTTTCTGATTTAACTGCATCATGCCTCTATTGCCCTGTAACTCATGCCACTGGCTTTGACTAAGCCTTATCTCCTGCCTGTTCTTTCTATAATCTCTGTTGCATGCTATCTTTGATTTATTTCTGTTTTTCCCTTCCTCAGCCCTATCACTTCAGTTCCCATCCTACTGCCAAAGTAGTCTAAACCCTCCCTAACAGCTCTATTAAATGTGCCCGCTAGGATATTGGACCCGTTTGGGTTCAGGTGTAACAAGTCCTTTTTGTACAGGTCATACCTCAAGAGACCCCAGTGATCCAGGAATCTGAATCCCTGCCCCCTACACCAGTCTCTCAGTCACACATTAATACACCTGATCATGATTTTGTGTCTGTGTTCCCCTGTATCTGTGTCTCTGTCACTCTGTGTAGCTGTGTGCCTGTGACTCTGTGTCTCTCTGTCTGTATCTGTGTGATTCTGTGCCTCTGTCACACAATGTCTCTGCATCTCTGTCACTCTGTGTCTCTCTGTCTCAGTGTCTTTCTGTCTTTGTGTCTCTATAAATCTGTCTCTGTCTTTTTGACTTTGTTTCTCTGTCTGTCTTTCTGTGACATTTTGTCTTTGTCACTCTGTGTCTCTGTCACACTTTATCTCTGTGACTCTGTGACTATCTGTCTCTGTGACTTTCTGTCCACTGTATCTGTGTCTCTGTGTCTCAGCGTTTCTGTGACTGTGTCTCTGTCTGTCTGTGTATCTGTGTCACTGTGTCTCTGACTTTTGCATTCTCATTGACCCTGTGACTCTGTGACTGTCACTCCATGTCCCTGTGTCTCAGTGTCTCTCTGTCTCTCTGTTTCAGTGACTCAGTGTCTCTGTCACTCTGTGTCTCTTAGACTCTTTCACTCTTTGTCTCAGTCACTCTGTATCTCTGTGACTCTCTGTCACGGTATCCCTATTTCTGTACGCCTCTGTGCGTGACTCTGTCTCAGTCTCTGTCTCTGATTCTCTGTGTCTCTCTGACCCACTGCCTTTCTGTCACTGTCATTCTGTGTTTCTATGTCTCTGTATCTCTCTGTCTGTCACTCTGTGTCTCTGAAAATCTTTCACTCTGTCACTCCATGTCACTGTGTCTCTGTGAATCTGAGCCTCTCGACTCTGTGACTCTGTCTCTGTGACGTTGTGTCTGTGTTCCTCTGTATCTCTGTCTCTGTCACTCTGTTTATCTGTGTGTCCATGACTCTGTGTCTCTGTCTGTATGTGCCTCTGTGATTCTATGTCTCAGTGTTTCTGTCACACTATGTCTCTGCATCTCTGTGAAGCTGTGTCTCTGCCAGTTTGTGTCTCTGTGACTCTGGGCCTCTTCTATGTCTCTGTGAATCTGTGTCTCTGTCACTCTGTATTTTTGTCTCGATGTCTGTCTGTTTATGTGTCTCTGTGTCATGGTATCCTTTTGTCTGTGTGTCTCTATGTGTCTCTCTGTCTTGCAGTCTCTGTGTCACTGTGTCTTTGTCGCTCTGTGTATCTGTGTCTCTCTGTGAATCTGTGTCTTTGTCACTCTGTATCTCTCTCACTCTTTGTCTCTGTGTCACTATGACTGTGTCTCTGTGTCTGAGTCTCTGTGTCCCTGTGTCTCTCATCTCTGTGTCTCTCTATCCTGTGATTCTGTGACTCTGTGTCTCTTTGTCCCTGTGTCTCCGTGTCTCTCTTGTGTCCCTGTGTCTCTATGTCCCTGTGTCTCCGTGTCTCTCTTGTGTCCCTGTGTCTCTCTGTCTCTGAGAATCTGTTACTATGTTACTCTGTCTCTCTCCCTCTCTGTGCCTCTGTGTCTCTATGTCCCTGTGCCTCTGTCCTTGTGTACTTGTGTCCCTGTGTGCCTGTGTCCGTGTGTCCTTTTGTCCCTCTGTACCTGTGTCCCTGTGACTGTGTATCTCTGTGTCTCTGACACGCTGACAATCTGTCACATTCTGTTTCTGTGTCTCTGTGTTTAAGTTACTTTCTGTCTCTCTGTCTCGGGGACTCTGTTCGTGACTTTGTGGCTCTGTGTCTCTGTGCCCTTGTCTCTGTGTCTCTCTGTCCTGTGTTTCTGTGTCCCTGTGTTTCTCTGCCTCTGAGTCTCTGTCATGTTGTGTGTCTGTGACTCTGTCATTCTGTGTCTCTGTATCTCTCTACCTCTGTGACTCTGTGTCTATGTCACTCTGTCTCTGTGTCCCTTTGTCTCAGTCCTTGTGTACCTGTGTCCCTCTGCATCTCTGTGTTTGTGTCCCTGTGACTCTATATGTCACACACTATTTCTGTGTCTCTGTCACTCTGAGTCTCTGTGTCTGTGTGTCTCTCTCTGAGACTCTCTGTCTCTGTGTCTTGTTTTCCTGTCTCAGTGTCTCTGGGTCTCTGTGACTCTGTGTGTTTCTCTGTCTTTGTGTTTCTCTTTCTCTTTCTCTGTGACTCAGTGTCTGTCTCTTTGACTCTGTAACTCCATGTCTCTGTGTCACTCTGTCTCGGTGACTCTCTATTTTTGAGTCTCTGTATCTCTCTGACTTTGTCACTCTGTGACTCTGTGTCACTCTGTGTCCCTGTGGCTCTCTGTCACTTTGTGTTTCTGTGTGTCTGTGTCTCTGTGTGTCGGTGACTCTGTCTATGTCACTTTGCATCTCTGTGCCTCTGTTCCAGTGTCTATGTGTCTCCGTCACTCTATGTGTCACTGTCTCTGTGTCTCTCAGTCTTTGTGTCTCTGAGTCTGTTTCTCTTTGAATCTGTAACTCCATTTCTCTGTATATCTGTGTCTCTGTATCTCTGTGACTCGGTGTCTCTGTGTTTCTATATCTTTCTTCAGTGAAAATCTTCACTCTGTCACTCCGTGTCACTGTGTCTCAGTGCCTCTGTTCTGTGTCACTCTGTCTCTGAAAATCTTTCACTCTGTCACTCCATGTCTGTGTCTCTCTGTCTTTCTCTCTCTGACCCTCTGTCTCTTTGTCCCTGTCACTCTGCGTCTCTATGTTTCTGTATCTTTTTGTCAGTCTGTGTTTCTGAAAATTATCACTCTGTCACTCTCTGTCACTGTGTCTGAGTGCATCTGCATCTTTGTGAATTTGCGGCTCTGAATCTGTGACTCTGTGACACTCTATCTCTGTGACATTGTGTCCATGTTCCTCTCTATCTGTGTCTCTGTCACACTTTGTCTCTGTGACTCTGTCTCTGAGTCTCTGTGTCTCTCTGACTCAAAGCCTCTCTGTCTCTCTTGTATCTCTGTCTCACTGTCTGTGCGTCTCTGTCTCAGTGTCTCTCTGTTTCTGTTTCTCTGTCCCTGTGTCTCCATATCTCTGTGACTCTGTCATTCTGTGTCTCTGTCTCTGTCTCTCTTTGTCTCTGTTTCAGTGTCTTTGTGACTCAGTGTATCTGTGTCTTTGTGAATTAGTGGCTCTGTCTCTGTGTCTCTCTGACCCCCTGTCTCTCTGAAAATCTTCACTCTGTCACTCCGTGTCACTGTGTCTCAGTGCCTCTGTCTGAAATTGTGGTTCTGCGAATCTGTGCCTCTGTGATTCTGTCACTCTGAGTCTCTGTCTCAGTGACTTTGTGTCTGTGTTGCTCTGTATCTGTGTCTCAGTCACTCTGTGTGTCTGTGACTCTGTCTCTCTGTTACTCTGTGTCACTGCTTCTCTGTGATGCTGTGTCTCTGTGTGTCAGTATCTCTATGTCTCTAACTGTGACTCGGTGTCTGTGTCTATGTCACTCTTAGTCTTTTTGTCTCTGTCTCTCTCTCGGTCTCTGTATCCCTGTGTCCCTATCTCCCTGTGACTATGTGTTACCGAGTGGCTGTGTCCCTGTCACTCTGTTCATCTGTGTCTCTCTTCCTGTGTCTGTGTCTCTCTGTCTTTATGTCTCTGTGTGACTGCATCTGTGTTTCTGGGTCTCTCTGTCTACTCTGTGACTTTGTCTTTGTTACTGTGTGTCACTGTGACTCTGTGTCTCCGCACTCTGTGTCTCTATGTCTCCGTGTTTCTGTGTCCATGGCACACTGTGTTACTGTCACACTGACTCTGTGTCTCTGTAACTTTGTGTCTCTGTCTCTCTATGTCCCTGTGTTTGTGCATGTCTCTATCTGTCTGCCACTCTGTGACAGCTTTCCCCGTGATTCTGTCACTCTGTGTATCTGTGTCTCTATGTCTCTGTGTCTCCATGTCTCTGGCATTCTGTGTACCTGTGTGTCTGTGTCTCTGGCACATTGTATCACTGTCACTCAGTGACTCTGTGTCTCTGTGAATCTCTGAATCTGTGACTGTGACTTTCTGTCTCTATATCTGTGTATCTATGTTGTTGTGTGTGTCTGTGTGTCTCTGTCATGGTGTCACTGTGACTCTGTATCCCTGACTCCCTGTGTGTCTTCTGCCTCTGGGTATCAGTGTCAGTGTGTGTGTCTCTATCTCAGTCATTTTGCATCTCTATGCCTCTGTGTATCTGTGTCTCTATGTCACTGTGTCTCCAGCACACTGTGCATCTGTGTCTTGGACACACGGTGTCACTGTTACACTGATTCTTTGCCTCTGGCACTCTGACTGTGTCTTGGTGAATCTGTCACTCTGAATCTCTGTGTCTCTCTGTTTCTGAGTCTGTGTTGCTGTGTCTTCGTGTGTCTGTGTCTTGCTGAATCTGTCACTCTATCTCTCTGTGGCTCTAAGTCTGCGTCCCTCTGTGTCTCTCTCACTCTGTGTCTCTATCACTGTGTCTTTGTCACTCTGTATTAATGTTACCCAGTCACTGTGTCGCTATGTTTCTGTCTGTATCTCTCTCTTTTTCTCTCTGCTTCTCCATCTCTGTGTCTCTCTGTCTCCATCAATCTATGTATCTGTGTCTGTCACGCTGTGTCTCTGTGAATCTGTAACTCTCTCATGCTGTATCACTCTGTCTCTGTGACTCTGTAAAACTGAATCTTTTTCTCTGTATCACTGTCACTCTGTCTCTGTCTTTGTTACTCTGTGCCTCTGTGTCTGTCTCATTCTGTGACTGTCTCTGTGTGTCTGTGTCTCAATGAATCTGTCACTCTATCTCTCTGTGACACTGTCTCTGTCACTACATGTCTCTCTGTCCCTCTACCCCATCAACCTATGTCCCTGTGTGTCTGTGCCCCCATCATTCTGTGACTCTGTGTTTCTCTGTCTTGGTGTCTCTATGTCTCCGCGTCTCTGTGTCTCTCTGACTCTGAGTCTGCCTATCTCTGTGTCTGTGTCTCTGTGTCTTTGTTACTCTGTGTCACTGTGACCCGGTGTTTCTGTGTCACTGTGTCTCTGTATCTCTCTCTCATTCTCTCTCTCTCTGTCTCCATCAATCTATGTCTCTGTCTCTCTATCCCCATCAATCTGTGTCTCTGTGTTTCTCTGTGACTTTGTGTCTCTGAGTCTGTGTGTGTGTCTCTGTCACTCTGTGTCACTGTCTCTGTCACTCTGTGAATCTGTGTCTCTCTATCTGTGTTTCTGTCACTCTGTGACTGTCACACTGTGTCTCTGTGACTCTCTAACTCTGTCACGCCGTGTCACTCTGTCTCTGTGAAACTATCAATCTTTTTTTCTGTATCACTGTGTCTCTGTCACTCTGTGTTTCTGTGTCTCTCTGTCTCTGTGACTTTGTGTCCCTGTATTCCTGGGTCTCTATATCTCTGTCTGGCTCTCTATTTCTCTGTGTGACTGTGTCTCTGTCACTCTGCACCATTGTGTCTCTGTGTGTCTGTTTCTGAGTGCCTCTCTGTCACTGTGTCTCTGTGACTTTGTATCCCTGTATTCCTGTGTATCTGTGTGTTTCCGTGTCTCTGCATCTCGCTGTCTCTGCGTCTCAGTATCTCTGTGTCTCTATCACTTTGTGATTCTGTCATATCGTGTCTCTGTCTCTGTTTCCCTGCCTTTCTGTGTCACAGCAACTGTATCTCTGTTTCTGCATCTCTGTCATTCTGTGTCACTGTGTCTCAGTGCCTCTGTGTCACTCTGTCTCTGTGACTCTGTCACTCTGGGTCTCTGTCTCCCTGTATCTCTGTGACTCTGCGTCTCTGTGACTCTTTGTCTGTGTCTCTGTCTCTGTGTCTTTGTCACTGCATCTCTGTCTGTCTCTCTCTCTGTTTCTCTCTCTCTCCATCGATCTATATCCTTGTGACTGCATCTCTGTGTATCTCTGTGTCTGTCTCGCATCACTCTGTGTCTCTGTGACTTTCTGTCTCTTTGACTTTGTGTCTCTGAGTCTCTGTGTGTGTCTCTGTCACTCTGTGCATCTGTGACTCTGCATGTCTGTGTCTCTCTGTCTACATCAGTCTGTGTCTCTGATTTTTTTTGTCTCTGAGTCTCTGTGTGTGCCTGTGTCTCTGTTACTCTATGTCCCTATCACTCTGAATCTGTGTGTCTTTGTCTCTGAGTCTCTGTCCCTCGCGCGCGTGTGTGTGTTTGTCTCTCTCTCTCTCTCTCTCTTCCTGTCATTCTGTGACTCTGTCTCTGTCTCTCGTGTGTGTTTGTGTGTGTGTGTGTGTGTGTCTCTCTCTCTCTCTTCCTGTCATTCTGTGACTCTGTGTCTCTGTCTCTCGTGTGTGTTTGTGTGTGTGTCTCTCTCTCTCTCTCTTCCTGTCATTCTGTGACTCTGTGTCTCTGTCCCTTGTGTGTGTTTGTGTGTCTCTCGCTCTCTCTCTCCCCCCCCCCCCTCCCTCCCTCTCTGTTCCTGTCATTCTGTGACTCTGTTTCTGTGTCCTGGTGTCTCTGTGTCTCTGTCCCTCGTGTGTGTGTGTCTCTCTCTCTCTCCCTGTCATTCTGTGACTCTGTGTCTCTGTCCCTCGTGTGTGTGTGTGTCTCTCTCTCTCTCTCTCTTCCTGTCATTCTGTGACTCTGTGTCTCTGTCCCTCGTGTGTGTGTGTGTATATCTGTCTCTCGCTCTCTCTCTCCCCCCCCCCCCCTCTGTTCCTGTCATTCTGTGACTCTGTTTCTGTGTCCTGGTGTCTCTGTGTCTCTGTCCCTCTGTATATCTCTCTCTCTGTCTCTGCATCTCTGTCTCTTTGTTTCTCTGTGACTGTGTCTCTGTCACTCTGCACCTCTGTGTCTATGTCTCCCTGAATCTGTTATTCTACCTCTCTGTCTCTCTATTCCCATCAATCTGTCCCTGTCATTCTGTGACACTGTTTTACTTTGTCTCTCTGTCTCTACATCTCTGTCTCTCTGTGTCTCTATCACTCTACACCTCTGTGACCTTGTGTCTCTGTATCACTCTGTGTCTCAGTGCCTCCCTGTCGCTCCGTCTCTGTCACTTTGTCTCTGTGACTCTGTGTCTCTGTCCCTCGTGTGTGTGTGTGTCTCTCTCTCTCTCTCTCTTCCTGTCATTCTGTGACTCTGTGTCTCTGTCCCTCGTGTGTGTGTGTATATCTGTCTCTCGCTCTCTCTCTCCCCCCCCCCCCTCTGTTCCTGTCATTCTGTGACTCTGTTTCTGTGTCCTGGTGTCTCTGTGTCTCTGTCCCTCTGTATATCTCTCTCTCTGTCTCTGCATCTCTGTCTCTTTGTTTCTCTATGACTGTGTCTCTGTCACTCTGCACCTCTGTGTCTATGTCTCCCTGAATCTGTTATTCTACCTCTCTGTCTCTCTATTCTCATCAATCTGTCCCTGTCATTCTGTGACACTGTTTTACTTTGTCTCTCTGTCTCTACATCTCTGTCTCTCAGTGTCTCTATCACTCTACACCTCTGTGACCTTGTGTCTCTGTATCACTCTGTGTCTCAGTGCCTCCCTGTCGCTCCGTCTCTGTCACTGTGTCACTGTGTCTCTGTACCTCTATCACTCTGTGTCTCAGTGCCTCCCTGTCACTGTGTCTCTGTGAACCTGTATCTCAGTATCTGTGTCACTCTGTGGCTCTGTGACTTTGTGACCCTGTAAATAAGAACATAAGAAATAGGAGCAGGAGTTGGCCATCTGGCCCATTGAGCCTGCCCCACCATTCAATGAGATCATGGCTGTGTCTCTGTGTCTGTGTGTGTCTCTGTATCTCTCTGTCCCTGCATCTCTGTGTCTCTATGTCTCCATCACTCTGTTTCTCTGTGTCTCTATGTCTCCATCACTCTGTTTCTCTGTGACTCTTTGTCTCCGTCTCTGTGTCTGTGTGTCTCTGTGTTCCTGTGTCTGTGTGTTTTTGTCACTCTGTCACCTGTGACTGTGTGACTCTGGGAATCTATCTCCCTCAGCCTTTCCACCAGCATCTTCCTGATATCTCTCTCTTCACCAGTCAAAGCCACGGACACTGCTGCACAGATCATATGCACTATCCACTCACCATGGTCTCCTCAACGCTGGGGAAATCTCTCAGCCGGTTTCAGCCAGTGACTATTCTGCTGAACACCTCTGTTCAGTCTCTGACATTCCAGGCATCTGTCATTTTAATTTGCCGTTCCATTCCCACCCTAAGCTCCCCCTTGTTGTTCACTGATCAAGCTGGAAGAATTGAGTCTCCCCCTCTGACAAGGAGCATAACACTGGGATTCAACATTCAGGCATCCTAGTGTCATATCACATACATGGAGTAATAGAGCATTACAGCACAGAAACAGGCCCTTTGGCCCATCTGGTCTGTGTCAAGCTGTTACTCTGCCTATGCCATCACCCTGTATGCGGTCTGTAGCCCTCCATACTCGAGAGAAGGTTCTTGGAAAACTGAAAGTTCTGAAGGTAGATCAGTCACCTGGACCAGTTGGTGTACACCCCAGAGATCTGAAAGATGTAGCTAAAGAGATTGTGGAGGCATTAGAATTGATCTTTCAAGAATGACTAGATTTTGGCATGGTTTCAGTAGACTGGAGGAGATTGCTGAGGATCTGGAGATGACCTTTGCATCATCAATCGGGACAGGAAAAGTACCAGAGGATTGGAAGGTTGTAAATGTTGTTCCCTTGTTCAAGAAGGTTAGTTAAGAAGCTAACCACATGGAAGGTTAGTTAAGAAGGTTCAGTCGTTAGGTATTAATGCTGGAGTAATAAAATGGATTCAACAGTGGCTAGATGGGAGATGCCAGAGAGTAGTGGTGGATAATTGTTTATCGTGATGGAGGCCGGTGACTAGCGGGGTGCCTCAGGGATCTGTTTTGGGCCCAATGTTGTTTGTAATATACATAAATGATCTGGATGATGGGGTGGTAAATTGGGTTAGTAAGTATGCCGATGATACTAAGGTAGGAGGTGTTGTGAATAATGAGGTGGGTTTTCAAAGCTTGCAGGGTGATTTATGCCGGTTAGAAGAATGGGCTGAACGTTGGCAGATGGAGTTTAATGCTGAGAAGTGTGAGGTTCTACATTTTGGCAGGAATAATCCAAATAGAACATACAGGGTAAATGGTAGGGCATTGAGGAATGCAGTGGAACAGAGAGATCTAGGAATAACAGTGCATAGTTCCCTGAAGGTGGAGTCTCATGTAGATAGGGTGGTGAAGAAGGCTTTTGGAACGCTGGCCTTTATAAATCAGAGCATTGAGTACAGAAGTTGGGATGTAATGTTAAAATTGTACAAGGCATTGGTAAGGCCAAATTTGGAATATTGTGTACAGTTCTGGTCACCGAATTATAGGAAAGATATCAATAAATTAGAGAGAGTGCAGAGACGATTTACTAGGATGTTACCTGGGTTTCAGCACTTAAGTTACAGAGAAAGGTTGAACAAGTTAGGTCTCTATTCATTGGAGCGTAGAAGGTTGAGGGGGGATTTGATCGAGGTATTTAAAATGTTGAGAGGGATAGATAGAGTTGACGTGAATAGGCTGTTTCCATTGAGAGTAGGGGAGATTCAAACGAGAGGACATGATTTGAGAGTTAGGGGGCAAAAGTTTAAGGGAAACATGAGGGGGTATTTCTTTACTCAGAGAGTGATAGCTGTGTGGAATGAGCTTCCTGTAGAAGTAGTAGAGGCCAGTTCAGTTGTGTCATTTAAGGTAAAATTGGATAGGTATATGGACAGGAAAGGAGTGGAAGGTTATGGGCTGAGTGCGGGTAGGTGGGACTAGGTGAGATTAAGAGTTCGGCACGGACTAGGAGGGCCGAGATGGCCTGTTTCCGTGCTGTGATTGTTATATGGTTATAAGAAAGGGAGTAGAGATAACCCAGGAAATTATAGTCCAGTGAGTCTGACTTTAGTGGTGGGCAAGTTAGAAACATAGAAAACCTACAGAACAATACAGGCCCTTTGGCCCACAAAGTTGTGCTGAACATGTCCCTACCTTAGAAATTACTAGGCTTATCCAAAGCCCTCTATTTTTCCAAGCTCCATGTACCTATCCAAAAGTCTCTTAAAACACCCTATCGTATACGCCTCCACCACCATTGCCAGCAGCCGCTCTCTGTGTAAAAAACTTACCCCTGACATCTCCTCTGTACCTACTCCCTAGCACCTTAAACCTGTGTCCTCTTGTGGCAACCATTTCAGCCCTGGGAAACAGCCTCTGACTATCAACACGATCAATATCTCTCATCCTCTTATACAACTCTTTGTTGGAGAAGATCCTGAGAGGCAGGATTTATGAACATTTGGAGAGACATAATCTGATTAGGGATAGTTAGCATGGCTTTGTCGAGGCCAGGTCATGCCTCATGAGCCTGATTGAATTCTTTGAGTATGTAACAAAACTCATTTGTGAAGGTAGAGCAGTGGATCTAGTGTATATGGATTTCAGTAAGGCATTTCAAGTAATCGGGCATGGGATCCAAGGAGATCTTGCTTTGTGGATCCAGAATTGGCTTGACCACAGAAGGCAAAGGGTGTTGGAGATGGTTCATATTCTGCATGGAGGACAGTGACCAGTGGTGTTCTGCAGGGATCTGTTCTGGGACCCCTGCTCTTTGTGATTTTTATAAATAACATAGATGAGAAAGTAGAAGGGTGGATGAGTAAGTTTGCTGATGACACAAAGGTTGGAGGTGTTGTGGAGAGTCTGGAGGGCTGACAGACGTTACAGCAGGACATTGATAGGATGCAGAACTGGGCTGAGAAGTGGCAGATAGACTTCACCCCAGGTAAGTATGAAGAGGATCATTTTGGTAGGTCAAGTTTGAAGGCAGAATATAACATTAATGGTAAGGCTCTTGGCAGTGTGGAGGATCAAGAGATCTTGGGTCCATGTCCATAGGACACTCAAAGTTACTGTGCTGGTTGACAGTGTTGTTAAGAAGGCATGTGATATGTTGGGCTTCATCAACCAGGTTGAGTTCAAGAGCCATGAGGTAATGTTACAGCTATATAAGACTTTGGTTAGACCCCACTTGGAGTACTATGTTCAGTTCTGGTCAGCACATTACAGGAAGGATGTGGATCCTGTTGAGAGAGTGTGGAAGAGATTTACAAAGATGTTGTCTGGATTGGTGAGCACGCCTTATAGGTTGAGTGAACTTGGCCTTTTCTCCTTGCAGTGATGGAGGATGAGAGTTTTAAGGTGCTTGGAAATAGGTACATGGGGGATGTCAGATGTAAGTTTTTCACACAGAGAGTGGTGGATGTGTGAAATGCTCTGCCAGTGACGGTGGTGGAAGCAGATACAACAGGGTCTTTTAAGAGCCTCTTAGATAGGTACATGGAACTTGGAAAAATAGAGGACTCTGTGCTAGGGATATTCTTAGCAGTCTGTAGAGTAGATTACATGGTCAGCACAACATTGTGGGCCGAAGGGCCTATAATATGCTGTAGATTTCGATGTTCTATGTTCAAATACTTACATATATAGTCCCTTAGAACACCTTCCAATAACTTTCCCTCAACTGGTGGGAGACTCACTGGCCTAAAATTTCCTGGTTTATGTTTAGAGCCTTTTTTCAACAGTGGAACAACATTGGCCATCCTCCAATCCCCTGGTACCAGTCCTGTCACAAAAGATGATTTAAATATCTCTGCTAAGGCCCCGGCAATTCTGCATTTTCACCCCATAAGGTCCGAGGGAACACCTTGTCAGGCCCTGGGGTTTTAACTGCTCTGATCTGGGTGGAGAAGAAGGTGTTTGGCACTCTCCCCTTAATCAGTCAGGACACTGAGTACAGGACCTGGGAACTCATGCAAACACAATTGGAGTTTTGTGTGTAGTTCCAGCTAGAGGAAGGATGTTGTAAAGCTGGGGAGAGTGCTGAACAAATCTTGAGTATATTACTAGGGCAGGAGGGCTTGAGTTATAATGAGAGACTGGATAGGCTAGCGGTTTTTATCACAGTAGTGTAGGAGGCTCAGGGAGGTTTATAAAATTATGAGCAGTTCAGTAAGGTTCCAGGGCAGGGGTGTCTAAAACAATGGGAACATTTTTAAAGCATCTGAGGGGCAACTTCTTCATCAAGAATGCTAGGTACTGTATATGGAATGACTTGCCAGAGGCAGATACAACTAAAATGGGTACGTCCATGGATAACAATGGTTTATAGGGATTGTGTTAAACTTGGGTAATGGGACTAGTTCAGGTAACTTGGTCAACATAGATATGCTGGGCCAAAGGGTCTGCCTCTAAGCTGTTTTCTATACTGTATAATGGCTCTGAAAAGTTCCCTTTTATTAGACACATGCATCTCTGTAACCACAACTCAAATCCTTAGCCAGAATCATGATCGTACCCTTTGCCTTCTGCATTCTGAACCCATTATTGGAATATATGGAGAACCAAAGTACTCAAGACAGCAGGGATGGAAAATGTTGGAATCAAGAGGCAAAAAATCAATCTGCTGGAAGAACTCAGCAGGTCAGGCAGCATCTCTGGGGGAGATGGCTAGTGTTTCGGGACAAGACCTTCATTCAGGACTGAGAGTGAGGGGGAAGACAGCCATTACAAACAGGTGAGGGAGAGGGAGGGAAGAGCTGGGAAGTGAGAGGTGGATCCAGGTGAAGGGGCAGATGGAGTTTGGTGTAGGAGGGAGGGGTAGATATAGAGACAAAGGCTGAGTGATGACAGGAGGGGACTGGAGATGTCAGTAGTGCTGGGGATGATATAGAGAAGCTGAGCAGTCATCAGTTGTTCTACCAGAGGACTGCAGATGTCACTAGCGCTTGGGGTGTCACTAGTGCGGGGGATGATATAAAGGGGCTGAAGGGTAACAGTTGCTGGTACTAGAGGACTGTACTAGAGCAGAGAATGTCACTAGTGCTGGAGGTGTCACTAGCACTAGGGGTGTCACTAGTGTGGGGGATGTCACTAGTGCGGAGAATGATACAGAGGAGCTGAAGGGTGACAGGTGCTGGTACTAGAGGACTGTACTAGTGCAGAGAATGTCACTGGCACTGGGAATGATATAGAGAGGCTGAAGGTGAGTGATGTTACCAGAGGATTGCAGAGGTCGTAGAGAGTCAGAGAGAACTGCAGCACAAAACCAGGCCCTTTGGCCCATCTAGTCCATGCAAAAACCATTTAAACTACCTACTCCCATCAACCTGCACTGGGACCATAGCTTTCCACACCTCTACTGTCCATGTACCGATGCAAACTTCTCTTAAACATTGAAATCAATCCCACAGCACCACTTATGATGGCAGCTTGTTCCATGCCCTCACGACCCTCTGAGTGAAGACGCTTCCCCTCATATTCCCCTTAAACTTTTCACCTTTCATCCTTAACACATGTAATCCCACCCAACCTCAGTGGGAAAAGCCTGCTTGCATTAACCTAATCTATACCCCTCATAATTTTGTATACCTCCATTAAATCTCATCTCAATCGTCTATGTTCTAAGGAATAAAGTCTAACCCAACAGACATGGGCAACACCCTTGTAAATTGTCTCTATACTCTTTCAATCTTGTTTACGTACAAACTGTAGGTAGGTGATGAAAACTGCACACAGTACTCCAAATTAAGCCTCACCAACATCTTATACGACTTCAATATAACATCCCATCTCCTGTACTCAAAACATTGAGCTATGAAGGGCAATGTGCCAAAAGCTTTCTTTATGACCCTATCTAACTGTGACATCAATTTCAATGATATATGAACCTGTATTCCCAGATATCTTTGTTCTACCGCACCCTTCAGTGTCCTACCGTTCAGCGTAAGACCTACCCTAGTTGGTCCTGCCAAAGTGCAAAACCTCGCACTTGTCTACATTAAATTCCATCTGCCCCCCCCCCACCTCCCCTCCTTCACCATTTTCCATACCCTCTTCCCTCTCTCGCTTTATCTCCTTGCCTACCCATCGCCTCCCTCTGGTGCATCTTTCCACACCCACCCACCCTCACTTTTTCTTTCTTCCATGGCCTTCTGTCTCTTTCAATCAACTTCCCTGCTAGTTACTTCACCCCTCCCCTCCAGGTTTCACCTATCACCTGATGTTTCTCTCTCCTCCACCCCCCCCCCCACCTTTTAAATCTACTCCTCAGCTTTGTTTCTCCAATCCTGCTGAAGGGTTTCAGCCCGAAACATCGACTATACTTTTTTCCATGGATGCTGCCTGGCCTGCTGATTTCCTCCAGCATTTTGTGTGTGTTGCTCGGATTTCCAGCTTCTGCAAATTTTCTCTTCTGTGTGACTTACACATCTGGTCTCTTAGAATACATTCCACTAGCTTTCCCACAACTGATGTCAGACTCATTGGCCTATAATTTCCTGATTTATGTTTAGAGCCTTTCTTAAACAGCGGAACAACATTGGCTATCCTCCAATCCTCTGGCACCTCTCCTGTCATGAATGATGATTTAAATACCTCTGCTTAGGTCTCAGCAAATTCTGCAGTTGCCTCCCGTAGGGTCCAAGGGAATGCCTTGTCAGGCCCTGGGGACTTATCCACCCTGATTTGCCTCAGGGTAACAAACACTCCCTCCTCTGAAATCTGTATTGTGTCCATGAAGTTGATGCCACTTTGCCTCACTTCTATAGACTCTGCGTCCATCTCCTGAGTAAATACAGATGAAAATAATTCATTTAAGATCTCCCCCATCGGTTTTCGCTCCACCATTCTGGTGTTCCAGAGGACCAGTTTTGTCCCTTGCAATCCTTTTGCTCTAAAATATCTGTAGAATCTCTTAGGATTCTCCTTCACCTTGTCTCTAGAGCAACTTCAGCCCTTTTTTCAGCTCTCCTGATTTCTTTCTTAAGCATTTTCTTGCATTACTTATTCTCCATAAGCACCTCATTTGCTTCTACCTGCCTAGACTGCTATGCACCTCCTTTCTTTTCTTAACCAGAGCCTCAATATCTCTTGAAAACCAAAGTTCCTTTCATTCTGGCAGGTACATACAAGCTTTGTACTCTCAACATTTCTGAAGGCCTCCCACTTACCAAGTACACCTTTGCCTAAAAACAGCCTGTCCAGTCCACACTTACCAGATCATTTCTGACACCATCTCAAAATTGGCCTTTCTCCAATTTAGAATCTCAATCTGTGGACCAGACTTATCTTTTTGTATATTTACTTTGAAACTCGTGGCATAATGGTCACAGGATGCAAAGTGTTTCTCTACACAAACTTCTGTCACCTGCCCTGTCTCATTCCCTAATAGATCCAGTATCGCTCACTCTCTCGTTGGGACTTGTACTGATGAAGGAAACTTTTCTGAACACATTTGGTAAACTATCTCATCTAGACATTTTTACGGTATGGGAGTCCCAGTCAATGTGCATAAAGTTAAAATCACCTACTATAATAATGTTGTGTTTCTTACAACAGTCTGTGATCACTGTACAATTTGTAGTTCTAAATCCGTAGGTCTGTTAGGTTTTCAATAATATAGCCCCATTTACATGCATACCTTTCTTATTTCTTAATTCCTCCCATAAAGCCTCACTGGTTGAGTTCTCCAGTCTGTCCTGACTGAGCACTGCTGTGACATTTTCCCTGACTAGTAATGCCACCCCTCCTCCTTTAATCCTTCCTGCTCTGTCACATCTAAAACAACAGAACCCCAGAATATTGAGCTGCCAGTCCTGCCCCTCCTGCAATCGAGTCTCACTATTGACTACAATATCATAATCCCAGTTGCAGTTGAATAAGTTTTGCTCGGAAGGTTATAGAAATATTATTAAATTGGAAGTAATGCAGAAACAATTTACAAGGATGTAGTCTGAATTCGAGGGACTGAGATTTTTATTCAGAGATACAGCGTGAAACAGGCCCTTTCGGCCCAACCTACCGTATCACACTACAACCCATTGATTTAACCCTAGCCTAGTCGTAGGACAATTTACAGTGACCAAGTGACCTACTACCCAGTATGTCTTTGGACTGTGGGAGGAAACCGGAGCACCCGGAGGAAACACATGCAGTCACGGGAAGAGCATAGAAACTTCTTAAAGAGCATGCCAGAATTCAAAGTTCGAAGTAAATTTATTATCAAAGTACATATATGTCACCATATACAACACTGAATTTCACTTTCTGGCAGGCATATTATTCTATAGAATAATAAACATAATATTTGAGCTCTGAACTCTGATGCCCCAAGCTGTATTACGCTACGCTGCCCTGGCACCCTATGGTGTCGCCCCACAAATTACAGAGATTGAATGGACTGTTTTCCTTAGAATGTAGGACACTTAAAGGGAACAGATTTGGTCAATGTGCACAGCCTCTCCCCTAGGGTTGGGGAATCAAAAAGCAGAGGGCACAGGTTTAAGGTGAGGGGCTTGGGGGGTAGGAACTTGAGGGGCACTATTCTTTATACCGAGGGTGGCCAGTACATGGAACGAGCTGCCATTAGTGGATGAGGCAGGAACATTAACAACTTAAACAAGTGGATGAGGCAAGGTGAAGCCTTTCAGCTACAGCAGAATCACTCTGTTCAGTGTTTCGGGAAGGTGACTCACCCAGGCTTTCTCAAGGTAAGTAAGGAATGAATGATAATTGCTGCACATTGCTGGCTGTGCCCAGAACCTGGGGCTGAAAAGAGAAGTCTCCCACTGTCTGCCACTCCTGGTGTTCTGGTGTATGGGCCACTCTGTTCACCATTCAACATTCATCCACACCTGGCCACGAGAACATGGGGAGGGAGCGTTGTTTTCACAAGAATAAGTTTATTCTAACTTTCCATTACTACAATGCTGTAAAACAACTCAGAGACTTCAATAGACATGTGTTGCTATGGTAACTAGGCCTCAGGTTCCACCCACTCCGAACTCCACATCTGTTCCGGGCAGAGCCAGCACTGCTAAGGAGGCAAAGCTGTTGGGCACAGGGACTTACTATGTGGAGCTGTAGGTAGACGCCCAGGCCAGAGGCACTGTTCCATTTGAACCAGAATGGCATCCTCCTGTTGTGTGCTGAATCCTACTGCGAGGCGGTCAGCCCATGTGCTGGGCCGGTTGTTCGGAGGCCACGTGTACGTGATGAGGGCTCCACCCCGACCAAAGATGTACATGGTACCAGCTGTGGAGAGAACACAAACAAACAAAACCCAGTTAGACCAGGACATCTGAGTGGACCATTGCTCTGAGCAGGAACATTTTTACATGGTGTGTCAGTTTAAATGTTTATATGTTACAAAAATTCCAACTATGCGGCAGCAAAGCCTACGTAAAGTGCACGGGAGCATTTCAGTTACTGCACGACCACACACCTGTACAGCTTTGAAGGAACAGTGACTGAGACTGTGTTGGAAATTTCCTGGACAGTGGCTGTCTCTAATCCACACTGTCCCTGCCCTTTAATTCTCATTACAAAAATACGTTTATTGATTCAAGATTCCAGAATATTAGATGCTATTTTTGGTACAGAAGTGTAAAAGAGAATTAAGAAATTGTTTGTTTCTGGATCCAACACAGCACAAAAAAACCCACAAAAGATAACGATAACATTACAGGGTCCTGCGGCAGTTTAACTCAATCTGATTACTTACACAGGCACAATCGAAGCAAATGTCATTCACCAATATCTTGCTTTAAGATACAAACTCATAAAAGAAACCATACAAGACTGATCCAGTTTTAGAGTCATAGCCCTACACATTATATTACGATCGATCTATCGTTACAGACGGGGCAACCCACAGTAACTGTCCAGATATACTATTACAAGATAAACAACTTACTTAAGCAAGAACAACTTACTTAACAGATGTAGCCATTCCAAACATGCATAACTTACAGAAAGCATCAGTGAAAAACACCAGAAATATGCTGAATTAAAAGAGGAGATTGAAAGACTTTGGAACAGGGTACACATAGTCCCGCTAGTAATATCTACAATTGGTATCATCCCAAAGGCACTACACAATAACATTAAACAATTAGGCCTACACAGCAATATTAGAAACCATAGAAAACCTACAGCACATTACAGGCCCATCGGCCCACGAAGTTGTGCCAAACATGTCCCTGCCTTAGAAGTTACTAGACTTCCCCATAGCCCTCTATTTTTCTAAGCTCCATTTACCTATTTAAAAGTCTCTTAAAAGACCCTATCGTATCCGCCTCCACCACCGTTGCCAGCAGCCCATTCCACGCACTCACTACTCTCTGAGTAAAAAACTTACCCCTGATATCTCCTCTGTATCTACTCCCCAGCACCTTAAACCAGTGTTCTCTTGTCCATTTCAGCTCTGGGAAAAAGCCTCTGACTTTTAATCCACACGATTAATGCCTCTCATCATCTTGTACACCTCTATCAGGTCACCTCTCATCCTCCATCGCTCCAAGGAGAAAAGGCCAAGTTCATTCAAAGGCAACATGAGTGAATCTGCAGATGCTGGAAATAAATAATCCCTCTCATCCCTCCCCACCGACCTCCCTCCGGGCACTTATCCCTGCAAACGGAAGAAGTGCTACACCTGCCCCCACACTTCTTCCCTCACCACCATCCCAGGCCCCCGACAGTCCTTTCAGGTGAGGCAGCACTTCACCTGCGAGTCAACTGGGGTGATATACTGTATCCGGTGCTCCCGTTGTGGCCATTTATACATTGGGGAGACCCGCCACAGACTGGGAGACCATTTCGCCGAACACCAGCGCTCAGTCCTCCAGCAGTGGCGGGATCTCCCTGTGGCCACACACTTCAATTCCACAGAACACTCCCACTCCAACATGTCTGTCCATGGCCTCCTCTACCGTCAAGATGAGGCCGCGTACAGGTCGATGGAGCAATACCTTATCTCCCGCCTGGGTAGCCTCCTACCTGCCGGCATGAACATCCAATTCACAGACCTCTGTTGATACCCCTGCCCCCCCTTACCCCCATCCCTATCTATTATTTCAGTCTGGTTCTCTTTCTCTCTCTTTTTCCCCCCTCACTATAATCTCCCCCCCCAGCCCTACCTTTCTTTCTCTTTTATTTCCCATAATTCTCCACCTTCCCCCTAGCCCATTTCCCTCCAACCTATTTCTTCCTAGCTCTCTACTTTATCCCTCCCCCCACTTCTTATCCCCCCTTGACCATCCCATGTTACTTCACTCCTGATGAAGGGTTTCGGCCCGAATCGTCGTCACTACCTCCTCCCATAGATGCTGTCTGGCCTGCTGAGTTCTGCCAGCATTTGGTGTTTTTATTTATTGCCAAGTTCATTCAACCTGTTCTCATAAGACATGCTCCCCAATCCAGGCAACATCTTTGTAAATCTCCTCTGCACCCTTTCTATGGCTTTCACATCCTTCCTGTAGTGAGGCGACCAGAACTGAGCACAGTATTCCAAGTGGGGTCTGACCAGGGTCCTATATAGCTGCAATATTACTTCTCGGCTCCTAAATTCAATTCCACGATTAATGAAAGCCAATACACCGTATGTCTTCTTAACCACAGTGTCAACCTGCGCAGCTGTTTTGAGTGTCCTATGGACTCAGACCCCAAGATCCTTCCGATCCTCCACATTGCCAAGAGTCTTACCATTAATACTATATTCTGCCATCATATTTGATGTAAATCTTCAGAAAGACACAATACTAAACACCACTAGAAGAGTCCAAAAGTTCGTAGCAATTGAGAAATGAGGGTGCATGGCTATGCCCGTACCTCAGGTTTTGCCAGCCTGAGCTGAGAGAAAAAGATAATAAAAAAAATACATTAAATATAAATACATAAGATTGCTTATATACATAGATTGATCGTATGTTGTTAAAGTGACACTAGGCACAGGAGTGTCTGTACAATATGTGACTCTGACAGGAAATGGAGGTGGCGGGGGGTGCAGGGGTGGGTGAGTGGGTGAGCTGCTGATCAGAATTACTGCTTGGGGAAAGTCACTGCTTTTGAATCTGGTGGTCGTGGCATGGATACTACGATGTAAAGTGGGTGTGAGTGTTACAAGTTCTCCTGAAGTTGATAACCATCTCTGTCTTGTTGACTATGTGGATTGTGGACTATGGACTGTATTGGATATCTCCCTGACAGTGATCACTTCGCTCTGTTCTCTAACCCATGCTGTCCCTGAACTATGTTGTCTCGTTATGCTTATTACAACTTTACAATTCCACTGTGCTGCAAGAAAACAAACACTTAGATAGATAGATAGATACTTTATTCATCCCCATGGGGAAATTCAACATTTTTTCCAATGTCCCATACATCTCAGGATTCACACCACCAAGTTCAGGAGCAGTGTTTACCCCTCAACCATCAGGCTCTTGAACCAGAGTGGATAACGTTATTCAACTTCACTTGCCCCATCACTGAACTGTTCCCACAACCCATGGACTCACTTTCAAGGACTCTTCATCTCATGTCCTCAATATTTATTGCTTATTTATTTATTTTTATTCTTTTGTTTTTATATATTTGTACAGTTTGTTGTATTTTGTACATTGTCCGTCCTGTGTGTGGTGTTTCACTGATTCTATTGTGTTTTTTTGTATTGACTGTGGATGCCCACAAGGAAGTAAATCTCAGGGTTTACTCTGAACTTTGGAATTTGAAGTATAGGAGGGTTTTGGTGGGTGTGTGAGTGAATGTTTCTGAGTGACACACACTGACATTAGTGCCTCATTCTCTCTCTCATTCTGTAGGGGAGCTGTACGTCGGTGGACTCAGCAAGGGTATGTTCAACAACCTCCCCAAGCTGGTTGCCTCCCGAGAGGGCTTCCAGGGCTGCCTGGCCTCCATCGACCTCAACGGACGCCTGCCAGATCTGATCGCCGACGCCCTCCATCGAGTGGGGCAGATCGAGAGAGGATGTGGAGGTACGGTGTTGGGGGTTGACGAGAGATGTGTTTGTAGCTTCCAGTTGGTGATACAGAACTTGATCAATTCCACTAGCGACATGATAGAGGTGCACAAGATGGTAAGATTGGACAGCCAGCGACTTTTTCCCAGGGTAAAAATAGCTAATATCAGGCAGCATAATTTTAAGTTGATTGGAGGGAAGTATAAGGGGCATATCAGAGGTAAGATTTTTACACAGAAGACTGGTGGGTATGTGGAACGCACTGCCAGGGGAAGCAGTAGAGGCAGGTACATGAGGAACGTTGGTGAGAAAGGCACATGGATGATAGAAACTGGAGTGTTCTGTGGGAGGGAAGGGTTAGGTTGATCTTGGAGTAGGTTAAAAGGCTGGCACAACATTGTGGGCTGAAGGGCCTGTACTGTGCTGTAATGTTCTCCCTGTTAATTCCATATGGATTGAGGAATTTTGCCAGCCTTTGAAAGGTTAATCTGAAATAGTTGAATTAATGCGACCTAGAGCATCAAAGAAATAGGGAAATCTCACTCACTGTGCATGGGGGCAAGTGGGGGTCAGGGACAGGGTTGGGTTGCCAGTGGAAGGTTTTCTGGGAGGGAATGGTTGCTGATTGTGGGATCTTGTTGAGTCTGGGGGCTAGGGATTGGATTAGATTGTCAACGTAGGGTTATCTGGGAGGGAATGGTTGCTGATTGTGAGATCTTGTTGAGTCTGGGGGCTAGGGATTGGGTTAGATTGTCAACGTAGGGTTATCTAGGAGGGAATGGTTGCTGATTGTGGGATCTTGCTGAGTATGGGGGCTAGGGATTGGATTAGATTGTCAACGTAGGGTTATCTGGGAGGGAATGGTTGCTGATTGTGGGATCTTGCTGTGTATGGGGGCATGGGGATTGGGTTAGATTGCCAACGTAGGGTTTTGTGGAAGGGAATGGTTGCTGATTGTGGCATCTTGCTCTGCACAGGAGTGAGGGTGAGGGAGCTGGGTTAGGTTGTCAAAAGGACATCACTTTTTGTTCTAGACCATGGGCCAGAGAGCAAGCCGCAGGAAGAGGTGGCTGGTGACCTCCCCCTATCCTTTCAGTTCAGCCACTCAGTCATGGAGGGTCCACCAGGAATGGATTGGGGGCTGTAACGCTTGTGTGCTGGAGGTAAAGAGCGGGCACAGGGAGGGAGGGAGTACATCAAGCTCACAGAAGGAGAATAGACTGACCCGGACTGTTGTCCCAGCAGCAGCCCACTGCCCCTCAAAGAGC
The DNA here is from genome assembly GCF_048418815.1 of Hemitrygon akajei. Classification (NCBI taxonomy): domain Eukaryota; kingdom Metazoa; phylum Chordata; class Chondrichthyes; order Myliobatiformes; family Dasyatidae; genus Hemitrygon; species Hemitrygon akajei. The sequence goes on along the minus strand of NC_133151.1, from coordinate 13,329,573 downwards.
AGTGACGGTAAACCACAGGGGGCAGATCCATGTGGGTGGAGTCCATGTGCAGATCTGGTCAGATCATTACAGGAAGGGTGGGGGGATGGGGAGAGGGTGCAGAAGAGGTTCATTAGGATAAGTGTGAGCTATAACAAGAGGAGGCACAGACCTGTTTACTGTCGAGCATCAAAGGCTCAGGCAGACCTGACAGAGATTTTGTGATGCACAGATGGAGATGGCATTCAGAAAACAGTTCGCAAAACAGAAATACTCAATGCTGGAGACCATGCTTTCCAGGAGAGAGGTGGTTTAAAGGGAATGTGCGGGGGCGGGAAGAGTATTTTTACACAGAGTGGTGGGTGCCTGGAACGTGCTGCCAGGGCTGGTTCTAGAGGCAGATACGATAGAGGTGTTTACAGCTGTTAGACAGACACATCAATATAGAGGGAGATGGACCGTGTTCAGGGAAAGGAGGGATATGGATCATGTGCAGGGACTGGAGGGAGATGGACCATGTGCAGAGAATGGAGGGAGATGGACATTTTGCAGCAAATGATGGGTTATGGACCATGAGCAGGGAATGGTGGGAGTAGGACTCTCTACAGGGATGGTGGGAGATGAACCATGTGCAGGGAATAATTGGATAAGGATATTGTGTAGGGAATGGAGGGAGTTGGACGGTGTGCAGGGAATAATGGGATAACGACCATGTGCAGAGAGTGAAGGGAGATGGACCGTGTGTACAGAATGGAGGGAGATGGACCATGTTCAGGGAATGTAGGGAGGTGGACACTGTGCAGGGAATGGAGATGGACCATATGCAGGCAGACTATAGGCCTTACCTTCAGTGAGCCCTTTGACAAGGTCCCGCATGGCAGGCTGATCTGGAAGGTTAGGTCATGTGGGTTCAGGGGGAGCTGGTGAGGTGGATTCAGAATTGGCTCAATGATAGGAAGCAGAGGGTGATGGTTGAAGCTTGATCCTCCGACTGAAGCCTTGTGACTAGTGGGTTGCCCCAGCGGTCAGTGTTGGGATCTCTGTTACTCATTATTTTTGTGAATGTGAACATACATGGCACGATGAGCAAGTTGGCTGATGACAGTAACTCAGGAGTTTTGACAGTGAAGCAGGTTACAGTGAATTCCAAAGAGATCTTGGTCAGTCAGGGAGATGGGCTGAGGAATGGCAAATGGATTTCAATTAGATGCGTGTGAGGTGAGGCATTTTGGACAGACAAACCAGGGTAGGACTTATACAGTGAATGGCCAGGCACTGGCGAATGTGGAACAGAGGGACCTGAGAGTACAGGGACAGTTTGCTGAAAGTGAGCGGGTAGGTAGGTCGGCTGGTGAAGGTGTTTAGCACTCTGGCCTTCATCAGTCAGGGCGCCGTTTAGCACAAGGGAAGTAATTTTGAAGTTATACAAGTTGGTGAGGTCATGCTTGGAGTGCTGTGTACAGTTTACTTCACCCTGTCACAGGAAAGACATTGTTGAGCTGGAGAGGTGCAGAAGAGATTTACAAGAATGCTGACTAGACTCGAGGGTGTGAGTTATAGGGAGAGGTTGGCCACACTGGATCTTTATTCACTGGAGAATGAAGGGTGACCTCATCGAAGTTTATAAAATCATGAGGGGTGTGGATAAGGTGGATGGTCACAGTCTTCCCCAGGGTCAGGAGTCCAAAACCGGACCACACAGAGAGAAAGAAGGGAGAGATTTAAAAGAGACCTGAGAGGTAACTTCTCTGCACAGAGGGAGGTGAATGAGCTGCCTGAGGAAGGGGCCAGGGTGGGCCATACTGTTCCATGGTGGGTGAAGAGACTGTTCCTGGGCTATACTGTTCCATGGTGGGTGAATGGGCCTGTTCCTGGGCCATACTGTTCCATGGTGGGTGAATGGGCCTGTTCCTGGGCCATACTGTTCCATGGTGGGTGAATGGGCCTGTTCCTGGGTCATACTGTTCCATGGTGGGTGAATGGACCTGTTCCTGGGCCATACTGTTCCATGGTGGGTGAATGGGCCTGTTCCTGGGCCATACTGTTCCATGGTGAGTAAGGGACCTGTTTCTGCGCTATACTGTTCTATGGTGGGTGAAGGGACTGTTCCTGGGCTGTACTGTTCCATGGTGGGTGAGTGGGCCTGTTCCTGGGACATACTGTTCCATGGTGGGTGAATGGGCCTGTTCCTGGGCCATACTGTTCCATGGTGGGTGAATGGGCCTGTTCCTGGGCCATACTGTTCCATGGTGGGTGAATGGGCCTGTTCCTGGGCCATACTGTTCCATGGTGAGTAAGGGACCTGTTTCTGCGCTATACTGTTCTATGGTGGGTGAAGGGACTGTTCCTGGGCTGTACTGTTCCATGGTGGGTGAGTGGGCCTGTTCCTGGGCCATACTGTTCCATGGTGGGTGAATGGGCCTGTTCCTGGGCCATACTGTTCCATGGTGGGTGAATGGGCCTGTTCCTGGGCCATACTGTTCCATGGTGGGTAAGGGACCTGTTTCTGCGCTATACTGTTCTATGGTGGGTGAAGGGACTGTTCCTGGGCCATACTGTTCCATGGTGGGTGAGTGGGCCTGTTCCTGGGCCATACTGTTCCATGGTGGGTAAGGGACCTGTTCCTGGGCCGTACTGTTCCATGGTGGGTGAGTGGGCCTGTTCCTGGGCCGTACTTCCATGGTGAGTTAAGTACTGGTGTCCCCATGACATCTCACTCACCTGCAGATTCCTCTCCTCTGCAGGCCCCAGCACCACCTGCCAGGAGGACTCGTGCGCCAATCAGGGGACCTGCATTCAGCAGTGGGAGGGCTACACCTGCGACTGCACCATGACGTCCTTTGGGGGCGCTCTCTGCAACTACCGTGAGTACAGCGGCCCTCCTGTGAGCCAAATCGGCAGGGAGCAGCCACCCTTCCATAGTGCTACTCACCCTCATGGGCAAACTTTCACAGCCTTCAGACTGTGCAAGGAAAGAACAATGGGACCCTCTTTATCACCCGGGGAGCATCCAGCCTACCATGGCGACAGGCCTGAGGGTTGTGTGGGAACCATTGCAACTCTTTTAAACAGAACCAAAAGCAAGTTGCTGATTTCCCCTCTCCATCTTGGGGTGTCACATTAGTAGTGGCTAGCTTGACACTATTGTAGCTCGGAGTTCAGAGCTTCAATTCTGGCACCTTCTGGAAGCCTGATTGCACATTCCTTTCCATGGGAGATTCCTCAGGATACTCCATACCGGTTCGAAGGTTAATTGGTCACTGTAAATTGTCCTGTGGTTATGCTAGGGTTAAATCGGCATGTTGCTGGGTGGTACGGCTCGAAGGGCCAGAAGGGCCTGTTACACACTCTCTCTCTAAATACAAATAAATCTCCCTCCAAAGTGAGAGGCTGGAGATTGATGCTTCCCTCAGCGTGATGTGGGTCCCACTGTCAACGTCCACCTTTTGAATGTCCTTGGTTTGAGCATGCACCTTGTCCTTTCACGGTTTGGTGATTCGAACAATAGACTGACTTCTTTTCGGCTGCATTCCTGACTGTGAGCTGGCCAGGTACGTGTTGTGCTGTTAAAGAGGGACAGGGCAGACGTGGAGTTGCTGTGGGTGTTCAGACCAATTGCTGGGCAATTGCTGAGTGATGGCACACAGCAGTGGTGTTTCTGTGGAATGTTCATTATAATCAGTTTGATGTTTTAATTGATTGCAATTCAGCCGGCTAATTGACTTTCAGGCCACTGTGGGGATGGTTCGGTGTTGTTTATCTATACACAGACAGACAAAGGCACTCACTGGGTGCAGGAGCTGTTTTACATCATGTAGGCGAGGAATGGCAATCTTTCTCTCTACGTATCTCTGTCTGTTTGTCCCTCCCCCCTCTCTCACTCTCCCTATCTGTCCCTCTCTCTCTCCCCCTCACCCCATCTGTCTGTGTCTCTCTTTCTCTCCCTCTCATTCAGCCTGTGTCCCTCTCTCTTTCTGTCTCTCTTTCTCTCCCTCTCTCTCTCTGTCTCTGTCTTTTTCTCTCTGTCACTCTGTTTCTTTGTGTGTCTGTATCCGTCTTTTTGTCTTTCTGTCTCCCTCTCTCTTACAGTCTCTCTGTCTTTGTCTCTGTTTGTCTCTCTCTCTCCCTTTCTGTCACACTCCCTCCTCCCCACCCTCTCTTTTGCCTCTCCCAACTTCTCTGTGTCCTTTCTCTCTCTTCCCCCAATCTCTTTCTCCCTGTCTCTCTCTCTCTCTCTCTCTCTTCCCTCCCCCACTCACTCACTCTCTCTCTCTCTCTACCCCCCACCCCCACTCTCTGCTCTTCTCTCTACCTCCGAGTCTCTCCTGGTTGTTTGCCTGTAGTCACATGGTCTGTGAGAAGATGTGGTGGTAATGTACAAATGGAAATACCCATTCCTCAGGGTGGACACATGCTCTGGCGCTGACCCCAGTTCGGTGGTCAGTCTGTGGCTGTCAGTGGGACAAAAGAGTGAGGCACGGGTGTCAGTCCGTCCCTCGACCCTGGGGATGTCCGTAGTGGGGCAGAGACCCTCACCAGCCCTCACTGGGGTGGGCACAGTGAGCCCCGAGCTGTCGAGAGCCTGACTCCGGACTATTATGGTTATGAGATTCTGGGGTGAAACTCTGAGAAGGGGTAGGGAGGGAGGGTGTTACTAATTTTGATACAGCACGGTCTGGGGGGGTCAATCGTAGCTTGCCAAGCGACATTGCACTCCCCACGTCATCACCTCTATCATCATGGGCAGGAGTGGCCCTTCTGCCTTCTCCAACTGTGCCAGTCTTGGAGGGTCTGTCCTCCAGCACTGGACCCTCTGCAGAATGAGGTGCCTCTTTAATCCTCTGCCTTGCCTTCTCCCCTCACCACCGACCTCAGTGATTCCGGCTTCCCGAAGGCCCAGGCCTTTCGGTGCATCACACAACTTCGAAAGTGGTGCGGGAATGTGAACTTGCAGAATATTGTTGCCGGACCAGTTGCACTCCGCTTCGTGCTGTGGAGTACACTGTCTTGTGCTGTGTGTGTGATGATATTGAGTGTACTCTTCTGGAGTCCTAACTAGAAAGCAGAAGAGTCTACCAGTACCCTCACTGTCGGGAGATGATACCACTTCTAATGATGTTTCAATTCACATTAGTGTCTTCACTGAAGACAGTAATCACCCCTTCAAATGGTGAGTCCCATCTCCCAATCAGGGAAGAGGTACTTACGGCCAGCCAAGCGGATTAACCAGAGCTGTTTTATTTAAAGCATTCTCTTTGAGGAGTGAAATCTCTAACAGATGATAATTCTACAAAAGATTTCCAAAACACAAGTACCATCCTTACAAAACACCAATTGTCTGTCACAAGAAGCAGGCGATTTGTATTGGCTTATTGTCTATGAGGTACAGTGAAGAGCTTGTCTTGTGCACTGTTCAGAGATGAGAAAGAATTCCTGTAGCCAGAGGATACAGGTGAATCTGTGGAATTCATTGCCACAGATGGCTGTGAGGTCAAGACATTGAGTATATTAAAAGGTTCTTGGTGAGTTAGTGTGTCAATGGTTACAGTGAGAAGATAGGAGGTTGGGGTTGAGAGGGATGATGAATCAATCTAGAGCAGGTTTTATGGGTTGAATGGCCTATTCTGCTCCTGTACCTTACAGTCTTCCTATTGTCTCATGGACGGAGATACAGTGAAAAGCTTGTCTTGCACACTGTTCGTACAGATCAGATCATTACAGTGTATTGAGGTAGAACAAGGTAAAACAATAACAGAATGCAGAATAAAGTGTTACAGTTACAGAGAGAGTGCAGTGCAGGCAGACAATAAAGTGCAAGATCATAACGAGGTAGATAATGAGGTCAAGAGTCCATCTTATCATACTAGGAATCTGTTTGAGAGTCTGATAACAGCAGGTAGAGGCTGTCCTCGAGCCTGATGGGACGAGCTTTCGGGCTTTTGCATCTTCTGCCCAATGGGAGAGGGGAGAGGAGCAAATATCTGGGGTGGGTGGGGTCTTTGATTACGCTGTCTGCTTTACTGAGACTGCAAAGTGTAGACAGAGGGGAGGCTGGCTTTTGTGATGTGCTGAGCTGTGCCCACAACTCCCTGCGGTTTCTTGTGGTCACGGCTAGAACAGTTGTTGTACTGAGACGGGCTGGATCCAAACAGGATGCTTTCTGTGGTGCATCGGTATGAATTGGTGAGGAGAAGTGCCAAATTTATTTAGCCTTCTGAGGAGGTACATCTGACCAGAGGTGTCTTTCTGGTTGAGACCAATCTGCAGTTTCATCTCTGTAACACTGAACAACCCTTTATTTATATTGATTTTTAATTGGTTCATCTAGTAATGACTCGTCTGGCAGTAATATTGTTTCTCCTCTTGAGATTATTCAGATTCAGATTAATTTATCACGTGTGCATCGAAACATAGAATGAAATGTGTTGTTTGCGTTAAAAACCAACACAACCTAAGGATGTACCAGGGGAAGCCTGCAAGTGTCACCACACATTCTGGTGCCAGTGTGGCATGCCCACTACGTTCAGCAGATCAAGACAGAAACATGCCAAAATGACAACAGCAAAACAAGCCCTTTTACACACGCACGCAGACATCCCACTCCCAGGCAAACGTCCAACTCCAGGTCAGGCCTCCAACTCCAGGGCAAACATCCAACTCCAGAACAGACCCCCAACTCTTGCACAGACCTCCGACTCCAGGGCAGGCCTCCAACTCTGGGACATACCCCCAACTCCAGGGCAGGACTCCAACGCCAAAGCAGACCTCCAGCTCCAGGACAGCCCTCCAGGACAGGCCCACAACCCGAAGGCAACCTCCAACCATAGGGAAGACCTCCAACTCCAGGACAGGTATCAGGCCTGCAATCTCCCTCAGGTCTTTGACCATTGGGCTTTGACATCCAGATTACCTTTGGGCTTGGCATTTTGTTTGTCAGCCCCTGGACTAATGAATGACAGGACCCCAAACACGAGGCTTGACCCTCCTCGCAGTGACCAATGCCCAGAGGTAGGCGGGGTGTCATGGAGAGGAAAATGGCAAGAATGGGGGAGGCTAGCGAGCACTGGAGGAAATGGTTACCCTCGTTGTGAGTCAGTGCCCCTGGGCAAAGGGCAGTGGCCAATGGTGGGCCATGGAAAGGAGAGGGAGCAGTTGGTGAATGAGGGGCCAGCCCTTGAGAAGTGAGGACGTGAGTTGGTGTGTCTGGAACTTTTGCATACTTCCGCAGGCACCCAGTTCCTGAAATTTGCATTCCTGTTTGTTATGAGACATCTGTCCCAGAGCCTGTGACAGCAGCAGAGGGATGCCACAGGACATTGGATACAGGTCAGAGTCAGGTTTAATATCACTGACATATACTGTGAAATTTGTTGTATTGTGGCAGCAGTTCAGTGCAATAAATAAAAACAGTCTATTTGTGTTAAATAAGCTGTTCAAAAAAGAGCCAAAATAGTGAGGGAGTTCATGGGCTCATTGTTCAGAAAACTGATGCTGGAGGGAGGGGAATGAGGTAGTGAGGTAGTGTTCATGGGTTCATTGTCTGGTCAGAAATCTGATGGTGGAAGGAGGGGAATGAGGTAGTGAGGTAGTGTTCATGGGTTCATTGTCTGTTCAGAAATTTGATGGTGGAAATGTGTCTGTGGATGTGTGTGTTTGAGTGTGTGTGTGTCTGTGTATGCATGTGTGTCTGTGTGTGGGCCCCTTATCTAAGAAAGGATGTGCTGACATTGGAGAGGGTCCATAGGAGATTCACGAAATGATCCTGGGATTGAAAGGGTTAATGTATGAAGAGCATTTGATGTCTCTGGTCTATACTCACTGGAGTTTGCTCACATCCTCGGACTGTGTTGGTCGTTGACACAGACGACACATCTCACTGTATGTTTCAATGTATATGTGACAAATAACGCTAATCTTTCACCTTTAAACTTGACCGTCACGCTAGCTGCTGGCACGAGCTGTGGAGAGCGGCTGTCAGATCATAGACTCCGTCCAGTGGGGAAGGAGGCTCTTCAGCCCATATGACGAGGTACTATCTGCTGGAGAGAAGGGAAGACTGTGGGGAAGGAGAGAAGGGAAGACTGCGGGGAAAGAGAGAAAGGACAACAGGTACCTTGTTTGGCAGATCAATCATCATAACAGCGTTCAGGATCAGGCCCTTTGGCCAACTGGCCCATGCTGACTGAGCTCAACCATTCCCATTAGCCTTCATGTGGCCCATATCCCTCTCAGCTAGTTCCCAACCATTTTTTATGTCCGGGGAGCCCAGCTTGGGAACCCCTTTCCTAACCACGTATCTGTCCAAGTGTTACTGAAGTAAATGATCTGAAGATCCACCTTGAGTCCAACATCTCAATGCAATTACAAAGAAGGTGGAACAGCAGCTCTAATTCATTATCGCTTGAGGAGTTTGAGATTTGGTACATCACCAAAGACTCTTGCAAATTTCTGCAGATGTACCGCGGAGAGCATTCTAACTGGCTGCATCACCATCTGATATCGGGGGGGGGGGGGGGGCACTGGATCAGAAAAAGCAGCAGAGGCTTGTAAACTCAGCCAGTCCCATCATGGGCACTAGACTCCCCAGCACCGAGAATATCATCAAAAGGCAATGCCTTAAAAAGGCAGTGTCCATCATTAATTGACCCCCATCACCCAGGTCATGCTCTCTTCTCATTGCTACCATCAGGAAGGAGGTACAGGAGCCTGAAGACGCACACTCAACAATTCAGGAACAGCTTCTTCCCCTCTGCCATCAAATTTCTGAATGGACAAAGAACCCATGAACACTACCTCAGTATTTTCTTTTTACTGTTTTTTTTTTGCTGTCTTTCATTGCTACTTATTTAATTCGTTTGCAGCATATATTCCTAATTGTAACTTATTATTATGCATTGCAATGTGCTGCTGGCACAGAACAACATATTTCCTGGCATATGCCAGTAATATTCAACCTGATTCAGATTCTGAATCTGATGTTGAGAGGTTGAGCAAGCTGAGGTGTTTCTCCTGAGCAAAGGACGATGAGAGCTGACTTAATAGAGGTGTACAAGATGATAAGAATCACAGATTAACTGGGCAGCCAGAGATAAATTAACAACATTTAAAAGACTCCTGGACAGGCACCCGGATAGGAAAGGTTTAGAGGCACACATGCCAAATGTGGGCAAATGCAACTGGCTTAGACGACCGTGTTGGGAGCTGGACCCTGTCATGATGGAGTGGGCTTCAGAAGCCTGTTCTGTCCCTGTTCCATGCAGCAGTACATAAAGTATTCTACTCTAAAGCTGCTGGAGGTGTAGGACTCACTGAGATTTAAAAGCTCCTGGACAGGTGTACGAATAGGAAAGATTTAGAGGGAAATGGGCCAAATGCAGGAAATCCGAATGAGTCAGGTTTAATATCACCAGCATATGTTGTGAAATTTGTTGTTTCTGTGACAGTGGTACATTTCAATACATAATAATAAAAACTGAATTACAGTAAGTGAGAGTGTGTGTGTATAATCAAATAACACAAAAAAAAGTGAGGTAGTGTTCATCGGTTCCATGTCCATTCAGAAATCAGATGTCAGAGGGGAAGAAGCTGTTACTGAATTGTTGAGAGTGTGTCTTCAGGTTTCTGGTGATGGGGTCCTTAATGATGGATGCCACCTTTTTGAGGCATCGCTCCTTGAAGATGTCCTGGACACTACGGAGTCTGGTGCCCATGATGGAACTGACTGAGTTTACAACTCTGCAGCTAATTTCAATCCTGTAAAATGACTCACCCAACCCAACCCAGAAGGGGAGGCGGCCAGTTAGAATGTTCTCCACAGTACATCTGTAGAAATTTGCAAGTGTCTTTGGCAAACTATCAACGCTTCTCAAACACCAAATGAAATATTATCGCTTTTGTGCCTTTTTTTATAATTACCTCAATATGTTGGGCCCAGGATCAGGAACTTGAAAATGGAGCAGGCTTAGATGGACTGTGGGCGGGCCTATTTCCCCGCTGTACGACTCTGTGAATCTATCCCACTGTTTACCCCTACTCACGTCACTCCCAGACCCTTGGTACGTCTGACAGAGAAACGCTACCTTACCCACCTCCCTTGCTACTCCGCCCTTCGGCCAGTGCCAGGGCGGGGTCAGAACGACGGCGCACGCGCTCTTCGTCACGGTGCAGAGCTCCTGCAGGAGGCGTGTGAGAGGCGAGCAAGGGCCGGCCAGCCTTGGCACTATCCGTTGTCAGCAACCCGGAGGGCCTGTGTAAATCCCCACGGGTTAATTAAGGCAGCAAGCGACCTCGCGGAAGCGCCCCGCTTCGGCACCGTTCTCGCTGGCTGGTCGTTCCGCACCCGTGACATTTAGCGAGGGCTCCGTGGAAGAGTCGCAGAATGAGAACCTAATGGAGTAGGAATCTCAGACAAGTCACCCTCATTAATAAAATATCAGCTTTAAAGGTCAGAAAATAATCAATTAGTCACACTGCTATCAAGCCATTTGCCACAGGCAAAACATTGCTCTCTGTCCCGCACACACTGTCGATACGTGTCCAGACCAAACAAACACGTATAAGCAAGCACTCGAGTCCTTACACTCACGCACGTCCGTGCGGCGAAACACAGACTTACACGTGAATGTGCGTGTGGACACGGCAGCAGAGTGCGCTGAAGGCAGCATTCTCACGTCCGTGTTCCCTTCACGGAGAGGGGGAACATCTTCACTCAGAGGATGAGGAGAGTGGGGTACGAATAGCCGGTGGAAGTGGGTTCATTTGCAGCATTTTAAAAAAAACATTTGGATGTGACGAGTATAGAGGACTAGGGGCAGATGGTGAGATAGATTCGCAGATCGATGGGCTGGGATAGCCTAGATGGGTTGAAGGGCCTCTTTCTATGCTGTAGTGCTTCCTGTGTGTCGGCATACACATGCTTTTACCCTCACACATATACTCAAAAACGCATGCATATACCCACTCACACTGGAACATAAACTCACACACTTGCACACACTCAGGTGGAGAGGGTTATAAAGAAAGCTTTTGACACATTGGCTTTCATAAATCAAAATATTGAGTACAGGAGATAGGATGTTATGATGAAGTTGTACAAGAGGAAATTTTGTTAGCCAAAGGGTGGTGAATTTGTGTAACTTGTTACTACAGGCAGCTGTGGAGGCCAGGTCATTGGGTGTCTTTAAGGCAGAGATTGATAAGCTTTTGATTGGACATGTCAAAAGTTACAAGGAGAAGGCTGGGGCTTGGGGCTGAGGAGGGGGAAATAAAGGATTGAATGGCAGAGCAGACTCAATGGGTCAAATAGCATAATTCTGCTCATGTCTTATGGTCTTCTGGCCTTAAGACATTGGTGATGCCTAATTTGGAGGACTTGAGTTATAAGGAAAGATGGAATAAATTAGGACTGTATTCTTTAGAACACAGAAAGCTGAGAGTTTTGATAGAGGTATACAAAATGATGAGGGGTATAGATTGGGTAAATACGAACAGGCTTTTTCCCACTGAGGTTGGGTGGGTCTACAACCAGAGGTCATGGGTAAAAGGTGAAAGGTCAGAAGTTTAAGAGGAACATGAGGAGAAACTTCTTCACACAGAGGGTGGTGAGAGGGTGGAATGAGCTGCCAGCACAAGTGGTGCATGCGAGCTTGATTTTAACATTTAAGAGGTTTGGATAGGTACATGGATGGTAAGATATGGAGGCTGATGGAAGTAGGGAATTTAAATGGTTCAGCATGGATTAGATGGGCCAAATGGCCTGTTTCTGCACTGTACTTCTCTTTGATTCTATCTTGGAATGGGAAAGTGGGGCTGAAGGGCCTCATTCAATGCTGAGTGACTCTACAACAGCTTTCTGCTGTCACGTTACTGCTAACAGGATCTGTCTATGCACACGCTCTTCGGGAGGTGGCTGCAGAGATACAGAGTGTCCTGTGAGGGACACAAAATCTCTACAAATCATTCTCATCTATTTTCCACTCTCTTGCCTATTTTTAGTTCGTACTCTCTGTAAGTGTCAAACGTGCTTTTCTCAACTTTACATGTTATGCTTTGTTAATCACAGTCCCACTGTTAAAAAACAACCCGCCTGCTCAAAAACAGTTCCTTTCCCCAAGCAGTCAGACTGATCATTACCTCTACCCACTAAGCCGCCCTCCACACCCCGCTGTTCTGAGAGAACCCATCCTCTCTGGAGCTTCCTGCTCAAAAGCAGTTCCTTTGCCCAAGCAGTCAGACTGATCAACAGCTCCATCCACTAACCCGCCCTTCACATACCCAACCACCGCTACTTTATCATTTCCCTATGTACAGACTTTCCCGAGCCTAGTGCCGCTTTATGGACAATCAATATATTTATATAAACTATCTTTTGTATTTATATTTATTGTGTTTTATTGTTATTGCATTCTTTATCTTATTGTGGTTTTATTTTGTGCTCCATCAGATCTGGAGTAACAATTATTGTGTACTGGAAATGACATTAAACAATCTTGAATCTATAAAAGCATTGTGTGCGTGCGTGTGTGTGTGTGTGTGTCTGTGTCTGTGTCTGTGTCTGTGTGTGTCTGTGTCTGAATCCACTTCCTTTTGTAGAATTTTCTATTCAAGGGTATTGGTGTTTCCATACCAGGCTGTGATGCAGCCAGTCAATATATACATGTCTATTAAAGTTTTAGATGTCATGCCGAATTGCCACGGAAGGAAGTCGAGGCTCTGCCATGCTTTCTTTGCAACTGCACTTACTCGCTGGCCCAGGACAGGCCCTCTGGAATAGTAACACCCAGGAATTTAAAGTTGCTAACCCTCTCCACCTCTGATCCTTCGATGAGGACGAGGGTAGATTTATTATATACAGTATACAACCTTGAGACTTGTCTCCTTACAGGCTCTGAAATTAATATCACTGTCCAGTGTTGTGAAATTGGTTGTTTAGGGGGCTATTGGATAGGCATACGGCTGTGCAGGGAATGGGGTGATATGGACATTGGGCAGGAAGATGCGGTTAGTCACCATCAGATTAACACAACATGATGGGCTGAAGCGCCCCTTGCTGTGTTGTACTGTTCTGTGTTGAACATTCTAACGACAGCAAGAGGTGACCACAACCAAGGCTAAATTAACTATCAAAGTAGATGTGTTGATTGGCTTATTATTGCCACCTGTTCTGGTCCTGGGCTTGCTTCTTCATCTGGAGAGGAGCATTCACCCTAAGCCGTGCATGGTTTCCAATGACAACTAACAGGGAGGGATTTGGAAATGGTCTATTACTGTTATGTGGACTGAGATACAGTGAAAATCTTGTCTTATATACTGTTTATGCAGATCAGATTGTTACACAGTGCATCTAGGTAGAATAGATTGGCTTTATCTGACTCATGTACATCAGGGCGGCACAGTAGTGTAGTGGTTAGCACAACGCTTTACAGCACAGATGATCTGGGTTCAATTCCTGCCGCTCTCTGTAAGGAGTTTGTACGTTCTTCCCATGACTGTCTGGGTTTCCTCCCTTTGTAAATTATCCTGTGATGAGGTTAAGGTTAAATCAGGGGCTGTGGAGTGGCATGTCTCGACTGGACCGAGAGGCCTATTCCCGAAGGTTAAATCGGGTTGTGGACTGACGTAACTCGACTGGCCGGAAAGGCCTATTCCTGAAAGTCAAATCAGGCTGTGGACTGACGTGACTCGGCTGGTTGGAAAGGCCTACTCCTGAAGGTTAAATCGGGATGTGGAGTGGTGTGACTCGACAGGCTGGAAAGGCCTATTCTGCACTGCATCTCTATAAATAAAAAAAGAAATACATCGTTTGTGTCAATGACCAATATATGTTCTGCCGAGCATTCTGGGTATGCTGTTTTGGTGGCCAAGTGTTCAGTCACACTTGCGGGCTGCCCCCTACACAACCTTGGGTGCGTTGGTTGTTAACACAAACTGCACATTTCACTATTTTTTGATGTATACATGATAAATAAATCTAAGTCTGAAATTTGAAGATCTGAGGATGTGCTGGGTGCAGCCACCTGCCACTGAGCTGACATAACACGTACTAACCCTGACCCAAAAGTTGTTGGAATATGGGAGGAATCCCATGCGGTCACGAGGAGAGAATGTACAAACTCCTTACAGACGGTAGTGGGAATTGGTGATCACTGGTGGTTTTCCTCTCCACTACTTATGCTGCTTGTATATCATGTCCAATGATGACAGGAGACTGTGTGGGAGGGTCTGTAAAGTGGAAACGCCGTTGCACTGGGGCAGTTGCGCTCTCTCAACCTTGGAAGTCGGGGTCTGATGGTTTGAGTAGTCATCACAAGCTGACGAACATGTTCTATAACCTTGATCATCCTTGGCAAACTTTTCTACAGAAGTGGTTTGCCATTGCCTTCTCTGGACAGTGTCTTTACAAGAAGGGTGACCCCAGCCATTATCAATACTCTTCAGAGATCGCCTCACTACAGGAAGAACATGGAAACCAAGGAAACCGGTGCAGAGGAAATTTACAAGGATGTTGCCTGGATTGGGGAGCATGCCTCATGAGAATAGGTTGAGTGAACTCGGCCTTTTTTTCTTAGAGCAACAGAGGATGAGAGGTAATCTGATAGAGGTGTACAAGATAATGAGAGGAATTGATCGTGTGAATAGTCAGAGGCTTTTTCCCAGGGCTGAAATAGCTAGCATGAGAAGGCATAGTTTTAAGGTGCTTCGAAGTAGGTACAGAGGAGATGTCAGGGGTAAGTTTTTTATTGAGAGAGTAGTGAGTGTGTGGAATGGGCTGCCGGCAACAGTGGTGGAGGTGGAAACGATAGGGTCTTTTAAGAGACTCCTGGACAGGTACATGGAGCTCAGAAAAATAGAGGGCTATGGGTAAGCCTAAGTAGTTCTAAGGTAAGGACATGTTGGTCACAGCTTTATGGGCCGAAGGGCCTGTATTGTGCTGTAGGTTTTCTATGTTTCTATTGTCTGCCTGGTGTCAGTGGTATCATAACTAGTACATGTGATATGCACCAGCTGCTCATATGACCATTCACCACCTGAACCTAAAGCTTCATATTACCCTGATCAGGGGATAGGCAGGTGTTACACCTTGCCCAAGGGTGGCCTGCAGGCTAACTGAAGGAAGGAGCATCTTGCACATCCTTTGGTAGAGACGTATCTCCACCCCACCACCCAGTTATTGTGCTATATCTCCAAATTAAAATGAAATGAAATTGTTTCTGCTCCTGGGCATCGGTGTTTCCATACTAGACCATGGTGAGATTCTTCAGGGACATGATCTCATACAGATGGGACTATATGACATAGGTAGAAAAGGGGAGGAGATCCTGAAGAGAGAATTCAGGGAATTAAGTAGGAAGCTGAAAAGCAGGACGTCTAGGGTAGTAATCTTAGGATTGCTGCCTGCGTCATGTGCTAGCAAGTGCAAGAATAGCAGGATCAGGTGTATTAATGTGTGGCTGAGTGACTGGTGTAGGGGGCAGGGATTCAGATACCTGGATCATTGGGGCCTCTTCTGGGGGAGGTACGACCTGTACAAAAAGGACGGGTTACACCTGAACCCAAACGGGTCCAATATCCTAGCGGGCACATTTAATAGAGCTGTTAGGGAGGGTTTAAACTACTTTGGCAGGGGGATGGGAACTGGAGCGATAGGATTCAGGAAGGGGAAAGCAGAAATAAATCAAAGATAGCGTGCAACAGAGATTATAGAAAGAACAGGCAGGAAATGAGGCACAATCTCAGCCAGTGGCATGAGTTACGGGGCAATAGAGGCATGATGCAGTTAAATCAGAAAGCAACAAATACTGGACCGAGAGTGTTGTATTTGAATGCACGCAGCATAAGGAATAAAACGAACAATCTTGAAATTCAGCTACAGATTGGTAAATATGACGTTGTGGCCATCTCTGAAACTTGTCTAAATGATGGCTGCCACTGGCAGCTGAACATCCAAGGATATATGGTGTATTGGAAAGATAGGTCAATAGGCAGAGGGGATGGTGTGGCTCTGTGTATAAGCAATAATATTATATCGTTAGAAAGAGATGACGTCGGATTGGAAGGTGTAGAGTCTCCATGGGTTGAGTTAAGAAGTGGCAAGGATAAAAGTACCCTACTGGCAGTTGTATACAGGCCTCAAAACAGCAGCCGGGATGTGGATTACAAATTACAGTAGGAGATTGAAAAGGCATGTCAGAAGGGCAGTGTTGAGGCTCTATAAGGTACTGGTAAGACCTCACTGTGTGAAGCTTTGGGCTCGTTATTTGAGAAAGGATGTACTGACGTTGGAGAGGGTTCAGAGAAGATTCACTAGAATGATTCTGGGAGTGAGAGGGTTAACATATGAGGAACGTTTGACCGCTCTTGGACTGTACTCCTTGGAGTTTAGAAGAATGAGGGGGGACCTCATAGAAACATTTTGAATGTTGAAAGGCATGGACAGAGTGGATGTGGCAAAGTTGTTTTCCATGGTGGGGGAGTCTAGTACGAGAAGGCATGACTTAAGGATTGAAGGGTGCCCATTCAGAACAGAGATGAGAAGAATTTTTTTTAGCCAGAGGGTGGTGAATCTGTGGAATTTGTTACCATGGGCAGCAGTGGAGACCAAATCATTGGGTATATTTAAGGCAGAGATAGATAGGTATCTGAGTAGCCAGGGCATCAAAGGTTATGGTGAGAAGGTGGGGGAGTGGGTCTAAATGGGAGAATGGATCAGCTCATGATAAAATGGCAGAGCAGATTCGATGGGCCGAATGGCCGACTTCTGTTCCTTTGTCTTATGGTCTTACAGTCATGATAATCATTGGGGATTTTAACTTTGGGAAAATGAGGCCAATACTGGACCTTGAGAGAGAATTTGTAGAATGTCTAAGGGATGTCTTTTTAGAACAGCTTGTTGTTGAGCCCACTAGGCTGTGCTAGATTGGGTGTTGTGCAATGATCCAGAGGTGATAAGAGAGCTAAGGTAAAGGAACCCTTAGGAGACAGTGATCACAATATGATCGAGTTCACATTGAAATTTGAGAGGGAAAAATAAAATCCATTGTGTCGGTACTTAAGTGGAATAAAGGAAATTACAATGGCATGATGGGGGAGCTGGCCGAAGTTGACTAGAAAGGGACATTTGCAGGAAGGACAGCAGAGCAGCAATGGCTGGAGTTTCTGTGAAAAATGAGGGATGTGCAGGACAGATAAATTCCAAATAAGAAGAAACTTTCAAAGTGAAGAAGGCCACTACTGTGGCTGTCAAGTGAAATCAAAGTAAAAGCAAAAGAGAGGGTTTACAAGGAAGCCAGAGCTAGTAGGAAGATAGAGGACTGGGAAGCTTTTAAAAACTTGCAGGAGGAAACTAAGAAAGTGTTTAGGAAGGAAAAGCTGAATTATGAAAGGAAACTGGTGACTAATAGCCAAGAAGATACTAAAAGCTTTTTTAAATATACTGTATAAAGGTAAAAAGGGAGTCAAAAGTAGATATAGGACCAATATAAAATGACGTTGGAGATAGTGTAATGAGAGATGCAGAGATGGCAGAGGAACTGAATGCATATTTTTTTTATCAGTCTTCACAGTGGGAGACGTCTGCAGTATACCGGATATTCAAGAGTGTCAGGGAAGTGAAGTTTGTGCAGTGAAAATTACAACTGAGAAGGTGCTCAGGAAGCTTAATGGGCTGAGGGTGGATAAATCTCCTGGACCTGATGGAATGCACCCTCGGGTTCTGAAGGAAGTAGCTGGAGAGATTGCGGAGGCATTAACGATGATCTTTCAAGAATCGATAGATTCTGGCATTGTACCGGATGACTGGAAAATTGAAAATGTTACTTCGCTATTTAAGAAGGGTGGGAAGCAGCAGAAAGGAAGCTATAGACCTGTTAGCCTGGCATCAGTGGTTGGGAAGTTGTTGGAATCAATTGTTAGGGATGAGATTACGGAGTACCTGGAGGCACATGACAAGATAGGCCAAAGCCAGCATGGTTTCCTGAAAGGAAAATCCTGCCTGACAAACCTACTGCAATTCCTTGAGGAAATTACAAGTAGGGTAGACAAAGGAGATGCAATAGATGTGGTGTACTTGGATTTTCAGAAGGCCTTTGACAAGGTGCTGCACATGAGGCTGTTTAACAAGATAAGATCCCATGGATTACAGGAAAGTTACTAGCGTAAGTGGAGCATTGACTGGTCAGCTGCTGGTTACCAGTGGAGTTCCACAGGGGTCAGAGTTGGGACTGCTGCTTTTTACGATGTATGTCAGTGATTTGGACTACGGTATTAATGGATTTATGGCTAAATTTGCCAATTATATAAAGTTAGGTGAAGGAGCGGGTAGTGTTGAGGAAACAGCAAGCCTGCAGAGAAACTTAGATAGTTTAGGGGAATGGGCAAAGAAGTGCCAAATGAAATACAATGATGGAAAGTGTATGGTCATGCACTTTGGTGGAAGAAATAAATGGGCAGACTATTGTTTAGATGGGGAGAGAAATCAAAATGCAGAGATGCAAAGGGACTTGGGAGTCCTTGTGCAAGATACCCTGAAAGTTAACCTCCAGATTAAGTCGGTGGTGAAGAAGGCAAATGCAATGTTGGCATTCATTTCTAGAGGTATAGAATATAAGAGCAGGGATGTGATGTTGAGGCTCTGTAAGGCACTCATGAGATCACAGTTCAAGTATTGTGTGCAGTTTTGGGCTCCTTATTTTAGAAAGGATATACTGACATTGGAGAGGGTTCAGAGAAGATTCACAAGAATGATTCCAGGAATGAAAGGGTTACCATATGAGGAACATCTGGCAACTCTTGGGCTGTATTCCCTGGAGTTCAGGAGAATGAGGGGGGATCTCAGAAATATTCTGAATGTTAAAAGGCCTGAACAGATTAAATATGGCTAAGTTATTTCCCATGGTAGGGTATTCTAGGACAAGAGGGCATGACTTCAGGATTGAAGGACGTCCATTTAGAACTGAGATGCAGAGGAATTACTTTAGTCAGAGGGTGGTAAATCTGGAATTTGTTGCCACAAGCAGCTGTGGAGGCCAAGTCATTGGGTGCATTTAAGGCAGAGATAGATAGGTTCTTGATTAGCCAGGACATCAAAGGGTATGGGGTGAAAGCAGGGGAGTGGGGATGACTGGATGAAGTGGATCAGCCTGTGATTGAATGGCAGGGCAGACTTGATGGGCTGAATGGCCTACTTCTGCTCCTATACCTTATGGTCTTATATGAACAGAAAATATTGGTCAGGCAGCATCTAAGGAGAGGGATCAGGCAGTTTATCATCAAGACCACCTCCCACCCGGAAGTGAGGGTCCCTGAGCAACAAGCATGTCTGATGAGAGTGGGCTGAGCGAGCTTTCCGTTCTGGAGTGAAAGGGCATGAGAGGTGACTTAACAGAGCAGTACAAGAGGGTTAGAGGCAGAAATGGAGTGCACACAGCCAAAGACTTTTAACCAGGGCAGAAATGGTTAATGCAAGTGGATTGGATAAGATGACTGAGGAAGACAGACAGACATACTTTATTGATCCCGAGGGAAATTGGGTTTCGTTACAGCCACACCAACCAAGAATAGTGAAGAAATATAGCAATATAAAACCATAAATAATTAAATAATAATAAGTTAATCATGCCAAGTGGAAATAAGTCCAGGACCAGCCTATTGGTTCAGGGTGTCTGACACTCTGAGGAAGGAGTTGTAAAGTTTGATGGCCACAGGTAGGAATGATTTCCTATGACGCTCAGTGTTACATCTCGGTGGAATGAGTCTCTGGCTGAATGTACTCCTGTGCCTAACCAGTACATTAAGGAGTAGATGGGAGACATTGTCCAAGATGGAATGCAACTTGGACAGCATCCTCTTTTCAGACACCACCGTCAGAGAGTCCAGTTCCACCCCCACAACATCACTGGCCTTACAATTGAGTTTGTTGATTCTTTTGGTGTCTGCTACCCTCAGCCTGCTGCCCCAGCACACAACAGCAAACATGATAGCAGTGGCCACCACAGCCTTGTAGAGCATCCTCAGCAACATATAGGAAGGAGGCAAGGTAGCATAGTAGTTAGCACAATACTTTACAGTACCAATGACCTGGGTTCATTTCCCATCGCTGCCCGTAAGGAGTGGGCAGAGATTAGTGTAGTGGTAGTACAACGCTTTACAGTACCAGCGACCCGGGTTCAATTTCTGCTGCTGCCTTTAAGGAGTTTGTACGCTGTCCCCATGACTGCATGGATTTCCTGCAGGTGCTCCAGTTTCCTCTCACAGTCTAAAGACGTACTGGTTGGTAGGTTAATTGGTCATTGTAAATTGTCCTGTGATTTGGCTTGGGTTAAATTGGGGGTAGCTGGACAGCACAGCTTGAAGGGCTGGAAGTACGTGTTCTGCGCGGTATCTATAAATAACTAAATACATATCAGAGGTAATTTTTTTTTGCACGGAAAGTGGTGGGTGTGTTGCTGGGGGTGGTGATAGAGGCAGGTATGTTAGAGACATTTAAGAGACTCTTAGGCACGTGGATGATAGAAAAATGGAGAGGTATGCAGAAGGGAAAGGTTAGATTGATCTTAGAGTATGTTATAAGGTTGGTACAGCATACTGTGCTGTTATGTTCTAATCCTTCCCACTGCTTTAATAGAATAACACCCACCCCCACTGGTTCCGTTCTGGTCCCATAGATCTGCTCAGGAGGAGATAAACGCTCCATTGACAGCGTCTACTTATCCTCTGGTGAGTGAACTATTGTGCTTAGTAATTGTTTTGCTGCATTCATAATTAATTTGTTCAGTCTACAAGCAGACGACGTGACAGCCCAACTCCATCAGGTCAATACTAATTGGGTGAAGCCTTTGCCGTGTCTCCCAGGTCAGATAATCCTGATGTTCTCTGACACTCCACGCTAACATCTGACATGCTACTTGGCTATGGATGTGACCTTGTGTGTGCGTGGTTGTGGCTTCCCTCCTCCTCTAACTCAATTCACTGACCTCATTGGGTGAAGAGTGCTTTGAAAGCAGTGGATGTGATGGAGTCATATTGAAATTGGCTTATTATTGTCACATGTACCGAGATACAGTGTAAAGCTTGTCTTGCATGCTGTTCATACAGACAGATTATTACACAGTGCATTGAGGTAGAACACGGTACAACAATAACAATGCTTCCAGCACCAATATAACACCCGCACATCTTTGGACTGTTGGACCAAAAGTGCATGCAGTACTCCTCACCAGTACCCTGAGCAGGGAGGTCATGCTGCAACTGTACAGAGTACTGGTGAAGCCGCACCTGGAGTACTGTGTGCAGTTCTGGTCTCTTTACTTGAGGAAGGATATACTGGCTTTGGAGGCAGTGCAGAGGAGGTTCACCAGGTTGATTCCAGAGATGAGGGGGTTAGACCATGAAGAGAGACTGAGTCACCTGGATCTGTGCTGGAACTCAGAAGATTGAGAGGCGATCTTATAGAAACATATACAATTATGAAAGGGGTAGGTAAGATAGAGGCAGGAAAGTTGATTCCACTGGAACTAGGGGACATTGTCTCAAGATTCAGGGAGTAGATTTAGGATGGAGATGAGGAGGAACTGCTTTTCCCAGGGAGTAGTGAATCTGTGGAATTCTCTGCCTATTGAAGCAGTGGAGGCTAAACAGTAAATATATTTAAGACAAGGTTGGATAGATTATTGCATAGTTGGTGAATTAAGGGTTATGGGGAAGAGGCAGGTAGGTGGAGATGAGTCCATGGCCAGCCATGATCTTAGTGAATAGTGGAGCAGGCTGGACGGGCCAGATGACCGACTCCTGCTCCGATTTCTTATGTTCTTATGGGAGGAAACCGGAGCACCCAGAGGAAACCCACTTGGTCACATGAAGGACATACAGACAGCGTGGTAAAGCGATCCCGCTAACTGCTATACCACAATCTTTGAAGAGTCTGTAGAAGAGGTTTGCAAGGTGTTCCATGTACAGGGATACAGTGAAAAGCTAGTCTTGCATACTGTTCATACATATCAGATCATGACACAGTGCCAGAATAAGCTAAAACAGTAACATCACAGGATAAAATGTATAAGCTACCGAGAAAGAGCGGTGCAGGTAAATGATAAAATGCAAAATCTCGCTCCCTGCTTTCGAAGGAAGGTCCCTGTGTACAAATAGTCTCCCCCCCCACCCCGCCTCCCGATGCTGTGCGCAGGTAGTGTCAGAGTCCTGGGTCTCGGGCAAGGTTTAATCGACCCGGTTTGTGGATTGGACTCTGAAGTTCACGTTATAATGTGTTTCTGGTTGTTCCTTTTTATGTTATTATTTTGGGTGAGTTTGAATCAGGGCGGCCTGTAGATAATGAACTCTGAGCTGTACTGAATATGTCTGGACACTTTCCATTTTATGTTTTATATTCTGTGCTTCTCACTTCTGATTTTTGTTGCCGTTTAGAAACATAGAAAACCTACAGCACAATACAGGCCCTTCGGCCACAAAGCTGTGCCGAATATGTCCCAACCTTAGAACTACCTAGGCCCTACCCACAGCCCTCATTTTTACACAAATTAGTTTTTCTTGGGAATGGGGGACTGGGTTTGATGTTTTTCTTTGAATGGCTTCCTTGTTCCTTGTTCCGTGGCTGTCTGTGGGACGAATCTCATGGTTGTATACTGCATACCTACTTCGCTAATAAATGTTCTTTATTAGACCAGAGACTAGAAGTCCATATCACAGAATTATAATTCTCCACTTTATTCCAAATTGCATAAAAATCACAACAGGAATAATAATGCAGACAAAAAGCAAAATAGTGAGGCAGTGAAATGCCCTAGATGACGGGGAGTGTGGTACCCACGATGAGGCTGGCTGAGTCTGTAATCCTCTGCGGCTTTATCCCATCCTGTACACTGGCCCCTCCCTACCAGACGGTGAAGCAGCCAGTTAGGATGCTCTCCACGGTACGTTTGTAGAAATGTGCTAGTCTTTTTGGTGACATACCAAATATCCTCAAACTCCTAACGAAATATATTTGTATAACTCTACGAATGAAGGGCCAGTTCAACTTCTACTAAGCTGAAAGTGACTGACCGATCCAGTCCTGTTCCGTCTCTCTCTGCTATTAATCCTTCTTGCCCTGTGAACAGCAACCCCTTCCCTTTTCATATTCATAGCCAATTCTCTTCTGAAGATCTGCCGTTCAATCTGTTTCCAGTCTCCTAACACCCAGCACTTTCCTTGCGGTAACAAGGGTGGATTGGATGACCTGACCAGTGAACAGCAGCAATCAATGTGGTGTACTGAATGAAAATGCAATAAGACAGATTGATCTGGGTCCTACCTCCAACACTAACTGACCCCGGGGGCACCGGTTCAAATACAGTTTGCAAAACTGTGCCTAGACTCTGATTTACCTGGGAGCGTTATTTCACATCCTCTCTGTCTCCTGGGGAGGTCAATTCTCTAAGCTCCCTGTCGGGGTTGTGGGTCTGCCTGCCTAGAATTTGTACACTGAACTGGTCCCAGGAGAGCCAGCCCATCAATCCAGAGTGGTGAGCTTGAATCTGACAAAGGCAGGCTTGGAATTTAAACACTATTCACTGAGTAAATGCAGGAATTTTGGCGAGAAGCTGTTGTCAGTAATGATGGTGGTGGAGTCAAAAATCTCACACAGATCTCTGGTGTCCTTCATGGGAGGAAACACCTATTCTTACCTATTCTGGGTCTATATGTGACTCCAGTCCATCCTTACCTGGTCTGGGTCTATATGTGACTCCAGTCCGTCCTTACCCAGTCTGGGTCTATATGTGACTCCAGTCCGTCCTCACCCGGTCTGGGTCTATATGTGACTCCAGTCCATCCTTACCCAGTCTGGGTCTATATGTGACTCCAGTCCGTCCTCACCCGGTCTGGGTCTATATGTGACTCCAGTCCATCCTTACCCGGTCTGGGTCTATATGTGACTCCAGTCTGTCCTTACCTGGTCTGGGTCTATATGTGACTCCAGTCCGTCCTTACCCGGTCTGGGTCTATATGTGACTCCAGTCCGTCCTTACCCGGTCTGGGTCTATATGTGACTCCAGTCCGTCCTCACCCAGTCTGGGTCTGTATGTGACTCCAGTCCGTCCTTATCCGGTCTGGGTCTATATGTGACTCCAGTCCATCCTTATCCGGTCTGGATCTATGTGAGACTCCAGTCCGTCCTCACCCAGTCTGGGTTTATGTGTGACTCCAGTCCGTCCTTACCTGGTCTGGGTCTATATGTGACTTCAGTCCGTCCTCACCCGGTCTGGGTCTCTATGTGAGTCACTTCTGGTAATTTAGTCAACAACCATGGAATGTTTCCTCTGGAGTGGAAGAGGGTGAGGGACAACCTGACAAAAAAGTTGTAAAATTATTAGAGCCAGTCGGTATCTTTGGAAATGTCCATTTCTCGAGGGCATGCATTGAAGGTGAGAGGGGAAAGTTCAAAGGGGATGTGCAGGGCAAGATTTTTTACACAGAGAGTAGTGGGTGACTGGAATGTGCTGCCAGGGGTTGTGGGATTCAGATATGATAGAAGCTGTTAGACAGACACGTGAATGTACAGGGAATTGGCTCCTTGTGTGTTATTCTGATTCTGGGATGGGGGAAGGGACTGAAGGCATTAGAGCTTCCAGCTTTTGTTTCCTTCTTGGATCCTATATCTTCTCTGGGAAGACAGAGACAGCACTCGAGGTCCAGCTCGAGCCCGGTAGCTGGGGCAATGAGTCATCTGCACGACCTGCTGCCCGGCAGTGCGGCCCACTGAGATGTTGGCTTAAAATTCAGGAGTACGGTGATGATACCATCAGGGAGTGATCCAGGGACACCAGGTAAGGCTCCTCTGGCCAAACAACTTGATGATATGAGTGTTCAGGGGAGGATATTGGATGTGGAACATAAAATGTAGAATATACATTCTTTTGCCCTTTCAGCCCACGATGTTGTGCCAACTTTTTAATCTACTCTAAGATCAATCAAACTCTTCCCTCCTACATAGCCCTCCATTTCTCTTTCACCCATGTGTCTGTCTAAGGGTCACTTAAGTGTCCCTAATGTTTCTGCTTCTACTACCACGCTGGCACCCAGCACTCTCTGACATCCCCTGCCCTATACTTTCCTCTGATCACCTTAAAGTTACCCCCCTCTTATATTTGCAGGTTGTTGGATGTTTGGTAGCCTAGCCCACTGGGGATAATGCTGATGGTTAGGGAGCCTCAAGGCTGAGTGGTCAATCTCAGCAATCCGTTCATTTTGAGAGGACTCAGTTCTCAGCATAGAATATCCAAACTCAGAGTAACACAGGTGTGCTGCAGTGTCCCAGGTCCCATTATCTGGTGACTGGAGAGGTTGTCCATTCCAAGACCAGCACTGACACAGCAGTATATGGGTGGAGCAGTGGGTAGTGCCTCAGAGACCTGGGTTCGATCCCCACCTCCAAAGTTTCCATGCTCTCTGTGTGACCACGTTTTCTCCTGGGCGCTCGAGTTCCCTCTCGTATCTCAGCGAGTTGTGGGGTTGTTGGATTACAGCAGGCCGGCATGGTAGTGTGCTGGTTAGCACAAAGCTTTACAGTACAGGCAACACGGGTTCAATTCCCACTGCTGACTCAATTGAATTGAATTGAATTAACTTTATTTCTTACCACCTCCATACATATGAGGAGTAAAAATCTTTACATTACTTCTATGTCTAAATGTGCAATGTGCAATTTATAGTAATTTGTAATAAATAGTGTATACAACAGGACAGTCAGTATAGCATAGAAATACAATTGTATCAGTGTAAATTAATCAGTCTGGTGGAAGAAGCTGTCCCAGAGCCTGTTGGTCCTGGCTTTTATGCTGTGGTACCGTTTCGCGAATGGTAGCAGCTAAAACAGTTTGTGGTTGGGGTGACTTAGGTCCCCAGTGATTCTTCGGGCCCTTTTTACACACCTGTTGTTGTAAATGTTCTGAATAGTGGGAAGTTCACCCAGCATATAGGGTGTGGGCGAGGGAGGAAATCAGTCAGGATTTGGTGGGAATGTGAGGAGTAAGGTGTGTTCCTGGCTGTCTGAGGAAGGTGTCACTGCTAGGCATGAGTCTGGGAAACACGCCAGAGGAAGTGAAACAAATGTCCTTGGGGGAACATACAGCAAAGAGCAATCATAATAAAATAAAGATTAGAATAGCTCTGGGCAGGAACCAGTCCGGTGTTAAACTATTCCATTGGAAAAGGGCCAGCTTCAGTGGGATAAGAACAGATATTGTCCCTGTAATAAATAAAAAAAACTCAAGCAAGGCTGAAATCAAATAATGAGATGTTGAGAGAAGATATTTCAGCAGCAGTCTCGTTGTATTCCCAGGAGAGAGAAGATAACTAGAAATACAGAATACAGAACAGAGCAGAGAGATAGAGAGTTTCCGGCAGGTGAGGAGCAGGCTGATCAAGTTCAAGCAGTGGGGCCCTCCGTTGGTCGGGCTCAACCCTGGATGTTGTGTCCCAGCTGTCTACATTGTTGGTGCAACACCGTCAGACATCGTTCAAAGTACATTTATGATATAAGTATGTAACACTTACCCAACAGGCTGGTATCTGTCTAGGGGAAAAAGAGATCCAGCCACTCACCAACCCCACCTCCCATACACGCAGGTGCTGTGAGAATCGCGTTTATGCCTCGCGCCCGCCAACAGTATCAAACCCACAACAAATACCGTTATGAAATACACTTTAAAGAGTTTACTAAAATTAAAAGAGTATTAGGCAATACTATATATATATATATACAAGAAAAAACAAAAGGCGCCAACTTATCAAAGTTCAGTCAGTTTAGTGCACATCGGTGGAGCTCATCCAGCGAACCATTCGACTCCTCGGTGGTCGTCCTCCCGAAACTCCCACTTCGGACTCCCCGGTGGTCGTCCGAGCGCACGTCCTCCTTCCTCGGCGTCTCCCTCCCGACTCCCCTCACACCCCCAGCCCGCGCAACCCCTCCCCCAAGTTCCCAGCCTCACAAAACACAATAACATTCCCCATTGATTAACAAATGAATACAATTACCATATCAGCCATTCTAAAGCGAAACAACGGCAAGAGAAACTTTTAACAGACAAAGAAGCATTCCTACTCGTAACAAACCAAAGAAGCCCTTTTTAATAACATACACAGGACATTGTATACTGTGAACAACCTTGAGATTCATCTCCATACAGGCAGCCACAAAACAAAGAAACCCAATAGAACCCGTTAAAAAAAAAATCAAATGCCTAATGTGCAAAAAAAACCAAATCATGCAAATAATGAAAGTAAACAAATAACATCCTGGCCCATCCCTGTCCTCTGGCCCAGCGCTTAAATCGGTCAAACAGAGGGTCATTGCTCACCCTCGGACCAGGGCCCTACCGTTTTGATACACTGTCAGACCCAGGAGCCACCACCTTGATTTGGCCAATAGCTGACCATTTCTATGAGGCCCAGCGCTTAGATCGGCCAAACAGAGGGTCATTGCTCACTCTCGGACCAGGGCCCTACCGTTTTGATACACTGTCAGACCCAGGAACCACTACTTTGATTTCAAGAGCCATGAGGTAATGTTGCAGCTCTATAAAACCCTGGTTAGACCACACTTTGAGCATTGTGTTCAGTTCTGGTCACCTCATTATAGGAAGGACATGGAAGCTTTATAGAGGGTGTACAGGAGATTTACCAGGATGTTGCCTGGATTAGGGAGTACGTCTCATGAGAAAAGCTAGGGCTTTTCTCTTTGGAGTGAAGGAAAATGAAAGATGATTTGATAGAGGTGTCAGAGATGATGAGGCATAAACTGAGTGGACATCTGGACTTTTTACCAGGGCAGAAATGGCTAATACAAGGAGGCATAACTTTAAGGTAATTGGAGAAACGTATTGGAGGTATGTCAGAGATAGTTATTTTGCACTAAGAGTGGTGGCTTTGTGGAACATCCTGCCAGGGGTGGTGGTAGAGGCAGATACATTGGGGACATTTAAGAGACTCTCAGGCACGTTGATGATAGAAAAATGGAGAGTTATGCAGGAGGGATGGGTTAGATTGATCTAGGACTAAGCTAAAAACTCGGCAGACTATCATGGGCCAAAGTGCCTGTATTGTGCTGTACTTTTGTTCTAACAGGACACGCTTCTCCTGGACACTTGATATCATCCCCTAGATGCTAGACAGATAAAGCCAGTGTGAACATCTCCAAGGTCGATATATCTGACTGATTTAAAAGCATTTATTGATGCAGACAGGGAAGTGTGGTGAATGTGGACTTTCAAAAGTAATGCAATGAGTTGTGTAAAACTGATAATGTAGTTATCAAGGAAGAAAAGTTGCAGAATATGTGGTTTCTCGAAGGGTAGAGTTGAGTTTTAGTCTGTTCTGCAACCACTATTTGTCTTTGATGTTAATAATTTGGATCAGAGTGTTCAGGACACAATTTCTGAATCCACAGATGATCCAGAAAGTGAAGGTACAATGAACTATGAGATGGACAGTGAGATGGACTTTAAGGCAGACTATGAGGTTGAACTATGAAGTGGACTATGAGGTGGACTATGGGCTATACAATGAGATGGACGATGAGGTGGATTTGAGGTGGACTATGCGATGGACAATGAGGTGGACTATGAGATGGATATGAGGTGGACTATGAGATGGACGATGAGGTGGAACTTTGAGATGGATATGAGGTGGACTATGAGGTGAATGATGACCAGCTGAAGAGCGGACAGAGGAATGACAAATGGAAGTTAATTCGGAGAAGTGTGAGCTGTTCAATTCTGGGAAATCACATGACGGGAGAATCTTCACAGTGAACCTGTGTGTCCTGGGGATTGTCAAAAGCTCTCTTTGAGTCCTAATCCAGTGTGACGCTACATTCTGGGAATTATTGATCTGTGTTCCCAGATCCCTCTGTTCTACCACCCACCGTGTAAATCCTACCCTGGTCTGTCCTCCCAAAGTGCAACACCCTCACACTTGTCTGTATTAAATTCCACCTGCAATTTTTCCAGCTGGTCCAGATCTCAGTGCAAGCTTTGATAGGCAAAGTTTTATTGTCAGAGACGGGGTGTAAATACCGTGAAAATGAGCTTTCTGTAACATCACAGTACATTACAAATACGACAAACACTAATTAACATAAATACAAATTAACATAAATTATGCATAACTTATGCAACAAAACAAAACATAATAACTTTAATACAAAGTGTGAAGAGAAATGCAGCTCGAGGTAGTGTTGGGGTTTTTCATATGGGTTTAAGATCCTGATGGCAGAGGGGAAGGAGCTGGTGTTGATCCTTGAGGTTTGGTTTCTCAGGTGGGTCCTGAGGACAGCATTGAGAAGAGGGCACGGCCCAGATGACGAGAGTCCCTGATGGTGGATGTGACCTTCTTGAGACATTGCCTCTTGCAGATGTTCCTCGATGGTGGGGAGAGCTGTCCCAGAGGTACATTCCTGTGCATTGAAGCCTCCATACCAGGCTGTGATACGACCAGTCAGAACACTCTCTAATGTACATCTGCGGAAGTTCTTCACAGACCTTGATGACATTCCAATCTCCTTAAACTTCCAAGAAATTAGAGACTCTGGCGTCCCTTCTTCATGGTTGCGCCATTGTGCTGGGCCCGGGATAGATTCACTGAGATGTTAACAGCCAGGAAGTTGGTGTCTTTACTCTCTTTGGAGACTTGGCTTGTCTCTGAACACTCCAACAAACTTCAACAGATGTACTGCTGAAGGTATCCTGACAGATTGCGTCACGGCAATTTGAATTGCTGAAATGGTGGATTTAGCCCAATGTATCTTGGGCACATCCCTCTCCACCATCATTAGTATCTGCAGGTAGTGCTGCCTCGAGATCAATGTATGGGGAAGGCATAAATGCTGGTGGGCAGGATCAAGATCCTGCCTGATCCACTGGTGGTTGAATAGTAAGTTTTGCTTTGAACTGTTGTCTATGGACAGTGCAGTGGTTTGCCAACAGAACTGGCCCTGACATAGAACATAGAAATCTACAGCACATTACAGGCCCTTCAGCCTACAATGTTGTGCTGACCATGTAGCCTACTCTAGAAACTGCCTAGAATTTTCCTGGCGCATAGCCCTCGATTTTTCTGAGCTGCATGTACCTATCTAAGAGTCTCTTAAAACACCCTATTGTATCCACTTCCACCACCATCACTGGCAGTACATTCCACACACCCACCACTCTCTGTGTGAAAAACTTACCCCTGACATCCCCTTGGTACCCATTTCCAAGCACCTTAAAACTATGCCCCCTCGTGTTAGCCACTTCAGCCCTGGGGAAAAGGCTCTGGATATTCACACGATTAAAGCTGCTCATCATCTTATACAGCTAACGAGGACACACCTATGAAACAAGGATGCTTGTCAGAATGCTGTTTTTGGATTGAAGTTCAGCATTCAACACCGTTATCCCACAGACCGTGGTGAAAAAACTCCTACTCCGTGGTCTAAATACACCCCTGTGCAACTGCGTGACGGGCTTCCCAATGAACAGACCTCAGACAGTCAGGATTCACAACCACTCCTCCATCCCTATCACCCTCAACACGGGTGCCCCATCAGGCTGTGTGCTGGGTCCACTGCTGTAAACTCTGCTCGCACATAGCTGCACATCACCCAATCAACCACATTGTCAGGATCATCGACGACACGACTGTGATGGGGCTTATCACCAACGATGACGAGACGGCCGACAGGGAGGAGTTGGAAGAGCTCGAGGCTGGTGCCTCTTCTTTAATGTCAACAAGTCAAAGGAGATGGCTATCAACTTCCGGAGAGCTCGCTGCACTCACACTCCCCTTTACATCAGCAGCACAACAGCGGGAACTGCGAGCAAACTCCTGGGCGGTGCACTTGTCATTGTACCGTGGGCGCCAGTAACGTAGCAGTTAACGTGATTCCAGCTCAGGGCATTCAAGAGTTCAATTTCCGCACTGTTTTGTAAAGACTCTGTAGATCCTCCCTGTGGAATGCGTGAGTTTTCCTCGGGTGCTGCGCTTCCTTCCCACCGTACTGGGCAGGTTGGTTGCTCCTTGTAAATGGTCCCGTGATTAGGTTAGGGTTAATCAGGGTTGCGGGATGCTGGGGCGGAAGGTTCAAAGAGCCAGAAGGGAGGACTCCATTCTGTATCGCTAAATAAAACATAAAATACAAAGAATCAATCTTCTCGTACTCCCTGAACACATCCTACATGGTCAAAGAAAGCTCACCAACAACTCTACCTTTTGAGGAGACCGAAGAGAGCTGGACTATGCACACCCATCATTCTACAGAGCTGCAGTAGGGAGCACCCTGACAAACTGCATCACCGCATGGTGCGGACAGAAAGGCTCTGCAACGGGGAGTCAAACCTGCCCAACGCATCACCGGCACCAGCCCACCCACCATAAGGACACAGATACAGACAGGTGCCGGAAAAGGGCCAGTAACATCATGGATCCCACCCGCCCTGCTCACACTGTTTGTCCCTCTCCCATCAGGCTACAGAGCATCCACGACAGGACCACCAGACTCAAAAACCCACTAACTCCATCACTACTTTATTATTTTGCGACAGTCACTTTATACACAGCATAGCATCTCTTTATGAACACATGTTGTGCCCTAGCTGTCCAGATTCGCAAGCCTGGGCAGTATGATATGGAGAGCAAACTGTTGCCCGTGTGACAAGCTCCCCCTCTTCACGCAGCTGATGAACCCAAAGGGACAGCAGGGACCGACCCAGTTTGCCACCAGCGGCGTCGCAGGAGTTGTCACAGTGTTGAACTCACTGTAGAGCTGCCTTAGGGACTCCAGCTCTGAATTTTCCCTCGGAATTTACTCCTGAAGTCTTCCCCATGAGTGGGTATGGCCACAAGGCAGTGGAGGTTTGCGATCTCCCAGATGAGCTACCAACCACGGCTGATGAGACCCATCTGCCTGAAGCACGATTTATTATGAAGATGCAAGCAATCTATATTATATGAACTATCTTATTAATTTGTATTGATTGTGTTTATTATTGTTGTGTTCTTTATCTTTTGGGGTTTTTTCTTGCGCTGCATCAGATCCGGGGCAACAATTATTTTGTTCTCCTTTACACTTGTGTGAATATTGAAGCTGTGTGCCCATTCTCTGAGCTAGTTGTGGTGGGGGTGGCTCCAGTCAATGTGTCCCAAGGAGATTTTTGTGTTGGTTCAGTGCAGGGAGAGAAGGGGCCATGCATACTCACCTCAGTCTCAATCCACGTGGTCATCAGAGTGTTGCTGACGATTGTTGGTGAAGCACAATTCAACCCTTCATACATGAGCCAGCAGTCTGACACAGGCAATCAGACCCTGCCCTGTCATTTCACCACCTCTCCACAAGCTTCATCCTGAGGGGACTTCCTGACATCTGTGGATTCCGTTTGTTCCTCCTGTCCACAGAGAATCCCAAAATCCCTCCTGCTCTCCCGATGGCCAATTAGTGATCTTTCTCCAGGACGGGACCTCCCCTCCCCTGCTGAAGCTGACCTCCCCCTCCCCTTTCTTCAGGAGAAATGGGACCAACCCCACCCAGACAGCACTCATGCCAGCAGGAGGGCTCCTTTCTGCTGCAGGGACATTAAATTCTGTCCATGCCTTCCTCTCTCTGTGGTCAACACAATGGCCCAAGACCTGGGGTACCTGATAGGAACATGGTGAGAATGGAATAAAACCATAAGACCACAAGGTATAGGAGCAGATTTAACCCATTTGACCCATTAAGTCTGCTCTGCCATCTTATCACGGCTAGTCCAGTTTTCCTCTCAGCCCCAAAATCCTGCCTTCTCCCTGTATTCCTTCGTGTCCTGACTGATCAAGATTCTATCAACCTCTGCCTTACTGATAAGATAAAATAAAACTCTATTTATTCAGAGGAAGTTATTGTTGCAAGGTTGCTCAGTCACAAATATATACTTTAAAATATAAAATGTAAAATTTGAAGTAGAAAAGCATACAAAATTTTAATTAAAAAGTAATAGTTCAAAATACAGACCTGAATGAAACCATTTACTTATATACTTAAGGAGTAGGAGTTGTAGAGTCTTATAGCCACAGGGAGAAAGGATCTCCTTGGGTGTTCAGCGCTGCACCTCGGTAAAATCAGTCTGTTACTAAAATGTCTGGGTTAGGAGTTGCCAAGTTTAGGGATAAGTACCTGGATTAGGAGTTGCCAAGTGTATACTTTATTGTCACCAAACAATTGATACTAGAGCATACAATCATCACAGTGATATTTGTTTCTGCACTTCGTGCTCCCTGAAGTACAAATCAAAGTAAATATAATAAAAATTTAAATTAGAAATCATAATTAGAAAATAGAAAAGGGAGGGTAATGTTGTGCAAGTCTGGTCCAGATATTTGGAATGTACGGCCCAGATCCGGGTCAGGATCTGTTCAGCAGTCTTATCACAGTTGGAAAGAAGCTGTTCCCAAATCTGGCCGTACGAATCTTCATGCTCCTGAGCCTTCTCCTGGAGGGAAGTGGGACAAAAAGTTTGTTGGCTGTGTGGGTCTTGTCCTTGATTATCCTGGCAGCACTGCTCCGACAGCGTGTGGTGTAAAGTGAGTCCAAGGATGGAAGATTGGTTTGTGTGATGTGCTGGGCTATGTTCACGATCTTCTGCAGCTTCTTCTGGTCTTGGACAGGACAACTTCCATACCAGGTTCTGATGCACCCTAGAAGAATGCTTTCTACGGTGCACCTATAAAAATTAGTGAGGGTTTTATGGGACAGGCCAAATTTCTTCAGTTTTCTCAGGAAGTAAAGGCGCTGGTGGGCCTTCTTGACAGTGGACTCTGCTTGGTTAGATCAAGTCGGGTCATTTGTGATATTCACCCCGAGGAACTTAAAGCTTTTGACCTGTTCCACCTGCGCACCACCAATGTAGATGGGGTTGTGCGGTCTGCTACTCCTTCTGAAGTCAACAACCAATTCCTTCGTCTAACTGACATTGAGGGATAGGTTATTGTCTTCGCACCATGCCACCAGGTTTCTTAATTTCCTCTCCGTGCTCAGACTCATCATTACCCAAGATACGGCCTACAATTATGGTGTCATCAGCAAACTTATATATTGAGTTTGATGGAAACTTTGCTACACAATCATGGGTGTACAGTGAGTACAGCAGGGGGCTGAGTACACAGCCTTGTGGGGCACCGGTGCTCAGAGTGATTGTAGAGGTGAGCTTATCCCAGCTTTTTACAGCCTGGGTCCTGTCTGTGAGGAAGTTGAAGATCCAGCTGCAGATCTGAGTGCTAAGACCCAGGTTCCGGA
Organism: Hemitrygon akajei; assembly: GCF_048418815.1. Taxonomy (NCBI): domain Eukaryota; kingdom Metazoa; phylum Chordata; class Chondrichthyes; order Myliobatiformes; family Dasyatidae; genus Hemitrygon; species Hemitrygon akajei. The sequence goes on along the minus strand of NC_133151.1, from coordinate 13,295,300 downwards.
GCTTAGGAATCAGTTTATTTGGAATGATGGTATTAAAGGCAGAGCTGTAGTCGATGAAAAGGAGCCTTACATATGCGTCTTTATTCACCAGGTGTTCTGAGGAGGAATGTAGTGCCAGAGAGATGGCATCTGCCGTTGACCTGTTGCTCCGGTAGGTGAATTGCAAAGCGTCGAGGTTGACCGATAGGCTATGGTTGATGTGTGCCATAACCAATCGCTCGAAGCACTTCATAGCAATTGATGTTAGAGCCACAGGTCGATAGTCATTCAGGCACGCCACCTTGCTTTTCTTCGGCACCGGGATTATCGTTGCCTTCTTAAAACACGAGGGGATCTTAGACTGAAGCAGGGAGCAGTTGAAGATGTCAGTAAACACTCCAGCTAGCTCGCTTGCACAGGCCCAGAGAACCCGTCCCGGGACGCCATCTGGGCCTGTCGCCTTCCTTGGATTTACCTTCAGGAAGGCTCTTCTAACGTCTTCCTCGGTGACGATGAATCTTGATGCCAACAGGTCCGGTTCATCCAGAGGGGGCGGGATGCTCCTCTTCTGTTCGAATCTTGCGTAGAATATGTTAAGTTCGTCAGGAAGAGAAGCGCTACAGTTATTGATATTCCCAGCCTTTTCTTTGCGCCCAGTGATCTCATTTAGACTCTGCCATAGTCTACTGGCATCCCTCTGGTTAGCCTGGGCTTCCAACTTGGCTCGATATTGCCTCTTGGCGCCCTTAATGGCTTTCCGGAGTTCACGCCTGGATTCCATGTAGCGACTGGTATCTCTGGACCTAAAAGCCGCAGCTCTAGCCTTCAAAAGGAAATGGACCTCATAATTCATCCAAGGTTTGTTTCTGGTTAGGGAATACCCGGATCATCTTGCAAGACACACAGTCTTCTGTGCATTTCCAGATAAAGTCCATGACAGCTGAGGCATACTCATCGAAGTTAGCTGCCGAGTCCTTGAATACTAACCAGTCCACCGATTCAAAGCAGTCACGGAGGACCTTATCCATTTCCTCTGTCCAACGCGGCACTGCTTTTGACACCGTGACCTCCCGCTTCAGTTTCTGTTTGTAAGCTGGGAGGAGGAGTACTGCCTGATGGTCCAATTTTCCAAAGTGAGGTCGTTGGATGGAGCGGTAAGCATCCTTGACTGCTGTGTAGCAGTGGTCAAGTATATTTGGGCCTCTAGTGGAGCAGGAGACATGTTGGTATAACTTGTAGGGATAAGTGTCCAGATTAGGAATGGACAGGTGTAGTAGGGATAAGTGTCCGGATTAGGAATAGACAGGTGTAGGGATAAGTGTCCAGGTTAGGAATTGGCAGGTCTAGGGATAAGTGTCTGGGTTAGGAATGGACAGGTATAGGGATGTGTCTGGGTTAGGAATGGACAGGTGTAGGGATAAATGTCTGGGTTAGGAATGGACAGGTGTAGGGATAAATGTCTGGGTTAGGAATGGACAGCTGTAGGGGTAAATGTCTGGGTTAGGAATGGACAGGTGAAGGGATAAATGTCTGGATTAGGAATGGACAGGTGTAGGGGTAAATGTCTGGGTTAGGAATGCACAGGTGTAGGGGTAAATGTCTGGGTTAGGAATGGACAGGTGAAGGGATAAGTGCCCAGATTAGGAATTGGCAGGTCTAGGGATAAGTGTCTGGGTTAGGAATGGACAGGTATAGGGATGTGTCTGGGTTAGGAATGGACAGGTGTAGGGATAAATGTCTGGGTTAGGAATGGACAGGTGTAGGGATAAATGTCTGGGTTAGGAATGGACAGGTGAAGGGATGTGTCTGGGTTAGGAATGGACAGGTGTAGTAGTGATAAGTGTCCAGGTTAAGAATTGGCAGGTCTAGGGATAAGTGTCTGGGTTAGGAATGGACAGGTATAGGGATGTGTCTGGGTTAGGAATGGACAGGTGTAGGGATAAATGTCTGGGTTAGGAATGGACAGGTGTAGGGATAAATGTCTGGGTTAGGAATGGACAGGTGTAGGGGTAAATGTCTGGGTTAGGAATGGACAGGTGAAGGGATAAATGTCTGGATTAGGAATGGACAGGTGTAGGGATAAATGTCTGGGTTAGGAATGGACAGGTGTAGGGGTAAATGGGTTAGGAATGGACAGGTGAAGGGATAAATGTCTGGATTAGGAATGGACAGGTGTAGGGGTAAATGTCTGGGTTAGGAATGGACAGGTGTAGGGGTAAATGTCTGGGTTAGGAATGGACAGGTGTAGGGATAAATGTCTGGGTTAGGAATGGACAGGTGTAGGGGTAAATGTCTGGGTTAGGAATGGACAGGTGCAGGGATAAATGTCTGGGTTAGGAATGGACAGGTGTAGGGATAAATGTCTGGGTTAGGAATGGACAGGTGTAGGGATAAATGTCTGGGTTAGGAATGGACAGGTGAAGGGATGTGTCTGGGTAAGGAATGGACAGGTGTAGGGATAAATGTCTGGATTAGGAATGGACAGGTGTAGGGATAAATGTCTGGATTAGGAATGGACAGGTGTAGGGGTAAATGTCTGGGTTAGGAATGGACAGGTGTAGGGGTAAATGTCTGGGTTAGGAATGCACAGGTGTAGGGGTAAATGTCTGGGTTAGGAATGCACAGGTGTAGGGGTAAATGTCTGGGTTAGGAATGGACAGGTGAAGGGATAAGTGTCCAGATTAGGAATTGGCAGGTCTAGGGATTAGTGTCTGGGTTAAGAATGGACAGGTATAGGGATGTGTCTGGGTTAGGAATGGACAGGTGTAGGGATAAATGTCTGGGTTAGGAATGGACAGGTGTAGGGATAAATGTCTGGGTTAGGAATGGACAGGTGTAGGACTAAATGTCTGGGTTAGGAATGGACAGGTGAAGAGATAAATGTCTGGATTAGGAATGGACAGGTGTAGGGGTAAATGTCTGGGTTAGGAATGGACAGGTGTAGGGGTAAATGTCTGGGTTAGGAATGGACAGGTGAAGGGATAAATGTCTGGATTAGGAATGGACAGGTGTAGGGGTAAATGTCTGGGTTAGGAATGGACAGGTGTAGGGGTATATGTCTGGGTTAGGAATGGACAGGTGTAGGGATAAATGTCTGGGTTAGGAATGGACAGGTGTAGGGGTAAATGTCTGGATTAGGAATGGACAGGTGTAGGGGTAAATGGGTTAGGAATGGACAGGTGAAGGGATAAATGTCTGGATTAGGAATGGACAGGTGTAGGGGTAAATGTCTGGGTTAGGAATGGACAGGTGTAGGGATAAATGTCTGGGTTAGGAATGGACAGGTGTAGGGGTAAATGTCTGGGTTAGGAATGGACAGGTGTAGGGATAAATGTCTGGGTTAGGAATGGACAGGTGTAGGGATAAATGTCTGGGTTAGGAATGGACAGGTGAAGGGATGTGTCTGGGTTAGGAATGGACAGGTGTAGTAGGGATAAGTGTCCGGATTAGGAATAGACAGGTGTAGGGATAAGTGTCCAGGTTAAGAATTGGCAGGTCTAGGGATAAGTGTCTGGGTTAGGAATGGACAGGTATAGGGATGTGTCTGGGTTAGGAATGGACAGGTGTAGGGATAAATGTCTGGGTTAGGAATGGACAGGTGTAGGGATAAATGTCTGGGTTAGGAATGGACAGGTGTAGGGGTAAATGTCTGGGTTAGGAATGGACAGGTGAAGGGATAAATGTCTGGATTAGGAATGGACAGGTGTAGGGGTAAATGTCTGGGTTAGGAATGGACAGGTGTAGGGGTAAATGGGTTAGGAATGGACAGGTGAAGGGATAAATGTCTGGATTAGGAATGGACAGGTGTAGGGGTAAATGTCTGGGTTAGGAATGGACAGGTGTAGGGGTAAATGTCTGGGTTAGGAATGGACAGGTGTAGGGATAAATGTCTGGGTTAGGAATGGACAGGTGTAGGGGTAAATGTCTGGGTTAGGAATGGACAGGTGTAGGGATAAATGTCTGGGTTATGAATGGACAGGTGTAGGGATAAATGTCTGGGTTAGGAATGGACAGGTGAAGGGATGTGTCTGGGTTAGGAATGGACAGGTGTAGGGATAAATGTCTGGATTAGGAATGGACAGGTGTAGGGATAAATGTCTGGATTAGGAATGGACAGGTGTAGGGGTAAATGTCTGGGTTAGGAATGCACAGGTGTATGGGTAAATGTCTGGGTTAGGAATGGACAGGTGAAGGGATAAGTGTCCAGATTAGGAATTGGCAGGTCTAGGGATAAGTGTCTGGGTTAGGAATGGACAGGTATAGGGATGTGTCTGGGTTAGGAATGGACAGGTGTAGGGATAAATGTCTGGGTTAGGAATGGACAGGTGTAGGGGTAAATGTCTGGGTTAGGAATGGACAGGTGAAGGGATAAATGTCTGGATTAGGAATGGACAGGTGTAGGGGTAAATGTCTGGGTTAGGAATGGACAGGTGTAGGGGTAAATGTCTGGGTTAGGAATGGACAGGTGTAGGGATAAATGTCTGGGTTAGGAATGGACAGGTGTAGGGGTAAATGTCTGGGTTAGGAATGGACAGGTGAAGGGATAAATGTCTGGATTAGGAATGGACAGGTGTAGGGGTAAATGTCTGGGTTAGGAATGGACAGGTGTAGGGGTAAATGGGTTAGGAATGGACAGGTGAAGGGATAAATGTCTGGATTAGGAATGGACAGGTGTAGGGGTAAATGTCTGGGTTAGGAATGGACAGGTGTAGGGGTAAATGTCTGGGTTAGGAATGGACAGGTGTAGGGATAAATATCTGGGTTAGGAATGGACAGGTGTAGGAGTAAATGTCTGGGTTAGGAATGGACAGGTGTAGGGATAAATGTCTGGGTTAGGAATGGACAGGTGTAGGGATAAATGTCTGGGTTAGGAATGGACAGGTGAAGGGATGTGTCTGGGTTAGGAATGGACAGGTGTAGGGATAAATGTCTGGATTAGGAATGGACAGGTGTAGGGATAAATGTCTGGGTTAGGAATGCACAGGTGTAGGGATAAATGTCTGGGTTAGGAATGGACAGGTGTAGGGGTAAATGTCTGGGTTAGGAATAGACAGGTGTAGGGATAAATGTCTGGGTTAGGAATGGACAGGTGTAGGGATAAATGTCTGGGTTAGGAATGGACAGGTGAAGGAATGTGTCTGGGTTAGGAATGGACAGGTGTAGGGATAAATGTCTGGATTAGGAATGGACAGGTGTAGGGATAAATGTCTGGATTAGGAATGGACAGGTGTAGGGGTAAATGTCTGGGTTAGGAATGGACAGGTGTAAGGGTAAATGTCTGGGTTAGGAATGCACAGGTGTAGGGGTAAATGTCTGGGTTAGGAATGCACAGGTGTAGGGGTAAATGTCTGGGTTAGGAATGGACAGGTGAAGGGATAAGTGTCCAGATTAGGAATTGGCAGGTCTAGGGATAAGTGTCTGGGTTAGGAATGGACAGGTATAGGAATGTGTCTGGGTTAGGAATGGACAGGTGTAGGGATAAATGTCTGGGTTAGGAATGGACAGATGTAGGGATAAATGTCTGGGTTAGGAATGGACAGGTGTAGGGGTAAATGTCTGGGTTAGGAATGGACAGGTGAAGGGATAAATGTCTGCATTACGAATGGACAGGTGTAGGGGTAAATGTCTGGGTTAGGAATGGACAGGTGTAGGGGTAAATGTCTGGGTTAGGAATGGACAGGTGAAGGGATATATGTCTGGATTAGGAATGGACAGGTGTAGGGGTAAATGTCTGGGTTAGGAATGGACAGGTGTAGGGGTAAATGTCTGGGTTAGGAATGGACAGGTGAAGGGATAAATGTCTGGATTACGAATGGACAGGTGTAGGGGTAAATGTCTGGGTTAGGAATGGACAGGTGAAGGGATAAATGTCTGGATTAGGAATGGACAGGTGTAGGGGTAAATGTCTGGGTTAGGAATGGACAGGTGTAGGGGTAAATGTCTGGGTTAGGAATGGACAGGTGTAGGGATAAATGTCTGTGTTAGGAATGGACAGGTGTAGGGGTAAATGTCTGGGTTAGGAATGGACAGGTGTAGGGGTAAATGTCTGGGTTAGGAATGCACAGGTGTAGGGGTAAATGTCTGGGTTAGGAATGCACAGGTGTAGGGGTAAATGTCTGGGTTAGGAATGGACAGGTGAAGGGATAAGTGTCCAGATTAGGAATTGACAGGTGTAGGAATAAGTGTCTGGGTTAGGAATTGTCAGGTATAGGGGTAAATGTTCGGATTAGGAACAGACAGATGTAGGGATAAGTGTCCAGATTTGGAATAGACAGTTGTAGGGATAAGTGTCCGGATTAGGAGTTGACAGTTCTCAGGATAAGTATCTGGGTTAGGAATTGTCAGGTATAGGTGTCAGGGTTGCTGGTGAACTAACATCTGGAGTCACACAGCACAAAACAAAGCTTTTGGCCCACCACTGCCGACTATCGGCCACTCTCCAAGCACCAAGAGGCAGATGAAATACAGTGTTTTGAAGCATGTGTTCATGCACTTTGTTAGAAGAAAAAGATGCACAGACTATTTTCTATGTCGAGAGAAATAACAAGAATCTGAGGTGCAAAGGGACTTGGGAATCCTCATGCATGATTCCCTAAAGGTCAATTCACAGGTTCAGTAGGTGGTGAGGAAGGCAAATGCGATGTCAATATTCATTTTGAGAGGACTAGAATGTAAAAGCAAGAAAGTAATGTTAAGGCTCTATATGGCACTGGTGGGACCTCACTTAAAGTATTGTGAGCAGGTTTGGGCCCCTTATCTAAGAAAGCATATGCAGACATTACAGAGTGTTCAAAGGGGTTTCATGAAAATGATTCCAGGGTCAAAAGACTTGTTATATGAGGAGCGTTTGATGGCTCTGGACCTGTAATTACTGGAATTCAGAAGAATGAGGGGGCGGATCTCATTGAAACCTATCAATGTTTAAGGGCCTCGATAAGAGTGGACGTGCAGAGAATGTTTCTTATAGTGGGGGAGTCTAGGACCAGAGGACGCATAGAGTGGATGTGGAGAGGATGTTTCCTGTAGTGGGGGAGTCTAGGACCAGAGGACACAGATAGAGTGGATGTGGAGGGGATGTTTCCTATAGTGGGGGAGTCTAGGACCAGAGGACACATAGAGTGGATGTGGAGAGGATGTTTCCTGTAGTGGGGGAGTCTAGGACCAGAGTACACATAGAGTGGATGTGGAGGGGATGTTTCCTATAGTGGGGGAGTCTAGGACCAGAGGACACATAGAGTGGATGTGGAGAGGATGTTTCCTGTAGTGGGGGAGTCTAGGACCAGAGAACACAAATAGAGTGGATGGGGAGAGGATGTTTGCTATAGTGGGGGAATCTAGGACCAGAGGACAGAGAGAGAGTGGATGTGGAGAGGATATTTCCTATGATGGGGGAATTTTAGGACCTGTATGATTGAATTCATACTGGAATTTGAGAGGGAAAAGCATGACTCACACGTATCTGTATCGCAATGGAATAAGGGGAATTACAGAGGCACGAGAGGGGAGCTTGCCCAGGCAGATTGGACACCTGGCAATTCCTAATCCAGACTCTGTTGTACCACAGCAGCCCGCCTTGCTGTTGCAACAAGCTACATTGCAACGGTTAATGCATCCTGGCTGCCTAGAGGCTCTGGGCCCATGCAGGCAGAAATTCAGGTTGCTCCTTTCTTCTGCCATGTGTTTATAGATCAACAGAAAAGATTTGCTGAACCATTTCTCAGGGAGACCGCTCCCGTTTAATGACTCCACTGGCTTACATCCAAGGCTCTTTTGTTGTAATGTATTTCTTGGAGTTCTCTCCAAGAACAGGCAATTGTCAGCTAATGTTATTCTTGCATTATTCATTTTTTTTGTATTTCAATTTCATTTTTTTGTGGCTTCCTTAATGAAATGGACTGCTACTGAGAGTGAAACTCTGGGGATTTTGCTCCTCAGTATTTCTGAACAGACTGAGAACGTCAGCGATCAGCAGACAGTGTCACAGAAGGAATCCACTGGAGTCATCACAGAAACCAAGGCCTCTGTGCTGGGGTCACTGTCACCTCCAGTGATGCTCCGACATGCCGGTGACTGAAGGGCATGACAGGGACTAGGTAGACAGTCATGGGGTGTCACGGAGATCAGGTTTCAATTTACACCGCTGTCTGCAAAGAGTTTGCACATTCTACCCGTGACCATGTGGGTTTCCTCCAGGTGCTGCGGTTTCCTTCCACAGTCCAAAGATGTACGGTTAGGGTTAGTGAGTTTTGGGCGTGCTCTGTTGGCCTCAGAAGTGTGGAGACAATTTGGATCAGCAAATGGATGGAAGTGGTGTGGAGGGCTATGTGGGTTAATGGGACTGGGCAGACTGATAGCTCAGCACAGACTAGATGGTCTGTCTTTGTGTTATAGTGCTCGATGGCTCTATTCTGAAGCTCAGCCCTCTAATTCTGACACCTCCAGCAGGGTCAGGCTCCTCAGAATCTCATCAGAAAATGAGACGACCTCTCGCTCCCCTGGTCATTAGAGTGAGCTCGCAGCCAGTTAGAGTTGTTGTGGTGTTTGGAGAGGGTGCAGAAGAGGGTTACCCAACGCTGACTGGATTGGAGAGGTTGGACAAACTTGGGTTGTTTTCTCTGGAGCCGAAGGGACTGAGGGAAGACCTGAAAGAGGTTTACAAAATTATGAGAGGCACGGATAGAGTAGACAGTCAGAGTCTTTTTCTCAGGATCGAAATGTCTAATGCTGGCCAGCATACATTGGACATGAAAGTGGTTAAGTTCATATAGGGCAAATTTTTTACACAGAGTGGTGGGTGTGTGGAATGTGCTGCCGAGGGTGGTAGTAGAGGCAGATACGATCGAGGTGTTTAAGAGGCTGTTAGACAGACACATGGATGTGCAGGGAATGGAGGGAGAGGGGCATTCATTGTTCAGGGAATGGAGGGAGAGGGACATTGTGCAGGGAATGGAGGGAGAGGGACATTGTGCAGGGAATGGAGGGAGAGGGACATTGTTCAGGGAATGGAGGGAGATGGACATTGTTCAGGGAATGGAGAGAGATGGACATTGTGTAGGCATTGTGTTAGCCCAGTAGAGCAGATTACAGGCCTCTCAGCCCATTGAGTTTGTACTGACCTTTTAAGATCAGTCTCACCCTTCCATCCTCCACAATCCTCTATTCTTATATCAACCATGAGCCAATCTAAGATCCTCATAAATGCCTCTAATACCCTAATGTCTACCACCACCCCTGCAAGGCGTTGCACACACCCACCACTCTGTGTTGAAAAAAAAATTCCCTTGTCATCCCCCCATACTTCCCTCAATCACATCAAATTAAGCCCCTTCATATTCGCCTTTTGCGTTCTGTGCTATAAGATCAATGTGTGTGTGAGGCAGTGGAACGATAGAACAAGAAAGGTTTCTGTTTGCCAGCTCATGAAGACTACATGGGGTCAGGAAGTGCTGGACTTCAGAAAGGGGAGGACAAGCTGCTGGATACTCGCAGAGCTGATACCCACCAACGCCTCCCCTCCCCAAGATGGAGCTCGGTGTAGCAACATCTTGGAAGTTGCAAAGAGCAGGAAGATGCAAACTGAGTCACACAGTGTTAAATTAGGGTTCTGTCAGAGAAACAGAGAGAGGGGTAGAGAGAGTTAGGGAGAGAGAGAGAGAGAGAAGGGGAGAAGGTAGAGTAAGAGAGAGAGGAAGGGAGAGAAAAACAGAGAACTCAGAGAAAGAATGAGAGAAGAGAGACATAGAGAGAGGAGGTGAGAGGGAATATGGAGAGAATAAGAGAAAGAGAGAGGAAAGAAGTGAAAGACAGAGAGAGAAAGGAAGACAGGCAGGCTGAGATAGGTAGAGAGAGAAAGAGAGAGGGAGGGAGGGGGGAAGATTATACCTTTGTTGGTATACATAAGCCACGACACAAACCTAAAGTAGATGAGGTTCCAGGATTGGTCCGTAAAAACTGAAAAACGGTGTGATTGTTAAGTTTATGATTGAAGATTAAAGATCAGCTTTATTTGCCACGTGTATGTCGAAACATACAATTAAGTGCTCATTTGTGTCAAATCAGATCAACAAGGATGTGCTGGGGGTAGCCAACAAGTGTAACCGCATTTTCAGTGCTAAGATAGCCCGCCCACAACTCACTAACCTGTACATCTTCAGACTATGGGAGGAAACCAGAACACCCGGAGGAAACTCACACATTCATGGGAAGTAGTTACAATCTCCTAACAGACAGTGGCGGGAATTGAACCTGAGTCATTGGCGCTGTAATAGTGTTGTGCTAACCACTACACTACTGTGCTATCCTGGATAATCTCACATTTCCTGCTTTCTGCCTCTCCAGGGGTTTCTGGGGAGGGATTGAGAAGTGGCTCACATTCTGACGGCACAGTCTCTCTCTCACCTCAGGCACGTGCGTCTGAAAGCAACTTGCCAAAGATTTGCAGAGTTGTATTATTTTATCTGCTTGAGGAGTTAAAACATTAGTCATCCTCTCTGAAAAATGTAATGATTTAGAATTGACTTATTGGGTCGGTTTGCTCGGTTGGAGAAGTCTGCTGAATGTCAACTGCAGAAGAGTACTCAGCAATCGTTTATCCCTGTCTCGGGGACGGCCTGAAGTCCGGAGGATGATGCTGTATTAACAGTTGTCAACTTTGCCTGTACAAGATAGAGCACTGACAGGCCCTTCAGCCCATCTGGTCCATTACAACCAGGATGGCTATGTAAGCCATTCCCATTTTCCTGTGTTTGGACCAGCTCCCTCTAAACCAGCGGCCCTTGACCTTTTCTATGCCATGGACCCCTACTATTAACAGGTTGGAACTCTGCTCTGCTGTTAATGCACCTGCCTCAGCCATTTCCCTGACAGCTCATGGACGACCTTCTGGCTGAAGAAGTTCCTTATTAAATCTCACCTTCAACTTGTGACCTCTGGTTTTATTTCATTTATAGGTACAGCGCAGAATAGACTCCCCTACCCTGGGGAAAAGATGGTGACCATTCACCTTATCCATGTCTCCTGTGATTTTATAAACCTTGGTCAGGCTGCTCCTCAGCCTCCTTCTCTCTGTAATGTTGGAGCTCTTTATGTGGGAGTTTGTGCATTCTCCCTGTGATTTTATAAACCTCGACCTCCTTCGCTCTGTAACATCAGAGCTCCTTTGTGCATTCTCCCTGTGACCGAGTGGGTTTCCACTACGTACAGGTGAGGGTTAGTGAGTTGTGGGCCTGTTCTGCTGGCATCAGAAGTGTGGTGACACTTGCAGGCTGCCTCAGCACAGTCCTTGCTGATTTGACTTGACGCAAACAACACTGTACATTTCAATGTTGCTCATTCGTTACGTGCTGTGTTGTATGATGTCATCATTATGTGCCATGTCATATGATGTAGGTGATCATGGTCTTTTCAGAACCATGACTGTTTGTGGCAAATTTTTCTACAGAAGTGATTTGCCATTGCCTTTTTCTGGGCAGTGTCTTTACTCTTCAGAGATTGTCTGCCTGGCGTGATGTGCATTGGCTCCTCATACGACATCCACCGCCTGCTCCCATGTCTTCACGTGACCCTGATTGGGGGGGGGGGGCAGTTAAGCAGGTGCTACACCTTGCCCAAGGGTGACATGATGTCTACCGGAGGGAGGGAGCGCCTTACGTCTCCTTTGGTAGAGATGTATCTCCACCCCGCCACCCAAATGTTTGAATGCACATGTGATAAATAAAGCTAATCTTTACCTGTAAAACGGTCTCAGCAAGGAGTTAAAGGTACCCAACACAGCTCTGGCACCAGCCTTGCCACTATCAAGGACATGCATGTGGAAAGGTGCCAGAAAAGGCCAGCAATATCATGAAGGATCTCACCCACCCTAATCATGGACTGTTTGTCCCACTCCCATGGACAATGGCTATGTAGTATCCACACCAGTACCACCAGACTCAAAAACAGTTACTTACCTCAAGGAGTGAGGCTGATCAACACTTCCACCCACTAACCCACCCCTCCACATCCCCAACCACCATTACATGTAAATATACCTTATGTACAGACACCCCGGTACCTCACGTCACTTTATGGACATACAATCATGTTACGTTTGTAAATTAAAACTTATGTATTTATATTTATTGCGACAGTATTGGTTGGAATGTTTGCAAAGCCTTAAATTCAAAACTTTAAGCTCTATCCGATATGGGTATCTATGGGCACCCTATCGAGAGGTTAGACTGTTTCCACCTATACTTCAATGACGGGTTCTTGTCTCTGCAATGAGGTCTAGCCTCCAATACCCACTGCTTGAGCGGTGTCCTCCCCTCCCCACCCCCCACCAAGGTGAAGATATTTCCAGCTGACAAAGTAGTTTAAACATAGTTTATTCTGTTTTAATGATAATGTTTAAATTTAGACAAACAGTTCTTGACACACATTTAGCACTTGCAGAGGATTTCTGATTTATAAAAGTTTTCTGAAATATAAAAGATTTACACACTACAAATCATTGCAAACACAAGCACAATTCTTATAACTGGGAGACCATATCAACGAGTTAGAGATGAACAAGTCATCCATTGCAAAAACTGAAGGCTGAGGAATGAATTCTAGTTCTTCTTACTGTCACACCATCAGTCTGTCATTCTCCTTGTCATTCCTAACAATCCTTGATGCTTTCCAATGCTTATTCTGTTTTTTTTACTGGATGACATCTTTGCATGTGATATTTTCCAGACACCTTTGTTGGTTTACAAGCTCTGAGGACAATGGTACAAATAACTTAGCTGTAGTTGCCTGTAATGTAGGCCATTTAACACTGCCCCATTGCCCCTGGGTTAATGTAGGCCAGTTAACATTGCCCCATTGCCCCTGGGTTAATGTAGGTCAATTAACATTGCCCCATTGCCCCTGGTTTACTGTAGGCCAATTAACATTGCCCCATTGTCTTTGCATTTGGGTAATGCAGACAAGAAGTTTCATGATCACTTTACTTGGCAATCCACATCTCTTAGCAGCCAGCCAGGTGTACTTTTAACTTCAAACTGATTATAATTTGCACGAAGAGCTGAAGACTGGTTCTTGTTTACAACAAAAAGCTGAGCAAGGAATATTTGTCACAGTACACACCCGACCGCACCAGCCTCCGGGGTTTAGGTGCTTCGGTTCTCCAGAGTGTGGCCAGCTGGCACTGTCCCTTTAAGGACTCTGGCCCACGCTGCTAATTGGCGGCTATGTTTTTTGCACCAAGATTTGGATATTTAAAGAGCACCTGAACTCAGGTTTGGTGCTGAATCATCAGTTAAGCCTTGGTTCAGTCTATGACTGTGTTTAGGAGTTCTGTCTTGTTTGGCGTCCAGTATCTAGTCAAGAAACCTGTCTCAACTTAATCTCAAAATCGTGTCTCAATTCCAGTCTCCGATACTCCACCATGGGGCCTTGCCATCCTTGCCTAGATCACAATATTGGTTCGAAGTTTAACTTTGTCACAAACGAATGGTGCTGTGCTGGAAAGCAATGAGCTGCTCAGGCTATGGAAAGGGAATAGGAATAACCACCACATTATTGTGTTCATTATGCTTATTGTGGTTTTTATTCTGCATCGGATCCAGAGTAGCTATCGTTTAGTTCTGCTTTACACTTGCGAACCGATGAATGATAATAAACAATCCTGAATCTCGAAAAGGGCAACACTTAATCGCAAACCAACACCATCACAGCTTCCCTTCCTCTGTGACTCTGTGAAAATGGGGGCTTTCAGGACATATCCTCCTACTCAAATCCTATTCCATCACTGTCCAGCTCCAGCATTTACCACCCACCCCCTAACTGCCCCTTGAGAATCTGCCCCAGTCTGTGTGGGGAAGGTGCTGTTAGGGAGGGAGTTCCATCCAGGGTTTAGACCCAGTGATGGTGAAGGAATTGCGCTAGATTTCCAATTTCCAAGGGTTTGGGAGGGGTTACTGGAGTGGCCTGGGTGAGTAACCATGGTGCATTTTGTAGACAGTACAGACTGCAGACACTGTGAGCCGGTGGTGGGAGAGGTGGGGGTTTGGGAGGGGCTGGGTCAGTAACCCCAGTGTGTATTGTTGATGGTACAGACTGCAGGCACTGTGAGACGGTGGTGGGAGAGGTGGGGGTTTGGGAGGGGCTGGGTCAGTAACCCCAGTGTGTATTGTAGACGGTAAAGACTGCAGACACTGTGAGCCGGTGGTGGGAGAGGTGGGGGTTTGGGAGGGGCTGAGTGGTCTGAGTGAGTAACCATGGTGCATTTTGTAGACGGTACAGACTGCAGACACCATACGCCAGTGGTGGGAGAGGTGGGGGTTTGGGAGGGGCTGGGTCAGTAACCCCAGTGTGTATTGTAGACGGTACAGACTGCAGACACCATGTGCCAGTGGTGGGAGAGGTGGGGGTTTGGGAGGGGCTGAGTGGCCTGGGTGAATAACCCCAGTGTGTATTGTAGACAGTGAACACTACAGCCACTCCTACGAGGTGGTGGGATCCAGGCTCAGCAGCAGAATTGCTTTCACATTCTGGCTGGCGCTTTGTAAAGAGTGTGAAATTTGCATTGACTACACTTCAATTGTGCTTCAGGGCTGAGAGGTCATTCAGAGAGCAGTTCAATGAACGAGGTGGGAGCTGACTAGGAATGTTTTTTGGTTACAACAACTTATTAACTTTTCAGCACACACAGAAGTGCTGGAGGAACTCAGCAAGTCAGACAGCATCTGTGGAAAAAAATGATTAGGCTGTATTTTGGGCTGAGACCCTTCATCAAGACTTTTCATCATAATTCCTGATGAAAGATCCTGCCTGAAACATTGATGGAGGGTTTATTCCCCTCCATAGATGCTGGCTGACCTGCTGAATTCCTCCAATATTGTTCTGGATTTCTAGCATCTGCAGAAAATCTTGTCTTTATGATTTTCTTTGTCTGCCTCCACCGAACTTTGTCTCTCAAATCCACCATTTTGTTCCACAAACTAAAAATGTTCAGAGTTTCACGCACAAGACACTGGAGGAACTCCATAGGCAGCTTATTTGGAGGGGAATTAACAGTCAACATTTCAGGCCGGGATTGGAAAGGAAGGAGGAAGTCACCAGAATAAGAAGATGGCAGAAGGGGTGGAGGACAAGCTAGGAGGTGATAAGTGGAACCAGGTCGATTGATGAAGTAAGAAGCTGAAAGGTGATAGGTGAAAGCAGGTCGATGGATGAAGTAAGAAGCTGGAAGGTGATAGGTGAAGCCAGGTGGTTAAATGAAGTAAGAAGCTCGGAGGTGATAGGTGAAAAATGTAAATGGCTGAAGAAGGATTCTGATAAGAGAAGAGACAAGACCAGGGGCAAGAGGGACAGAGGAGGGGCACCAGAGAGAGGTGATAGGCAGGTGAGGAGAAGAGAAGAAGTAAGAGAGGAGCCAGAGTGGACAATCTGCTGGGTGAGGTTGACAGTGATGCAGGTGGATGCTTCCCTGGTGTCATGGATTATTGATTACCTGACTGGCAGACCTCGGTAGGTGCACTTGCAACACTGTGTGTCAGACAGAGTGGTCAGCAGCTCTGGGGCTCCACAGGGGACTGTCCTGTCTCCCTTTCTCTTCACTATCTACACCTTGGACTTCAACTACAACACAGAGACTTGCCATCTTCAGAAGTTTTCTGATGACTCTTCCATAGTTGGATGTATCAGCAAGGGAGATGAGGCTGAGTACAGTGCTACGGTGGGAAATTTTGTCACATGGTGCGAGCAGAATCATCTGCAGCTTAATGTGTAAAAGACTAAGGAGCTGGTGGTGGACCTCAGGAGGGCTAAGGCACCGGTGACCCCTGTTTCCATCCAAGGGGTCAGTGTGGACATGGTGGAGGATTACATATACCTGGAGATACGAATTGACAATAAACTGGACCGGTCAAAGAACACTGAGGCTGTCTACAAGAAGGGTCAGAGCCGTCTCTATTTCTTGAGGAGACTGAGGTCCTTTAACATCTGCCGAACGATGCTGAGGATGTTCTATGAGTCTGTGGTGGCCAGTGCTATCATGTTTGCTGTTGTGTGCTGGGGCAGCAGGCTGAGGGTAGCAGACACCAACAGAATCAACAAACTCATTCGTAAGGCCAGTGATGTTGTGGGGGTGGAACTGGACTCTCTGACGGTGGTGTCTGAAAAGAGGATGCTGTCCAAGTTGCATGCCATCTTGGACAATGTCTCCCATCCACTCCATAATGTACTGGTTAGGCACAGGAGTACATTCAGCCAGAGACTCATTCCACCGAGATGCAACACTGAGCATCATAGGAAGTCATTCCTACCTGTGGCTATCAAACTTTACAACTCCTCCTTCAGAGTGTCAGACACCCTGAGACAATAGGCTGTTTCTGGACTTATTTCCACTTGGCACGATTAACTTATTATTATTTAATTATTTATGGTTTTTTATTGCTATATTTCTACACTATTCTTGGTTAGTGCGGCTGTAATGAAACCCAATTTCCCTCGGGATCGATAAAGTATGTATGTATGTCTGTCCGTCTGTCTGTAATAGAAGAAGAGGGATGGGAAAAGGAGAAAAACCCCAGAAGTTAGAGAAGTTGATGTTGACACCATCAGGCTGGAGGCTACCCAGAAGGAATATGAGATACTGCCTCTCCACTCTGAGAGTGGCTTCATTGTGGCAGTAGAGGAGGCCATGGACCAACAGGTGGGACTGGGAATGAGGACTGGAATTAAAATGGTTACAACATAGAACATAGAAATCTACAGCACATTACAGGCCCTTCAGCCCACAATGTTGTGCCAACCATGTAACCTACTCTAAAAACTGCCCAGAATTAACCTACCGCATAGCCTTCCATTTTTCTAAGCTCCATGTACCTATATAAGAGGCTCGTAAAAGACCCTATTGTATCTGCCTCTACCACTGTCGCTGGTAGTACATTCCACACACCCACTACTATCTGTGTGAAAAACATACCCCTGACATCCCCCTTGTACCTACTTCCAAGCATCCTAAAACTATACCCCTTCATGTTAGCCATTTCAAACCTGGGAAAATGCCTCTGGCTAGCCACACGATCAATGCCCCACATCATCCTATACACCTCTATCAGGCCATCTCTTCATCCTCCTTTGCTCCAAGGAGAAAAGGCCAAGTTCACTCAACCTATTCTCATAAGGTATGCCCTCCAATCCAGGCAACATCCTTGTAAATCTCCTCTGGTTGTCCACTGGAAAATCCTGCTCTTTGCAGATGGAGCAAAGGTGCTCAAGAGCATTCCCTCATACCAGTGTAGAGGAGGCTGCATCGGGAGCACTGGATACAGAAAATGACCCCAACAGATTTTCAGGCATTGCCTCACCTGGAAGGACTGTTGATGGCCCTGAGTGGAGGTTAATGGGCAGGTGTAGCTGCTTACAGGGATAAATGCCAGGAGGGAGATTAGTGGGGAGGGATGAGTGGATAAGGGAATCACAGAGAGCATGACCGGAGAGTGGGGGAGGTAAAGATGTGTTTGGTGGTATTTTTGGCCTCTCTTGTTCAGAGAGTCCAAGGAGCTGAGGTTGCTTCTGTTGCTTGATCTTTCATTACCTTTCATTCACAGTGGCCTCTTTCCTGTTAGAGGATGACCACTGATCTCAGAGAGACACACCAAGGAGAAATTCAGCGGTGAATGTGTTAATGGGCAGGGCTGTCTGAACTGCTAAGTCTCTGGCAGAGAGCCTTGTGCCACTTATACAGCTGAGTTGCCTCACCCAGAGTGAGAATTACAATTCAAGTCAGTTTATTTTCCTACACACAAGTGTATGTTTACACAGGTGCAGTGAAGACCCTGCTTGCTTTAGCATTCACTTCCAAAGGACTAGAATATAAAGCAGGGAGATAATGCTGAGACGTTATAAGGCACTGGTCAGACCACACCTGGAGTACAGTGAACGGTTTTGGATACCGTATTTAAGGAATTGAGCTGGTCAGGAAGGACTGATGAAGGGTCTCAGCTTGAAATGGTGCCTCTTTATTCCTCTCCAAAGATGCTGCCTGACCTTTTGAGTTCCACCAACATCTTGTGCATGTTACTTTGGATTTCCAATATGTGCAGAATCTCTTGTGTATATTATTATTTCTTGCTAAGGAAGGAAAAGTGTCCAAAGGAGATTCATAAGAATTATCCCAGGAATGAAAAGGTTAATGAACGAGGAGTATTTGATGCCTCTGGAATTTAGAAGAATGAGGGGGAATCCATTGAAATCTGTTGAATATCTTAAGGCCGAGATAGAGTGCATGTGGAAAGGATGTTTCCTATAGTGGGGCAGTCTAGAGCCAAGAGGGCACAACCTCGGAAGGTAGTCAATCTGTGGAATTGCCATGGACGGTTGTGGAAGTCAAGTCATTGAGTATATTTAAATTGCAGGTTGACAGGTTCTTGGTTTGTCAGGGTTTCAAAGGTTATGGAAAGAAGGCAGAATAAGGTTGAGAGGGATAATAAGTCAGTCATGATGTAACAATGGAACAGACTCAATGGGCTGAACAGCCTAATTTTTCTCCTATGTCTTAAGGTGTTATGAACTTATTGTCTAACCCATGGAATGGGAGAGATATAACTCTTCCTGAACCTGGTGGAGTGGGACTTCAGGTTTCTGTACATCCTGCCCAATGGGAGCTGTGAGAAGATGGCATGGCCCGGATGGTGGGGATCTTTGATGACGGACATTATCTTCTTGAGGCAGCTCCTCCTGGAGATACGACCGATGATGCGGAGGGATGTGCCTGTGATGTAATGGGCTGACTCCATGACTCTCCATAGCTTCTTACATTCCTCTACATTCGGGCTGCCGTTCCTAACCGAGATGCAACCAGACAGGATACTTTCAACAGCACATCTGTCGAAGTTTGTTAGAAAGTTTGGTGGCAAGCTAAACTTTGTTATCTCTTGAGTTGCTCCAGAGATTTGAGGGCAGGACTTAGACTTGATCCCCAGTACAGCCCAGAGGGAGGATCACCCTGTGCCCCCTTGGTTTAATTTAAGGTATCCTGAGGCTTTGCTTGAAGATATGTAGGGGACATTTCTCCAGGGCAGTGAGCCAACAGCACTTGAAACTCAGGGTTCTCTGTGTGCTGATGGCTGTAGGAGCTGGATATACATGGGTTTTTCAACATTCTACTGGGGTCAATCGTGGGCATTGTGTCCTCACTGTCTACATGATACACAAGCCAGGACAGTACAATATGGAGAGCTGTTGCCCATGTGGCAGGCTCCCCCTCTCCACAGCTGATGAACCAAAAGGAACAGCAGAGACCGATACAGTTTGGCACTAGTTGCATTGCAGGAGTTGCCAGTCAGTGTTGAACTTAATGTAGGACTGTCTTAGGGACTCCAGCTCCAGATTTTCCTCTCGGGGTTTACTCCCGAAGCCTTCCCCGTGAGTGGGTGCAGCTGCAAGGCAGCGAAGGTTTGAGATCAGTTTTCCTTCTCCGAGATGAGCTGCCAACCACGGCTGACGAGCCCCATCTGCCTGAAGTGACTGGTTTAAAGGTGCCTTTGTGCCTTCTCCTGTCAGTAGAAAGGGTTCCACCGGGCTTGGTAGCTAAGCTACACATGAAGGTCAAGAGCTGGACTTGGCTGTCAGAGGCTATTTGAGACACACATCATTGGGAGCATTTAATAGGTAGTGGGAGCTTGTCCCCACTCCATTCCACACACCACCCACCCTGGCTATAACAAGCTTAAGGAACCAGTACTGCTGCCTTACTACTCCAAAGGTGCAGGCTCAAACATGCCCTTTGTGTGTAGAATGCACACTCTAATTTGAGTATTCTTTGTATAAGTTTGCCTAGGCTGTATTTAATTTAGGGTTCCGAAAGTTGTGCCTCTGTGCCTGGGATGTTGCTGCAAGTAAGTTTTACATTGCACCTCTGTGCGCAGGCCAGAATTGTGAACTCGACTTTTGACTTTGACCGACTGGGTTCCCTCCCCCACCCCAACTGATGCGGGGGATTGGGGCGGGGTTAATCAGCCCCTGCGTGTGGGTGAGTGGTTAGAATCCGGGAATCGGGTTAATCTGCCCCTGTATGTGAGTGAGGGGTTAGAATTCAGGAGGGAGGGGGGGATAATCTGTCCCTGTGTGTGGGTAAGGGGTTAGAATCCAGGAGGAAGGGGGTTAATCAGCCCCTGTGTGTGGGTGAGGGGTTAGAATCCAGGAGGGAGGGTTTAATCAACCCCTGTGTGTTGGTGAGGGGTTAATTCCATCACCTACGTAGCACGTCTCCAATGCTTGGCAAAACAACATAAGGCATAGGAACAGAATTAGGCCATTTGAAACCATTGAGTCTGCTCCGCCATTTCATCATGACTGATCCATTTTCCCTCTCAGAATCTCTCCTCCTTCACATGCCCTGAACAATCAAGAATCTATCAACCTCTGCCTTAAATACACATAAAAATTTGGCCTCCACAGCTGCCTGTGGCAATGAATTCCACAGATTCACCACTCTCTGACTGAAGAAATTCCTCTTCGTCTCCGTTCTAGATGAACGTCCCTCTGCTCTGAAGCTGTGCCCTCTGGCCTTAGACTCCCCCGCAAAGGGAAACATCCTCTCCACATCCACTCAATCAAGGCCTTTCAACATTTGATAGTTTTCAATGAGGTCACCCCTCATTCTTCTAAATTCCAGCCATCAAAAGCTCATTGCACGATAAGCCTTTCATTCCCGGAGATATTTTCGTGAACCTCCTCTGGAACCTCACCAATGTCAGCCATCCTTACTTATATCAGGGGTCCAAAGGTGCTCAACAATACTGCAACATAGAGCACAAGGTGCCCGACCTTTCTCATTGACTGGAATGTGACTTTCAGATGTCCCAGGGTGTCAGAGGTGATACAGTAATCCATGATTTTTGAGGAACACACACAAAATACTGGAAGCACTCAGCAGTCAGGCTGTATATACATATAAATATAAATGTATATTTATCTGGTTGTGTTCTTACTAATTATTCTACATCTGTCTTTATATGTGTGGACTGGGTCACAAAGCTGTGGTTTTGCTGAGCGAGCACAGGTCCAGTCAACAGATGATCTTGGCTGCTGGGGGGGTTTGGACTACATTCATGCATATTCTGTGTTGAATTTTACTGATATTCTACTTGGGTTTGTTGACTTGTATGTGTGAGGACAGGAAATCAAGTCGCAGTGTCGACAGTGGGGGGGGGGGGGGGCGGGGTTAGGGGTTAGTGTTGGGACTCTTTTATTCCACGACTGTGTTCTTTAGTGTGACTGCTGGTAATGCATTTTGCACCTTGACCGCAGTAACCCTATCTCGTCTGCCTGCATTCATGTATGGTTAAATGACTATCAGACTTGAATGGAATTGAATCAAGTCGAGCATCTTTGGAGGGGAATAAACAGTTGCTGTTAGGCCAAGACCCTGCATCAGGGCTGGAAAGGAAGCGGGCAGGAGCTAGAATCATGTCCCTTGGCGATGGCAGATTGAGCCTTGTTGTGTGTGATTAAAGGTTGACTATTTGTCACATGTACGTTGAAACATATGGGTCAGTTGCATCAATAGACAATACAGTCTGAGGATGCGCTGGGGGCAGCCCACAAGTGTTATCACACGAACACAGCATTCCTGCAACTTACTAGCCCTACCCAGTATGTGTTTGGACTGTGGAAGGAAACCCACGCGGTCACGGGGAAAACATACAATCTCCCTACACGCAACAGTGGGAATTGTACCCTGGTCACTGGTGCAATAAAGAGTTACACTAACCACTACAGTACCTTGTGCCCTTGGAGCTCAAGCTGACTTGAGAGAAGGAGCCAATATTCCCGTCATTGGGAATCGGTGGAGTCAAGCTCCCTCGTTAAATTGTCCATGAGTGATGACCTCAGCAAAGTACAGGTTTTCTGAGAAGTCCTCTGCCTTTACATTTCTGCCTTCCCTCCGTGGGAAAACGGCTGCCTGCTGCATTCTATGGAAGTGTTCATTCTCAGTCACCCTGCTCCAGGAGAGACCTGGCTAAACTGGAGAGTGCAGGGAGATTTACGAATATGTTGCCTGGACTAGAGGGCTTGAGTTACAGGGAGAAATTGGACAGGGTAGGTCTTTATTCCGTAGAACACAGGAGAATGAGTGACGACCTTTTGGATATGAGAGGCACAGGTAAGGTGGAGAGCAACAGTCTTTTCCCCAGAGTAGGGGATTCCAAAACTATGGGGCTATAGATTTAGGATGAGGGAGGAAAGATGTAAAACAGACTTTTGAAGCATTAGACAGACAGACAGCGATACTTTATTGATCCCGAGGGAAATTGGGTTTCGTTACAGTAGCACCAACCAAGAATAGTGTAGAAATATAGCAATATAAAACCATAAATAATTAAATAATAATAAGTTAATCGTGCCAAGTGGAAATAAGTCCAGAAACAGCCTATTGTCTCAGGGTGTCTGACACTCTGAAGGAGGAGTTGTAAAGTTTGATGGCCACAGGCAGGAATGACTTCCTATGACGCTCAGTGTTGCATCTCGGTGGAATGAGTCTCTGGCTGAATGTACTCCTGTGCCTAACCAGTACATTATGGAGTGGATGGGAGTCATTGTCCAAGATGGCATGCAACTTGGACAGCATCTTCTTTTCAGACACCACCGTCAGAGAGTCCAGTTCCACCCCCACAACATCACTGGCCTTACGAATGAGTTTGTTGATTCTGTTGGTGTCTGCTACCCTCAGCCTGCTGCCCCAGCACACAACAGCAAACATGATAGCACTGGCCACCACAGACTCGTAGAACATCCTCAGCATAGTCTGGCAGATATTAAAGGACCTCAGTCTCCTCAGGAAGTAGAGACGGCTCTGACCCTTCTTGTAGACAGCCACGGTGTTCTAACCCTAACCCTTATTTTTCACATTCAGGAGTGGTGAGTGTACACAGCGAGCTGCCAGAGGACGTAGTTGAGGCAGGTACAATTGTATCGTTGAAGAAGCATGGAGGGGTGGGACTCAGACCAATATGGGGCCAAACACAGGAAATAGATGGGTGGTCAGCATGGTCTGGTTGGGCCAAAGGGCCTGTGCCTTGGCTGTATTTCTCTGTGACTCTGTTGGAGTGTTTCAGAACACAGAGCATAGAACAGTACAGCACAGAAACAGACCCTTCGATCCACAGTGTTATACTGAACCAATTAACTTAGTAATCAAATTGCTAGCCTATCCCTTCTGCCTGTACAATGTCCATATTCTTCCATTTCCTTCACATTCACGTGCCTGTCTCAACGTATCTTACGTAAAAATCTCTAACATATCAGCCTCCTCCACCCCACCCCCGACAGCTCATTCCACACACCCTCCACTCTCTCTCTGTAAAAAGCATGCCCTCACATCTCCTTTGAAATGCATGTGTATTAGACATTTCAACCCTGGGAAAAAGATACTGCCTGTCTACTCTGTCTATGCCTCTCATAATCTTGTAAACCTCTGTCAGATCACCTCTCAGCCTCTGGTACCCCAGAGAAAACAACCCAAGTGTGTCCAGCCTCTCATGATAGCACATGCCCTCTAAACCAGGCAGCATCCTGGTAAACCTCTTCTGTAGCCTCTCCAAAGCCCCAACATCCTTCCTATAGTGGGGTGACCAGAACTGTGTGCAGTTCTCCAGATGCAGCCTACTTAGAGCTGCAACATAACTTCTTGACTTTTCAACTCAATGCCTCGCCGAATAAAAGGGTGAGATGAGGAGGAATTTCTTTAGCCAGAGAGTGGTGAATCTGTGGAATTCATTGCTACAGGCAGCTGTCATTATGTTTATTTAAGGCAGTGGTTAATAGATTCTTGATTGGTCAGGGCATGATGGGATACTGCGTGAAGGCAGGAGATTGGGGCTGAGAGGGAAATTGGATCAGCCATGATGAAATGGCCAAGCAGACTCGATAGGCCAAATGGCCTAATTCTGCTCCTATAATCTTATGCTCTTACAGTTAAATAAAAGTAAGCATCCATAAGCCTTCTAAATCACCTTATCCAGCTGTGTAGCCATTTTCAGGGAGCTATAAACTTGGAACCCAAGTTCCCTCTGCTTATCAACACTGTTAAGAATCTTGCCCTTAACACTGTACTGTCCATTTGCAGAGCATTTAACCAACCAAGTTGCAAGATTTCACACTCGGCCAGGTTAAACCCTGTCTGCGATTTCTATGCCCATATCTGCAAACAATCTATATCCACCTGTATTTGCTATCCACAACATTCCTGAGGCTCAGTGTACTAAAAGGAGCCATCAGCTGGCTGACCATCGAGGGCAGTTGGGTGACACCATCTCATCATAGTTGGCTTCTATGGGTAGGGGCAAGGAATTTGCTAAATTTTGCTGCATTCTTGCTCCAGTCGGAAGGGGGCGGCAAACTTGGAAACTCGAACCCTGAAGCAGATAATCCAAGGATGAGGAATGGCAAAAAAATGGAAGAGGAGTCTGTGCCAGATGTAATTGCCATTGTTAGAGGGAGCAGAGAAAACGCATCAGCATTATCATTTGTGGAAAAAATGAAAATATCTCGGAAGGCCGCCAAGGAAACACCATGCCTTCTCCAATCCATTATTGTTGCTTTGGATTGATTTAAATAATGCGCGATCATCTTTTATTCATTGGGAAACAATAAAGTTGGAATTAAATAATTCCTAATCGCTGAGTGTCAATGACCCATCCTCACACTTCCCCCCCCAACCCCCATAGCTCCAACTGCAGAGTGAGAGTGAGAAAAATCACTGCTCTTAATTGGAGAAAAAGAGATAAAGGTTTCACACTGCATTTGGCCGTGATTGACACAGAGCAAATTAGGAGTCCTGTGCTGTTGCAAACTTTCTCTTGTCTCTGACAGAACCTGCAGAGGGTGCTGGTACGGCACACCCCCTCGCTGAGCGAGATTGGTACCACACACTTTATTTCATTTATATCAGCTTTGCATGGAGGCGTGTGTCTGTGTGTGACTGTCTGTGTATGTGTGTGTGCGTGTGTGCACATTTGTGTGCATGAGTGTTTGCTGTGTCTGTGTATATGCATGTGCACAGACGTGCATGCAAATACATATAATTTCATGTGTGCAAATATGTTTCTGTGCATGTATGTGTGTACTTGTGTTATTCTGCATGTGTGCATATATTTGCTTCTGTGCAAACATAAGTGTGCACTTATCAAAGTTGATTCTTAAAGCTGTTTCTTGGAGTCTCTTATAAGACCCTATCGTATCCGCCTCCACCACCATTGCCAGCAGCCTATTCCACACACTCATCACTCTCTGTGTAAAAAAACTTACCTCTTACATCTCCTCTGTACCTACTTCCAAGCACCTTAAAACTGTGCCCTCTCTTGTTAGCCATTTCAGCTCTGGGAAAAAGCCTCTGACTATCCACACGATCAATGCCTCTCATAATCTTATACACCTCTATCAGGTTTGTTATCTACATGAGTCCATGTGTGTACAGTGGTAATGAAAAGCTTACTTACAGCAGCACCATAGGCACAGAGCATCAGATAAGTATGTTCACCAGGAAAATGCAAATATGATATAGAAACATAGAAAAACTACAGCACAATACAGGCCCTTCAGCCCACAATGCTGTGCCAAACATGTACTTACTTTAGAAATTACGTAGGGATCCCTGGTGTGCCTCAGAGTTCTGTTCTGCGGCCCTTACACTTCGTGATATTTATAAATGACCTGGATGAGGAAGTGTAGGGATGGATTAGTAAGTTTGCTGATGACACAAAGGTTGGAGGTGTTGTGAGTAGTGTGGAGGGCTGTCAGAGGTTACAGTGGGACTTTTATAGGATGCAAAACGAAGTGGCAGATGGAGTTCAACCCAGATAAGTGTGAGGTACTTCATTTTGATAGGTCAAATATAATGACAGAATATAGCATTAATAGTAAGACTCTTGGCAGTGTGGAGGATCAAAGGGATCTTGGGGTCCGAGACCATAGGGCGCTCAAAGCAGCTGCGCAGGTTGACTCTGTGATTAAGAAAACATACAGTGCATTGGCCTTCATCAATCGTGGGATTGAATTTAGGAGCCGAGAGGTAATGTTGCAGCTCTTTAGGGCCCTGGTCAGACCCCACTTGGAGTACTGTGCTCAGTTCTGGTCACCTCAGGAAGAATGTGGAAGCCATAGAAAGGGTACAGAGGAGATTTACAAGGATGTTGCCTGGATTGGGGAGCATGCCTTATGAGAATAGGTTGAGTGAACTCGGCCTTTTCTCCTTGGAGCAGCGGAAGATGAGAGGTGACCTGATAGAGGTGTATAAGATGATGAGAGGCATTGATCGTGTGGATAGTCAGAGGCTTTTTCCCAGGGCTGAAATGGTTGCCACAAGAGGACACAGGTTTAAGGTGCTGCGGAGTAGGTACAAAGGAGATGTCAGAGGTAAGTTTTTTACGCAGAGAGTGGGGAGTGCATAGAATGGGCTGCCGGCGATGGTGGTGGAGAGGGTCTTTTAAGAGACTTTTGGATAGGTACATGGAGCTTAGAAAAATAGAGGGCTATGGGTAACCCTAGTAATTTCTAAGGTAGGGACATGTTCGATACAACTTTGTGGGCCGAAGGGCCTGTATTACGCTGTAGGTTTTCTATGTTTCTATGTTTTACCCATACCCTCTATTTTTCTAAGCTTCATGTACCTATCCAGGAGTCTCTTAAAAGACTCCATTTTATCCACCTCCACCACTGTCGCTGACAGTCCATTCCAAGCCCTCACCACTCTCTGTGTAAAAAAAACTTACCCCTGACAGCTCCTCTGTACCTACTTCCAAGCACCTTAAAACTATGCCCTCTCATGCTAGCCATCTCAGCCCTGGGAAAAAGCCTCTGACTATCCACATGATCAATGCCTCTCATCATCTTGTACACCTCTATCAGGTCACCTCTCATCCTCCGTCACTTGGAGGAGAAAAGTCCAAGTTCACCCAACCTATTCTCATAAGGCAAGCTCCCCAATCCAGGCAACATCCTTGTAAATTTCCTCTGCACCCTTTCTGTGGTTTCCGTGTCCTTCCTGTAGTAAGGTGACCAGAGCTGAGCACAGTACTCCAACGAAGGTCTGACCAGAGTCCTATATAGCTGTAACATTACCTCCCGGCTCTTAAACTCAATCCCACAGTTAATGAAGGCCTTCTTAACTACAGAGTCAGCCTGCGCAACAGCTTTGAGTGTCCTATGGACTCTGACACCAAGATCCCCCGATCCTCCAGACTGCCAAGAGTCTTACTATTAATACTATATTCTGCGATCGTATTTACCTACCAAAGTGAACCACTTCACTCTTATCTGGGTTGAACTGCATCTGCAACTTCTCAGCTCAGTTTTGCATCCTATGAATGTCCCGTTATGACCTCTGACAGCCCTCCACACTATCCACAACACCCCCAACCTTTTTGTGATCAGCAAATTTACTAAACCATCCCTCCACTTCCTCATCCAGGTTATTTATAAAAATAACGAAAAGAAGGGGTCCCAGAACCCTGCGGCACACCACTGGTCACCAACCTCCATGCAGAAAATGACCCATCTACAACCACTCTTTGCCTTCTGTGGGCAAGTCAATTCTGGATTCACAAAGCAAGGTCCCCTTGGATCCCATATCTCCTTACTCTCTCAATAAGCCTTACATGGGGTACCTTGTCAAATGCCTTGCTGAAATCCATATACACTACATCAACTGCTCTACCTTCATCAATGTGTTTAGTCACATCCTCAAATAATCAAATTAGGCTCATAAGACACAATCTACCTTTGACAAAGCCATGCTGACTATTCCTAGTCATGTTATGCCTCTCCAAATGATCATAACTCCTGCCTCTCAGGATCTTTTCCATCAAATTATCGACCACTAAGTCTCACTGGTCTATAGTTTCCTGGGCTATCTCTACTCCCTTTCTTTAATAAGGGAACAACATCTGCAACCATCCAATCCACTGGAATCTCCCCCATCCCCATTGATGATGTAAAGATCATTGCCAGAGGCTCAAATATCTGCTCCCTCGCCTACCTGGGGTACATCTCGTCTGGTCCCGAAGACTTATCCAACTTGATGCTTTCCAAAAGCTCCAGCACATCCTGTTTCTTAATGTCTATATGGTCAAGTTTTTCAATCAGCTGTAAGTCATCCCTACAATCGCCGTTCCTTTTCCATAGTGAATACTGAAGCAAAGTATTCATTAAGTACCTCAGCTATCTCCTCCGGTTCCCTACACACTTTTCCACTGTCATACTTGATTGGTCCTATTCTCTCACATCTTATCCACTTGTTCTTCAACTACTAGTAGAATGCCTTAGGGTTTTCTTTAATCCTGCTCACTAAGGCCTTCTCATGGCCCCTTCTGGCTCCCCTAATTTCATTCTTTAGCTCCTTCCTGCTAGCCTTATAATCTTCTAGGTCTCTATTATTACCTAGTTTTTTTGAAACTTTTGTAAGCTTTTCTTCTTGACTAGATTTTCAACAGCCTTTGTGCACCACAGTTCCTACATCCTACCATCCTTTCCCTGTCTCATTGGAGCGTACCTATGCAGAACACCACGTAAATATCCCCTGAACATTTGTTACATTTCCCCGAGAACATCTGTTTCCAATTTATGTTCCAAGTTTCTGCCTGATAGCTTCTTATATGCCCTTACTCCAATTAAACACTTTCCTAACTTGTCTGTTCCTATCCATCTCCAATGCTGTGGTAAAGGAGAGAGAATTGTGATAACTATCTCCAAAATGCTCTCCCACTGAGAGATCTGACACCTGACCAGGTTAATTTCCCAATACTAGATCAAGTACAGCCTCTCCTCTTGCAGGTTTATCTACATATTGTGTCGAGAAACCTTCTCGAATATGCCTAACCAACTCCACCCCATCTAATCCCTTTGCTCTAGGGCGATGCCAATCAGTATTTGGGAAATTTAAATCTCCCATCACAATAACACAATAATCCAGATTCTGGATTCTTTGTCCAGAAGTCTGACTCACTGCCCCCTGCTCCAATCCCTCAGCCATGCATTTATCCTGCACCTCACTCTATTCCTATACTCACTATTGTGTGGCACAGACAGTAATCCCAATATCAATTATGCACAATTCTTACAGGAAATAACACAACTAGAATTTAAAAAAAACAATCCAGTTATGTGCAAAATTTGCATATATGTGTGTGTACATGCACAGATATCTGTGCATGTTTGGCTGTGTGTGTGTCTGACATTGTATATGAGTGTATGTCTGACAGTGTGTGTATTTGTGACTGAATCTGTGTGTGTGTATGTGTGTCTGTGACATTGTATATGAGTGTGTATTTGTGACTGTGTGTGTCTCTGACAGTGTGTGTATTTGTGACTGTGAATCTGTATGTGTGTATGCGTCTGTGTGTGTACGTCTGCCAGTGTGTATTGGTGACTGTGAATCTATGTGTCTGTATGTGTGTGTCTGTGTGCCTGTGTGTGTGAGAGAGACAGGGACCCATCTCCCTGTGGATGACAGAATAACATTACTGTAAAAATCAGGATTTTAACTTGTATTTTATTCGAGATGCAGCACAATAACAGGCCCTACCAGCCAATTACACCCATGTGACCAATTAACCGTATGTCTTTGGACTGTGGGAGGAAGCCTGAGCACCCGGAGGAAACCCACGCAGAGTCCTTACAGACAGCAGCAGGAACTGAACCTGGATCACAGGCATTGTAAATGGTTACACTAACCGTTACTCTACTATGCCGCCCCTTTGTCTGTGTCTCCAAAACACCCTGGAGTGCTGGGTACAGGGTTTCTTCCAGAGTGACATGTATGAATCCAAACACTCTCTCTCCACCAGCAAATAGCAAGGTAGACATTTAGATTCTCACCAGATGTGAAACATTTCCCATTTTAGCCTCTTCCCTTTCACCTCTTCTTTTAAAGCCTCCTCAAGCTTACTTGTGCCACTGTCCCCATCGAATTCTGGCCTAGCAGTACTCCTGAGTAATGCCGGACACTGCCTTTTTAAAGAGCTGATGTGGGAACAGGCAATCAACACTGATTACTGTGTGGCAATTCCAAGAGAGGAAGTCTGTCTTGTGTTTACGAGCCACAGGGTAAAGTTGCACCTCTATAAAACCCTGGTTAGACCACACTTTTGAAATAATATGTTCAGTTCTGGTCACCTCATTTGAGAGAGGATGTGGAGGCTTTAGAGAGGGTGCAGAGGAGATTTACCAGGATGCTGCCTGAAATAGAGAACACGTCGTATGAGGATAGGTTGAGTGAGTTAGGGCTTTTCTCTTTAGAGAGAAGGAGGATGAGAGGTGATTTGATAGAGGTATACAAGATGATAAGAGGCATAGAGTGGACAGTCAGAGACTTTTTCTCAGGGTAGAAACAGCTCGTACAAAGGGGCATAATTTTAAGGCAATTTGAGGAAAGTTTAGGGCAGGGGTGTCAAACTCATTTTAGGTCACGGGCCAGATTGAGCAAAATGCAGCTTCATGCGGGCTGGATCAGTCGGACGCGTGCGAACACAGCTTTTGTTGCCTCCGTTTTTTCAGCCTGCTCTCATGTGTCTCAGTCTCTGCTATAACTACAAAGTGTTTCACTTTACAAATTCCGTTTCTTATGAAGAAGACTGCCGAATAAACACTAAAAACCCTGAAAACCTGGTACCTGAATAAACTCAGCATTAGCCATATCATATGCCATAGGCGCTTCGATTACTGGGGCCAGCTTTAATAGTAATTAGATATTATTTCGCGGGCCAAAGATAATTCCACCGCGGGCTGGATTTGGCCCGCAGGCCTTGAGTTTGACATATATGGTTTAGGGGGATGTCAGAGTTAGGTTTTTTTTACACAGAGAGTGGTGGGTGCACAGAGGCAGATACATTCTGAGCATTTAAGAGACTCTTAGATAGGCTCATGGGTGAAAGACAAATGGAGGGCTATGTGGGAGAGAAGAGCAGCGCTCCAGCAAGGCAGGGAATGAGTTTTGTGTCTCTGGTGTGAGATGAGAGAGGGGTAGGTGTCTCCCCTCCCTCCAGTGCTCTCCTGGGGAGCCACACGAGGGGTTTCAGCCATGCAGGCGGCTCAGCATACAGATGAACACCTGACTGACACTGGTACCGGGCAACAGTCCAGACTCTCACCCCCGGTTTGAATTTGAAAAGAGTCCCTTTGTGAAATCCAAGGGAATTAGCACAAAAAAACATTTCTGTAAATTGTGATTGGGAAACGAATCACATCCAGTTTCCAGAGAGGGAAAAAAAAGAGCAATTAGCTGAAATCTGAAGTGACTGAGACAATCGATCGTCAGTAATGGGAAAACTGGGCGAAACGTGTTCAGTTGCAAATTGTTGAGAATGGTTCAGTGATCCCCCGATATTCACTCCTCCATCCAGTGCTGTGGCGTTGAATTCACTCCCAGGGCAAGTGAGCTAAACAAGAAAAGAACAAGTTCCAGCTTGTGCTGATAATTGGACCAAGCGGGAGTAACAAGGGAACGAGTTGGGCCGCCTCATAGTCTTGCCTTGGGGTGGTTGAGGGTGCGGGGAGTGTGTAAGGATTTTAAAGGTTTGTTTTTCTTTGTCATGTCTATGTTGAAACATCAGAAAACACATTGAAGTAAATGATTTGCATCAAATTAGCGAAGATTGTGCTGGGGGCAGCCCGCAAGGGTTGCCATGTTTGTGGTGCCAACACAGCATGCCCACAGCTCACAGACCCTAACCCTTTCTGCTTTGGAATGTGGGAGGAAAGCAGAGTAAGGAATGTCACTCCCCCCCCCCGGTGGATCTGATGACGATCTGATCTGATCCGATCCGATCCAGGCTGAAGGAAATGATATGTTAAAAGTGGTGGTCACTGCTGTGCATGCTCCTATCAAGCCCGGTGTTTATCACCAATCCATGTTTGCCCCTTGAGAATGTGGGGGTGAACCTCCTTGAGTCATGGGAGATGTCTCTGTCATCCCTGCTGAGCTCAGAGCCAGGGTATCTGTCCTTGGTCTTCACACTGACCAAGATGCCCATCCCATTTTTCTACATCTCCCGAAACCTTTCCCCTCTATATGTGCTTGTCCAAGTGTCTGTTAAACGTTGTTAATGTACCTGCTTCAGCCAATTCATCAGGCACTCCTTCCATATACGGACCACCCTCTGGGTAAAGAAGTTGCCTTTCAATTTCCTCTTAAATTTCTCCCCTTTCCCCTTAAACCTGTGCCTACTGGTTCTTAATTCCCCAACCTGGGAGAAAAGACTGTTCACATTCACCCTATCTACACCCCTCATGCTATATTCACCTCTATAAAATCACCCCTCAGTCTCCTACACCCTATCTGTGTTGCTCATGGTTCTATACACCTCTATAAGGTCACCCCTCAGTCTCCTACAACCTATCTGTGTCCCGCCAATAGTAACAGGGACATCTAGGAGCAGATAGGGAGCCAGATTCTGGAAAGGTGTAATAATAACAGGGTTGTCACGGTGGGAGATTTTAGTTTCCCAAATTTCAATTGGCATCTCCCTAGAGCAAAGGGTTTAGATGGGGTGGAGTTTGTTAGGTGAGTTCAGGAAGGTTTTTTGATGCAGTATGTAGATAAGCCTACAAGAGGAGAGGCTGTACTTGATCTGGTATTGGGAAATGAACCTGGTCAGGTGTCAGGGCTCTCAGTAGGAGAGCATTTTGGAGATAGTGATCACAATTCTCTCTCCTTTACCACAATATTGGAGATGGATAAGAACAGACAAGTTAGGAAAGCGTTTAATTGGAGTAAGGGCATATATGAAGCTATCAGGCAGAAACTTGGAAGCATAAATTGGAAACAGATATTCTCAGGGAAATGTACGGAAGAAATGTGGCAAATGTACAGGGGATATTTGCATGGTGTTCTGCATAGGTACGTTCCAATCAGACAGAGAAAGGATGATAGGGTTCAGGAACCGTGGTGCACAAAGTCTGTTGTAAATCTAGTCAAGAAGAAAAGAAAAGCTTACGAAAGGTTCAAAAAACTAGGTAATGATAGAGATCTAGAGGATTATAAGGCGAGCAGGAAGGAGCTTAAGAAAGAAATTAGGAGAGCCAGAAGGCCTTTGACAAGATGTCACACATGAGGCTGCTAAACAAGATAAGAGCCCATGGAATTACGGGAAAGTTACATACATGGATAGAGCATTGGTTGATTGGCAGGAAACAGTGGGAATAAAGGGATCCCATTCTGGTTGGCTGCTGGTTACCAGTGGTATTCCACAGGATTCCGTGTTGAAGCTGCTTCTTTTTACATTGTATATCAACAATTTAGATTATGGAATAGATGGCTTTGTGGCTAAATTTACTCATGATACAAAGATAAGTGGAGGGGCCAGTAGTGCTGAGGAAACAGAGAATCTGCAGAGAGACTTGGATAGATTGGGGGAATGGGCCAAGAAGTGGCAAATGAATTATAATGTTGGAAAATGTATGGTCATGCACTTTGGTAGAAGAAGTAAACGGGCAGACTATTATTTACATGGGGAGAGAATTCAAAGTTCTAAGATGCAACGGGACTTGGGAATCCTCGTGCAGGATACCCTTAAGGTTAACCTCCAGGTTGAGTCGGTGGTGAAGAAGGTGAATGCAATGTTGGCATTCATTTCTAGAGGAATAGAGTATAGGAGCAGGGATGTGATGTTGAGGCTCTATAAGGCACTGGTAAGATCTCACTTGGAATATTGTGTGTAGTTTTGGGCTCCTTATTTAAGAAAGGATGTGCTGACATTGGAAAGGGTTCAGAGAAGATTCACTAGAATGATTCCGGGAATGAGAGGGTTAACATATGAGGAACATTTGACCGCTCTTGGACTGTAATCCTTGGAGTTTAGAAGAATGAGGGGGAACCTCATAGAAACATTTCAAATGTTGAAAGGCATGAACAGAGTGGATGTGACAAAGTTGTTTCCCATGGTGGGGGAGTCTAGTACGAGAGGACATGACTTGAGGGTTGCAGGGCGCCCATTCAGACCAGAGATGCGAAAAAACTTTTTTAGCCAGAGGGTGGTGAATCTATGGAATTTGTTGCCACGGGTGGCAGTGGAGGCCAAGTCATTGGGTGTATTTAAGGCAGAGATTGATAGGTATCTGAGTAGTCAGGGCATCAAAGGATATGGTGAGAAGGCGGGGGAATGGGACTAAAGGGGAGATTGGATCAGCTCATGATGAAATGGCGGAGCAGACTCGATGGGCCGAATGGCCGACTTCTGCTCCTTTGTCTTATGGTCTTATGGGCCATGAGGAGGCCTTGGCGGATGGGGTTAAGGAAAACCCGAAGGCATTCTACAAGTATGTGAAGAGCATGAGGATAATATGTGAGAGAACAGGACCATCAAGTGTGACAGTGGAAAAGTGTGTATGGAACCGGAGGAGATAGCAAAGGTATTTAACAAGTACTTTGCTTGAATATTCACTAAGGCAAAAGATCTTGGCAATTGTAGGGATGACTTACAGCGGACTGAAAAGCTTGAGCATGCAGATATTAAGAAAGAGGATGTGCAGGAACTTTTGGAAAGCATCAAGTTGAATAAGTCACCAGGACCAGACAAGATGTACCCCAGCCTATTGTGAGAGGCGAGGGAGGAGATTGCTGAGCCTCTGGTGATGATCTTTGCATCATCAATGGGGACGGGAGAGGTTCCGGAGGATTGGAGGTTTCCGGATGTTGTTTCATTATTCAAGAAAGGGAGTAGAGATAGCCCGGGGAAGTATAGACCAGTGAGTCTTACTTCAGTGGTTGGTAAGTTGATGGAGAAGATCCTGAGAGGCAGGATTTAGGAACATTTGAAGAGGCATAATATGATAAGGAATAGTCAGCATGGCTTTGTGAAAAGGAGGTCATATCTTATGAGCCTGATTGAATTTTTTGAGGATGTGACTAAACACATTGATAAAGGTAGGGCATTTGATGTAGTGTATAAGGCATTTGATAAGGTAGCCCATGCAAGGCATATTGAGAAAGTAAGGAGGCATGGGATCCAAGGGGGCATTGCTTTGTGGATCCAAAACTGACTTGCCCACAGAAGGCAAAGAGTGGTTGTAGGCAGGTCATATTCTGCATGGAAGGTGTTCACGAGTTCCTTAGGGATCTGTTCTGGGTCCCCTACTCTTTGTGATTTTTTATAAATGACCTGGATGAGGAAGTGGAGTGATGGGTTAGTAAATTTACTGATGACACAAATGTTGAGGGTGTTGTGGATAGTATGGAGGGCCACCAGAGGTTACAGCAGGACATTGATAGGATGCAAAACTGGGCTGAGAAGTTGCAGATGGAGTTCAACCCAGATAAATGTGAGGTGGCTCATTTTGATAGGTCAAGTATAATGACAGAATATAGTATTAATGGTAAGACTCTTGGCAGTGTGGAGGATCAGAGGGATCTTGGAGTCCGAGTCCATAGGACACTCAAAGCAGCTGCGCAGGTTGATTCTGTGGTTAAGAAAACATACGGTGCGTTGGCCTTCATCAATCATGGGATTGAGTTTAAGAACCGAGAGGTAATGTTACAGTTTTATAGGACCCTTGTCAGACCCCACTTGGTGTACTGTGCTCAGTTCTGGTTGCCTCACTATAGGAAGGATGTGGAAACCATAGAAAGGGTGCAGAGGAGATTTACAAGGATGTTGCCTGGATTGGTGAGCATGCCTTATGAGAATACGTTGAGTGAACTCAGTCTTTTCTCCTTGGAGCGACAGAGGATGAGAGGTGACTTGAAAGAGGTGTATAAGATGATGAGAGGCATTGACCATATGGATAGTCAGAGGCTTTTTCCCAGGACTGAAATGGCTAGCAGGAGAGGGCACAGTTTTAAGGTGTTTGGAAGTAGGTACAGAAGAGATGTTGGGTAAGTTTTTTACTCAGAGAGTGGTGAGTGTGTGGAATGGGCTGCCAGTAATGGTGGTGGAGGCGGATACGATAGGGTCTTTTAAGAGACTCCTGGACAGGTACATGGAGCTCAGAAAAATAGAGGGCTATGGGTAACCCTAGGTAATTTCTAAGGTAAGGACATATTCGGTACAGCTTTGTGGGCCGAAGGGCTTGTATTGTGCTGTAGGTTTCCTATGTTTCTATGTTTCTAAGATGGGTGACCCCTGCCATAATCAATATTCTACAGAGATTGTCTGCCTGGTGTCAATGGTCGCATAACCAGGACTTGTGATATTCACCAGCTGCTTGTACGACCATCCACCACCTGATCTTATGGTTTCACATGACCCTGATTGTGGGGCTAAGCAGGTGCAACACCTTACCCAGGGATGACCTGGAGGCCAGTGGTGGGACAGAGCATCTTATACTTCCTTTGGTGAGATGTATCTCCCACTGACCCCGCATCGGTTAAGATTGTGAGAGTCAACCAGAGTACCCGGGGAAACTCATACATTCACAGGGGTGAATGTATAAACTCCACACGCAGACAGTGCCGGAGGTCAAGATCGAACCCATTTCCCTGGGGCTGGGAAGCAAGTGGAATTGAGTTTATTGGCATATGCACAGGTATAGATGTAATGAAAAGCTTGCTTACTGCAGCATCGCAGGCACACAGGTACAGACAACACACAGAAAAGAAATTATACCATACAGTGAAAAGAGATCGTGCCGAATCTAGACCATAATAAATAATACAATCAGAGACAAGTCCATCGTGGTGCAAGAGGTGGTCTGGTCTGTAACATTCCATTAAAGAGGTAGTGATTATGGTTGTGCCGGTTGGTTCAAGAACCGAGTGGTTGAAGGGAAGTAATTGCTCCTGAACCTGGTGGTGTGGGACTTCAGACTTCTGTACCCCCTGCCTGATGGCCACTGTGAGATGATGGCTGAATTCTTCTCCTAGGTCTTATGGTCTAACCCATCCATCTTTGGAATGAGAGAGGTAACTGTTCCTGAACCTGCTGATTTGGGGCTTCAGGCTTCTGTATCTCCCACCCAATGGGAGCTGTGGGAAGATGGCATGGCCCGGATGGTGAGGATCTTTGATAATGGATGTTACCATCTTGAGGCAGTCCTTCTTGTAGACACGACCGATGGGGTGGGGAGGGATGTGTCTGTGACATACAGAGCAGAGTCCACTATTCTCCGCAGCTTCTAATGTTCCTGTGCTTTCAATTTGCCACACTAGACTGTGGTACAACCAGACAGAACACTTTCTGTTAGATGTTAGGGTGTTTAGTGACAAGCCAACCTTCTTTGAAGAAAGTAGAAATGTTGGTGTGACTTATTTCTGATTGATTCTGGGTGCTGGATTCCACCCCCACCACCTCATTGTGGGAGTGGAACAAGCTCTCAGAAATGTCAAAGTACATTTATTATCAAAGTATGTAGAAATTATACAACTTAAGATTCATCTTCTTACAGGCAGCCAGAAAACAAGAAACTGAAAGAATCCAATTAAAAAAAGACTAACGAACACCCAATGTACAGAACGAGGAAAAACTATACAAATCTTGCAAACAATAAAAGCAAGCAACCGCATTCAGAGTGAAAGAGAGTCTGTAGACATAGCCCTCTACTATCAGTGTCAGACAGGACTCGTTGTAACCGTGCAGCCGTGGCCTCTCCCTCTCTCTGTTCCACAATTACACACGACTCCAGGTTACAGATTCATATTTATCACGTGTACGTCCATGCATACAGTGAAATGTGTCATTTGCGTTAACAAATGACACACCCAAGGGTACACTGGGGGCAGCCCACAAGTGTCACCACACATTCCAGTGCCAATATAGCATACCTACAACAACAGCAAGCCCCCTTCCTTTTCCCAGCCTCCTACCCTCCCACTGACTCTCCCTTGCGCACACAAATAGATCTCCAACCTCAGTACCACCATGATTCCTTGCCACAGCACTGGGCTCAATGATGGATCCTCCAGTCTTGTGATGAACAATGAGTAGCTTCATACTTCCCTGCTTTGTCTAATTCCTATAGATTGTCGTGAACTGCTGTTAGATTTAATTAACTCCCAAGTCTTCACTTCTGCAGAAGGTATTGGCTGCTGATCGTTGGAACTATTAATCCATTTGCGCTGATTACTTAATCAACACAAATCCAAGCGAGCCACGGCTTAAAACCATTATCTTCCACTCCTCTATCCAAAGGGCGTCTGATCCACTTCCAGGGGTGTCTAACTGAGGAAAACCTGGCCTTTTTTTTAATCAGAGATTTCAGATTGCCCAGATAACTGTCAGAAAACATTTACCGGCCAATCAAATATTTCCTTGTGACGTGACATGGCCATGATGCCACAGACAGCATGGCAGTGACTGTTGGAGTACCCACGACTGGTTGAGAAGTAGATATTGGCACAGGGCTCCGAGGACAGGCTTGGACTGGCAGCACTGACATTTATAGAACATTACAGAACACTACACAACGTGGTGTCTACCCCCTTAATGATTCTGAGATCAAAATAACCCTTCCCTCCCACATAACCGTCCATTCTATCATATATATGCCTTTGTAAGAGTCCCTTAAATGTCCCTAATGTATCTGCCTCTACCACCACCTCTGACAGGACGTTCCACACACCCATCACTCGGACCCCCCCCCCCCCCCCTCCCATACTTCCCTCCCATCACCTCCAACAAGCGTTGCTGCCCTGGGAAAAAGTTTCCAACTAGCCACTCAATCTATGCCTCTAATAATTTTATGCACCTCCATCGAGTTGCTTATCAGTGAAAGTTAGTTGAGGATATTGAGGAAGACCATACTATGGGCTGAGGAAGAGCAATGTTGAGGAGTAAGAGCTTAGAGTCAAAGAGCCATAGAAAAGTTCAGCACTGGAAAAGGCCTTTTGACCCACCTAGTCTGTGCCTACTCCCATCAACCTGCACCAGGACCATAGTCCTCCAAATCCCTACCATCTATGTACCTATCCAAACTTCTCTTAAAAGTTGAAATTGAGCTGGCATGCACCACTTGTGCTGGCAGCCTATTCCACACTCTCACCACCCTCCGAGTGAAGAAGATCCCCCTCAGGTTCAACTTAAGCATCTCACTTTTCACCCTTAACCCACCCAACCTCAGTGGAAAAAACCTGCTTGCATTCACCCTATCTATACCCCTCAGAATTCGATAAAATCTTCCCTCCTTCCAAGGAACAAAGTCATAACCTAATCAATTTTTCCTTATAACTCAGGATCATGGGTGAGGTGTGAGGGGCCGAATACTCTACAATCAGAGTAATGTGTTGTATAGGAACAGGCCCTTCAGTCCATCTTGTTCATCCCAACCAAGGTTTACATCTAAGCCAGTCCCATGTGCCTGCATTTGGCAGACATCTCTCTAAACCTTTCCTATCCATGTACCTGTCCATATCCCTCTGAACCTTTCCTATCCGTGTACCTGTCCATATCCCTCTGAACCTTTCCTATCCGTGTACCTGTCCAAGTGTCTGTTAAATATTGTTATTGAACCTGCCTCAACCACGTCCTCTGGCAGCTCGTTCCATATACCCACCAGAAGTTGCCCCTAAGGTTCAATTATATCTTTTCTCTCACTGTGCCCTTTCGTTCTTTATTCCCCTCCCCTGGGGTAAAGACTACCCATCTACACCGCCTCTGCTCCTTCATGTTATAGATCTCTGCAAAGCTGTCACTCACTCTCCCATGTTCCAGTGAGAACAGACTGTATCCCCAGCCTGTCTGATCCTTCCTTTTAGCTACAGATCTCCAATGTAGGCAGTGTCCTGGGGAATCTCCTTTGCTCTCCCTCGATTACTACCCCATTCCCTCGTGTGGGGTGGGGACCATCCCCCTCTGCTGCTCCAGATGTTTTACCGGTCCAAAAGAGAGCCAAAGTGGACAAACAGCAGGAAACAGGCCTTTTGACCCAACTCTTAATGCTAACCACTTGGCAAATATCATTCTCAGTTCCAGCCCCTGGCCTGTACACTTCCAGGCTGGAGTGTTTCACATTCCAGAAAGGCTTTCAGAAGCTGGTGATTGGTCCCAGCAAAGGGAACATTTCCATTCACAGTGACAGGAAGGGGTTAATTCACCCAAGAAGACTCTGCTGGAAGAGAGATTCCTTCTCCTGTGTGATCAGAGGAGTTCCACTCCAGAATCCCAGAGCACTGGACATCTAGCATGGAAATTGGTTGGTTGGGGGGAGGTGGGAGTATGGGGAAGGGGGGAATCTACCTGAAGGGTGAGATGTTGTTAGATCCCAAGGCTGATACCAGGAGGTGGAGCCATTGAGGCACTCCGGTAGAATTCCTGTCGCCGGACGGAGAGGGGAGTGTGACACAAACACTCACAGACACACAGGCAGATAGACACACACACACACACACACTCACACTGACACTCTCACACAGACACACACACACACACACACACACACTCACTCACACAGACATACACACACACACACACACACACACACACACACACACACACACACACACACACACACACACACACACACACACACACACAGCTGCAGCACATTGGCCATGCAGGGACACTGCTCCCTGCCCCCGCCCGGTGCCAGACCCTGAACACCTCCGCTCCAATGACAGCAGCTACTGATCTCCCAGTAATAACTGCACTCAGCACTTCACTGGCCATAATAGAGAGGTTCATTAATATAATATTGACCCTAAACATCTCAATTAATTGTCTAAAATATAACAGTAAATAATATTACAAATTCAGCTCTTCCCTGGCAGTCTCTCTAGCTCCCTCTCTCGCTTCTGGCACATCCTGTTTATTGAGCTTTCTCCCAGCAAGAGTCTGAGTTTAAGAGTGTGTGTGTGTGTGTGTGTGTGTGTGTGTGTGTGTGTGTGTGTGTGTGTGTGTGTGTGTGTGTGTGTGTGTGTGTGTGTCTGTGTCTGTGTGAGTGTGTGTGTGTGTGTGTGTGTGTGTCTGTGTGAGTGAGTGTGTGTGTGTGTGTTTGTCCAGTTTCAAATTTGGATGGTTACTGGGAGGGTAGGGATAAGCAGAGCTATGGCCCAGTGCAGGTCGATAGGAGTAGGCAGTTTAAATGGCTCAGCACAGACTCGATGGGCTGAAGGTCTTTTTTCTGTGCTATACTTCTCTATGACTATATGTCAGATGTCACCTGTTTTAGGATTGCTTGCAAAGGTGGGAGAAAGATTCATTTAAAATTATTGTCAGACACCCCAAGGCAGCCAGAGACTTTACAATGATGGTGCGTGCACTACACTCCTGTTGTCCCTACATGGTAGAGATGAGGTGAACCACCCACACCCAGAGGGTGGAGAATCCTTGGAATTCTCTATTAGGAAGCTCCGTCTACAAGAAAGAGACGGGGTGAGTTTTGCATGTGAGGGATTTGGGTTTTGTCTGGATTCTGCAGGTGCTGAAAGTCCAGAGTAACACACACACAAAACTGGAGGAACTGAACAGGCCTACGGAGAGGGCACAGGGATGATGTTTTGAGCCGAGACCTTTCATCAGGACTGGAATGGAAGGGGACAGAAACCAGAATAAGAAAGTGGGGGGAGGGGAAGGAGAACAAGCTGGCAGGTGATAGGTGAGACCAGGTGAGGGGGAACGTGGGTGGGTGGGGAGAGGGGGGGGGATGAAGTGAGACACTGGGAGGTGATAGATGGTAGATGTAAAGGGCCAAAGAGAAGGAATCTGATAGGAGAGGAGAGTGTCCATTGGGAAAAAGCAGTGGTGGAGGGGCACCAGTGGGAGGTGATGAGCAAGTGAGAATGAGAGGGGAAGCAGAATGGGGAATGGGATGAGATAGAAATGACCGGAATTTAGATAAATTGATGTTCATGACATGAAATTGGTGGCTACCCAGACAGAATATGAGGTGCTACCACTCCAACCTGAGAATGCTTGATCATGGCAGTAGAGGAGGACATGTCGAAAGGGGGATGGGTGGTAGAATTAAAATGGGTGAGCACCAGGAAATCCCACCTTTGAGGTCAGCCGGAGTCAGGGTGTAAGGTTAGGGTAAGACGTGCTGAGGGAAATGTGATCTCACAGAACAAGAAAGGAGTTTAAACCTCTGTCCTCATGAGCAGATTGCAAGTGTTCAGGAACTTTTGTCGTAGAGTCATAGAATTATAGAGCGTTACAGAACAGAAACAGGCCATTCAGCCCATCTGGTCTGTGCCAAACTACTATTCTGTCTAGTCCTAAGAATCTGCATCTGGACCATAGCCCTCCAATATGGTCTCAATATCAGCCCTGGGCTACTGGGAGGTCCATTTTGCTCTCTGATGGAGTTCCATGGGAGTTGACACTCATTTCGGATGTCAGATGTGACCTTGTGTCATCTAACAGAACTCCACACTTCTGCCTTGTTCACTAGCTCATTACACTCAGATCACTGAAGGAGATTCTGTGATTGGTTGGAAGCACACAGACTAGAGATTGGAGAGCAAATAAATTAGGTAATCCTGGCAAAAGCCTCGCACAGGTATGAGGAGCAGGGTGGACTTGCACTGCCCTGTCAGTCAGCTCTGGTCCCTTGCTCTTACTCACCCCCCCCCCCCCCCCACCCCAGTCCCATTACCATTGGGAGCCATGCCACAGTTGTCCGTCAGTCCTAGGGGAGAATTCATTCCCCAACCCTCTGCACCCCTCCCTCCTCAGGTTCCGAGTTCACCCCCAACATGTCCTGGCAAGGCTGTGGAGCCTGATGAATTTCACGTGAGACCCCGGGAGAGATCTGACCAGGCAAAAGCATCCGCTGTTTTCATTATGCCTCGAGGCAGATCTCCTGTCAAATCTGTAAACTTCCCTTCTGAATAGCAATTAATTTCTAATTAATATTTACAACAATTAGAGTTTCACATTTTCAGGATGTGCCAAAGTATTTCACATCTAATAAATTATCTCTGGAGGTGTAGACACAGTTGTTTTGCAGGCAAGATAGCGAACATTACACCCAGCTAGGAAAGAAACCTGAAGCCAGCTGCCCAGGGTTCATGGGGCAAGGAGGAGGCCATTCAGCCCATCAAGTCTTTTAAGAGACTTTTGGATAGGTACATGGAGCTTAGAAAAGTAGAGGGCTATAGGTAAGCCTAGTAATTTCTAAGATAGGGACATGTTCAACACAACTTTGTGGGCCGAAGGGCCTGTATTGTGCTGTAGCTTTTGTATGTTCTATGTTTCTATGAGTCCAGGCCAGCTCTCGAGCAGTTCCTATTTCTGTGACCAGTTCACTCTCATTCTAAAGACGTACGTGTTACACCACAAGATCATAAGACATAGGAGCAGAATTAGGCCACTTGGCCCATCGAGTCTGTTCCACCATTCCATCGTGGCTGATTTATTACCTCTCTCAATCCCATTTTCCTGCCTTCTCCATTTAACCTTTGACACCCTTTCTAATCAAAAACTTATCAAGCTCTGTTTTAAATTTACCAAATGAACTGACCTCCACAGCTGTCTGTGGCAACAAATTCCACAGACACACCACCCTCTGGCTAAAGAAATTCCTCCTCACCTCTGTTCCAAAGGGATGTCTCTCTATTCTGAGGATGTACTTTCAGGTCCTAGACTCCCCCACCACAGGAAATATCCTCTCCACATCCATTCTATCTGGGTCCTCTGGTCCTAGACTCCCCCACTATAGGAAACATCCTCTCCACATCCACTCTATCTGTGTCCTCTGGTCCTAGACTCCCCCACTATAGGAAACACCCTCTCCACATCCACTCTATCTGTGTCCTCTGGTCCTAGACTCCCCCACTACAGGAAACATCCTCTCCAATCCACTCTATCTGTGTCCTCTGGTCCTAGACTCCCCCACTACAGGAAACATCCTCTCCACATCCACTCTATCTGTGTCCTCTGGTCCTAGACTCCCCCACTACAGGAAACATCCTCTCCACATCCACTCTATCTGTGTCCTCTGGTCCTAGACTCCCCCACTACAGGAAACATCCTCTCCACATCCACTCTATCTGTGTCCTCTGGTCCTAGACTCCCCCACTACAGGAAACATCCTCTCCACATCCACTCTATCTGTGTCCTCTGGTCCTAGACTCCCCCACTACAGGAAACATCCTCTCCACATCCACTCTATCTGTGTCCTCTGGTCCTAGACTCCCCCACTACAGGAAACATCCTCTCCACATCCACTCTATCTGTGTCCTCTGGTCCTAGACTCCCCCGCTACAGGAAACATCGGCCTTTCAACATTCAATAGGTTTCAATGAGATCTGCCCTCACTCTTCTAAACTCCAGCAAGTACAGGCCCAGAGCCATCAAATGCTCTCTTATGTTAACCCTTTCGTTCCCAGGATCATACTCGTGTACCTCCACTCTCTACTCCTTCTCCAACGCCAGCACATCTTTTCTTAGATAGAAACATGGAAAACCTACAGCACAATACAGGCCTTACAGCCCACAATGCTGTGCCGAACATATTCTTACTTTAGAAATTACCTAAGATTATCCATAGCCCACTATTTTTCTAAGCTCCATGTACCTATCCAGGAGCTTGTTAAAAGACCCTATCGTATCTGCCTCCACCGCCGTCATTGGCAGCCTATTCCACGCACTCACCACTCTTT
Organism: Hemitrygon akajei; assembly: GCF_048418815.1. Classification (NCBI taxonomy): domain Eukaryota; kingdom Metazoa; phylum Chordata; class Chondrichthyes; order Myliobatiformes; family Dasyatidae; genus Hemitrygon; species Hemitrygon akajei. Next base: position 13,250,821 of record NC_133151.1, on the reverse strand, counting down.
GCGTAAAAACTTACCCCTGACATCCCCTCTGTACCTACTTCCAAACACCTTAAAACTACACCCTCTTGTGTTAGCTATCTCAGCCCTGGGCAAAAGCCTCTGATAATCCACACGATCAATGCCTCTCATCATCTTATATACCAAGATAAGGGGCAAAAACTGCTCACAATACTCCAAATGCAGTATGACCATTGCCTTATAAAGCCTCAGCATTACATCCTTGCTCTTATACTCTAGTCCTCTCGAAATGAATACCAACATTGTACTTACCTTCCTTACCATCAGCTCAAACTGCAAGTTAAATTTTAGGGTATCCCGCACGAGGAATCCCGAGTCACTTTGCACCTCCGATTTTTGAATTATTTCCCCATTTAAAGGCATGGAAGCTGGGAATCCTTGTGAAGGTTTAGCAGTGCAGTCACCGTGTTCCCTTCATCACCCCAGCTGGAAGAAGTTTCTTTGCTTAAATGAGAACCGATCATGGGTGTCTGCCAATGTACAATTTATCCACTAAACGGAAAATTATATTCATGTAATTCCAAAAAGAAATTGCAAATCTCACTGGCCAGGACACAATGATTGTGCAGGTTGAAGTGTTGTCCATCAGTCGATTAATACTCAGGGGTTAGAATGTGGAATGTACAACAGTATTATGTTTCATTTTCTCCCCAGGAGATGTCCATCTGCTTTGTGTCTATGAATTGATAAGGCAATTGTAAAAAGACACTTCCCTCTGTACACGTCCACAATGGTTTCCACTCACTGTTTCTGCTTCTGGAGGCCACTATTAGCTCTTAGCATCTGTGATTTCTAAAAGTGAACCCTCTCAGAAACACTGACATCGAGTACTGTGCAAAAGTATATATATCGCTAGGGTGCCTAGACTTTTACACAGTACAGTATTTGTCAACATGGAGCAGAAAGTGAGCTTGTTAATCTGGCAGGAGCAAAGGGGGATGGGTGGAGCACTGTGGGAGATGTGAAAGACAGGTAACAGAGAAGGAGTGCCGGGGTGCAGACACACCCAGCCCTGAGACAACAGGAAAGGACACTTGATTCAAAACAACTGGTTTATTGATCATTATAGAATGTCTCTGTGGTGCTTCCTGCTCCCTCCCCTTTCTCTTCCCCTTTTCCCAACCATTATTTCCTTCTCCCTGCTCACTTCCCACTCTCATTTCTCAATAGAGACCCAAATTAGAATCAGGTTTAGTATCACTCACTTATGTCATGAAATTTGTTTTTTTTCATGGCAGAAGTACAGGGCAATACATAAAATTACTCCAGTATTGTGTGTTGTGAAATTTGTTGTTTTGTAGCATCAGTACATTGTAATACATAATTACAAAGTTATGGTATAAATTGCAATAAGAAGCGCGCACGCACGCACACACACACACACACACACACACACATAGTGCAAAAAGAGAGCAAAAATGAGAGAAAAAAAGTAGTGAGGTAGTGTTCATGGGTTCAATGTCCATTCAGAAATCGGATGGCAGAGGGGAAGAAGTTGTTCCCGAATCGTTGAGTGTGTGACTTCAGGTTCCTGTACCCCTTCCCTGATGGTAACAATGAGAAGAGGGCACGTTCTGCGTGATGGGGGTCCTCAATGACAGATGCTGTCTTTTTGAGGCATCGCCTTTTGAAGATGTTCTCAATGCTGGAGAGGCTAGTGCCCATGATGGAGTTGGCTAGGTTTCCATCTTTCTTCGATCCTGTGCAGTGGCTTCTCCACACCAGATGGTGATGCAGCCAGTTAGAATGCTTTCCACAGTACATCTGTAAAAATTTGCAAGAGCCTTTGGTAACATGCCAAGTCTCCTCAAATTCCTAATAAAATATAGCCACTGTCTTGCCTTCTTTGTAATTGCATCAATATGTTGGGTCCAGGATAGATCTTCAGAGATGTTGACACCCAGGAACTTGAATCTGCTCACCCTTTCCATTCTGCTTCCTGAAGTCTGCAAGTTAAACTCATTTTTCAATAAATTCTCATTGGAACAGTTTTCACCCACCAAGAGGGGTGAGGCATTGATAAATATCGGGTTTCGAATAGAAAAGAACTTTATTGTCATTCTCAAGACATCAAGATGTTGTCTCATTTTTGCTATGCACTGTACCAGCAGTTATGGTCAAAATGACAATAAAAGTGACTTGACTTGATATTGGTGCTGCTTCATTCCGTGCAAAGCAGATATTTACAATGTATGTGGCATGGCTTAATAAAAAAAATTCCCATATTTACGTGACTTCGATAGTCAATAAATGCCATTAGCAAGCCAGGGTGAGGCATTATTCAGCTGCACAACAGTCCTCAGAAAGAAGCTGTTTTTCCAGTCTTACTGTCTTGGCTAAGATATTTCTGTGTCTTCTACCAGAGGTGGGAACTCGAACAGACAGTGTCTGGGATGGGATGGTTTTTTAATGATGTTACGAGCATGCTGTCGGCATCGAGAGTTGTAGCTTGTCTCCAGGTCTAGTATTTGAGTCCTAATGCCATGCTGAGCTGTCCTAATCACGTCCTAGCTGCCCTAGTGCTTTGTGATCTGTCTTGCTGCAGATAGAGTCCCACACTGTCATTCCAATATGTCAGTATACTCTCTATTGCACATTGATAAAAGTTGGACAGCAATTTTTGGGGCAGATTAGCTCTCTTTAAGCCCCTCAGGTAGTATAGTCACTGTTGTGCCTTCCCTACTATTGGGGTTGTGTTGATGGACAGAGAGAGCTCCTCGGTGATGTTCATCCCCAAAAACTTGAAACTTGAGACCCATTTCACTACCGCATCATTTATGAATAGTGGGGTTTTCTCACGATCTCTTGCCTTCCTGAAGTCAATTCTCATTTCTTTTGTCATCTTGCTATTGAGTGGAAGGTTGTGGTTCCTGCACCAACTGGACAGTTTCAGCACCTGCTCTCCAGATGCAGATTCGTTATTGTTTGTGATTAGGCCAACCGCAAATTTGATGATGGAGTTTGGGTAGGTGGAGCAGGTGGGACAGGGATGTGGAGGATTTAAACCTCCGCTCCGCGTTTGAAGGCCAGTGACTTGCATGTGGTCAGATGTCGGGCCGCCAGGGAGTAAGGACAAGGGTTTGTAACCTCCACCCCACCAGGTCAGAAAGCTGTTGGGGTGTTTAGTTGAAGCCTGAAAGTCGATTGGAAGCGCAGAAGGCAAGGCCCAATGTCTGGCGCCTGGGCCTGCGAGTCCGCTGGGGGATCCGAAGGCCCAGTGTCTGAGAATGCACAGGTCCGCTGGAGCTGAAGACTGCCTGTCCTGGGGTTTGAGGACTGTGTATGTGTGTGGGTGGGTGGGAGGGAGGGAGAAACGGCAACTTGTTTCACTCTTATTGTTTTGGAGCTTCTTGTGTTGTTCTGCTGAACATTGTGGGCGTGCTATATTGACGTCAGAATGTGTGACGACACTTGTGGGCTACCCCCAGCACATCCTTAGTTTGTAGAACATTGATCATAGAAGAGGAAGAAGCCCAGAATTTCACCCTCTCTGGCCCCCACTCACCTCCTCATCTCTGTAAATCCCTTTAGCCCCTACACTACTTCCTGTCTCTTCAACCCCCTATGGTCCCTATACCTCTCCCTGTCTCTGTAACCCCCTATGGCCCCTATATCTCTCCCTGTCTCTGTAATCCCCTATGGCCCCTATATCTCTCCCTGTCTCTGTAATCCCCTATGGCCCCTATATCTCTCCCTGTCTCTGTAACCCCCTATGGCCCCTATATCTCTCCCTGTCTCTGTAACCCCCTATGGCCCCTATATCTCTCCCTGTCTCTGTAATCCCCTATGGCCCCTATATCTCTCCCTGTCTCTGTAACTCCCTATAGTCCCTACACCTCTCCCCATCTCTGTAACCCTCGCTGCTGGCCCCTATATCAGGAAGGATGTAGGATTAGCAATCAAATGGCCAACTAAACTAACACCCTCTGCCTTCACTAGGTCCATAACCTTCCATTTTCCTCACATTCATGTGCCCATTGAAACATCTGTTAATGTATCAGCCATCGCCACCCCAGGCACCATGTAAAAAACTTGCCTTGCACATCTCCTTTGGAATTACCCTCTCTCACCTTCAATGCATGCCCTCTGGTATTAGACATTTCAATCCTCGGTAAAAGATACTCTCTGTCCACTCTGTCTATGCCTCTCATAATCTTATAAACCTCTATCAGATCTCCCCTCAGCCTCCGATGCTCCAGAGAAAACAACCCAAGTTTTTCCAGCCTCTTGTTATAGCACGTGCTCTCTTGTGTTAGTCGTTAACATAGACAATGTATTTCACTGTATGTCTTGATGTAGATGTGATAATAGGGGTTTATTATTGTCACCTGTGCCAAGATACAGTGAGAAGCTTCTGTCGGGGTGACACCCAGACTGATCATTCCATGCATCAGTACATCGAGGTCGTACTGTGGAAAACAGAACGCAGAGTAGAGTGTTACAGTCACAGTGAGAGTGCAGTGCAGGTGGATGATAAGGTGCAAGGGTAGGTTGTAATGTCAAAATTTCATCTTTAGCGCATGAGAGATCTGTTCCAAGAGCCTGATAACAGCGGGTAGAAGCTGTCCTTGAGTCGGGTGGGATGAGCTTTCAGGCTTTTGTATCTTCTGTCCGATGGGAGAGGGAGAAGAGAGAATGGCTGGGGTGGGTTATGATGGTTCTTTTCCCAATGAAGTCAAGGGAGGGAAGCTTGCACAAAGACAATGTTCAGTCGTACGGAATCAGAATCAGGTTTATTATCACTGACATTTGTGATAAAATTTGCTGTTTGTGGCAGCAGTATAATGCAATACAGAAAAATTGCTGAATATTACAATAGATAGATAGTGTAAAAGAGGAATCATGAGATGGTGTTCATGGGTTCATTGTCCGTTCAGGAATCTGATGCCAGAAGAGAAGAAGCTATTCCTAAAACACTGAGTGTGTGTCTTCAGGCTCCTGTACCTCCTCCCCGACGAAAAGAGGGGTTTGTTGTGGATGTTGGGGACCCTTGAAGATGGATGCCTCCTTGTTGATGCCCCACCTCTTGAAAATGTTCTGGATAGTAGGGAAGGCTGTGCCTGTGATGGAGATGGCTGAGTTGACATTGGAGCCTTCACCAGATGGCAATGCAACCAGACAACAACAGCTAGATAAGACAAAAAAAACCTTTGGAATTCTCTAACCTGGAGGCTCAGTCATTGGGTTGTTCTGGGACAATGGTCGACTGATCTGTCTCTCTCACCACCCTTGAGGGCCACCCTAAACCTTCCCTTCCTCTTTTCCTTCACCACAGATAGATAGATGGATAGGAAGATAGATTTTTGGATACTGAGGGATGTGGAGTTAGGATGTGAGGTTCAGGTAGATGACCTGCTATGATTTCATTGGATGTAAGTATGAAGAATTGAGATTGTGTTCCTTACTCCAGAGTGTGTTTTGTTTGCTCCGCCTGTAACTACTGATGAGTCAGAACAAAGCTGGATAGAACGAAATACACCTTCATTCAGTAAAGCCACACAACTACAAACATCTCAAAAACATCAAACTCAAAGCACGACTATTTAAATGTTTACCCAAGAACATCTGAGACATTGATAAGAACAAGAACCAATTGGTGAAGGTCAGTGTGGAATTGGGTTCAGCTCACCAACAGACGGCAGTAGTTTCAGCTCACCATAATAGAATGTCTCCTGCCCAAACCATGGTGAGGATTCACCTGCCTTTCTCAACAAGAAGGGCAGGACTTCAGCAGGGAGACACATACAGTCATCACCCTCCAGGTTCGCTAGCATTGTCAGGATGTACGGCTGGGATTAAATTATCAGTACAGGCTGCAAACGCCGTTTGGAAGAAACATCTGTTTCGCTAATCAGCTGGTACCCCCTTCACTGGCAGATAAATGCACATCATAATTAAACTTCTCCAAGTACTGTGTAACATTTCTGTCTCTGCAGAGATCTCTATACCACTGACATCTCGAGCAGCGTCGCAGAAGGTTGGCGGAAGGTGGGATTTTCTAATTCTTTGTAGTGTGGTGGTTAACGTAATGCTTTAGTACCCACAGCACGGGTTCATTTCCCACCACTGCTTATAAGGAGTTTATACATTCCCCCGTGATGCCATGGATTTCATCCCACATTTCAAAGACATACCAGTTGATAGGTTAATCGGTCATTGTAATTTGCCCTTTGATTAGGCTGTTAAATCGGGGGATTGCTGCGCTGCGCGGCTTGAAAGGTTGGGAGGGCCTATTCCACACTGCATCTCAATAAATCAACATTTAAAAATAATTCAAAAACAACACACTCGAAATTGAGGAGGAATTTCTTTTGCAAGAAGGTGGTGAATCTGTGGAATTCATTGCCTCAGGCAGCTATGAAGGCCAAGTCATTGGGCATGTTTAAAGCACAAGCTGATAGCTTCTGAATTTGTCAGGGTGTCCAAGGTTAGGTGGAGAAGGCAGGAGGATGGGGTTGAGAGGGATAATAAATCAGCCATGATGGATTGGTGGAACAGAGTCAATGGGCTGAGTGGTCTAACTCTGCTCCTATGTGTTATGGTCTTATGAAGCATCTATGGAGGGGAACAAACAGTTGACATTTTGGGCTGAGACCATTCCTCGAGCCTCAATTCAATTCACAAACTGCTGAAATGTAATTAAAGGACTGCTTCTCGGGCACAGTGGGTAGTGCTGCTGCCTCCCTACCCCAGAGACCTGGATTTGATCCCAACCTCCAGTGCTGTTTGTGTGGAGTTTTCCTGTTCTCACTGTGACTGCGTGGTCTGCCCACAGATGCTCCGTTTCCTTAGGGTAAATGGGCCATTGTAATTGAATGGGTGTGTGGTGGGAGGAGCAGGGATATGAGTACAATAATGAGAGGAATGATGAGATGGCATGAATTTAATGGGTTGAATGGACTCCATCTGGGCTGTAACATGTAGCCAATCATACAGTGTGTGTATATCAGTTTCAGAGTGGTGGAGGCAATGCCCACCTCTCTGTTGGAAAGTGTTGTGGGATCTGAAGTATCTACCTGACAGAGTGGAGAGGGGCTTGGGGTATAGGGAAGTATCTCTGATAAAAAGGGAGGGAAGCACAAGGGTTACCGTAACGCTTTTCAGCACCAGTGATGCAGGTTCAATTCCTGCCACTGCCTGTAAGGAGTTTGTATGTTCTCTCCATGACTGCGTGAATTTTCTCCGGGTGCTCCGGTTTCTTCCCACAATCCAAAGACGTATGGGTTAGGGGTAGGCATGTTATGTTAGCTTGGTGACACTTGCGGGCTGCCCCCAGCACATCCTCACACTGTACTGGGCATTGACACCAAGGACACATTTCACTGACCTATCAATATTTCACTATACATATGACAAATTAGGCCAATCTTTAAAAATTCTACACCTGCTTGGAACTCTTAGCAGCCTTATATGTGGCACCTTATCTAAGGCCTTCTGACAATCCAAGTGAATGACATCCACTACCTCTCCTTTGTCCGTCCTGCTTGTTACTTCCTCAGGAACTCTAACAGATTTGTGAAGGCAAGATTTCCCTTCACAGAAACCATGCTAACTTTGACTTAGTTTATCATTAGTCTCCAAGTACCTTAAAACTTAATCCTTAATAATAGACTCCAACACTTTCCCAACCACTGAGGTTAGCCTAACTGGCCTATAATTCCTTTCTTTTGCCTTCCACCCTCTTAAAGAGTAGATTTTCCAGTCCTCCAGAACCATGCCAGCGTCAAGTTATTCTTGAAAGAGAGGATGAATGCACACAGACTTTTCCCCTAGGTTGAAGAATCAGGTACCAGAGAGCACAGGTTTAAGATATGAAGGGAGAGATTTAAAAGGAATTCTGAGGGGCAACATCTTCACCCAGAGAGTGGTCCATATTCTGAACGAGCTGCCAGAGGAAGTGGGTGAGACGTAATTTAACAATGTTTAAAGGACACTTGGACAGGTCTGTGGATAGGAAAGGTTCAGAAGGATACGGGTCAAACATAGGTCTCAGTCGGCATGCATCAGATGGGCTGAAGGTCCCATTGTGTGAGTCCGTGACCATAGCCAGTCATGCAACCGGCATACTTCTGTGGTGTAACCCCTCCACCACACAGTCACCCACCCATCACACACACACACTGCAATTTTATTAGCAGCTCATTGAGATGCTGACGACTCTTGACTTCAAGCCTGGGCGAGATTCAGAGATAGCAAGCGTGATCCTCTGTGTTCAGAGGTTTGTTATACGGTTGTTAAAAAGTTCAGTAAAACCTTAAATATCAAATTAATGTTTACACTGCCCGGGGCACAGAACGAAGAGAGAGAAATATTAAGCTGTGCGTTAACAAGATTTGAGAGGCCGATTCCATTGCTGCTGAACAGCGTTTGAACAGAGGGCCACTCAACCCTTTGAGCACTTTACAGAACAGCCTGGTTGCAACGATTCCCAATTCGCTACCTGTATGATTGCCACTAAGCTCAATCTTTATCTGCGCTGACTAGATGAAATACTCTAACCCTGACTGTGTGAGCAAATAAGGTTTGGTCAGAGATGGACTTCAAAGGAGGCAGGGAGGGAATCGCACGTCTCGGGTAGCTGAAGACGTGACGGATTGAGAGGAGTGGGGAGGGATGAACGACTGGAGGAGCATGATGTTAGATAAGCTACTGACACAGTATAATTTTAATTTCTAGAAATTTCTAGAGAGCCCACTCAAAAGGAGCAGTGGCTGTGAAAACCCTTAAACATTATCCACTACCCTTTAGATGTTCTCAAATCACTCGAAGTGTCTGAAGAGACTGGCTGGCAGATTGATGTGTGTCTTTTAGCCTGTGACTGTCTGGACCAGAGCAATTTCCCATCCTCTTAAAAGGACAGTTCTCCCCACCCTCTCTCCCTCCCTCCTTTTCCCTTCGAGTTGAATATTTACAGCCAGCACTGCTGAGCACCGGAAAAGCCATTAGAAATGTTCTCTTCTCCTTCTAATGGGCCTCCTCTGGAAGGCGACCGGCTAGGAACATTAATCAGATCTCTGCTAAGCTCGCATGCCATTAGCCAGGGAAGAACTTGTCTTTATTCCCCATTGCTAGTTTTTTTTTCGCTGTTTAATTGGGATGCTTTCCTTCAACGCTGGGGCCTGTGATTTATTCGTTAGCTTGACTGTGATTTACCTGAAAAGTACCTAAAACTGCGAAGTGTTAATGTATGTGTATGTTTTTCATCCTGAAAATGCTCAGACTCTGTTTGGAACTGTGTTAGAAAGCAGACAATCTGACTAATCGAGAACTACCATTTTGTGCCATTATCCCATTTTCAAACCAGCCAATTACTCAGGATTATCCGATGTTGCAGAATTTTCATTTAGTGCGTTTATTAAGAATAATAGGTTGCAATAGTGGGCAAAGGCTGAAGTTATTTAGCGTTGGCTGAACGCCAGCTCTGTACAAGACAAGGTTGGTGATGTGCTGTTTAGTCCTGAATTGGGTAGTGGGGGATGGGGAGATTCACCAGCAAAGCACAAATTAGTTACAACCTCTCTCTCTCTCTCACCATCGTTAACATCCTAAGCACTCACTCCCTCCACTGCCAGTGAACAGTGCCTGCACCGTGGTTACCCACTCAGGCCTCTCCAACAGTGCCTCCCAAACAACCCCATCTCTCCAACCAACGAGTACAAGGGAACACCACCACCCACAGGTTCCACTCCTAGTCACATACCATCCCGACTTGGAAATCTATCGCAGTTCCTTCACCGTTAGTCTGTCTAAACCCTGGAACTCCCACCCCAGCAGCACCTTGGAGAGCACCTTCCCCACACGGACTGAAATGGTTCAATGGATAGCTCACCCCACCTTCTGACCGTCACTGGGTCTAAACCTTGGAACTCCCTCCTCTGCAGCACCTTGGAGAGCACCTTCCCCACACAGACTTCAGTGATTCAAGGGGTGGCTCCCTACCATCTCCTAGACCTCAACAACTGAATAATAAACACACACACACACACACACACACATACAAACATGAATATACACACTCACACACACACAAACACATACATACAAACATGAATACACACACACACACACACACACACACACACACACACACACACACACACACACACACACACACACACACACACACACACACCCATACATACAGTGCCTATAAAAAGTATTCACCCTACTTGGAAGTTTTCATGTTTTATTGTTTTACAACATTGAATCACAATGGATTTAATTTGGCTTTTTTGATACTGATCATCAGAAAATGACTCTTCCATGTCAAAGTGAAAACAGATCCCTGCAAAGTGTTCTAAATTAATTACAAATATAAAACACAAAGTAATTGATTGTATAAGTATTCACCCCATTTAATACGACACACCAAATAATCACTGATGCAGCCAATTGGTTTTAGAAGCCACATAATTAGTTAAATGGAGATCATCTGTGCCCAATCAAGATATTTCAATTGATTGTGGTAAAAATACACCTGTATCTGGAAGGTCCAACTGCTGGAGAGTCAGTTTCTTGGTAAAAACTACACCATGAAGACAAAAGAACACTCCAAGCAACTCCATGAATAGGTTATTGAAAAGCACAAGTCAGGAGCTAGATACAAGAAAATTTCCAAGTCATTGAATATCCCTTGGAGTACAGTTAATTCAATCATCAAGAACTTGAAAGATGCCAGAGAGTAGTGGTGGATAACTATTTGTCAGGTTGGAGGCCAATGACTAGTGGTGTGTCTCAGGAATCTGTACTGGGTCCAATGTTGTTTGTCATATACATTAATGATCTGGATGATGGGGTGGTAAATTGGATTAGTAAGTATGCAGATGATACTAAGATAGGTGGCGTTGTGGATAATGAAGTAGGTTTTCAAAGCTTGCAGAGAGATTTAGGCCAGTTAGAAGAGTGGGCTGAAAGTTGGCAGATGGAGTTTAATGCTGATAAGTGTGAGGTGCTACATTTTGGTAGGATTAATTAAAATAGGATATGCATGGTAAAAGGTAGGGCATTGAAGAATGCAGTAGAACAGAGTGATCTAGGAATAATTGTATAGTTCGCTGAAGGTGGGATCTCTTGTGGATAGGGAGGTGAAGAAAGCTTTTGGTATGCTGGCCTTTATAAATAAGAGCATGGAGTATAGGAGTTGGGATGTAATGTTAAAATTGTACAAGGCGTTGGTGAGGCTAAATTTGGAGTATTGTGTACAGTTTTGGTCACGGAATTATAGGAAAGATATCAACAAAATAGAGAGAGTACAGAGGAGATTTACTAGAATGTTACCTGGGTTTCAGCACCCAAGTTACAAAGAAAGGTTGAACGAGTTAGGTCTTTATTCATTGGAGTGTAGAAGGTTGAGGGGGGCCTTGATAGAGGTATTTAAAATTATAAGGGTGATAGAGTTGATGTGGATAGGCTTTTTCCATTGAGAGTAGGGGAGATTCAAACAAGAGGATGAGTTAGGGGGCAAAAGTTTAGCAGTAACACGAGGGGGAATTTCTTTACTCGGAGAGTGGTAGCTGTGTGGAACGAGCTTCCAGTAGAAGTGGTAGAGGCAGGTTCGATACCTATGCAATTTTTTTAAAATGACAGTATATGGACAGGAAAGGAATGAAGGGTTATGGGCTGAGTGCAGGTCGGTGGGACTAGGTGAGAGTAAGCGTTTGGCACAGACTGGAAGGGCCGAAATGGCCTGTTTCCATGCTGTAATTGTTATATGGAAAGAATATGGCAGAGCTGTAAATCTGCCTAGAGCAGGCTGTCCTCAAAAACTGAGTGACTGTGCAGGAAGAGAACTAGTGAAGGAGGCCACCAAGAAACCTATGACAACTCTGGAGGAGTTACAAGCTTCAGTGTTTGAGATGGGAGAGACTGCTCATGCAACAACTGTTGCCCGGGTGCTTCACGTCACAGTTTATGGGAGACTAGCAAACAGAAAGCCACTGTTGAAAAAAAACTCACATGTAATCTTGGCTAGAGTTTGCCAGAAAGCATGTGGGGAAACTCTGAAGTCAGCTAGAAGAAGGTTCTATGGTCTGATGAAACTAAAATTGAGCTTTTTGGCCACCCGACTAAATGCTATGTTTAGTGTAAGCTAAACACCGTACATAATCAAAAACACAACAACAGCCCTACCTCAAAGCATGGTCGTAGGTGCATCATGCTGTGGGGATGCTTCACTGCACTTCACTGGAAGGCTTGTGAAGGTAGAGGGTAAAGTGAATGCAGCAAAATACAGGGAAATCCCGGAGGAAAACTTGATGCAGTCAGCAAGAGAACTGCAACATGCGAGATTTGTTTTCCAGCAAGACAATGACCCCAAGCATCAAGCCAAAGCTACACAGGAATGGCTTAAAAACAAAGTTAATGTCCTGGAGTTGCCAAATCAGAGACCAGACCTCAATCCAATTAAGAATTTGTGGATGGATTTGAAAAGGGCTGTTCACTCACGATCCCCATGCAATCTGACAGAGCTTGGGCAGTTTTGTAAAGATGAATGGGGAAAAATTGTAGTGTCCAGATGTGCAAAGCTGATAGAGACCTAACCACACACACTCGAGGCTGTAATTACTGCCAAAGGTGCATTACTAAATACTGACTTGAAGGGGGTGAATACTTAAGCAATCAACTATTTTGTGTTTATATTTGCAATTAACTTAGAACACTTTGTAGGGATCTGTTTTCACTTTGACACGAAAAAATCTTTTTCTTTTGATCAGCGTCAAAAAGCCAAATTAAATCGACTGTGGTTCAATGTTTTAAAACAATAAAGCATGAAGACTTCCAAGGGAATGGGTGAATACTTTGTATAGGCACTGTACATACAAATATGAATGTGCACATTGACACTTACACTCCCTCTCTCACATGCATTCATGCACACACACTCACACCAAACATACTTACACTCACACACACTCACTATCACACTCACACTCACATAGTCTCTAATATACATTCACACACACACACTCTTTTTCTCTCTCAAATTGGGGAAGTCTGAAGGGAGTTTCACTCTGTTTCTAACTGACTCTGTCTATGTTAGTCAGGGTTGGTCACTGAGATGGAATTTGTTCCTTTCCAGAACACTGGCAATTTTCAGCTTGATGGGCATAAAATTTATATAAAAAATAAGTTAAGGAAACAAGTCTTAATAACCCAGGAAACAAATCCAATAACGGATTGTAACTTAATACTTATTAATACTGCACTCATAATATATTATAATTGGACAATGTTCCAGGGATAAGCTCTAATGAGAATATAAATAATATATCGTTGGGTTTTGAGCTGTCTTGAAAAGGGACGTGATAATTCAGTGTTAACTACGGGAGAGGTCACACAGATTCACAGTGTCTAATAGGTTTCGGCTGTTTGCTGTTGTAGGTAGGGAGGATTATATCACATCTGTGTGACATGTGGGAAAAAGCCTGCCCTCAGTTCGTACGGCTCACTCTTGCTTCTCACTGTAATTGTGCATTTTCAGCCTCTGCGTTGGCAGAGAGTGTTACATCACTGTGGTGGAGCAGCCTTGGGTGAGGGGGAGATATTGGAATGGTTATTGGAGTAAGCCAGACTATAGACACTGGATTCAGGAACAAGAAACTGTAAGGTGCAGCTCGTGGTGGGTAGGGATCCCTTGGGTTACATATGGTGGTGGTATCTGGGATTCCAACCCTCAACAGATTCTAAATCAAAGTATGTACATTTTACCAAATATGACCCTGCGATTCCTGCAGGCATTCACAGTAAAACAAAGAAATACAATAGAATCTATAAAAACTACACACACACAAGGACTGACAAACGGCAAATACAATAAATAAATGATATTGAGAATGTGAGTTGTAGAGTCCTTGAGATTGAGTCTGTAGGTTGTGGCATCAATTCAGTGTCAGAGGGAGTGAAGTTATCCCCTCTGGTTCAGGAGCCTGATGGTTGAGGGGTAATAACTGTCCTTAAACCTGGTGGTGTTGGACCCAAGTCTCCTGTACCTTCTGCTCAATGACAGCAGAGAGCATGGCCTGGGTGGTGGGAGTCCTTGATGATGGATGCTGCTTTTTTGTGGTAACATTCCTTGTGGATGTGTTCAGTGATGGGGAGGGCTTTTCCTGCAAAGAACATGTAACCATTCCTTTTTGTTGGCTTTTCTGTTCCTGGTTACTGGTGCTCCATACCAGTCAAAGTCAACATCAAAGTACATTTAATCTCAAAGTATGTGTGCAATATATAACTTTTAGATTTGTCTCCTTACAGACTGCCACAAAATAAAGAAATTCAATAGAACCCATTTTAAAAAAGACCATAAAACACCCAATGTGCAGAAAAAAACAGATTGTGTAAACAACAGAAACAAGCCAACAACTGAAGTTCATGAAAGTCCACAGCCACAAAGCCAGTCGTCATTGTAGACTTAGTTCAGCGGAGAGGTTAAATGGAGAAGAAATGTGATCTAAGTGACTTTGACTGTATAATGATTGTTGGTGTCAGATGGGGTGGTTTGAGTATCTCAGAAACTGCTGATCTGGGATTTTCACACAGAGATCGGTGCGAAAAGCAAAAAATTATTCAGTGAACGAAGGTTCTGTGGGTGAAAACACCTTGTTAATGAGAGAGGTCAGAGGAGAATGGCCAGACTGGTTCAAGCTGGCAGGAAGGCGACAGTAACTCAAATAATCACGTGTTACAACAGTGGTATGCAGAAGAGCATCTCTGAATGCTCAATATGTCACCCTGTGTGATGGATGAGCAGTTTACTGGGCAGATTCCCAGGATGAAGAGAATGAGAGAAGGTTGAGCAGTCTTTTTAAAAACGAGTGAGGTGTGATGGTGTTCTAAGGTGAGACTCTGAGGGGGATTGACAAGGGGTTATACATAACCCTGATGGGGTATGTAGAACTGGGAGCAAACACTGAGAACAAAGAGTTACCCATTCTGGAATAAGAATCAGAATATTCTTACACACACACACACACACACACACACACACACACACACACACACACACACTCTCGCTCGCTCTCTCTCTCTCTCTCTCTCTCTCTCTCTCTCTCTCTCTCTCTCTCACACTGTCATTGTCCATTCAGAGATCTGATGGCAGAAGGAAAGAAAGGGGTTCCTGAATCGTTGAGTCTGTGCCTTAAGGCTCCTGACCTCCTTCCTGATGGTAGCAATGAGAAGAGGGCATGTCCTGGGTGATGGGGTCCTTAATGATGGATGCTGCCTTTTTGAGGCATCGCCTTTTGAAGATGTCCTTAATGCTGGGGAGGCTAGTGCCCATGATGGAGCTGACTGAGTTTAAAACTTTCTGCAGCTTTTTCTAATCCTATGCAGTGGCTCCTCCATACCAGACGGTGATGCAGCTAGTTAGAATGTTCTCCATGGTATACCTGTAGAAATTTGCAGAAGTCTTTGGTAACATGCCAAGTTTCCTCAGACTCCTGATGAAATATAGCTGCTGTCGTGCCTTCTTTGGAATTGCATCAATACGTTGGGCCCAGGATGGATCCTCAGATATGTTGATACCCAGGACTTGATTCTACTCACCTTTTCCTCTGCTGATCCCTCAATGAGGACTGGTGTTTATACCCCTGTCTCCCCCTTTCTGAAGTTCACAATCAATTCCTTGGTCTTACAGACATTGTGTACAAGGTTGCTGCTGTGACACCACTCAACCAGCTGATCGCTCTCACTCCTATATGCCGCCTCGTCACCATCTGAGATTCTGCCAACAATAGTTGTGTCATTGGCAAATTTACAGATGGTGTTTGAGCTGTGCCCTGCCACACAGTTGTAGGTGCAGAGAGAGTAGGGCAGTGGGCTAAGCACACATCCTTGTGGTGCACCAGTGTTGATCGTCAGCGAGAGTGAGATATTTTTTCCAATCTGCACTGACTGCGATCTCCCAACAAGGAAGTCGAGTATTCAGTTGCAGAGTGAGGTACAGAGGCCCAGGTTTTGGAGCTTGTTGGTTAGTACAGAGGGACTGATGGTGTGGAACGCTGAGCTGTAATCAATCAACAGTAGGTATTGCTATTGTCCGGGTGATCCAAGGCTGAGTGAAGAGCCAGTGAGATTGCATCCATTACAGACCTATTGTGGTGAGAGGTAGATTGCAATGAGTCTAGGTCCTTGCTTAGGCAGAACCTACCATGACCAACCTCTCAAAGTACTTCACCACAGTAGGTGTTGAGTAAAACTGGGCGACAGTCATTGAGGTAGCTCATCCTGCTTTTCTTGGGTACTGATATGATCTTTGCTCTTTTGAAGCAGGTGGAAACCTCCATCTGCAGCAATGATGTTGTTGAAAACCCCTGTCAGTTGTTGGCACAGGGTTTCAGTGCCCCAGCGGGTACGTCATCAGGGCCTGACACCTGACAGAGAGGAGGGAGGAGGGAGGAGAAACTTAGTGATTTTTCCCAGTAGAGGTCCATGGACATGGAATCATCAAGTAGATTCAAACTGGAGATTGACAGAGATTTAGAATACCAGGGGAGGAGAGGGGAGAGCAGGAGAGTGGTGCTGAGGCCAAGACTGGATGAGCCACCATCAAAGGGGCCAACAGGTCCACTCCTGCTCTGCTTTGAGTGGAACGTGCTGATTAATAGTGAGACTAGAGGCATGAGTTTGAACCTCAGCATGCCAGATGTGGATTAAAATTCAGTTAATTCATTAAAGCTGGAACTAATTGTGCATCAGTGATGGTGACACAATAGTTTCAGCTCTGAGACTTCTTGCACTTTCCTCCTGGTCCCCCTTTCTGCACAGCTGAGTGGACCAGAGTAACACACAGAGAACGCTGCAGGGACTCAGCAGGTCAAGCAGCACCTGTGAAGGGAATAAACTGTTGATGTTCCAGGCTGAGACCCTTCATCTTAAATGTTGACTGTTCATTCCTCTCCATCGATGCTGCCTGACCTACTGAGTTCCTCCAGCATTTTGTGTGTATTGTTCCTTCAACAATGTGCCCAAAGCGGGAATATTCATCTATTGTCTGCTCCAGCATCGGATCTGGAGTAGACCATAAAACCAGAAAATACAGGAGCAGAATTAGGCCATTCAGTCCATCAAGTCACTCCCATCATTCCATCATGGCTGATTTATTATCCCTCGGAAGCCCATTCTCCTGCCTTGTCCCCGTAACCTTTGATACTCTGACTAGTCAAGAATCTATCAAACTCCCCTTTAAATATCCCTGAAAACTTGGCCTCTCAGCTGTCTGAGGCAATGAATTCTGCAGATTCACCACCTTCTGAAGTGAAATTCACTATAGGAAACACCCTCTCCACATCCACTCTATCTGTGCCCTCTGGTCCTAGACTCCCCCACTATAGGAACCATCCTCTCCACACCCACTCAATCTGTGTCCTCTGGTCCTAGACTCCCCCACTATAGGAAACATCCTCTCCACATCCACTCTATCTGTGTCCTCTGGTCCTAGACTCCCCCACTATAGGAAACATCCTCTCCACATCCACTCTATCTGTGCCCTCTGGTCCTAGACTCCCCCACTATAGGAACCATCCTCTCCACACCCACTCAATCTGTGTCCTCTGGTCCTAGACTCCCCCACTATAGGAAACATCCTCTCCACATCCACTCTATCTGTGTCCTCTGGTCCTAGACTCCCCCACTATAGGAAACATCCTCTCCACATCCACTCTATCTGTGCCCTCTGGTCCTAGACTCCCCCACTATAGGAAACATCCTCTCCACACCCACTCAATCTGTGTCCTCTGGTCCTAGACTCCCCCACTATAGGAAACATCCTCTCCACACCCACTCAATCTGTGTCCTCTGGTCCTAGACTCCCCCACTATAGGAAACATCCTGTCCACATCCACTCAATCTGTGTCCTCTGGTCCTGGACTCCCCCACTATAGGAAACATCCTCTCCACATCCACTCTATCTGTGTCCTCTGGTCCTAGACTCCCCCACTATAGGAAACATCCTCTCCACATCCACTCTATCTGTACCCTCTAGTCCTAGACTCCCACACTCTATCCAGGCCTTTCAATATTCAACAGGTTTCAATGAGATCCCCCCTCTTCAAAATTTCAGCGAATTCAGGCTTAAAGTTAGGTCTTTATTTTTTGGAACATAGAAGGTTGAGGGGGGACTTGATAGAGGTATTTAAAATTATGAGGGGGATAGATAGAGTTGATGTTGATAGGCTTTTTCCATTGAGAGTAGGGGAGATTCAAACAAGAGGACATGAGTTGAGAGTTAGGGGGCAAAAGTTTAGGGGTAACACGAGGGGGAATTTCTTTACTCAGAGAGTGGTAACTGTGGTAACTCTCTGACGGTGGTGTCTGAAAAGAGGATGCTGTCCAAGTTGCATGCCATTTTGGACAATGACTCCCATCCACTCCATAATGTACTGGTTAGGCACAGGAGTACATTCAGCCAGAGACTCATTCCACCACTGAGCGACATAGGAAGTCATACCTGCCTGTGGCCATCAAACTTTACAACAACTCCCTTGGAGTGTCAGACACCCTGAGCTAATAGGCTGGTCCTGGACTTATTTCCACTTGGCATGATTAGCTTATTATTATTTAATTATTTATGGTTTTATATTGCTATATTTCTACACTATTTTTGGTTGGTGCGGCTGTAACAAAACCCAATTTCCCTCGGGATCAATAAAGTATGTCTGTCTGTCTGTCTGTCTGTCTGTCTGTGTGGAATGAGCTTCCAGTAGAAGTGGTAGAGGCAGGTTCGGTATTGTCATTTAAAGTAAAATTGGATACGTATATGGACAGGAAAGGAATGGAGGGTTATGGGCTGAGTCCAGGTCGGTGGGACTAGGTGAGAGTAAGTGTTCAGCATGGACTAGAAGGGCCAAGATGGCCTGTTTCCGTGCTGTAATTGTTATATGGTTATATGGTTAAAGACATCAACTGTTCCTCTTACAGTACATTAACCATTTCATTCCTGGAATCATTCTCGTGAGCCTTCTCTGGACTCTCCCCAATTCCAGCACATCTTTTCTTTGATAAGGGCCCTAAATCTGTACAATACTCCAAGTGTGGTCTGGCCAATGGCGTATAAAGCCTCAATATTACAACCTTGCTTTTGTATTCTCGTCCTCGCAAAATGAATATGGAACATAGAAATCTACAGCACATTGCAGGCCCTTTGGCCCACAATGTTGTGCTGTCCATATAACCTGCTCTAGAGACTACCCAGAATTTCCCTGGCGCATAAGCCCTGTATTTTTCTGAGCTCCTTCTAGCTATTCAGGATTCCCTTAATAGGCTGTTTTGTATCCTCTTCCACCACCATTGTCGGCAGTATATTTCACCAACCCACCACTCTCTGTGAAAAACTTACCCCTGACATCCCCTCGGTACCTATTTCCAAGCACCTTAAAACTATGCCCCCTCCTGTTAGCCATTTCAGCCCTAGGGAAAAGTCTCAAAGCCCCTCATCATCTTATACACCTCTAACAGGTCACCTCTCCATCGCTCCAATGAGAAAAGGCCGCGTTCACTCAACTTATTCTCAGAAGGCATGCCCTCCAATCCAGGCAACACCCTTGTAAACCTCCTCTACACCCTTTCTATGGTTTCCACATCCTTCCTGTAGTGAGGTGACCAGAACTGAACACAGTACTCCAAATAGGGTCTGACCAAGGTCTTATATAGTCTTATATCTCTTGAACTCAATCTCATGGTTGATGAAGGCTAACACACCATACTCCTTAACACTATCAACCTGCACAGCAGTTTTGAGTATCCTATGGACATGGACCCCAAGAGCTCTCAGATCCTTCACACTGCCAAGAATCTTATCAAGTAATATTATAATCTGTCTTCAAATTTGACCTACCAAAATGAAGCACTTCACACTTATCTGGGTTGAAGTCCATCTGCCACTTCTCAGGTCAGTTCTGCATCCTATTGATGTCCTCTGACAACCCTCCAGACTTTCCACTACATCTCAAACCTTTGTGTCTTCAGCAGACTTGCTAACCTACCCTTCTACTTCTTCATCCAGGTCATTTATAAAAAGCACAAAAAGGAGGGGTCCCAGAACAGATCCCTGCAGAACACCACTAGTTTCTGACCTCCACGTAGAATGTGAACCATCTATAACCATCATTTGCCTTCTGTGGGCAAGCCAATTCTGGAACCACAAAGTGAGGTCTCATTGGATCCCATGCCTCCTTACATTCTGAAGGAGCCTTGGATGGGGAACCTTATCAACTACCTCCCATGTTTGTGTGTGGAAGCAGATATGAAAGGGTCTTTTAAGAGCCTCTTAGATAGGTACATGGAGCTTAGGAAAATAGAGGTCTATGCGGTAGGGAAATTCTAGGCAGTTTCTAGAGTAGATTTCATGGTCAGCACAACATTGTGGGCCGAAGGGCCTGTAATATGCTGTAAATTTCTACATTCTATGTTCTAGTTACTGGGTAAGGGTCCAGTGTGCAGGAGTTTCTTCTCTCCAAGGGAAATGGATGACTGGAATTCTCTGCCCCTGAGGATGGTGGTGTTCACATCTTTAGAGGTTTGAGGTTGAAAGTTGGAAGGGTGGAATTCGATGGGGATCTGACATACAAGAGGTGTTCAGATCAGGGTAGGTCAGCCATGATTGAATAGAGTGGTTAGACTGAGTGGTCAACACCTGCTCCTCTTTCTGTGGCCTGGGTGGGGAACATGGTCAGCGGGAGGAGCATGGTCATGGTGAGTCAGTCGGACCGCACACCATCTCTCAATGGTTAATCAGAAAAGGGCCTGGAGAGAGGAAGGTCAGCTGGGGTGTCTTCTTTATTTAGAGAAACAGTACAGAGCAGGTCCTTCCACCCCACTGACCTGCACCGCCCAGCAACTCTCGCCTCATCACAGGACAACTTACCGATTAACCTACTAACTGTACATCCTCGGGAGGAAACCAGAGCACCATGCGGTCACAGGGAGAACATACAAACTCTTGACAGACCAGAACTGAACTCCGAACTCCAGAACGCCTCGAGCTCTAATAGTGGTGCACTAACCACTATACCTTAGTGGCCCCCACACTGCGCTGAGTGCGTGAATGATCTGGCAGCTCAAGGGTTAACGAGATCCCATCTCCTGCTCTCATGGGCTCTTCACATCCCTGGCATCAGGTAGTGAAGATTAGCGGAGTGATTGGCAGTGAAACCTCGTTAGAGACAGCTCAGTGGGGCGATCCCAGTCAAGACCGATGGGACTGTAATGTTCACTGTGTGTCTCCGGGGTACGGTTCAGAATCACAGACAGTAGGTGATCAATGCCCTGAAATATATCACCGGGACCAGACTCTCAGTGGTGACAGCGCAAGTGAATCACGCAGCAAAGATTTAATGGGCATTTATCGGCCCCGTGTCTGTGCACATTATGTGTGTGTGTGTGTGTGTGTGTGTGTGTGTGTGTGTGTGTGTGTGTGTGTGTGTGTGTGTGTGTGTGTGTGTGTGTGTGTGTGTGTGTGTGTGTGTGTGCACAGATGCTCTAAGTGTGCACGTGCTCTGTATGTGTGCAGCTCGTTCTGTGTGTATGTGTTTGAGTGCACGTGCTATGTGTTTGTGCGTGTGCTCTGTGTGTGAGTGTGCTTGCACTTTGCGTGAGTACTTTGTGTATGAGTGGCAGTGTGAGTGTTTGTATGTATCTCTGGGTATGTGTTTAACTGTCTGTGTGAGTGTATGTTTGTGTCAGAGAGCAAATGTATGTGTGAGTGTTTGTATGTGTCTGGGTGTGTTTTTAACTGTCTATATGCATATATGTGTGAGGGGGTGAGGCAGTGTGTGTGTGGGTGTACATACACTCCTTGTGAAGTGTGTGTCTGTGTCAGAGAGTAACTGTGAGTGTCTGTGTATGTGTGTGTGCATGAGTGTGTGTGAGTGTGCATAAGCTCTGTGTGAAGTATGTTTGTCAGAGAGTAACTGTGAGTGTCTGTCTGATGTTGTGTATGTGTGTGTGTGTGTGTGTGCGCACGCAAGTGAGTCTGTGTGTCTGTGCATGAGTGTGCATACGCTCTGTGTGAGTGAGTGTGAATGTGTGAGGTTGGGTGTGTCTGTGAACATCCCATCAAATTCAAGCTCACTCTTGTGCCCTTTTCCACGTTGCCCTGTTCTGGACCAGTGATAGGAACACAACCCCACCAACTTCTCCTTGGCCCACAAAGCTTTGATCAAAGGTACATTGAGGTAGCACAAGGTAAAGCAATAACTGAATGCAGAGTAGAGTGTTACAGTTATAGTGAAGGTGCAGTGCAGGCAGACAAGAAGGTGCAAGGGCCACAAAGAGGTGGAATGTGAGGTCAAGGTCTAGAGAACTGTTTAACCATCTGATCACAGAAACTATCCTTGAGGCTGCTGGGACGTGTTTTCAGGTGTTTGTGCCTGATGGAGAGGGGAGAAAGGAGAATATCTGGGCTGGCTGGGGACCTTTGATTATGCTGCTTTTCCGAGGCAGCGGGAAAGGTAGACTGAGCGCATGGAGGGGAGGCTGGTTTCCGTGATGTGTCCACAACTCTCTGTGGTTTCTCGAGCCGAGCCGAGCCGAGCCGGGATACATCCAGATAGCCTCCAGCGGAAGCAGCTTGGTAGTGTCACCCATCCCAAAAAGGTCAAAGGGTAGAGGCCAGACTAAGAGTGGCCCACCGGGCCTCCAGGTTCAGGGGTTCGACTCAGGGCTAACAACCCCAACTGGCAAAGCAAAACTGTTACAGAAAAGCAGTGAGGAATCCTTCTACATCTGAGTGCGACAGTATTCCTGAGTCTCCACCCAGGATTTGCATGACTGACGGTGGTGAAAACCATGAGGAAGCCCTGAACACTATCAGAGTTGGAGGACCTTCATTACTGCCCTAAATGCCAGTGGCATAGGGCAATAAATTTTTTTTAAAGTCTTGGTCAGCATGGATCAGATGGACCAAAAGGCCTGTCGTGTGCCCTACGTGCTCAGTCTTTCATCACAGAACCTCTTCATCCTGGAAAACAATGACTCCCCGGGCATCAGCACCTGACTGTTAAGCTGACTGCCTGGCCCTCTCCCCTGTCAGGGTCTCTTTGTGGTCACGATGGGTACCGTGCAGGAGTTCCAGGAAGGGTGGGCCCCGCAGGGGTTTGAGTGATTTTGTAGATGACAGTAATCACATCTTAATTTAAATTTGGAATTTTTTTTGTGAACCTCTGATTATTGTGTGTAATTTTTAGTTAATGAATACATTTTTGTTAAAATGCGGTGTCGAGACAATTTGACCTGCTGGGCTGAAAGGGTTAATGCCGGAGAAAGACTTTGAATTTTCATTTTCTCAGCTAAATTGGTGAAGAGAGGTGTCAGCGAAAGTTTATTAAAAATAACCAATTTATTATCAAGGGCCGCTGGCAGCTCTGCATTTGAAGTGTATCAGCACACTAACTGGATTAGTGAAATCTATAGGCGTTCAGAGTTGGAGATTTTTTTTGACTGTATAAATGACAAGTGACTTACCTTCAGGTAAGTAAACACTTAACACACCCAGTACCTTCCACATTATCTGTGCGCCTGGATCAGTGATGCAGTGCTACGGGGGGTGATAAACGATGTTATCACATCCGCTATTTTAATTTAATTATCTGTGATGATTGAATTTCGTTTCCCAGTGAATCCCATTACACTCGAGCCTGAGGCCTTGGATATAATTTGGGTGATATATACAATGGAGAGGAGCTGAGGTAGAGGGAGTCATCTCCATCCACACCTCTTCCCAATTCTCTGAAGATGAGTCAGAGGAGAAATTGTCTGGCCTCAGTCGAGACTGGTGATGTTCCATTAATAATAAATGCGGAAGATTCTGCAGATGCTCGAAATCCAGAGCAACACACACACAAAATGCCGGAGGAAATCAGCAGGCCAGGCAGCATCTATGGAGAGGAATAAACAGTCGATGTTTCAGGCCAAGACATGTTACAAGTACATGGTTCCCTGAAATTAGCATCACAGGTAGAAAGAAAATGTTTGGCACGTAGGGCTTCAGTGTGTCGTGGGCAAGGAAATGGTGTTTGGTACCCTGGCCTTCATCAGTCAGAGCAATGAGTACAGGAGGGGGATGTTATGTTGCAGTTGTACAGAGTACTAAGGAGGCCACATTTGGAATGTTGTGTTCAGTTTTGGTCGCTCTGCTATAGGAAAGATGCCATTGAGCTGGAAGAGTGCAGTGGAAATTTGCCAAGACTCAAGGGACTGAGTTATGGATTGAGGTTGGGCAGGTTGGGGCTTTAAATATCACTGGAGTGTAGGAGACTGAAGGGTGACCCTATAGAGGTGTGTAGAACCATAAAGGACACAGGGTGTTTGCACACAGTCTTTTCCCCCGGGTTGGGGAATCAGGGATCAGAAGGCACAGGTTTAAGGTGAGAGGGGAGAGATTTAATAGTAGCCTGCGGGGTAACCTCTTCCTCCAGAGAGGTACCTTCTTCACCCAGAGGGAGGTCCATATATGGAACGAGCTGCCAGAGGAAGTGGTTGAGGCAGGTACATTAACAACATTTAAAAGACACTTGGACAGGTATATAAATAGTAAAGGTTTTGAGCAGGGGTTCCAAACTTGGGGTCCATGGACCCCTTTGTTAATGGTGGGGTGGGGGTCCATGGCATAAAAAGGTTGGGAACCCTTGGTTTAGAGGGATATGGTCAAACACTGGCAAATGTGACTGCTTAGATGGGGATCTGGGTTGGCCTGCAGCTGATGGGTTGAAGTGCCTGTTTCCTGCTGTTGGATAGGGGAGGAGAAAACTACACTGTTGGGGGGTGGTGTTCCAGACCAGGACCCTCCCCTGAAGATCCTATGGGTCCTTCAGAGGGGCAAGTGGTACCTGATTGACCCTCCATGTCATCCTTTTCAAAACTCCTGCACCCCCCACCCCGCCCCCCCAGATCTGGCACTTTGCTCTGTGGGATTTTGCTCTGCACAGGCTGACTATGGTTTTCCTGTGTTGTCTGAGACCATGCCTGCTTCCTCAGACCAAGACAACTGCGTTGCTCCAAAGAGCACTACATAAAGACATTCTTACCGTTGGCCATTAGGCTCTATATGACTCTGTAATTAGACCCTATAGATAGATAGATAGATAGATAGATAGATAGATAGATAGATAGATACTTTATATATCCCCATGGGGAAATTCAACTTTTTTCCAATGTCCCATACACTTGTTGTAGCAAAACTAATTACATACAATACTTAACTCAGTAAAAAAAATGTGATATGCATCTAAATCACCATCTCAAAAAGCATTAATAATAGCTTTAAAAAGTTCTTAAGTCCTGGCGGTAGAATTGTAAAGCCTAATGGCATTGGGGAGTATTGACCTCTTCATCCTGTCTGAGGAGCATTGCATCGATAGTAACCTGTCGCTTAAACTGCTTCTCTGTCTCTGGATGGTGCTATGTAGAGGATGTTCAGAGTTATCCATAATTGACCGTAGCCTACTCAGCGCCCTTCGCTCAGCTACCGATGTTAAACTCTCCAGTACTTTGCCCACGACAGAGCCCGCCTTCCTTACCAGCTTATTAAGACGTGAGGCGTCCCTCTTCTTAATGCTTCCTCCCCAACACGCCACCACAAAGAAGAGGGCGCTCTCCACAACTGACCTATAGAACATCTTCAGCATCTCACTACAGACATTGAATGACGCCAACCTTCTTAGGAAGTACAGTCGACTCTGTGCCTTCCTGCACAAGGCATCTGTGTTGGCAGTCCAGTCTAGCTTCTCGTCTAACTGTACTCCCAGATACTTGTAGGTCTTAACCTGCTCCACACATTCTCCATTAATGATCACTGGCTCCATATGAGGCCTAGATCTCCTAAAGTCCACTACCATCTCCTTGGTCTTGGTGATATTGAGACGCAGGTAGTTTGAGTTGCACCATATCACAAAGTCCTGTATCAGTTTCCTATACTCCTCCTCCTGTCCATTCCTGACACACCCCACTATGGCCGTGTCATCAGCGAACTTCTGCACATGGCAGGACTCTGAGTTATATTGGAAGTCTGATGTGTACAGGGTGAACAGGACCGGATAGTTGAGGATGCAATAAACCCCTCATGTTAGATTGTTTGAGGTAACTTAGTTTTTACTTTTTCTACTTCTCTCCTCATATTGTAATGCTACAGTGACACTGTAATATCTTTTGGGATCAATAAAGTCTAACTATAAATCTGAGTGTGGACTGACCCTCGGAGTGTGGGGGCATCAGTGTGTCTGTGTGCCTCACACTTTCCCTCTTCCTCCCTCGCATCCCCCATCCACCAGTTATGTGATGCCAGAACAGATGGTCAATGAGACAGGCAGAGTGTTGGTAAGTAGATCAGTTGGTAAGTTAATGGGACAGTTGGTCAGTGAGAGAGTGGAACAGTTGGTAAGTGGGAGAATGGAATAGTCAATCAGAGGGAGACCGTCAGTGTAACAGTCAGACAGTGGAAGAATAGAACAGTCAGTCAGTAGGAAAATGGAATAGTTAGTCAGTGGAACAGATGGTCAGTGGGAGAATGGAACAGTCAGTGGAACATCACTCAGTGGGAGAGTGAAACAGTCAGTGGGAAAATGGAACAGTCAGCCAGTGGGAGAATAGAACAGTCAGTCAGTGGGAAAATGGAATAGTTAGTCAGTGGAACAGATGGTCAGTGGGAGAATGGAACAGTCAGTGGAACATCACTCAGTGGGAGAGTGAAACAGTCAGTGGAACATGAGTCAGTGGGAAAATGGAACAGTCAGCCAGTGGGAGAATAGAACAGTCAGTGGAACATCAGTCAGTGGGAGAGTGAAACAGTCAGTGGAACATGAGTCAGTGGGAAAATGGAACAGTCAGCCAGTGGGAGAATGGAACAGTCGATCAGTGGGTGAGTGGAACAGTCGGTCAGTGGGAGAGTGGAACAGTCGGTCAGTGGAACAGATGGTCAGTGGGAGAATGGAACAGTCAGTGGAACATCACTCAGTCGGAGAGTGAAGCAGTCAGTGGAACATGAGTCAGTGGGAAAATGGAACAGTCAGCCAGTGGGAGAATAGAACAGTCAGTGGAACATCAGTCAGTGGGAGAGTGAAACAGTCAGTGGAACATGAGTCAGTGGGAAAATGGAACAGTCAGCCAGTGGGAGAATGGAACAGTCGATCAGTGGGTGAGTGGAACAGTCGGTCAGTGGGAGAGTGGAACAGTCGGTCAGTGGAACAGATGGTCAATGGAAGAATGGAACAGTCAGTGGAACATCAGTCAGTGAGAAAATGGACCAGTCGGCTAGTGGAAGAGTAGAACAGTCAGTCTGTGGGACAGTTGGTCAGTGGGAGAGAGGAACAGTCAGTCAGTGGATGAGTGGAACAGTCAGTCAGTGGGTGAGTAGAACAGTCGGTCAGTGGGAGAGTGGAACTGTCAATCAGTGAAACAGTCAGTCAGCAGTTCAGCTGGTCATAAGGTCACTTGGACAGTGAAGCAGTTGGTCCTTGTCATTTTGTCAGAGGGACAATGTGACTGTTGGTCAGTTGGACAGTAGGAAAATTGGCCCATCAGCCAGACTCTCCCTCTCCAGCTCACCAATCCCACATGCTCCCAGCACAAAAATCATCCTTTGCTAGTGTGGCAGCCCTGACTGTAGATAGATGAGGTTCCACCACGATGGTCCTCAGCATCGGTTGGCAAGCTGGGTGCGTACCGTCAGTGAGATAGACAGTTCCACTATGATTGTCCTCAGTGTCAGTTGGCAAGCTGGGGGTGTCACCAGTGAGATAGACAGATCCACCACGATGGTCCTCAGCATCAGCTGGCAAGCTGGGTGCGTACCGTCCAGTGAGAATGGTAGTCAAGGCTGAGGTAACAGCTGGAATCCATTAATTACCCACTGCCCTCAAAACTGTAACCGTTTCACGTGTGAGGAATGAATGCTTTTATACTTGATCTAAATGAGGCAACCGTTCTGCAGATGCAAGCCGCGGGAGAGGATTGCAGGATTATTTCAAACACTTACACAAATAATTAGCAACAGTAAATGCAACATCCCGTCGGAGAGATTCCAGTAGCACAATGAGCTCCTACTAATAACCATCGCTCAATCAGGGAGATGGAGCATTCCTTAATTTTCCCCGAAAGATTGCTTAGAGTCAGATAAAGGAGCAATCGGTTCCAAACACTTAAGGTGTAGAGAATATTACTGAGGAGGCCACAGAGCTACAGGTGTTACTGGGTTGGTGTGTGTCTCTAGTGTGTGTGTGTGTGTGTGTGTGTGTGTGTGTGTGTGTGTGTGTGTGTGTGTGTGTGTGTGTGTGTGTGTGTGTGTGTGTGTGTGTGTGTGTGTGTGTGTGCGCGCGCGCGCATATGTATGTATATAACTCTCTGTGTGTGTGTACGTGTATCTAACTCTGTGTGTGGTGTCTGGGTGTACATGTGTGTATGTGTGTGTGTCAGTGTGTGCATGTATATAGCTCTGTGTGTGTGTGTGTGTGTAAAACGTACAAGGAAGGCGGGGAAGGGAATTGTTTCATTGATGTGACCTGTGGTCAATCTGTAATGTCACTGACCAGCAAGGATAGATAGAGAGAGCCTGAAGACTCTGTTTAGACCGCAGCTCCCATAACTGGTCTGTTTGACTTAGACTCACCTGTTCACTCCTAAACTCAAGCCTTCCAAATGCAGAAAGCATGAAAGTCCATTCTCATGAGCCAATGATTACAGTGGCTTTGAACTGCGGCTGCCCCGAATGTAGGCTGAGGAATGGAGTCTTGGGTGTAGCCTACATATACAGTCCTGTACCTGGGACTATGAATGTAGTCTTGGACCAGGACCCGCGTATGCAGTCCTGTTCATGGGACAGAGAATGTAATTCCAGACCAGGACCTGTGTATACAGTCCTGTACAATGGACTATGAATGTAGTCTCGGACCAGAACCTGTGTATGCAGTCCTGTACAATGGACTATGAATTTAGTCTCGGACCAGGACCCGTGTATGCAGTCCTGTACCTGGGACTACGAATGTAGTCTCGGACCAGGACCTGTATATACAGCCCTGTACAATGGACTATGAATGTAGTCTTGGACCAGGATCTGTATATGCAGCCCTGTACAATGGACTATGAATGTAGTCTCGGACCAGGACCTGTATATGATAGCTAGATAGATAGATAGATAGATAGATACTTTATTCATCCCCATGGGGAAATTCAACTTTTTTTCCAATGTCCCATACACTTGTTGTAGCAAAACTAATTACATACAATACTTAACTCAGTAAAAAATATGATATGCATCTAAATCACTATCTCAAAAAGCATTAATAATAGCTTTTAAAAAGTTCTTAAGTCCTGGCGGTAGAATTGTAAAGCCTAATGGCATTGGGGAGTATTGACCTCTTCATCCTGTCTGAGGAGCATTGCATCGATAGTAACCTGTCGCTGAAACTGCTTCTCTGTCTCTGGATGGTGCTATGTAGAGGATGTTCAGAGTTATCCATAATTGACCGTAGCTTACTCAGCGCCCTTCGCTCAGCTACCGATGTTAAACTCTCCAGAACTTTGCCCACGACAGAGCCCGCCTTCCTTACCAGCTTATTAAGACGTGAGGCGTCCCTCTTCTTAATGCTTCCTCCCCAACACGCCACCACAAAGAAGAGGGCGCTCTCCACAACTGACCTATAGAACATCTTCAGCATCTCACTACAGACATTGAATGACGCCAACCTTCTTAGGAAGTACAGTCAACTCTGTGCCTTCCTGCACAAGGCATCTGTACAGCCCTGTACAATGGACTATGAATGTAGTTTCGGACCAGGACCTGTGTATGCTGTCTTATACATGGGGCCCATGTACGCAGTTACTGAATGTCGGTCTGTGTGTGCTCTCTGTGTACACATTGCTGAACTCTTAGGTTATTTAATCAGAGCTGTTGATGATTAGGCCTCTGTCAATCACAGCTTGCCATTTTGGCATCTCCCCACCAGCTGTTGTGCTGGAGCAGAAGTTTCTGAGGGGTCCAGCATGGGCCTGTGGGTCGAGTGGCCCATTTCCTGCCTGTCCAATTGCGAAGTTTCCAACATGGGCCTGTGGGTCGAGTGGCCCATTTCCTGCCTGTCCAATTGCGAAGTTTCCAGCATGGGCCTGTGAGTCGAGTGGCCCATTTCCTGCCTGTCCAATTGCGAAGTTTCCAGCATGGGCCTGTGAGACGAGTGGCCCATTTCCTGCGTGTCCAATTCTTCACAGTTCAGTGAAGCGAGGTGGGGAGGAATCAACCAGGGCCCAGTGAGGCAGACTTCACTAAGTCTCTGTGCTCTCCGTGTTGGAGCTGAGGCTGAGAAAGGATTGTCGGTAATTGCAAACTCCCCTGCATCCAGATCCATCCTTAATTCGTGGCATCTTGGAAAGAGTCTAATCCCTTTATCCGTTGGCCTGGCCTAATGATCCGGAGAACGTCATCTCAAATTCTCTGGATGCAATTTGAGCTTCTGGGTTTGCTGTAACAGATCCGTGAATTTGTGGGGAAGGATTTTGGTGAAGTTGTCAGACTGTGATGGGCCTACTTGTACATGATGTGATTTAGAGCCCTTCGGCCTGACTACCGATCACCTCAGCCTGTCTCATCTAAAGATAAAGGATGAGCTGTACTTGTCACATCTACATTGAGACACCCAGTGAAATGTGTTGTTGGCATTAAGGACAAATGGAGTCTGAGGATGTGCTGGTGGCAGCCTGCTAGTGTTGCCCTGTTTCTAGCGCCACGACTCACCAACCCTAACTTGTACATCTTTGGAATGTGAGAGGAAAGTGGAGCACCAGGAGGAAACGGTCATGGGGAGAGCGTACAAACTCCTTGCAGATGGTGGTGGAATTTAGTCCTGATTGCACTAGCTGACACCGTAAAGTGTCAAGTTAACCTTTTGGCCTATATCCCACTAAACCAGACGTTCCCCACCGTTTTTATGTCATGGACTGACCCCCGCCATCAACCGAGGAGTCCGTGGACCCCAGGTTGGGAACCCCTGCTCTAAACTGTTCTGATCTGTGTACCTGTCCGTGTGTCCTGTGGGTTCCACGTCATCGAGCATGACCCTACCCCTCCGTGACTCCTGAGATTGCCAAGCAAGTGCCTGTGTGCCACCCTCACTGGGTTCTCTTCCTCCTGAAGGTGTCCTCCACCACTCACTCGCGGCACCGCCATTCTCTGTGTTGAAAATGAACTTACCCTGAACATCTGACTTTTAATGTTCCCTCTCTCACCTTTGACCCCTCTGGTATCTACCATTTCCATCCTGGGAAAAAGGCTCTGACTATGGAGGCATGTTAGTGTAGTGGTTAGCACAGCATTTTGCACAGCCAGCGACTCGGGTTCAGTTTCCACTACTGCCTGTAAGGAGTTTGTATGTTCTTCCTGTGACTGGCAGGTTTCCTCCCACAATCCAAAAATGTATCGCTTGGTAGGTTAATTAGTCATTGTAAATTGTCCCGTGATTAGGCTAGGGTTTAATCAGGGGATTGTTGGGCTCGAAGGGCCAGAGAGGACTTCTCCATGCTATAACTCAATAAATAATTTTCAAAATCTCTATCAGATCTCCCCTCAGCCTGAGTCGCTCCAGAGAAAACAACCCAAGTTTGTCCAACCTCTCCTTACAGCTCACACCCTCTAATCCAGACAGCATCCTGGTGAAGCGGTGACAAGTCGCCACATGAGGCTGCTCAACAAGCTTCGAGCCCATGGTATCATAGAAAAGGTTCTAGCTTGGATAAAGCAGTGACTGATTGGCAGGAAGCAATGAGTTCGGATAAAGGGAGCCTTTTCTGGTTGACTGCCAGTGACTAGTGGTGTTCCACAAGGGTAGATGTTGGGACCAATTCTTTTTACATTATATGTCATTGATTTGGGTAATGGAATTGATGGCCTTGTGGCTATGTGGCTTTTAGAAAGGAATTTGATATGGTTCCCCATGGGAGGCTCATTCAGAAGGTTAGAAGGTGTGGGATCCAGGGAAAGTTGGCTGTGAGAATTCAGAATTGGATTGCCCACAGAGTGTGATGGTGGATGGAGTGCATTCTGCCTGGAGTGTGGTGATGAGTAGTATGCTGCAGGGTCTGCTCTGGGACCCTGGCTCTTTGTAATATTTAGAATTTACTTTGATGAGGAACTGGAGGGTGGGTTGGTAAGTTTGCAGATGACATGAAGGTTGGTGGAGCTGTGGACGGGGCAGGAGGCTGTTGTAGGTTACAATAGGACATTGATAGGATGCAGAGTTGGGCTGAGAAACAGCAATGGAGTTCAATCCGGAAAAGTGTGAAGTGATTCCCTTTGCAAGGTCAAACAAAGGGAGAACACAGGGTTAATGACAGGATTATTGGCAGTGTGGAGGAACAGAGGAATCTTGGGCTCCACGTCCATCGATCCCTGAAAGTTGCCACACAAGTTCATAGGGTGGTTGAGAAGGTGTTTGGTGTGTTGTCCTTCGTTAGTTGGGGGATTGAGTTCAAGAGCCGTGAGGTAATGTTACAGCTTCATAAAACCCTGGTTGGACCACACTTGGAGTATTGTGTTCAGTTCTGGTCATCTCATGAAGGATGTGGAAGCTTTAGAGAGGGTGCAGAGGAGATTTATCAGGATACTGCCTGGTTTACAGAGCATGTCTTATGAGGAATGGTTGAGTGAGCTCAGGCTTTTATCTCTGGAGTGAAGGAGGATGAGAGGTGACTTGATAGAGGTGTACAAGATGATGAGAGGCATAGATCGAGTGGACAGCCAGAGACTTTTCCCCAGGGTGGAAATGGCTAATACAAAGAGGCATAACTTTAAGACGATTGGAGGAAAGTTTAGGGGGGTGTCAGAGGCAAGTTTTTTTACACAGAGAGTGGTACGTGTGTGCAACGCCCTGCCAGGGTGGTGGTAGAGGCAGATACATTAGGAGCATTTAAGAAACTCATATTTTGGCTCATAGATAGAGGAAAAACAGAGGGTATGTGGAACTGGAAAGTTATATTGATTGTGGAGGTTTATCTAGGTCAGCACAGCATGATGGGCTGAAAGTCCTATACTGTTCTGTGAATATCCCTGTCACAAGTCCATCAGTCTCATTTAATCTGATGGCAGTTTGGTTCCATCCATACCTCGGGGAAAAGCCTTGCCTTTCCTGCCTGGTGGAGGGCCCCGTGATCTGTCTGGTGTCTGTTCAGGCAGCTTTGCAGAGAGGCTGAACCACACACTGTAAAGGGAGATGGCTTTGGTGAATCAGAGTGGCAACTTCTTTAGAAATTAGCTGTGAATAAAGGCTCCCCACAACAGCTTCTATGCTATGTAATTATGCTCTATAAATTTGCTGAGGATACAACTATTGTTGGCAGAATTTCAGATGATGACAAGAGGGCATGCAGGAGCAAGATATACCAGCTAGTTGAGTGGTGTCGCAGCAACAACCTTGCACTCAACATCAGTAAGACGAAAGAAATGATTGTGGACTTTAGAGAAGGTAAGACAGGGGAACACACACCAGTCCTCATGGAGGGATCAGAAGTGGAAAGAGTGAGCAAATTCAAGTACCTGGATGTCTGTATCTCTGAGGATCCATCCTGGGTCCAACATGTCGATACAGCTACAAAGAAGACATAACAGCAGCTATATGTCATTAGGAGTTTGAGGACATTTGGTGTGTCACCAAAATTTCTACATATGTGCCATGGAGAGCATTCTAACTGACTGCATCTCTGTCTGGTATGGTGGGGGGGGGGGGGGGGTGGGAGGAGGCACTACACAGGAATGAAATAAGCTGCAGAGAGTTGGGCACTAACCTCCATAGTATCCAGGACATCTTCAAGGAGCAATGCCTCAAAAAGGCAGCATCCATCATTAAAAACCCCCACTATCCAGGACATGCTCTCTTCTCACTGCTACAATCAGGGAGGAGGTACAGAAACCTGAAGACACACACTCAACGATTCAGTAACAGCTTCTTCCCCTCTGCTGTTAGATTTCTGAATGGATATTGAACCCATGAACACAACCTCACTACTTTTTTATTTCTATTTTTGCACTAATTTAATTTTAACTCTCTTATATTTTTTATTATATTTTTATTATAATTTTTCTATTATTATGTATTGCACTATACTGCTGCCACAAAGATAACAAATTTCATGACATATACCAATGATATTAAATCTAATTTTATTTATTTATTTACTGGGATACAGTGCAGAGTATGCACTTCCAGCCCTTCGAAGCATGCTGCCCAGCATCCCTGATTTAATCCTAGCCTAATCACGGGGCAATTTACAATGACCAATTAACCTATCAACTGGTCCGTCTTTGGAATGTGGGAGGAAACCGGAGCACCCGGAGGTGTGGTTACAGGGAGAATTACAAATGCCTTACACTCTGATTCTGATGTGATCTGTCGGAGATGGTCTGTGAAACTTGTTTTCAATTTTAATTTTTCTCCTTGGGATCGAGCTGTCCCTGCGTTTATCACCCATCGTTGTTGTGAGTAATTGCGAAGCATCTAACTGCAAAACCTTAAAAATGGTTGTGAGGACTGCTGAGAGGATCATCGGGGTTTCATCATATGGAGCACTACATTCATAACGTTGTTAATGGTCCCTCCCATCCACCCAACAATCTCTCTGACCCACTACCACCAGGCCGGAGGTACCGTAGCATTCGGACAACAAAGGTTAGGATAGGAAACAGCTTCTTCCCCCAGTCTGTGCAACAATCTCTCTGACCCACTACCACCAGGCCGGAGGTACCATAGCATTCAGATAACAAAGGTTAGGATAGAAAACAGCTTCTTCCCCCAGTCTGTGCAACAATCTCTCTGACCCACTACCACCAGGCCGGAGGTACCATAGCATTCGGACAACAAAGGTTAGGATAGGAAACAGCTTCTTCCCCCAGTCTGTGCAACAATCTCTCTGACCCACTACCACCAGGCCGGAGGTACCGTAGCATTCGGACAACAAAGGTTAGGATAGGAAACAGCTTCTTCCCCCCAGTCTGTGCAACAATCTCTCTGACCCACTACCACCAGGCCGGAGGTACCATAGCATTCAGATAACAAAGGTTAGGATAGAAAACAGCTTCTTCCCCCAGACTGTGCAACAATCTCTCTGACCCACTACCACCAGGCCGGAGGTACCGTAGCATTCGGACAACAAAGGTTAGGATAGGAAACAGCTTCTTCCCCCCAGTCTGTGCAACAATCTCTCTGACCCACTACCACCAGGCCGGAGGTACCCTAGCATTCGGACAACAAAGGTTAGGATAGGAAACAGCTTCTTCCCCCAGTCTGTGCAACAATCTCTCTGACCCACTACCACCAGGCCGGAGGTACCGTAGCATTCGGACAACAAAGGTTAGGATAGGAAACAGCTTCTTCCCCCAGTCTGTGCAACAATCTCTCTGACCCACTACCACCAGGCCGGAGGTACCATAGCATTCAGATAACAAAGGTTAGGATAGAAAACAGCTTCTTCCCCCAGTCTGTGCAACAATCTCTCTGACCCACTACCACCAGGCCGGAGGTACCGTAGCATTCGGACAACAAAGGTTAGGATAGGAAACAGCTTCTTCCCCCCAGTCTGTGCAACAATCTCTCTGACCCACTACCACCAGGCCGGAGGTACCGTAGCATTCGGACAACAAAGGTTAGGATAGGAAACAGCTTCTTCCCCCCAGTCTGTGCAACAATCTCTCTGACCCACTACCACCAGGCCGGAGGTACCATAGCATTCAGATAACAAAGGTTAGGATAGAAAACAGCTTCTTCCCCCAGTCTGTGCAACAATCTCTCTGACCCACTACCACCAGGCCGGAGGTACCATAGCATTCGGACAACAAAGGTTAGGATAGGAAACAGCTTCTTCCCCCAGTCTGTGCAACAATCTCTCTGACCCACTACCACCAGGCCGGAGGTACCGTAGCATTCGGACAACAAAGGTTAGGATAGGAAACAGCTTCTTCCCCCAGTCTGTGCAACAATCTCTCTGACCCACTACCACCAGGCCGGAGGTACCGTAGCATTCGGACAACAAAGGTTAGGATAGGAAACAGCTTCTTCCCCCAGTCTGTGCAACAATCTCTCTGACCCACTACCACCAGGCCGGAGGTACCATAGCATTCAGATAACAAAGGTTAGGATAGGAAACAGCTTCTTCCCCCCAGGCTGTGCAACAATCTCTCTGACCCACTACCACCAGGCCGGAGGTACCGTAGCATTCGGACAACAAAGGTTAGGATAGGAAACAGCTTCTTCCCCCAGTCTGTGCAACAATCTCTCTGACCCACTACCACCAGGCCGGAGGTACCATAGCATTCAGATAACAAAGGTTAGGATAGGAAACAGCTTCTTCCCCCCAGGCTGTGCAACAATCTCTCTGACCCACTACCACCAGGCCGGAGGTACCGTAGCATTCGGACAACAAAGGTTAGGATAGGAAACAGCTTCTCCCCCCAGGCTGTGAGACTGCTGAACTCCCTGCCACCACCCAGGTCTCACCACGTATGAAGTGCCTGTAGCATTTTACTGTTTACTTCTTAACTTGTGTTGTAAATGTAACTTAGCTGAAGGTCCAACTTTTGGAATATATTTTATTATTTGTTAATTTATTTGTGGTAATATTGCCGTATGTGCTGTGTGTGTGAGGTACAGGTACTGTGTTGTGCACCCTGGCCCAGGGGAACATTGTCTTGTTTGCCCTATGCATGCGTATGGTGAATGACAGCAATCTTGAACTTGACTTGGACTTCAAGGGTCTGGTCCCAGTGATGGTGAAGGAACAGCAAGTTGGGGCGGTGTGAGAATGGGAGGGGGTCCTGTGAGTGCTGCTGTTTGCTTGTCCTCCTCGGTGTGGGGGGTTGGGAGGAGCTGCTGGAGTAGCCTGGGTGAGTAACCATGGTGTGTTTTGTAGATGGTAAAGACTTTAGTCACTGTGTGCCAGTGGCGAAGGGAGGGAGTGCTTAGAGGGTGTGGATTGGGGTGGGGGGGGGATTGATCCAGTGGGTTGCTCTGTCCCAGACAGGTTCAAGCTCCTCGAGTGAGTTGCACTCACCCAGGCGAGTGGGGAGTTTTCCCTCACACCCCTGATCTATGCTGTTTAGATGGTGGACGACTTTGTCCTGCACGAGGTCGAGTGGTCTCAGTAGGAAAGCTTGGAGGTCATTTGCAGATTTCCTCGTGTAAGCTTGGAGGTCCATTCAGCGCTGAGTTATCACGAGGAGACTCTGAGCGGCCAGAGGGCTGTTCGAACTGCACTCACCGGAAAAAGTGTGAAGAGCAACTCAGGAAAAGAGGGGCAGGCTGATGCACACATTCCAGTGCTAATCATGACTGTAACACAATTAGGCCATTCAGCCCTTCAAGTACATTTCATGCCCACCATATTCAGCAGGAAAGGTTAGGATGGTAGGTGGGATGGCAATAGAGAGGTCTGAAGTTGAGTTGCTAGCCACATGAGGGACAGAAAAACGGAGGGTTATGAGAGAGGGAAGGGTGAGACTGATCTTGGAGTTGGTTAAAGTCATGGGCCTGTACTGAGCTGTGATGTTCTATGTACAGACCGCTAGGTCCCTCTGCCTTATTACCATCCTCAGTCGCTGGGGCTGAGACAACAGGATGGTAATGCCCAATGAGGGAATGTGAAATTGATGTGGTCATTGCGAAGGGATCAAATGAGCCATTTTAGCTGACTGCAGGTTTCAGTCTTCACCTGGCTATGGAAGCTCATGTCCTTGTCTGTATTAGCCAGTAGACTGGTGGTGGAGTGGCTAGCCATCTCAGCTGAGCACCCTGCCGTCATGTGTTCTGTCCACCTCCAGACACTCAGATTCCCCAAGGCCGCAGTGCCGAGGGAGAGCTGCTTGGTCACACAGCTGTGTTTGAACTGTCGAGAATCAGGTTTCTTCTCACTGACATATCTCGTGAAATATCTTGATCTGTGGCTACAGCGCAGTGCAATGCGTGAAAGATTATTATTCATTACAAAAAGAATCAACACAAAAGATTCTGCAGATGCTTCAGACATCCCTTCAGAACAGAGATGAGGAAATTCTTGAGTCAGGCAGCGGTGA
Organism: Hemitrygon akajei; assembly: GCF_048418815.1. Taxonomy (NCBI): domain Eukaryota; kingdom Metazoa; phylum Chordata; class Chondrichthyes; order Myliobatiformes; family Dasyatidae; genus Hemitrygon; species Hemitrygon akajei. Next base: position 13,212,777 of record NC_133151.1, on the reverse strand, counting down.
ATCCATGGAATTCATTACCACAGACAGACTGAACGATCTGATGTTTCTGCAGTGTCTTGGGGGATTCAACGTGGCTGCAATTCTGTATTGATTCCCATGGCTATCTCCATTATTCTATGCCCATTAGAGGGTCAAGGCCAAGAGGGGAGAATGAACAGGTGGTCAGCATTGAATGCCTGAGTTTGACCCAACTCTCTCGCTGCTGCCTGCGAAGGAGTCTCGGGTCCCAGGCCACCAGGTTCATCATCCGCTGTGGCCCCACAGCCGTGGGCATCCAGATGGACTTGCTTCAACACTGAACGCTCTCTGCAGTTGTGGACTCATTTTTGGGAACTCTGCAATTAATCTCCCTTGTGGTTTTGCTTACTTCTTTTCGAATACTTGTATGAATTGATCAGAGTGCTGAACTGACTCTGCATCTGTCGTCTGCAACTGTCAGCACGTCATTGAGGATTCCCACTGACACATTGCTGAGGGTCCCCACAGACACAGTGCTGAGGGTCCCCACTGACACAGTGCTGAGGGTCCCCACAGACACAGTGCTGAGGGTCACCATAGACACAGTGCTGAGGGTCCCCATTGACACAGTGCTGAGGGTCCCCACAGACACAGTGCTGAGGGTCCCCATCATCAGTGGTCAAGATTGTCTGTCATAGGTATATTCAGATATACTGTGAGGGCACACACAAAATGCTGGAGCAACCAAACAGGTCAGGCAGCATCAGTGGAGAGGAATAAACAGTTGACATTTCACTCATCAGGACTGGAAAAGGTCGAAAAAAGAGTAAAACAATGGGGGAAGAAAGAGAGTACAAACTGGGAGGTGAGAGGTGAGACCAGGTGAGGGGGAAGGTGGGTGGGTGGGGGAGAGGGGGATGAAGAGAGACACTGGGAGGTGGTAGGTGAGACCAGGTGAGGGGGACGGTGGGTGGGTGGAGGAGAGGGGGGATGAAATGAGACACTGGCAGGTGATATGTGAGACCAGGTGAGGGGGAAGGTGGTTGGGTGGGAGAGAGGGATCAATTAAGAAGCTGTGAAGTGATGGGGGAAAGGGGAAAGGCTGAAAAAGAAATAATCTAATAGGAGTGGATATTGGACATTTGGAGAAAGGGAAAGAGGAGGGACACCAGAGGGATGTGATAGGAAGAGGTGACATAGAGTTGGAAGGTGTTGAATCATTGTTGGATAGAGCTAAGGAGCTGCAAGGGTAAAACACCCTGATAGGATTTGGAAACAAACCACCAAACAGTGTTAAGGATGTGTTCTACAAGTTGCAATGGGAGATTGAAAGTACATGCCGAAAGGGCAATTTCACAATAGTCAAGAAGAGCGTTTGATGGCTCTCGGCCTCTATTCATTAGAATTCAGAAGACAGACAGACATACTTTATTGATCCTGAGGGAAATTGGGTTTTGTTACAGTCGACCCAACCAAGAATAGTGTAGAAACATAGCAATATAAAACCATAAATAATTAAATAATAATAAGTAAATTATGCCAAGTGGAAATTAGTCCAGAGCCAGCCTATTGTCTCAGGGTGTCTGACACTCTGAGGGAGGAGTTGTAAAGTTTGATGGCCACAGGCAGGAATGACTTCCTATGATGCTCAGTGTTGCATCTCGGTGGAATGAGTCTCTGGCTGAATGTACTTCTGTGCCTAACCAGTACATTATGGAGTGGATGGGAGACATTGTCCAAGATGGCATGCAACTTGAACAGCATCCTCTTTTCAGACACCACCGTCAGAGAGTCCAGTTCCACCCCCACAACATCACTGGCCTTACGAATAAGTTTGTTGATTCTGTTGGTGTCTGCTACCCTCAGCCTGCTGCCCCAGCACACAACAGCAAACATGATAGCACTGGCCACCACAGACTCATAGAACATCCTCAGCATCGTCCAGCAGATGTTAAAGGACCTCAGTCTCCTCAGGAAATAGAGACGGCTCTGACCCTTCTTGTAGACAGCCTCAGTGTTCTTTGACCAGTCCAGTTTATTGTCAATTCGTATCCCCAGGTATTGGAATGAGGTGTGACTACATCGAATGCTGAAAGGCCTTGATAGGGCAGATGTGGAGGGGATGTTTCCGATGGTGACAGAGTCTAAAACAGAGGACATGTCCTCAGAATGGAGATGAGGAGGGAATTCTTTAGCCAGAGAGTGGTGAATCTATGGAATTCTTTGCCACAGACAGCTGTGGAGGCCAAGTCTTTATATATATTTAAGGCAGAGGCTGATAGATTTTTGATTGGTCAGGATGAAGGGATACAGGGAGAAGGCAGAAGATTAGGGTTGTGAGGGCAATGGGATCAGTCATGATGAAATGGCAGAGCAGACTCGATGGGCCAAATGGCCTCATTCTGCTCCTATATTTTTTGGCCTTATAGGCAGGTGAGTTGAAGAGTACTTTACTAAACACTTCAAACTCATTGCAAGTCATTCACAGACATTACCAAGGGCACGAAGTTTGTCAAAAATTAAAGGGGGATATCAGACAGCTCGGTAATGAGTGGCAAATCGAATTTCATCCTGATGAGGGTTCAGTGTTGGGTGGGCAAACCAAGGCAGGTGTTTCACAGTGAACAGCCGAGGCCTGGGGAGTATTGTTGTGGTGAACTACATATACCTGTCTGGACACGCCCCCCCCCCCCCCCCCCCCCCAGCTGACTGCTCCTGTGGCTCCTCCCACGGACCCTGGTATAAAGGCGATTGGAGACACAGCCCCGGCCTCAGTCTCCAGGATGTTGTGTGGTGGTCACTTGCTGCTTGTTCTTTATTCCAGCCAATAAAAGCCTATATCTCGCCTCACGTCTCCGAGAGTTATTGATGGTACATCAATTGTAGAACAGAGGGACGTAAAAAATACATTGTTCCCTGAAAGTCGAGTCTCAGGTAGACATGCTGGTGAAGAAGGTGTTTGGCACATTGGCCTTCATCAATCAGAGCACTGTGTACAGGAAATGTGATGTTAAATTGCAGTATACAAGACAGTTACGAGGCCACACTTGGAGTGTTCAGTTTTAATCACGTTGTTAAAGGAAAGAGTGTAAAGGAGATTTACTAGGATGTTGCCAGGGCTGGTTTTCTTTTTGACTTGGAGACTGACGAATGACCTTATAAAACCATGAGGGCACAGATAGGGTAAATGTGACCAGTCTTTTCACCAGGGTTGGGGAATCAGAAACTAGAGGGCACAGGCTTAAGGTAAGAGAGGAGAAATTTAGTAGGAACCTGGGGGGAGCTTCTTCACCCCAAGGGTGGTCAGTATGTAACTATGATGATATTCAATGTTGTCCACAAGTTTGAAACTTAAGAGATTTTATGCCTTATCCAATGTAATTAGCTGTGAGTTCCCCTCACCTTGGGGAGATTGAACCTCAATCAAGATATCATTTACTTTGTTACTCTGTCTCCACGGCGAGGTCCTACCGTCAATAATAGCTGTTTCAGATTTAGAGTCAGGTTTAACATCACCGGCACACATTGTGAAATCTGCTGCTTGCAGAGCAGTACATCGCAATGAATGATAATGAAAACTATAAATTACAATAACTATATAAAAACAGAAAATTAACTTAAAGGAACAGTGCAGAAAGAGAGTGGAAAAATACTGAGCTAGTGTTCATGGGTTCAATGTCCATTCAGAAATTTGACTGCAGAGGGGAAGAAGCTGTTCCTGAATTGTTGAGTGTGTGTCTTCAGGCTCCTGTACCTCCTCCTTGATGGTAGCAATGAGAAGCGGCTGAGTTCTGGGTGATGGGGTCTTTAATGCTGTATGCTACCTTCTTGAGACATGACTGTTTGAAGATGTCATTGATGCTGAGGAGGCTAGTGTCCACGATGGAGATGATTGAATTTAAAACTCTCTACAGCTTTTTCCGATCCTGTGCAGCGGCTCCTCCATACTAGACCAGTTAGAATGCTCTCTAAAGTACATCTGTGTGTACATTTGTGCAGTTGGTTTCCCCTCTCCCTACTAAGGAAAAGATATTTCCAGCTAATGAAGTAGTCTTAAATACATTTTTTGTAGTGATACCTGCTTAATTTAGACAAATAGCTCTTTGACACAAATTTAAAACTCACAGAGGATTTCTAACTTATAAAAGATTTACAGAATATTTCTAAACTACAAAGGATTTCTAAACACAGGCACAATTCTTACAAGCTAAAAAGACACACCAACGAGTAGCAGCCAAAATGAGTCATCCGTCACAGAGCCCAAAGGCTGAGGAATGAATTGTTCTGAAATGCATTCCAGCATTTCTATTGGTTTTCTACTCATTGGCGTTACCTGCATGTGACGTTTTCCAACTCCATTCATCAGCCCAGGTTTAATTGAAATAAAATATAAAGGCAAGGATGTCACCTGAGGCTTTAGAAAGCAATGGTGAGGCCTCACCTGGAGTATTGTCAGCAGTTTTGGGCTCCTTATCTAAGAAGGATGTGCTGACATTGGAGAGGGTTTAAAGGAGGTTCATGAAAATAATTCGCGATTGAAAGAGTTTTATTATGAGGAGCGTTTGATGGCCCTTGTTTCACGGCTTCATGGAGGGGGTGTGGGGCCGAGCTGGAGACATTTACAATGATTCACATTAGGGTGGATTGTTAGTGTCTTGCCAGCACAGCTTAAACAGGCAGGACTCGTGGTCGTGCATTGGGTAGGAAAACACATCTATTCATCATCTGAGAGACTGGAGGAGCTGCAAAATAATGGCACTGATCTGCGAGATTAATGTGCCTGTTATTTCTATATGTTAAGTTGCGTTTCAAAGTTGTCTAAAATTAAAACAAAGCAGGTAGATTCCCACTCAGACAGCAGACGCCAAACTCACTGATTCTCCACAGAGAATTAACAATTCTTGAGGCTTTTCACAAGCAGTAGAGGCACAGAGAGATGGCACGGAAATAATCGAGCAGTCAAGGGGGACAAAGCTCCCTCTACACCGTCCCATCACATACTCCTGGGGTCAGACACAGAGTGAATCTCCCTCCACGCCGTCCCATCACACACTCCTGGAGTCAGACACAGAGTGAAGCTCCCTCCACATCGTCCCATCACACTCTCCCAGGGTCAGACACAGTAAAGTTCCCTCTACACTGTCCCATCACACACTCCTGGGGAGAGATACAGAATGAAACTCCTTCCACACCATCCCATCACATTCTCCTGGGGTCAGACACAGAGTGAAGCTCCCTCCACACCGTCCCATCGCACACTCCTGGGGCCAGATACAGAATGAAACTCCCTCCTCACCGTCCAATCACACTCTCCTTGGCCAGACACAGAATGAAGCTCCCTCCACACTGTCCCATCCCACACTCCCGGGGTCAGACACAGAGTGAAGCTCCCTCCACACCGTCCCATCACACACTCCCGGGGTCAGAGACAGAGTGAAGTCCCTCCACACTGTCCCATCACACACTCCCGGGGTCAGACACAGAGTGAAGCTCCCTCCACACCATCCCATCACACACTCCCAGGGTCAGACAGAGTGAAGCTCCCTCCACATTGTCAAGTCAAATCAAGTCAAGTCACTTTTATTGTCATTTCGACCATAACTGCTATGTACAGTACATAGTAAAAATGAGACAATGTTTTTCAGGACCATGGTGTTAGACTGAACTACGTAAAACACAACACAGAGAAAAAAAAACTACACTAGACTGCAGACCTACCCAGGACTGCATAAAGTGCACAGAATAGTGCAGGCATTACAATAAATAATAAACAGGACAATAGGGCAGTAAGGTCACATCACACACTTCAATCTGTGCATGTAAGGCAGCAAAGAAAAGACTGGAGGAGGGAGAACAGAATAGAAAATGAATAGCTTGCCAACCACATGTGCCGATTTTACCTAGTAACCAGCCTTTATGTTGCTCCTGTACAGAGTTATACACTAATAGCCGCAGAAACTGTGTCTCTGGGGACAGAGTGGTCTATTCAGTGATTTTAAATGTTCTGCAGCCACCCTGTAATGGTGTGCAGTTAGTATATCTGTCGAAGGTTAAGTGTATTGAATAGTGATAGTGGTGAAGAAATGGCTTTGTTTCCATCAGCATATCCAAGTTGCATGAAGGCATCTTCATTCCAGCTCCACAGGGGTAATTTACACTGGTTACTTGATCTCCCAGTCTGCATGCCGCTGGGATGTGGGAAGCACTGGAGTATTCCGGGAAACCCACGCAGAAGGCCCCCGAGGTTGGCATCGTGAACACAGGATAGTCCAACATGAGAACAGGCCCTTCTGCCCACAATGTCTCTGCTGACCACCATACCAAGATGAAATGTGGTGTGCATTTGGAACAAGCTGCCAGGAATGGGGTTTGAGGCAGTCACGTTAGTAACATCTGGAAACATGTGTAGGAAGGAGAGGGACTGACAATGAGCCAAAGGTGGCAACTGTGACTAGCTCGTTGGGCAGAATGCACCAGTTTCCATGCTTTGCAACTCTGTGAAATCACTTCATATGGACAATATCCATCTCCCATCATTCCCCGTACATTCACGTGTCTGCCTAACAACCTCTTAAACACCTCTATCATATCCGCCTCCACCACCACCCTTGGCAGCTCATTCCAGACACCCACCACTCTCTGTGTAAAAAACATTTGCCCCTGCACATCTCTCCGACAAACTTAACTCTTCTCACCCCAAATGCATGCCCTCTAGTGTTTTGATATTTCTGCCCTGGGCAAGCCTGGTCTTCTGCCTAGTCCCATCAACCTACACCAGGACCAGAGCCCACCGTACCCCTCCCGTTCATCTACCCATCCAAACATTGCAATATCCACCACTTCACCATTAACATTTCCTCTTTCACCCTGAACCTGTATGTTTGTTCTGTGCATGCACATGTGAGTGTGAGTGTGTGTGTGTATCTGTGTGTGATGGTGTGTATGTGCGTATCTATGTGATTGTGTGTGTATATGTCTGTGTGATGGTGTGTGTGTATGTATCTGTGTGATTGTGTGTGTGTGTATATGTCTGTGTGATGGTGTGTGTGTATCTGTGTGTGATGGTGTGTATGTGTGTATCTATGTGATTGTGTGTGTGTGTGTGTGTGTGTGTGTGTGTGTGTGTGTGTGTGTGTGTGTGTGTGTGTGTGTGTGTGTGTGTGTAACTGATGAAGGGGCTTGGCCCAAAATGTCCAACTGTTTATTCTTCTCCTCAGATGCTGCTTGACCTGTTGAGTTCCTCCAGCACTTTTTGTGTGTTACAAGATGCTGAGCCCATGGAAGCCCCTTGTGTAACAACATGGCCCCTACAGAAACACCAATCTCTGCTTCCTGCCCCTGAGAGAGCTTTGGGTTGATCGAACACAGAACACAGCACATAGAACATAGAAGACGGACACAGAACATTACAGCACAGTACAGGCCCTTCAGCCCACAGTGTTGTACTGACCTTTAATCTAGTCTAAGATCAATCTGACCCTTCCCTCCCACATTGCCCTTTATTTTTCAATCATCCATGTGCCTGTCTAAGAGTCTCTGAATGTCCTGAATTTATCTGCCTCTTGCCAGGGCATTCCACACACCCACCACTCTCTGTGTAAAATATCTACCTTTGATATCCCCCTATAATTTCCTTACATCACCTTAAAATTATGCCTCCGGTATTAGCCATTCCCACCTTGAGAAAAAGCTTCTGACTGTCCACTCTATTTGTTCACCTCTTATCATCTGGTACACCTCTAAAAAGTCACCTCTCATCCTCCTTCACTCCAAAGAGAAAAGCTCTAGCTCACTCAACCCATCTTCATAAGACATTCAGTCTGCCTCTCCCTTGAATCCCAGAGGATTTTTCTGTCAGATGCCTTGCCGAAATCCACGTAGACGCCATTTAAAGTACTGCCTTCATCGACGTTCCACATTAATTCAAAGAGGAATCCAATCCACTTTCACCCTTGATAAATCCGTGCCAACAATTCCAAATCAATCCCTGCCTTTCAATATAATGATCAACTCTCTCTTTCAGAATGGATTCCAATATTTTACCCTGCATTAAAATTAAATTAACTGGCCTGTAATTACTCAGTTTAACTTTTCCTCCTTGAACTGTTGACAGTCCTCCTATCCTCTGGCACCAGCACAGTGCCAGGGGGCTGAGAAATGTGTGACCAAAGCCAAAAACACTGGAAACACTCATCAGGGCAGGCACAACTCTGGAGAGATAAACACAGCTAATGATGGGCCAAATGGCCTATGTCTACTCCTGTGTCTTGTGGTCTTAAAGTATCAGATCCCCGTCCATAAATGTTGTTAATGTACCTGCCCCAACCACTTCCTCTGGCAGCTCTTCCATATACCAACCACCCTCAGGGAGAAGAAATTGCCCCTCAGTTCCCCATTAAATCTCTCCCCTAGCATCTGAAAGCACAAAAGATTCTGCCAATGCTGGAAATCTGAGCAACACACACAAAGTGCTGGAGGAACTCAGCAGGTCAGGCAGCATCTATGGAGGGGAATAGGCAGTCAACATTTCAGGCTGAGATCGTTCATCAGGTGTGAAGGTTCTTGACCCGAAATGTCAGCTGTTTGTTCCGAACTGCTGAGTTCCTTCAGCATTTTGTATGTGTCCCTCTCTCCTTAGGCCTGTGAGCTCCGGGTCTGATCAGAATTAGAATCAGGTCTAATATCACCAGAATATGTGATGAAATAGTTAAATAAGTATTACAAAAATAAAAATAATAAGTATGAGGTAGTTTTCATGGGTTCGATGTCCATTCAGAAATCGGCTGGTGGAGGGGAATTGTTTGTGAGTTTTCAGGCTCCTGTACCTCCTCTCTGATGGTAGCAATGAGAAGAGGGCAGGTCCTCGGTGAAGGGGGTCCTAAGTGATGGACTCTGCCTTCCTGGCACATCACTCCTTGAAGACGTCCTGGTTCTGGGGACACTAGTACCCATGATGGAGCTGACTAAGTTTACAAGTCTCTGCAGTTTATTTCGATCCTATGCAGTACCACCACCCCCACAACCCCCCCACCCCCAGATACAGAGTGGGGAGGAAAAACACCATCACCACTGACTTTCAATGGAACGCCCCCGTCTGGAATGATCCAGGGTGAAGCTGAGCATATCTGCGGCTCTGCAGGTGAAATTTGACCCTGGATCTCTACAGGACGCAGTCCAGAGGAACAGAGCAATGGGTCAGTGAGAGTGCAGAGCACAGGTAAACCAGCAAGGGTGCTGGCAATGTGCTGAGTGCAGAGGAGGAACCTGGGCGGACTAATTCTGTCAATTGTCTCCATTCCAGGGGGCAGGGGGAATAGACCTGACAGCATCCCCACAAATTTTGATATTCCAACTAAATCCAAACCAGTCCTAGAGTCAAGGAGCAATCTGGAAACCCACCAAACTGCATGCGTCCACAACGTTCTGAAGGAATATGTGGATATTATCGGACAACTGTTGCAAATGGGATTTATGATTCTACCTGGGAGATGGGTGGAACACCCAGACACACACACACGCACACACACTTACTGACAGTCAGTCACCGTCACTCACTGGGAGATGGGGTGGGCTCTCTTACACAGGGATATCTTGACTTTGTGCGGTGACATTGTAATCCAGTCGGAACGTGTATCCTGGATCAGATACGGGTTACCCCACCCCCCCATCAGACAGAGCAATTTCAATGGATTTTGTTCCAGCCTCTCAGCCAGAACCACCGTTGTAACTGAAATAATTTACATCGTCTGTGACCTACCCTCTCCACATGGCTGAATTGTAGACCGTAATGTTATTTGATGCTTATAAAAGAAACTCGGTCTCCAGAATGAAAGTCAATATTCCCATTGTGGCAATCTGTTTGAAAATACAATAAGCCGACATTTTGCTCTTCCTTCCCCTGCAACTATTTTCAGCCACAATATAAGAGCTTTCCTTGTCTCTCTGTTTTACCAGCATGCTTGTTAACCAATATTGTGTTCTGGTCCTGTGACACCCTCATCTGCATTTTAGTCAGTGTGTTCCCTCCCTCTCTCTGCACCTCGGTCCTGCTCTGTGGGATCTCCCTGCCTTCCCAGAGCAGCACAACGCAGAAACCGGCCCTTTGGCCCATCTAGTCCGTGACCCAACTGCTACTCTGCCTACTCCCATCAACCAACCCCTGGATCACACTCCTCACACCCACGTACTTGTCCAAATTTCTCTTCCATGTTGAAATTGAACCTGCATCCACCACACGTGCTGGCAGCTCATTCCGCGCTCTCTCCACCCTCTGAGTGGAGCAGTTCCCCTTAAACTTTTCACCTTTCACTCTTAACCCATGACTTCCGGTTGTAGTCCCACCAACCTCAGTGGAAAAAGCCTGTTTGCATTTACCCTATCCAATACCCCTCATAGAACCATAGAACATTACAGCACAGAAACAGACCTTTTGGCCCTTCTTGGCTGTGCCGAACCATTTTTCTGCCTAGTCCCACTGACCTGCACCTGGACCATATCCTTCCATACACCTCTCATCCATGTACCTGTCCAAGTTTTTCTTAAATATTAAAAGTGAGCCTGCATTTACCACTTCATCTGGCAGCTCATTCCACACTCCCACCACTCTCTGTGTGATAAAGCCCCCCTCAATGTTCCCTTTAAAGTTTTCCCCCTTCACCCTTAACCCATGACCTCTGCTTTATTTCTCCCCTAACCTCAGTGGAAAAAACCTGCTTGCATTCATATAACCATATAACTATTACAACACGGAAACAGGCCATCTCGGCCCTTCTAGTTCGTGCTGAACGTTTACTCCCACCTGGTCCCACTGGCCCCCACTCAGCCCATAACCCTCCATTCCTTTCCTGTCCATATACCTATTCAATTTTACTTTAAATGACAATACCAAACCTGCCTCTACCACTTCTACTGGAAGCTCAATCCACACAGCTACCACTCTCTGAGTAAAGAAATTCCCCCTCGTGTTACTCTTCAACTTTTGCTCCCTAACTCTCAACTCATGTCCTCTTTTTTGAATCTCCCCTACTCTCAATGGAAAAATCCTATCCACGTCAACTCTATCTATCCCCCTTATAATTTTAAATACCTCTATCAAGTCCCCCCTCAACTTTCTATGCTCCAAAGAATAAAGACCTAACTTGTTCAACCTTTCCCTGTAACTTAGGTGCTGAAACCCAGGCAACTTTCTAGTAATTCTTCTCTGTATTCTCTCTATTTTGTTGTTCACTCTATCTATACCCATCATAATTTTATATACCTCTATCAAGTCTCCCCTCATTCTTCTACACTCCAGGGAATAAAGTCCTAACCTATTCAACCTTTCTCTGTAACTCAGTTTCTCAAGACCCTACAACATCCTGCACTCTTTCAATCTTTTTGAGATCCTTCCTGGAGGTAAGTGACCAGAAGTCATGTATGGTAGTTTACGATAATAGATTCACTTTAAACTCTACGATGAAATTCTGATTTTTGTCACCAGAAATGTGGGATTTTGTGGGATTGTTTCAGTCATTGGGCATAACAGAGAATGGGAGTTAGTAAGTTAAGTAGCTTAATGAAGTGCTTCGCCGAGCCTTTAGTTGTGTTGGATTAATCTCTTTGATGAAGAACTGTGGCCGTTGATGTTTCCTGTTGGTAGAGTATCCTATGAAGTATTGAAAGGTCTCGATAGAGTGGATGTGGAGAGGATGTTTCCTATAGTGGGAGAGTCTAGGACCAGAGGACACAGATTGAGTGGATATGGAGAGGATGTTTCCTATAGTGGGAGAGTCTAGGACCAGAGGGAACAGTCACAGAGTAGAAGGACATCCAATTAGAACAGAGGTGAGTAGGAATCTGTGGAATTCATTGCCATGTTCAGCTGTGGATGCCTGTCATTGGGTATACTTGAAGTGGTGGTCAATAGGCTCTTGATTAGTAAAGGGGGGGGGTCAAAGGTTGTGTGGAATAGGCAGGTGAATGTGATTGAGAGGGATAATAAATCAGCCATGATGGAATGGTGGAGCAGACTCGATGGACTATATGGCCTAATTCTGCTTCTGCACCTGTAGCTTATGGTTAATGCAAGGCGGTTAGACTGAACTTGCATTGAACATTGGCTAGTCCTCACTGGTTATAGACACGAGACTGGAGTCAGAGACCCAATGTCCATCAGTCTGCAAATCCAGGCTAGAGACTGGAGGCCTATTGTCTGTGTCTATGGCGAAGGACTGGAGGTCGAACGCCAGGCTGTCCTGCGGTTGGGGGTCTGTGTGTGAGTTGAAGGGAGGGTGGGAAAGCAACCTGTTTTGCTGTTGTTGTGTTGATGTGTGTTCTTCCAGTAAGCATTGTTGGCGACGCTTGCCGGCTGCCCCCAACACATGCTTAGGTTGTGTTGGTTGTAAACGCAGTTCACTATATGTGTGATCAAGGAATAAGAATCTGAATGAAGGGCCATTAACGAGGCAGTCTCCTGGGGACAACAGAGACAAAAGCCTGTGCAAAGCAGAGCTCGGAGTGAAAAGTCAACAAGAGCTAAAGAGGGAGGGGTGGAGGGAATAAAGTCGGGTTTATTGTCATCTGCACAAGTCCACGGGTGCAATGAGAAACCTACCTGCAGCAGCATCGCAGATACAGAGCAGCAGATAAACCACATTCACAGGAAAAAATATACTTTTACAAGAACAAACACAACTAAAGTCCAAACAACAACACACACAAAATGCTGGTGGAACACAGCAGGCCAGGCAGCATCTATAGGGAGAAGTGCTGTCGACGTTTCGGGCCGAGACCCTTCGTTAGGACTAACTGAAAGGAAAGATAGTAAGAGATTTGAAAGTAGTGAGGGGAGGGGGAAATGCAAAATGATAGGAGAAGACCAGAGGGGGTGGGATGAAGCTAAGAGCTGGAAAGGTTATTGGCGAAAGTGATACAGAGCTGGAGAAGGGAAAGGATCATGGGACGGGAGGCATCAGGAGAAAGAAAGGAGAGGGAGGGAGCACCAGAGGGAGATGGAGAACAGGCAAACAACTAAATATGTCAGGGATGGGGTAAGAAGGGGAGGAGGGGCATTAACGGAAGTTAGAGAAGTCAATGTTCATGCCATCAGGTTGGAGGTTACCCAGCCGGTATATAAGGTGTTGTTCCTCCAACCTGAGTTTGGATTCATTTGGACAATAGAGGAGGCCATGGATAGACATATCAGAATGGGAATGGGATGTGGAATTAAAATGTGTGGCCACTGGGAGATCCTGCTTACCTGCATCCTGACCCTATCCCTCCAACATCCTCCTATCTAAGCTTCTCAAGTGTTACAATTGAAGTAAGCAGTTTAAGTGGTTCAGCACGGATGAGATGGGCCAAATGGCCTGCTTCAATGCTGTACATTTCTGTGACTCTATAAGTGATCTAAGTGGTCACAGTTTGCTGTCCTGAGGTGGTGATTATGGTCACGCCGGTCGGTTCAAGAACCGAGTGTTTGATGGGAAGTGGCTGGTCCTGAACCTGGTGGAGTGAGACTTGAAGGTTCTGTACCCTCTGCAAGATGGAACTGTGAGGAGATGGCATGTCTCGGATGGTGGGGATCTTTGATGAAGGGATGGTGGGGGACTTCAGGCTTCTGTACATCCTGCCCGATGGGAACTGTGAGACATGGACTGGATGGTAGGGATCTTTGATAATGGACATTGCCATCTTGAGGCAGCCCCTCCTGTAGACACGACCGACGGTGGGGAGGGATGTGTCTGTGATGTACTGAACAGAGTCCACTACTCTCCACAGTTTCTTACGTTCCTGTGCATTCGAATTGTCATTGCAGACCACGAAGCAACCAGTCAGAATGCTTACAACAGTAAATCTGTCGAAATTTGTTCGTGAGTTCAGTGGCAAGCTGAACCTTAAGCTTTGAAGAAAGTGAAAGGGCTGGTTTGCCTAATTTCTGATAGAATCTTCTTCCTGGGCTCTAGCCGCATCGCCTCACTGTTTCCTTCTTTAAGGCTGCCCCTCCTGTAGATACTGCTGAGGGTGGGGATAGATATCCCCATGATGCATTGGACAGAGAGAGTGATCGAAACCCAGTGATGGATTTAAATGAGAAAGAAAGGAGCAGCGGGCCAGAAACTCTCTCTGGTGGTCAGGTGAAATGGCTGACCTCTCTGCCGTTCACCCTACCTAACCCTCAGCTACACACACAAAATACAGGAGGAACTCAGCAGGCCAGGCAGCATGTATGGAAAAAGAGTACAGTCACATTTCGGGCTGAGACCTATGGCAGGACTAACCCTCAGCTCTGCAGGAGCAGAAGGGGTTAAGAGGCACATAGTGGAATAAGCTTCTACACTTCAAATCCGCTTTCCAAATAGGTTGATAATTGAGGTTAAGAGGCCACTTGAGTCAATTGGAATGGGGAACCAGTATGCTAGGTTCATGGGAGACCTGTGGCGTGCTACAGCCCGGCTTGTTGGCAAGCCTGGATTGTCAGCGAGGAAATGTGTACAGATCTCGAGAGGCTGTCCCATCGCACATTCCCCATTGCCAGTCATACTCTGCTCCACAGCCCCGGGCCTGTTATCTTTGGCTCTCAGTCAAGTGGGCGAAGTGAGGAATTTGTTAACCGTTATTTGGGTACTGCTGGCTGGCTGACGAGCTGCAAATTCAACCATCTGGTCATCATGTTGCGGTTTTCATAAAAATCTATTCTCCAAAGAATAATCTTAAAGGGGCCACCTTGCATACTTGTGTAATTGACAGAGAGAGTCCTACCTCCCGTTCCCTTTCCTTCTCAGCCAGGGCAGACCCCTCCTCCGGACATTCTCCACTGACCTATATCATGGGATCAGTCCCATCAAGAGAAAAGGACACATGCAGCAACTGAGGCAGAGTCTCCACTGAGGGAATGCCATACTGAGGGAGAGTCACACTGTGGGAGGGGCGGTACTGAGGGAGAGTCACACTGTGAGAGGGATGGTACTGAGGGAGAGTCAGACTGCAGGATGGTGTTACTGAGGGAGGGTCACATTGTGGGAGAGGCACACTGGGGGAGGGTGGTCCAGAGGGTGGGACCACTTTGCTTTTCACATGAGACAATAAATGGACCCCCTCCCCACACAGTAAGTGTCACTTTAAGGGAGACATTCTATTCAATATCCTGGCCAATTATCTCTCCAGTAATATTCCCAAAATAAGACCATAAGACATAGGAGCAGAATTAGGCCATCTGGCCCATTGAGTCTGTTCTGTCATTCAATCATGGCTGATCCTTTTCTTCTATCTCCTCCTCAATCCCAGTTCCCAGCCTTCTCCCCGTAACCTTTGATGCTATGTCCAATCAAGATCCTATCAATCTCTGCCTTAACTACACCCAACGACCCGGCCTCCACAGCTGCATGTGGCAACAAATTCATCACCCTCTGGCTAAAGAAATTTCTCTGCACCTCTGTTTTGAAAAAGTGTCCCTCTATCCTGAGGCTGTGCCCTCTTGTCCTAGACTTTCCCCCATGGGAAACATCCTTTCCACATCTACTCTGTCTAGGCCTTACAACATTCAAAAGTTTTCAATAAGATCCCTCCTCATTCTTCTGAATTCCAGCGAGTACAGACCCAGAGCCATCAAACATTCCTCGTATGATAACCGTTTCATTCCTGGAATCATCCTTGTGAACCTCCTCTGGACCCTCTCCAATGTCAGCAAATCTTTTCTAAGATGAGGGGCCCAAAACTGTTCACAATACTCAAGGTGAGGCCTCACCAGTGCCTTATAAAGCCTCAGCATCACATCCCTGCTCTTGTATTCTCGACCTCCTGAAATGAATGCTAACATGGCATTTGCCTTCCTCACCACCAACTCAACCTGCAAAATAAAACTCATGATCACATTGCTCTTGTGGGATCTTACTGTGCACTAATCACTGTGTTGGCTTTGGAATCCTGACTAGGATAAAAGAAGCAGTATATAAATTCAGATTATGCTACAATTATTCACTAAGAATGTGATACTGAGGCTTTATAAGGCATTGGTCAGAGTGTACTTGGAATACCGAGAGCTGTTTTGGGCTCCTCATCTAAGAAAGAATGTACTGGCATTGGAGAGGGTCCAGAGGAGGTTCACAGGAATAGTCCCAGGAATGAAAGGATAATGAATGAGGAGAATTTGATGCTTTTGGGCATGTACTCCCTGGAGTTTAGATCTCAATGAACCCTATTGAATATTGAAATACCTAGATATAATGGATGTGGAGAGGATGTTTCCCATAGTGGGAGAGACCTGGACCAGACGGTACAGCCTCAGAATTGAAGGACACTTATTTAAAACAAAAAGTGGAGGAATTTCTTTAGCCAAAATGTCATGAATCGGTGGAATTAATTGATGCAGATGGCTGTGGAGGCCAAGTTATTGGACATATTTAAAGCAGAGGTTGATATGTTCTTGATTAGTAACGTCGGCAAAGGTTATGGGAGAAGGCAGGAGAATGTAGTTGAGAGGGACAATAAATCAGCCATTTTGGAATGGGCAGGAAACGTGATAGGTTAATTGGTCTAATTCTGCTCCGATATTTATGGTCCTATGTCGAACCTCTAGCACTGCGTACATCAAATTCAGTCGAGACTCATAGTTGCCATTATATATTTGCCGACAGCATGGGGGAATGGTTGTCACCAACTCTACTTTC
Source organism: Hemitrygon akajei (assembly GCF_048418815.1). Taxonomy (NCBI): domain Eukaryota; kingdom Metazoa; phylum Chordata; class Chondrichthyes; order Myliobatiformes; family Dasyatidae; genus Hemitrygon; species Hemitrygon akajei. The sequence goes on along the minus strand of NC_133151.1, from coordinate 13,196,173 downwards.
AAAATGAAACTGTTGTTTGAAGTGTCTGTGCATTTAAGTAGCTTACTGCATGCCTGTAGCTTTGGGTTTATGCCTGGAATTCTTTTTATAAAAACACCTTTCAAAAAAAGAGGGAAATTAAGACAGCCTTGCTAAAATGGCGGGCGCGTTACTTGGATGTAAATGTCAGACAGTGAGCTAACGGCCCCCATGATATTACTCTCTGTCCACATGGCTATTTTGGGAAGGTGCGGCGATGGTATAATTTAAGTTAATTGGCAGACGAGCTGGACTGGGAGGCTTGAGTGAGCTTCTTAATGCATTAGCGGCTCAGCTCTGGGATTTGTTGACTGCTTTCGTTTGGTCAGGGGTGTCACTGCCTGTAGCTGTCTGAGCATGGAGATTGCATCTTTAAAACCTCCCCCAGTGTCCGAGCTCTCAATCACACTCCCTGTTTCTTCAGCTTTGGGAGAGGGCTGGAGATCTTTAAATTCCACCGGCTTCAGGTTCAGATTCCAGTTCAGATTCAGATTCAGGTCCAGGTTCAGGTTCAGATTCAGGTTTATTACCATTGGCAAACAGTATGTTGTGAAATTTGTTGTTTTACATCAGCAGTAAATTTTTAAAAAACTATTAATTTCCAATTATATACTGTATATAATTGGAAATTAATACATGTATGTATATGTATATGTATAAATTAAATTAAACCATTTGTTCATGTATGAGATGAGGTTGTTGATCATGGTCTCATGACCATGATTGTTCTTGACAAATTTTTAGAAACATAGAAAAACAACAGCACAATACAGGCTCTTCGGCCCACAAAGCTGTGCAGAAAATGTCCTTATTTTAGAAATTACCTAGGGTTACCCATAGCCCTCTATTTTTCTAAGCTTCATGTATACATCCAGGAGTCTCTTAAAAAACCCTATCGTATTAATACAATATAATTTTTTACATCAATTATATATAACACCACAGAAAATAAATAGATTAAATTCAGATATGTCTGACCAATGTTTTCGATGTAATCAAGAAATTGGTACTTTTTTACATTCTACTTGGTCTTGTTTTAAAATTCAACCATTTTGGATAAATTTAAGACTTTTATTGGAACAAATTACTGGAGTACAACTCCCACATAGTCCACTATTATTTTTATTAGGAGACATTGAAGGGACAATACCGAAACTTAAATTGAATAAGTATCAGAAAAAATTTATAAAAATTGCACTGGCAGTAGCCAAAAAAGTTATCGCAGTTACTTGTAAATCTGATTTATATTTAACTGGATCGTTGGAATAATGAAATACATAGTTGTATTCCACTTGAAAAAATTACGTACAATCTAAGAAATGAATATGATATATTTTTGAAAATTTGGTTCCCATACTTACAAAAGATAGGATTAAGTACATAGGTCCTTTGAAGATAAAATTATAAAGTAATGGGGGAAAGTGAAAATAAATATTAAAATTATTTTGAACTCCATGGAGCATGTGGGGATCCTCCGATATCCAGGCAATCTTTCTCTTCTTCCCATTTTTTTTCTTTCTTTAGATAAGGGTTAAGGGGGGAGGGGGGAGGGTTAATATTATTTTTCTTACTATTTTATATCACATTTATTCTTTGTAATTTCTAAAAATTAATAAATCAATAAAATTAATTTTTTTTAAAAAAATCCCTATCGTATCCACCTCCACCGCCATTGCCGGCAGACCATTCCACGCACTCACTACTCTCTGAGTAAAAAACTTACCCCTGACATCTCGTCTGTACCTACTCCCCAACACCTTAAAACTGTGCCCTCTCGTGTTAGCCATTTCAGCCCTGGGAAAGAGCCTCTGGCTATCCATGCGATTAATGTCTCTCATCATCTTATGCACTTCTATCAGGCCACCTCTCATCCTCCGTCGCTCCAAGGAGAAAAGGCCGAGTTCACTCAATCTATTCTCATAAGGCATGCTCCCCAATCCAGGCAACGTCCTTGTAAATCTCCTCTGCACCCTTTCTATGGTTTCCACAGAAACTATATTTTTCTACTAATTTTTCTTCAGAGGTGGTTTGCCATTGCCTTCTGGGCAGTGTTATTACAAGATGGATGACCTCAGCCATTATCAATACTCTTCAGAGATTGTCTGGCTGCGAGGCATCAGTGGTCACATCACCAGGACTTATGATATTCCCAATTCCTCATACGACTATCCACTACCTGCTCCATGGCTTCACGTGACCCTGACCAGCAGGTGGGACGGTGGGGGGGGGGGGGGGCGGGGTGATGAGCATCTGGGCAAGGATGTGCTAGTTTAAATCAGTAGTGCAAAAAGGAAAATTATACAGATGTAGTGTTTGTAAGTTCATTATCCATTCAGAAATCTGATGGTAGAGGGGAGGAAGCTGTTCCTGAAATATTCAATTTGTTCCTGAAGCATGCAGGCTCCTATACCTCCTCCTTGATGTTAGCAATGACAAGAGGCCATCTCCTGGGTGGTGGGTGTTCTTAATGATAGATGCTGTGTTTTTTTTAACATACAATGACAAGAGGGCATTTGCACTAACAACAAGCACACCAAAGGATGAGCTGGGGGCAGCCTGTGAGTGTTGCCATACATTCTGGCACCAATATAGCATGCCAACCATGTTCAGCAGAGCACCAGCAAACACTACAAACAACAAAACAACAACAGCAAATCAAGCCCCGCCCATCTCTCCCACCCAGTCGCCCACCTCTTTATGTACATGGACAGGCCTCCATCCTCCAGTCTTCAGGCTTCAGTGATTGGGCTTCAATGTCCGGGCTTCTGAATAAACTTCTGTGCTTTGGTATGGACCGCCAGACCAGCTGATGATGGGACTCCAGCCTCCGGGTTTGAACTCTGGGCATGCTAATTCGCCAGCCCTCGTGCCACCTGCTTGCATGGATGTCTGGAGGCTGGCCTTCAATTGTGAAATGGAGACCTGGACTGTGGATTTCCTCCATCATCCAACAACCTTGCTGGTCTTCGAGTGAGGAGCAGAGGTCTGGACTGCAGAGTAGACCCATTGGCTAAAGATTTCCAAATCAGGCGAAATTTCGGCAGGGTACCAGAAGTTTGGAGAACAGCCAATGTGACTCCTGTGTTCAAAGTGAGATGAAGCCAAAAAAGGGGGAACTATAGATCGTGAGTTTAACCTTTATTATTGGCAAGGTGATTGAGTCACTAATCAAAGAGGAAGTAAGTAATCCTAGTTCAATAAATTAAATCCAGTCAGAATGGTTTACTGAAAAATGGATCATGTTGGAGAGGTTTACTCTAATTCTCTGAGGTAGAATTAATAAGAAGGAGCTTGTTGATGGATTGTATTTAGATTTCTGAAAAACCTTAGACAAGGTGCCACATAAAATGCTGGTGTACAAACTAAGAGCCTATGCAATTGGAGAGAGACACAGACAAAACACTGGAGGAACTCAGCTGCAGGGCAGGCAGCATCTAAGGAGGGGAATAAACTGTTGATATTTTGGGACGAGACCTTTCATCAGGACCTGCTCAATGGTAGGAAGGCCTTTGTCTATGACAAACTTTCTGTAGAGTTTTCCATTCCTGGGCATTAGTATTTCCATACCAGGCCATGATGCAACCAGTTAGGATACTCACCACTATGCGTCTATAGAAGTTTGTCAAAACTTCTGTTTGCTGACATACCAAATCTGCATAAAATTCAAAGAGAGATAGAGATGTTGTTGTGCCTTCTTTGTGATGGCACTTACATGCTGGTCTCTGATATGATAACGCCAAGAGGCTGGGTCCATGTTCCTTGGAGTTTCAAAGAATCAGAGGTAACCTTATAGAAACGCACAGGATCATAATCGGGGTTGACAGGGTAGATATGGAAATATTTCTATTAGTTGGAGAGACTCAAGCAAGGGGAGATAGAAGTTTTCTTTGGGTGCAGCAAGTTCATGGAGCTGTTTGGGTTCATGTTGGGATTATCTAGCAGGAATATGATTAACATCTTCCCACAAAACACAGATGAATTTTACGAAAATGATCCTGGGAATGAGAAGGTTAACTTATGAGGGACGTTTGATGGCTCTGGGACTGTACTTGCTGGAGTGTAGAAGAATGAGAGGGATCTCACTGAAACCTATCGAATATTGAAAGGCCCTGACAGAGTGAATGGGGAGAGGACGCTTCCGATAGTGGTGGAGACTAGGACCTCAGAACATTGGGAACTCCATTTAGAACTGATATAAGGAGAATTTTTTTTAAGCCAAAGGCTGTTGAATTTATAAAATTTATTGCTATAGATGGTTGTGGTGGTTGTCATTGGGTATATTTAAAGTGGAGGTTCATAGGTTCTTGATTAGCAAGAGTGTCGAGGTTACTGGGAAGAGGAGGGAGAATTGAGTTGAGAGGGATAATAAACACCATCTGACTATTAGATATAGGAGCAGAATGAGGCCATTTGGCCCATTGAGTCTGCTCTGCCATTTCATCATGGCTGATCCATATTCCTCCAACCCCAATCTCTTGCCTTCTCCCTGTATCTTTTCATACCCTGACTAATCAAGAATGTATCAACCTCTGCCTTAAGTATTCATAAATACTTGGCCTCCACAGCCTGTGGCAAAGAATTCCACAGATTCACCACTCTCTGGCTAAAGAAATTCCACCTCATCACAGTTCTAAAGGGATGCCCTTATATTCTGAAGCTGTGTCCTCTGATCTTAGACTCTCCCACTATAGGAAACATCCTCTCCGCATCCACTCTATCAAGGCCTTTCACCTTTTGATAGGGTTCAATTAGGTCTCCCCTCACTTTTCTGAATTCTGGTGAATACAGGCCCAGAGCCATCAAATACTCTTCATATGACAAGCCGTTCAAAGATGGAATCATTTCCTTGAATCTCCTTTGAAGCCTGTCCTGTGCCCGCACATCATTTTGAAGGGGCCCAAAACTGCTCACAATACTGCAAGTGAGGCTTCACCAGTGCTTTGTATGGCTTCAATATTACATCCTTGATTTTATATTCTAGTCCTCTTGAAGTGAATGCTCATAATGTCAGATAAAATGGCAGAGCCAAATGGCCTAATTCGGCTCTTATATCTTAAGGACTTATGATAACTACAAGATAAGGGTCCATGCATAACTGGTATGGAAAAATATCTCTTCTCTGAGGGCAGTGGAACTCTCTGTTCCTGCAAATGTTGGAGGCCAGATCATTTGTTATATTTTGGCTGGAGATAATTAAAAACGCCACTAAATGCAGGATGATCTTCTGTTTCCTCGCAAGAGTAGATGACTAAACAGTGGTACCAACGATCCCTCGATGCCGAAACCTGGAACCGGTAGAGTAGGTCGGATTTTGGTGGTGGGATTGAATTCATGGCCTCTAGATGGAGTGGGTGGAGTGGTTTCAGTGAGGTCCTCAGTGCATCAACCTCACCGGACTGATTTGGCTTCTCCTCTCTGGGAGCCAGGAGGAGGAGAAATTGAGTCACTGGGCCATCCCCTTGCCAAAATCAGGCATATTCCGCACATCAACAACTAAGGAGTTGTTTTAAACAACAGTGGTGATTATTTATGACTGGAATTAGGACAGTGATCAGTCATCAGGACTGGCTTCTCGTCACTCAGAAGAGAAAACCAGCCACAGCTCCATCACTGATCTCTGAGTAATACACACAGAATGATGGAGGAACTCAGCAGGTCAAGCAGTGTCTATGATGGGAATAAAGATCTCTGAAGTCTTGCTCACTTTGTGGCTATCAGCTGAGGATGAACTGGGAATGGAGATGGGGTGGCACTGGCTGGGATCTCAGAATCAAAATCTGGTTTATTATTACTGACATACTGCATAGAACAGACCCTTCAGCCCACAATGTTGTGCCAAACTAATTAAATTAATAATCAAATGGCCAACTTCTGCTTACACTATGACCATATCCTTCCATTTTCCTCACATTCATGTGCCTATCTAAATATCTCATCAAAGTCCCTAATGTATCACCTCGACCACCAGCCCAGGCAGCACATTCCAGGCACCTAACACCCTCTGTGTAAAAAACTTGCCCCTCACATCTTTGAAATTACCCCCCTCACCTTAAGTGCATGCCCTCTGGTATTAGACATTTTTAAAAAAAGTTATTGTCTGTCTACTCTATCTGTGCCTCTCGTAATCTTATAAATCTCTATAGGATCTCCCCTCAGTCCCCGCCACTCCAGTGAAAATGAACCAAGCTTATCCAACCTCTCCTTACAGCTCAGGCCTCCTAATCCAGCCAGCATGCTGGTGAACCTCTTCTTCGTCCTCTCTAAAATCTCAACCTCCTTCCAATCATGGTGCGACCAGAACTTATGTTGTGAAATTAGTTATTTCAATCTCCTCTGGTATCTGCTACAGTTGAACAGTGCTGGGATAATGGAGTGCACTGCAAAGTGAAGCTGGCCTAAAGTCCAGAACAGGAAGAGGCCATTCAGCTCATCATGTCATGGTCAGCTCTCTACCAGAGCACCTTCCGCATTCCCACTCCTTTCTCCATAGCCTCACAAACTATTCCCTACTAGATATTTACCCATTTCCATCTTGGGCACACATTAGGCAAGAGGCACAGGAGCCTTGGGTCCCACACCACCGACTTCAGGAATAGTTATTACCCCTAACTATCAGGTGCCTGACATGGCATGGATAACTTCACTCGCATCAACTCTGAACTGATTGCACAACCTACAAACTCACTTTCAAGGACATTATTATTTATTTACTTTTTTTTTGCTGTTTGCATGATTTGTCTTTGTTTGCACATTGATTGTTTTTCAGTCTTTATGTATAGTTTTTATACATAAATAAAGAAGAAGAATTAATATTGTGAACATGAGTTGCAGAGTCCTTGAAAGAGAGTCTGTAGGTTGTGGAATCAGTTCAGAGTAGAGGTGAATTAATACACATTAATTCAGGACCCTGATGGTTGGGGGTAATGACTGTTTCTGAACCTGGTGGTATGGAACCCAAAGCTTCTGTACCTCCTACCCGATGGTAGTAGTGAGAAGAGAACATGTCCTGGATAGAGGATGATACTTTTGTATAGAGTCATAGAAAAGTACAGTAGAGAAACAGGCCATGTTGGGTCCATCTAGTTCATGTCAAGCCATTTAAACTGCTTGGTCCCATTTAAACTGCACTGGGACCATAGCCCTCCATACCCCTATCATCCATGTACCTATCCAAACTTCTCTTAAATGTTGAAATTGAGCTTGCATGCACTGCTTGTGCTGGCAGCTCATTCCTCACTCTTACCATCCTCTCAGTGAAGAATCTTCCCCTCCTGTTCCCCTCAAACTTTTCACCTTCCACCCTAACCCATGACCTCTAGTTCTAGTCCCACCCACCCTCAATGGAAAAAGCCTGCTTCTTGTGCCAGCTCTGCTTGTAAATGTACTCAATGGTGTGGAGGGCTTTGTCTGTGATGGACTGGGCTGTTTCCATCACTTACTGTAGCCTTTTCCATTCCTGGGTGTCGGTATTTCTGTACCAGGACATAGAGGAGGCAGAGGGAGAGAGTCTCCTGGGACAATCTCTCTGCCCTCAAACACATTTCAGGTTTTTACTCTTCAAACACTGAGATCACAGCGGGTGATTAAGTACAGTTTCCACCGTCACAATTACAGAGTTTAGTCCAACATTGTGGATGTAGACAAGAGGTTCTGTCGAATTACGTACTTGCAATGTGAACACATCTCGACTGACAGGAATACTTCTGAATATTCATCACCCTTGTTGTAGAACCAGACATCCACAACAGCCTTCCTTTGCTGTTGTGTTGAGGGATGGCTTTCTCTGCAGACAAGAGGCTTGCAGTTACCCAATTAGTGTCTCATTCCACTGGCAGCTCCTTCAGTCTGAGGTTGAAGGTTGCTCTTCCTATGTACTGTATAAAAAGCTACCTGATCTTTATACTTTACACTTACTGTGGCTGTTTCTCCCAGTACCTATCATAGAACATAGAACAGTACAGGCCCTTCGGCCCTCAATGTTATGCCAACCTTTTAACCTATTCCTAGATCAATCTAACTTTTCCCTCCCATGTCACCCTCCATTTTTCCTTCATTCTTGTGTCTATCTAAGTCTCTGAAATGTCCCCAATGTATCTGCCTCTACCACCACCCTCGGTAGGACGTTCTATGCACCCACCACTCTCTGTGTAAAAAACCCACCTCTGTCACCCCCTATACTTTCCTCCAATTACCTTAAAATCAATCCCCCTCATATTAGCCATTTCCATCCTGGGAAAAAGTCTCTGGCTGTCCCCTCAAACTGTCTCTTATCATCTTGTACACCTCTATCAAGTCACCTCTCATCCTCCTTCGCTCCAAAGAGAAAAGCCCAAGCTCACTCAGACATCCTCATAAGCCATGCTGTCTAATCCAGGCAGCATCCTGATAAATCTCCTCTGCACCTTCTCTAAAGAAGTCACCTTCACCAAGTCCTTCCTATAATGAAGCGACCAAGACTGAACACAATTCTCCAAGTGTGGTCGAACCTGAGTTTTATAGAGCTGCAACATTACCTCATGGCTCTTGAACTCAATCCCCTGACAAATCAAGGCCAACACACATACACCTTCTTAATCACCCTATCAACTTGTGCAGCATCTTTGAGGGATTGATGGACATGGACCCCAAGATCCCTCTGTTCCCATTAACCTTGTATTCTGCCTTCAAATTTGACATTTTCTAGGTTTGAGCTCCATCTGCTACTTATCAGCCCTGTTCTGTATCCCGTCAGTGAGCGGTTGAAACCTCACAATCTTCATGTCAACTGCAAACTTCAGACAGCATCCTGATAAATCTCTAGTCAAGTTCATTACCATCTGACTGTACATATCATAACATTTCTGACCACCTGAAAGGAAACTAGGCCTGCTATCTGGATGGCTGAGTCTGGAGTGGTGTCTTGGAGTCATGTTTCTGTCAGGCCAAGTATGTAACAGTTCCTCATTTCATTCTGGTTCAAACGCAGGCACAGGTAATCCAGCTTATTCTCTAGCAATCGAAAGTTAGCAAGCAGAATCATTGGGAGGGTGAGTCTGTAAAGATCTACTTCAAGTGTCATTCGAATAGCAGTGTGCTTACTGTGCCTCTGCGTTCAGGCGTTCTTCTTCCAACAGCTACTTATCCAAATAGCTGTAGTAGATCGTGGCATAGAGTGACGGTCTACTCCCCACGTTAGTCTGTAATTGCGTGGTATATTCATTATTCTGCTCGCTAGTGAGGTAGGCTTGCAGATTTTAGTGTCCTTTATGATTAGCAGTGTTTTCCAATCATCAAAAAGGCCAAATTTCACTGTTGATCGGAGCCAGGGTAGCCACTGCGACTGTGCTCACCATGATCTTTTAACGAACTACACCCTCTCTGAAAACTCTGCATCCTTCCTACAATGGGGCAACCAGCTACTAATGTTCCTCAGCCAGTGTCACTAAAACAGATATTCTAGTCATTACAAATTACTTTGAACGTGGAACAGGACCACACAAGAACAAGCATTTTGGTGCATGAGGTCTGTAACCACCATGATGTGTTCTAAACGAATTGCATCTGCCCACAATTGGCCCATATATCTCTACTCCTAATGTTCCTGTCTATATTATACTTTGGTAGGACAACCACTGTAATGCACAGTGAATGGTAGGGTACTGAGGAGTGCGTAGAACAAAAGTATCTGGGAATGCAGGTCCATAATTCATTGGAAGTGGTGTCACAGGGAGATAGGGTCGTAAAGAAAGCTTTTGGCACATTGGCCTTCATAAATCAATGCATTGAGTACAGGAGATTGAATGTTATGCTGAGGTTGTATAAGACATTGATGTGGCCTGATTTGGAGTATTGTGTGCAGTTTTGGTCACCTACCTACAGGAAAGATGTAATTAAGATTGAAAAAGTACAGAAAAAATATACAAGAATATTACTGAGTCTGGAGGACCTGAGTTATATGGAAAAATTGAATAGGTCAGGACTTTATTCCTTAGAACATAGAAGATCGAGAGGAGAGTTGATAGAGGTATACAAAATTCTGAGGGGTATAGATGGGGTAAATGCAAGCAGGCTTTTTCCACTGAGGTTGGGGGGGACTACAACCAGAGATCATGGGTTAAAGGTGAAAGGTGAAAAGTTTAAGGATAGCAAGGGGAAACTTCTTCACTCAGAAGGCTGTGAGAGTGTGGAACGAGCTGTCTGTGTAAGTGGTGCATGTGAGCTCAATTTCAACATTTAGGAGAAGTCTGGATATGCACATGATGTGGAGAGCAGGTCGATGGGTCTAGGCAGTTTAAATGGTTTCAGCATGGTCTAGATGGGCTGAAGGTCCTGTTTCTGTGCTGAACTTTTCTATGACTCCTAAACATTGTGATCCTCTCTGCTTCCACCATGTCCCCGTCAGCCCATTCTGCACTCCCACCTGATGGAGGTTCATAAGATTATGTGAGCAGAGCAGTGGATAGGTTTATCCTATTGCTCAATATCTAAAACAAGAGGGCACACGTTTAAAGAGGATCTGAGGGGTGATTTTTTCAGCACAGGGTGCTACCAGAGGAGGTGTTGAAATCAGATACACTCACTGTTTATCAGAGACAGTTAGATGCTTGTGTAGGGAAGTCACAGACGGATACAGTCCTAATGGAACTGGTGTGGATGTGCATGCATATGATGGGCTGAAGGGCCTGTTTCTGGACTGTACCGCTCCCTGACTCAATGATCATAGGACTTACAGTGTGGTGCTAACGTCCATTAGAATGACCACATCTGAGCCCAGCCTTCAGCTAGACATTGCTGTGGTCACTCAGCCTGAAGGCCAAACATTAGCATCTCAGGAGAAAGAGTCAAGATTGCTTAATGTCATTTCCCATATGCGAGTGTAAAGAAGAACAAAATAATTGTTACTCCAGATAATGATGCTACACAGAAAAAACACAGTAAATATAAATACATGAAATAGCATATATACATAAATTGATGGTATGTTCATATAGTGACATTAGACACAGTACACCTGCCCCTACACCTCCTCCCTCACCACCATCCAGGACCCTGAACACTCCATCCAGGTGAGGTGGCACTTCACCTGTGAGTCTGTTGGGGTCATTTACTGTGTCCGGTGCTCCCGGTGTGGCCTCCTGTATATCGGTGAGACCCGATGTACAAACGGTAGACTGGGAGACCGCCGCTAAGCATCTACGTTCCGTCTGCCAGAACAAGCAGGATCTCCCTGTGGCCACCCATTTTAATTCCACTTCCCATTCCTATTCTGATATATCTATCCATGGCTTCCTCCACTGTCATGATGAGGCTAACTCAGGTTGGAGGAAGAACACCTTATATTCCATCTGGGTAGCCTCCAACCTGATGGCAATGAACATTGATTTCTCAAACTTCCAATAATACCCTTCAACGCCCCCCCCTCTCCATTTCCCTTCCCCTTTTCCCTCTCATATCATCTCACCAATCAACTTCCCAGCTCTTTACTTCATCCCTCCCCCTCCAGGTTTCACCAATCACCTCTCTCACTTCCCCCACCTTTTAAATCTACTCCTCAGCTTTTTTTCTACAGTCCTGCCGAAGGGTTTCAGCCCAAAATGTCGACTGTAGTTTTTTTCCGTAGATGCTGCCTGGCCTGCTGAGTTCCTCCTGCATTTTGTGTGAGTAGCTCGAATTTCCAGCATATGCAGATTTTCTCTTGTTCTGGACACTGGAGTGTCTATACATAAGGTGACTGTCAGGAAATAAAGTAGTGGAGGTGGGGAGTGTGAGTGTTGGGTTAGTGGGTGGAAGTGCTTGAGGAAGGTAACTGTTTTTGAGTCTGGTGGTCCTGGCATGGATTCTACGTAGTCTCCTCCCTGTTGGAAGGGTGGGTGGGATCCATCATGAGGTTACTGGCCCTTTCCTGGCATCTGTCCTTAAAGGCAGGTAGGCTGGGGTTGGTGATGTGTTGGGTAGAGCTTTCCAATCATGACAGAACTCTGCCCGTGTCTAACATAAACTCCATCCTCACTCACCTGGAGGGAGAGGCGCCTACAAGCCATCCCATGGGACTGGGACTCTGATGCAGGGTGTACTCGGGGCAGCTGTGCTTCCTGCGCTAACATAGCATGTCCACAAAACAAACTAGTCGACAACAGCAAAACAAGATGCTTTCATGCCCAACTAGAAAGGGCTTCAACCCTAGGATAGGTCTCCTCCTGGCAGGCTGCCCGAGCCTCCAGTCCTTGTGCCCAGACTCTCAGACTCACAGACATCAGGCCTATTATGGGGAACATCCTCTCCACATTCACTCTCTTAAGGATGCCGATCATAGGTTTGCAAAAAGGGTGTGAGAGAGGTTCCCCATGGGCCTGATTTCAAACCAGTCTGTTAGCACTTCCTGCTGGTGGCTATATGTCCTCTCATCTGCAACAAGAGAGTTAGTTCAGTCTCTTTGAACTGCTCTGGGACATTGGGAAGGCAAAGGCCACCTGGCTCTGGGCCTGTACTTGCTGGAACTTCAAAAAATGAAAGGGGATTGAAACCTATCGAATATTCAGAGGCCTCGACAGAATGAATGTGGAGAGGATGTTTCCCATAGATAGATAGATAGATAGATAGATACTTTATTCATCCCCATGGGGAAATTCAACTTTTTTTCCAATATCCCATACACTTGTTGTAGCAAAACTAATTACATACAATACTTAACTCAGTAAAGAATATGATATGCATCTAAATCACTATCTCAAAAAGCATTAATAATAGCTTTTAAAAAGTTCTTAAGTCCTGGCGGTAGAATTGTAAAGCCTAATGGCATTGGGGAGTATTGACCTCTTCATCCTGTCTGAGGAGCATTGCATCGATAGTAACCTGTCGCTGAAACTGCTTCTCTGTCTCTGGATGGTGCTATGTAGAGGATGTTCAGAGTTATCCATAATTGACCGTAGTCTACTCAGCGCCCTTCGCTCAGCTACCGATGTTAAACTCTCCAGTACTTTGCCCACGACAGAGCCCGCCTTCCTTACCAGCTTATTAAGACGTGAGGCGTCCCTCTTCTTAATGCTTCCTCCCCAACACGCCACCACAAAGAAGAGGGCGCTCTCCACAACTGACCTATAGAACATCTTCAGCATCTCACTACAGACATTGAATGACTCCAACCTTCTTAGGAAGTACAGTCGACTCTGTGCCTTCCTGCACAAGGCATCTGTGTTGGCAGTCCAGTCTAGCTTCTCGTCTAACTGTACTCCCAGATACTTGTAGGTCTTAACCTGCTCCACACATTCTCCATTAATGATCACTGGCTCCATATGAGGCCTAGATCTCCTAAAGTCCACCACCATCTCCTTGGTCTTGGTGATATTGAGACGCAGGTAGTTTGAGTTGCACCATATCACAAAGTCCTGTATCAGTTTCCTATACTCCTCCTCCTGTCCATTCCTGACACACCCCACTATGGCCGTGTCATCAGCGAACTTCTGCACATGGCAGGACTCCGAGTTCTATTGGAAGTCTGATGTGTACAGGGTGAACAGGACCGGAGAGAGTACGGTTCCCTGCGGCGCCCCTGTGCTGCTGACCACCGTGTCAGACCTACAGTCTCCCAACCGCACATACTGAGGCCTATCTGTCAAGTAGTCCACTATCCAATCCACCATGTGAGAGTCTACTCCCATCTCCGTTAGTTTGTGCCTTAAGATCTTGGGCTGGATGGTGTTAAAGGCACTAGAGAAGTCAAGGAATGTAATTCTCACAGCACAACTGACCCCCTCTAGGTGAGAGAGTGATTTGTGCAGCAAATACGTGATAGCATCCTCCACTCCCACCTTCTCCTTATACGCAAACTGAAGAGGATCCTGGGCGTGCCTGGTTTGTGGCCTCAGATTCTGTATTATCAGCCGCTCCATAGTCCATAGTCGCGAATCTAGGACAAGAGAGCACTCAGAATAGGACGTCCCTTTAGAACAGAGTTGCAGAGTTGAGGAAAAATTTCTTTAGCCAGAGGGTGGTGAATCTGTGGAATTCATTACCACAAAATGCTGTGGAGGCCAAGTTGTTGGGTATATTTAAAGCAAAAGTTGATAGGTTCTTGATTAATCAGGGTGTCAAAGGTTACAGGGAGAAGGCAGGAGAGGAATAATAAATCAGCCATGATTGAATGATGGAGCAGAATCAATGGGCTGAGTAGCCTAATCCTGCTCCTAGGTCTTATGGTCTTATGTCTTGTGTGAGATTTTGTACGGGAACTTTCATGGAAATAGATTAATTCTGGGAACTGGTCCTGGGAGCCAAAATCCTCGGAATTATTAAAAAAAACAATAGTCTGCTGTAACGGGAAGGATGTATATTGAGTCAGGACGTGTTTGGTCGAATAAGTGGCTCATGTTTCCCGAGCTGGTTTTGGTGCAATTCAAAGAAATCTCCAGAAGAAATGGCATAGAGTATAAATAATCTATCAAGACATTTGCACGGAGCTTGTTTATAGAAATGTGTGTTAATCAGAAAGATAGGAAAAGAAAAAATGGCTCAGAAAGGCAGAGATGTTTGATTCATCAATATTTAATGAGCAGGATCGACTCAGTTCTGCTCTGTGTCATGAGAGCACTGCAGGCATTGTTCTGCGGGCTTCAGGAGACACGCTGAGGAGCAGGAGAATGCTAAGGGCATCCTCAGGTCCACTAGGCAAGGTCATGGTCGGTCTTGTCTACACCCCAACTGTCCCGTTCCACCCGAGATTTCAGTGCTTCGCCACAGGTCGTTTTACCTGCAGTATAAGAGTTAAAGTCATAGAAAAGTACAGTACAGAAACAGGTCCTTTGGCCCATCGAGTCCATGCTAAACTATTTGAACTGCCTGCTCCCATCAATCTGCACCCGCACCATGGTCTTCCATCCCCCTACCATCCATGTACCTATCCAAACTTCTCTTAAATGGTGAAATTAAGCTCTCAAGCCCCACTTGCACTGGCAGCTTCTTCCACACTCTTACCACCCTTTGAATGAAGAGGTTTCCCTCATGTTCCCCTTAAAATTTTACCTTTCACCCTTAACCCATGACCTCAAGTTCTAGTCCCACCCAACCTCAGTGGAAAATGCCTGCTTGTATTTACCCTATCTATACCTCTCAGAATTTTGTATACCTCTATCAAATCTCCCCTCAATCTTCTACGTTCCAAGGAATAAAGCCTAAACTATTCAATCTTCCCTGATTACTCAGGTCCTCCAGTACTGGCAACATCCTTATAAATTTTCTCTGTACTCTTTTAACCTTTCCTGTAGGTAGGTGACCAACTGCACACAATACTCCAAATTCAGCCTCACCAATGTCTTATACAACTTCAACATAACATCCCGTCTCCTGTACTTAATACATTGATGTATAAAGGCCAATGTGCTAACAGTTTTGTCCAACCAGATTGACCCTTAGGCTGCCTGGCTCATGGAGCCAGCATCAGATTCTCCTGATACTGAGGAGAATTTACAGCAGGTGAAATGAATGTAGTCAGACCTCACCCAGAGGGAGTTGAGTGTGGGTGTTGGAGGTTAGTCACCCCACCTCCTCTGCATCTCAGGACATCCTTAGGGCCCATCCGTCTTCAGCCATGTCGTCAGTGACCCTCCTTTCATCAGAGGTCACCAGTGACAGCACACTGTTCAGTTCCATTCCCAACACGTCAGTAATCAAAACAACCCTGTGCCCACGTTAGGCAAGATCTGGGCACCATTTGGACATGGGCTGATAACAGATAATCTGTGCCACAGAGACTCCAGGTGAGTATGGGCAGGGATCACCCCAGTGGGGGAGAGATTAACCGCATCCCCTGAACATTCAGTGGGACTCCCAGCATCCTAGGGCCACCTTTGTCCAAGAACCCACCTAAAGAAATCCCTCCTCATCTCTGTTCCAAAGAGACATATTTGAACTCTGGTGCTGAATTTCAATGATATTACACTTGCTTTGAACTTTGATAGAACAGGAGGAGAAGTTGTGTGTGACGGCAGAGGGGTGGCCCCTGTAACCACAGGCTCGGGCGTGGGGCAGGTGCTGTGTGCCTCATTCACACGTTGCTGACATCACACCCTGCGGGGTGCATTCACAGTTTCCTTACTCAGCCCTGAACAAATCACCCCAAAGTTCACCCCTGAGTCATAGCTGACTTCAATACTTCCCAAACTCTTTCCCATTCTGACTCCACAACTTCAACAAAACACTCCAGGCATCAGTATCCAACAACACAGCATCAGGAAAAAGGGATGTCCCTTTTAAAAGTTGCCCTTCAGCATCCCGTATAATGTTATTTATTTATTTATTTATTTATTTGTTGTTAGTTTGGATCTACAGACAGAACAGGCCCTTTTGGACCAATCAAACACCCAGTCGTCGGCAATGAAGTCCACAGATTCACCACCCTATGGCTGAAGAAATCCATCTTCATCTCTGTTCTAAATGGATGTCCCTCTATTCTGAGGCTGTGCCCTCTGGTCCTAGACTCTCCCACAATAGGAAACATCCTCTCCACATCCACTCTATCAGTGTCCTGTGGTCCTGGACTCCCCCACTATAGGAAACATCTTCCCTACATCCACTCTATCTGTGCCCTCTGGTCCTAGACTCCCCCACTATAGGAAACATCCTCTCCACATCCACTCTATCTGTGTCCTCTGGTCCTAGACTCCCCCACAATAGGAAACATCCTCTCCATATCCACTCTATCAGTGTCCTGTGGTCCTGGACTCCCCCACTATAAGAAACATCTTCCCTACATCCACTCTATCTGTGCCCTCTGGTCCTAGACTCCCCCACTATAGGAAACATCCTTTCCACATCCACTATATCAGTGTCCTCTGGTCCTAGACTCTCCCACAATAGGAAACATCCTCTCCACATCCACTCCATTGAGGTGTTTCAAAGTATTGAGGGCTCAGTACAAAGTATTGATAGGTTTCAATGAGATCTCATCTAAGCTCCATCAAAAGCTCCTCATACATTAACCCTTTCATTCCCAGGATAATTCTCATAAATTTTCTCTGGACCCTCTCCAATGTCAGCACTGCCTTCCTTTGATAAGGGGCCCAAACTGCTCACAATACTCCATGCAGTCTGACCAGTGGCTTATAAAGTCACAGAATTACATCCTTGCTTTTATATTCTAGTCCTCTCAAAATGAATGCTAACATTGCATTTGCCTTCCTCACCATCGACTCAACCTGCAAATTTACCTTTAGAATCGTAGAGTCAAAGAAAAGTACAGCACACAACCAGGCCTTTTGGCTCATCTAGTCCATGCCACAAGCATTTCAACTGCCTACTTCCATTGATCTACACTGGGTCCATAGCCCTCCATACCCCTACCATCCACGTACCTAGCCAAACTTCGCTTAAACATTGAAATTAAACTCGCATGCACCATTTCTGCTGGCCACTCGTTCCACACTCTCACCACCCTCTGAGTGAAAAAGTTTCCCTCATGTTCCCCTTAAACTTTTCACCTTTCACCCTTAACCTGCAACCTCTGGTTGTCGTCCCACCTAACCACAGTGGAAGACGCCTACTTGCATTTACCCTATCTATCCCTCAGGATTTTGTATATCTCTATCAAATCTCCTTTCAATCTTCTGCATTCTAAGCAATACAGTCCTAACCTATGCAATCTTTCCTATAACTCACATCTTCCAGACCCAGCAACATCCTTTTAAAAATTTTTCTGTACTCTTTCAACCTTATTTATATCTTTCCTGTAGATAGGTGACCAGAACTCCAGACAATACTCCAAATTAGGCCTCACCAGTCTGATACAGCTTCTACATAACATCCCATCTCCTGTATTCAATACATTGATTTATGAAGGCCAAAAGCTTTCTTTACGACTCTATCTACCTGTGACGCCACCTTCAATGAATTCTATATTCTCAGATCCCTTAGTTCTACCACATCAATGCCCTTTAATGAATCCTGCATGAGGATCACCACGTCCCTTAGCAACTCAGAAAATTTTTAAATTTTCTTTCCATTTGGAAAATAGTCTGTGCTTTTATTTCTTCTATAAAAGTGCATGTCCATCTGCCACCTCTTTGTTCCTTATTTTATTTGGAGATACAGTGTGGAGTAGGTCCTTCCAGCCCAGTGAGCTGTGTCACCCAGCAGCCCACGATTTAACCCTAGCACAATCACAAGACAATTTTCAATGACCAGTTAACTCCCCAACTGATAGTTCTTTGGACTGAGGGAGGAAACCGGAACACTAGGAGGAAAGCAACGCAGTTACGAGAAGAACATTAAAACTTTTCTCACCTCTTAACTTAAACTAGTTTTTGGTTCCCCAGCCCTGGGAAAAAGATGGTGCATTCACCATATCCATCTCCCTCATGACTTTATACACCTCTATAACAACCACCACCCACCCCCTCAAACCCAGTCTCCTATGCTCCAGGAAATAGAGTTTCAGAGTACCCAACCTCTGTCGATAACTGAAGTCCCCAGACTCCTGGCAATACAATATCCTCGTAAACCTTTTCTACGTTCTCCAGCTTATTGGTTTCGTTATACACCAGGTATGGTTTGTCTGTCTCGTTGGGGTATTTAGATCTGGTATGTAGCATCCATTCTTTCCATGTGCAGGTGCCTCCATTGAAATGGTGTGTGAGGAGCTCCACACCTCCCCAGTCAGTGGTACTGAATTACACATCCTTCTCCACAAAACCAAGCTTCCTTTCTGGTTCACTGACTCGTAGAATTCATATTTAATTTATGCTCTGTGTGGTGCCTGAAATTGTGTGCCTGTGATGCTGGTCCAAGCAAGCTTTTCACTGTACCTCACCGTACTTGTACACATGAAAATAGAATCAGAATCTGGTTTAATATCACTGACAGATATCATGCAATTTGTTGTTTTGTGGCAACAGTAGAGTGCAGTGCATAAAATATACTCTTCTTCATCGTCATTATGTGCCATGTCATATGACATCATCACTGTGCACCGTGTCGTATGACGTGGGTGATCATGATCTTTCCATGACCATAAATTTTTCTACAGAAGTGGTTTGCCATTGCCTTCTTCTGGGCTGTGTCTTTACAAGAAGGGTGACCCCAGCCATTATCAATACTCTTCAGAGATTGTCTGCCTGGTGTCAGTGGTCGCATAACCAGAACCTGTGATATCCACCAGCTGCTCATAAGACCATCCACCACCTGATCCTGTAGCTACACGTGACCCTGATCGGGGGAGAGGGCTAAGCAAGTGCTACTCATAGAACATAGAATAATACAGCACATTGCAGGCCCTTCGGCCCACAATGTTGTGCCGACCTTCAAACCCTGCCTCCCATATAACCCCCCACCTTAAATTCCTCCATATACCTGTCTAGTAGTCTCTTAAACTTCACTAGTGTATCTGCCTCCACCACTGACTCAGGTAGTGCATTCCACACATCAACCACTCTCTGAGTGAAAAACCTTCCTCTAATATCTCCCTTGAACTTCCCTCCCCTTACCTTAAAGCCATGTCCTCTTGTACTGAGCAGGGGTGCCCTGGGGAAGAGGCACTGGCTGTCCATTCTGTCTATACCCCTTAATATCTTGTACACCTCTGTCATGTCTCCTGTCATCCTCCTTCTCTCCAAAGAGTAAAGCCCTAGCTCCCTTAATCTCTGATCATAATGCATACTCTCTAAACCAGGCAGCATCCTGGCAAATCTCCTCTGTACCCTTTCCAATGCTTCCACATCCTTCCAATAGTGAGGTGACCAGAATTGGACACAGTACTCCAAGTGTGGCCTAACTAGAGTTTTATACAGCAGCATCATTACATCGTGACTCTTAAACTCTATCCCTCAACTTATGAAAGCTAACACCCCATAAGTTTTCTTAACTACCCTATCTACCTGTGAGGCAACTTTCAGGGATCTGTGGACATGTAACCCCAGATCCCTCTGCTCCTCCACACTACCAAGTATCCTGCCATTTACTTTGTACTCTGCCTTGGAGTTTGTCCTTCCAAAATGTACCACCTCACACTTCTCTGGGTTAAACTCCATCTGCCACTTCTCAGCCCACTTCTGCATCCTATCAATGTCTCTCTGTAATCTTTGACAATCCTCTACACTATCTACAACATCACCAACCTTTGTGTCATCTGCAAACTTGCCAACCCACCCTTCTACCCCCACATCCAGGTCATTAATAAAAATCACAGAAAGTAGAGGTCCCAGAACAGATCCTTGTGGGACACCACTAGTCACAACCCTCCAATATGAATGTACTCCCTCCACCATGACCCTCTGCCTTCTGCAGGCAAGCCAATTCTGAATCCACCTGGCCAAACTTCCCTGGATCCCATGCCTTCTGACTTTCTGAATAAGCCTACCATGTGGAACCTTGTCAAATGCCTTACTAAAATCCATGTAGATCACATCCACTGCACTACCCTCATCTATATGCCTGGTCACCTCCTCAAAGAACTCTATCAGGCTTGTTAGGCACAATCTGCCCTTCACAAAGCCATGCTGACTGTCCCTGATCAGACCATGATTCTCTAAATGCCCAAAGATCCTATCTCTAAGAATCTTTTCCAACAGCTTTCCCACCACAGACGTAAGGCTCACTGGTCTATAATTACCTGGACTATCCCTACTACCTTTTTTGAACAAGGGGACAACATTCACCTCCCTCCAATCCTCTGATACTATTCCCGTGGACAACGAGGACATAAAGATCCTAGTCAGAGGCTCATCAATCTCTTCCCTTGCCTCGTGGAGCAGCCTGGGGAATATTCCATCAGGCCCCGGGAACTTATCCATCCTAATGTATTTTAACAACTCCAACACCTCCTCTCCCTTAATATTAACATGCTCCAGAACATCAACCTCACTCATATTGTCCCCACCATCATCAAGTTCCCTCTCAGTGGTGAATACCGAAGAGAAGTATTCATTGAGGACCTCGCTCACTTCCACAGCCTCCAGGCACATCTTCCCACTTTTATCTCCAATTGGTCCTACCATCACTCCTGTCATCCTTTTGTTCTTCACATAATTGAAGAATGCCTTGGGGTTTTCCTTTACCCTATTCGCCAAGGCCTTCTCATGCCCCCTTCTTGCTCTTCTCAGCCCCTTCTTAAGCTCCTTTCTTGCTACCCTATATTCCTTAATAGACCCATCTGATCCTTGCTTCCTAAACTTCGTGTATGCTGCCTTCTTCCACCTGACTAGATTTTCCACTTCACTTGTCACCCATGGTTCTTTCACCCTACCATTCTTTATCTTCCTCACTGGGACAAATTTATCCCTAACATCCTGCAAGATATTCTTAAACATCAACCACATGTCCATAGTACATTTCCCTGCAAAAACATCATCCCAATTCACACCCGCAAGTTCTAGCCTTATAGCCTCATAATTTGCCCTTCCCCAATTAAAAATTTTCCTGTCCTCTCTGATTGTATCCTTTTCCATGATAATGCTAAAAGTCAGGGAGCAGTAATCACTGTCCCCCAGATGCTCACCCACTGACAGATCTGTGACCTGACCCGGTTCGTTACCTAATACTAGATCTAGTATGGCATTCCCCCTAGTCGGTCTGTCAACATACTGTGACATCCTGTACACACTTAACAAACTCTGCCCCATCTAAACCCTTGGAACTAATCAAGTGCCAATCAATATTAGGGAAGTTAAAGTCACCCATGATAACAACCCTGTTATTTTTGCACCTTTCCAAAATCTGCCTCCCAATCTGCTCCTCAGTATCTCTGCTGCTACCAGGGGGCCTATAGAATACCCCCAGTAGAGTAACTGCTCCCTTCCTGTTCCTGACTTCCACTCATACTGACTCAAAAGAGGATCCTGCTACATTATCCACCCTTTCTGCAGCTGTAATAGTATCCCTGACCAGTAATGCCACCCCTCCTCCCCTTCTCCCCCACTCTATCCCTTTTAAAGCACTCCTTGTCCATGGTGACCTCCAGGCTAGCAGATGGAAGGAGTGCCATACACCTCCTATGGTAGAGACGTATCTCCACCCAGCACCCCAACAGAATATACTATGAGAGAGATTTGTAAAATACTGAGGTAGTGTTCATGGGTTCAATGTCCATTCAGAAATCTGATGTGGCGTAGAAGCTGTTCTTGAATCGTTCAGTGTGTGTCTTCAGGCTCCTATATCTCCTCCCTGATGGTAGCAATGAGGCGAGGGCATGTCCTGGGTGATGGGGACCATTTTTGATGGATGCTGCTTTTTTGAGGCCTTACTCCTTGAAGATGTCCTGGATACTATGGAGGCTAGAGCCCATCATGGAGCTGGTTAAAGGCAGAGTAGAGGAACAGAGGGATCTTGGGGTTCACATTCATAGATCCCTCAAAGTTTCTGTGCAAGTCAAGGGGGTTGTTAAGTTAAAGTATAGTGTGTTGGCCTTCAGTAGTCGGGGATTCAGTTCAAGAGCCGTGAGGTAATGTTGCAGCTCTGTAGAACACTGGTTAGACCACACTGGGAGTATTGTGTTTAGTTCTGGTTCCTTCATTATCAGACAGATGTAGGGGCTTTAAAGAAGGTACAGAGGAGATTTATCAGCTTGCTGCCTGGACTGGAAAGCATGTCTTATGAAGGTGGGTTGAGTCTGCTCGAGCCTTTCTCTTTGGAGCAAAGGAGGATAAGTAATGGCTTGATAGAGGCATACAAGGTGATACAAGGCATACAAGAGGCAGACATCGAGTAAACAGACTGAGACTTTTCCCAGGGGAAGATGATTGGAGAAAATCTAGAGGGGACGTCAGAGAGTGGTGGGTGTGTGGAACACATTGCCAGTGATGGTGGTAGAGGCAGGTACATTAAGGACTTCTGGGAGGCTCTTAGATAGGCACGTGGATGATAGAAAATGGAGGGTTAGATTGGAGTGGCTTACAAGGTTGGCACTGCATACTATGTTCTATAAATTATGCACAATTTTGATAAGAAAGAACATGATTAGAACAAAAGGGTCCATTCTTGTGATAAATAATCAATGTGATCTTCATGATGTAGTGATTAGGGATGTGCTGATTGGTTCAAGGTTAAACCATAATGATTAGGGGTGTGCTGATTGGTTCAATGTTAAACTGTAATGATTAGGGATGTGCTGATTGGTTCAAGGTTAAACAGTTATAATTAGGGTTGTGCTGATTGGTTCAAGGTTAAACTGTCATAATTAGGGTTATGCTGATTGGTTCAAGGTTAAACTGTAATGATTAGGGGTGTGCTGATTGGTTGAAGAACTGAAAGGGGCTGTGTTTTGTGATGTGCATATGAGGGATTGTTTCTTTAGAAGTGCCTCTGAAAGGCTGTAACCAACAGTGCAGGGATCCTTCAGTACAGACAAAGATCCAACCCAAGGGACAATTTACAAGGACTTAAGGACCTGAGCCATAGGGAAAGCTTCAATATCCCTGGAGCACAGGAGAAGGAGGGGAGATTTGACAGAAGTATACAAAATTATGAGGGACATAGATTGGATAATTGCATCCCACAGAGGTTGGGTGAGACTAGAACTAGAGGTCATAGGTTAAGGGTGAAAGGTGAAACCTTAAGGGGAACATGAGGGGGAACTTCTTCACTCAGAGGGTGGTAAGAACGTGGAATGAGCTGCCAGTACAAGTGCTGGATAGGGGTATGAGAAGTTTGAATAGTACATGGATGGGAGGGGTATGGAGGGGTTTGGTCCAGGTGCAGATAGTTGGGACTAAACAGAGAACCAGACTGGCATTGACTAGATGTGCTGAAAAGCCTGTTTCCATGATGGAGTCCTCAATGGCTTTATGTCTCCCTAAGCTTTGAGGCATTCGTGCATGAACATCTGCCGTGGGTCTTGAACTCATAGCTGACTCAGAACAGGAGAACGCTGAGTACCAGAGCTGAAGATAAATAATGATGTGTTTGTAGTTAGTAATTCCTATTTCTCAAAACTCCACTGGTGTTCGAGGATGAAAGAACACGCAGTGAAAAGTGTTACTCCACCATTTCCCTCGGGACTGAAGGCATATGACAGGGGCTGGTGACAGCACTCGTCAGGCCATCCAGAATGTCAGGGGACTATAACGATGCTTAGGATCTGCTCAACAGTGAACAGCAGGAATCAGAGCCTCGTGGGACCTCTAGCACCCCTTCCAAGGGCTGGCTAGGATCAGGGGCCTGATTATAACTCAACTCTGTGCTTTCCAACTGCAGCAGGGCTCCCTGACAGGAAAGCATTCATTTCGAGAGGGCTAGAATATAAAAGCAAGGATGTAATGCTAAGGCTTTATAAGACATCAGTCAGACAGCATGTGGAGCATTGTGAGCAATTTTGAGCTTATTTAAAAAACGATGTACTGGAATTGGAAGGGGGTCTGGAGGAGGTTCACAACAATGATCCCAGGAATGAAAGGGTTAATGTGTGCGGAGTGTTTGATGGTTCTGGGCCTGTACTCACTGGAGTTTAAAAGAATGAGGGAGGATCCACTGAAACCTATTAAATATTGAAGAAGATGTGGAGAGGATGTTTCCTATGGTGGGCGAGTCTAGCACCAAAGGGCACAGCCTCAGAATGCAAGAACATCCCTTCAGAACAGAGATGAGGAGGAATTTCCTTAACCAGAGGGTGGTGAGTCTGACGAATTCATTGTCACAGACTGCTCTGGAGATCCGATCATGGGTATATTTAAAGTGGAGCTTGATGGGTTATGAGGAGAAAGCAAAGGAAACGGGGAGGAGGTTCACCAGAGGTTCAGAGGGATACGGGCCCTATCCTCCTCACCATTGAGGATGGAAGGTGGCACTGTCAGTAAGGACCCTCACCATCCGGGACATACCCTCATCTCTTACTGTCATCAGAGATCTTCTTCCCCTCCTCCAGCAGGTTTCTGAACAGTGCAGGAACCCATGAACTTACCTTTGTCTGCACTATTTATTTACTTTGTGATCTGTAATAATTTTATGTCTTGGCTCTGTGCTACTGCAGCAAAATAAAATTTTCACATCTTATAAATCAGTGGTAATAAACATCATTCTGGTTCTGAAAAGACAAATGGGACTGACTGAGATGGTTAGCATGGATGTGTGGAGCTGAATGGTCTCTTCTGTGCTGCATCACTGTAGGAGAGGGCAAACACCCAGCAAAGCAATAAACCAACCGACTGTTTGATTGGCAGATGGACGTCTAGGCCTGGTGGCCAAAGCCCTGAGACTAGGAATCTCAGCAAGTCCACTAGAGAAGTTGAAGACCCAATGTCTGTGAGCTCAAGTCCACCTGAGGCTCATGTACCTCCTCCCTGATGGTAGTAATGAGATGAGGGAATGTCCTGGATACTGAGGGTCCTCGATGGTGGGGAAGGTTGTGCCCAAATCTGTCTAAACCTTTCCTATCCTGACCTGGGTTCAAATCCTGCTGCTGTCTGTATGTCCTCCCCTTGAGTGCGTGGGCTACCTCCAGGTGCTCCACATCCCAAAACTACACAGATTAGTAGTGTAATTTATCACGTGGGTATAATTGGGTGCTATGGCCCTTTGGGCTGAGGGGCCTGTTACCGAGCTGTATCTCTAAAAAATTAAAAATTAAAAATCTGACTCTTCTCCCCAGAGCTTCTGGTAGTGCAACCACGTAGCAATTGAGGGTCTACCCTCTCAGAAGATCCTCCTCCACAACCTGAACATGGGACTTGTGCTGTCCTACCCTGGCTCACATTTACCCCTGAGAACCTGGTCAATGCCAGAATGTAGGGTCTTGCTGTAGCTTAGAAGTACTTTGCTCTTTCAAGCACTACTGGCTATGTTGAAGATCTACTGGCAGGTGTGAAATGGAACCTCTTCCGTTGCTGTTGTTTTGCATAAACTGTGGAATCTCCAAATGTCTGAGCTCCAGACTCAAACCACCAATGTTTTCTCATGATGCAGAGGAGGCCATTCAGCCCATTCAGAGTTCTACTTCTGCTTTATCCTGGCAACGGTCTACTACCCTGATTTATCACCCTGAACTTGCACGAGGGACTTAACCTCAGGCTCTGCTGTTGAATGCCACAACCTGGCTAACGTGGAACATCTCCACGTTAGACCATAGACCATAAGAGCAGGTTAAGGCCATTCAGCCCATCAAGTCTGCTCAGCCATTTAATGGCTAATTTTTTGTTTTCAGCCCTGTTTTCCTGCCTGCTCCCTGTAAACCTCAAAAGAAAGTCCATGACTTACTAACCCATGCCCATGTGTCTTTGGACTGTGGGAGTAAAGTGGAGCACTCGGGCGCAACCCTCACAGTCACGGGGAGAACATGGGAATTGAACCTGTGATGCTGAACTGGAATAGCGCTACACTCTTGTTTCACCTGACCAATCAAGAACCCATGACCTTGCATCAGGTTGACCTCACACTGTGAAAGATTGCAGAACAGATGGCTCTCGGCACTGAGCCAATTGGGACGGTTATCCATGAAGAGAAGTCCCTGTCGTAACCACAGTGCTGGCATCAATAACATGTCGACCTGCTAAAGAGGCAAACTGTTTGTTGTATTGGATCCCTGCTGAGGATGTCTGAGTAATTAATAGCCCATACCTCCTTCCGTTAATACAGTTCCTTCACACGGAAACACTGCTTCCAAAGGCAGCGTGATTGGCAGGAACAGACGGCCCCTCTGCATGATTGACAAACCCATTATGTCATGGGCTTGACCTCTGACCCTGGCCGGCTGGTTGTACGGCCTAACCGACGACCTGCTGGTCACTTGTAAATCTCAGCAGGCTCGCAGGGCAGTCTGTGCTCCATGGAGAGATTAGCTTTATTTATCACATGTACATCGAAACATACAGCGAAATGCATCATTTATGTCAAATCAAATCAGCTAGGATTGTGCTGCTGTAAGCCCACAATTGTCACCATGCTTCCAGCGCCTGCTAGCTGGAACTCACTAACTCTAACAAGTAGGTCTTTGAACTGTGAGAGGAAACCAGAGCACCCGGAGGAAACCCATGTAGTCACGGGGAGAATGTGCAGACTTGTTACAGACAGCAGCAGGCATCAAACCCCAATCTTATAGTTGTTGCTGTAATAACATTATGCTAACTGATCCATTACTTTGCCACAACCCTCCACCATCAAGAAAACAGCCCTTCTGAATCAATGTATCCTTATGATACTCTACTGGCTGTCACTAACGTTCCACCCTGAAAAAATTGTCAGCTGTATCGAGATACAGTGAGAAGCCTTTGTCCGAGTGATCATTCTGTACATCGAGGTTGATCAAAGGAAAACAGAATGCAGAGTAGAAGGTTACCGTTACAGAGAGAATGCAATGCAGGAAGACAATAAGGTTCAAGGGTCACGATGAGGTAGACTGGGAGATCAAGAGATAATCTTTCAGGGTAGGAAAAATCTGTTCAAGAGTCTGATAACAGCAGATAGAAGCTGTTCCTGAGCCTGGTGGAGCCTTCCATTCTGCCTGATGGAAGGGGGAGAAGAGGGAATGTCCGAGTGAGTAGAGCCTTTTGACTTGGACAGTGTGGGAAGGTATCATTGAATATCGATCATCAATCATTAAGCATAGAACATCGAACATAGTACAGACCCTTAAGCCCATGATGTTGTGTTGTCCTTTTAATCAACTCTACGATCAATTTAATCCTATCCACCTGCACGGCCCACAGCCCTCCATTTTCTTTTTCATCCGTGTGTCCATCTAGGAGTCTCATAGATGTTCTTCGGGTCCAAGGTCGAGATTGGGGAAGAGCCAGCTGGAAGATCCCTCTTTCCCCCACCTCCCTGCTGGGAGACCAACCCTCAATAAGCCTCAAGGTAGTGTAGGGGTTTACAGAGCCGAGAATGGGTGTAGGGGCCAGAGGGGGTTGCAGAGACGAGAATGGGTGTAGGGGCCAGACAGGGTTACAGAGACAAGAATGGGTATAGGAGTCAGAGGGGGTTACAGAGACAAGAATGAGTGTAGGGGCCGGAGGGGGTTACAGAGACAAGGATGGGCGTAGGGGTCAGAGGGGGTTACAGGGAGGGCTATAGGGGCTGTAGGGGGTTACAAAGACAGGTAGGGATGTGGGGGCCAGAGACAAGGAGGGCTGTAGGTGCCAGAGGGTGTTATAGAGACAGGGAGGACTGTAGAGGCCAGAGGGGTTTACAGAGACAAGCAGGGGTGTTGGGGCTAGAGACGGAGGGCTGTAGGTGCCGGAGGGGGTTACAGAGACAGGGAGGACTGTAGGTGCCAGAGGACATTATAGAGACAGGGAGGACTGTAGGGGCCGGAGGGGGTTACAGAGACAGGGAGGACTGTAGGTGCCAGAGGACATTACAGAGACAGGGAGGACTGTAGGGGCCGGAGGGGTTACAGACACAGGCAGGGGTGTGGGGGACAGAGGGCATGGTGGGGGCAGTTCCACTCTCGATCTTAGAAGTCAGGGTCCAGTGTTATGAGTAATTGTCCCAAACTGGGGTCTTCCCTGATTGCATGACTTGCTTGCATGGTTCATGGTTGTCATACCCTTCGCTCTCTACGGAGCATTGAAGAACCATCTTCCTGGCTGTCGGATCTCACTGTAGATCTCATCTGGCCAGTCCACTGGAGCCGACTTCACAAGCTAGGACAGGCCTGTCCCCATCTCACCGGGGTGTGAGGCCTGTCGGCTACCCTCACCTGGCTTAGGCTGCCTGTTGAAGTGGTGTGCTGGGCTGTGGCCACTGTCACATACTTGGAGCCACATCTGAGAGCTGAGTATCCACTGGGGAGCAAAGGTGAGGGAGCTGCCCCAGAACGAACACGAAAAGCCCCTTCACCAGAGGTGTTACCCCTCCCTGGAAACTCCATAAGCACAGGAATTTGATATAAACACGGTGGAAAAAGGTGGAGGGGCTTGGGAACTGGAGTGGTCTTGGTGACAAAATGTCGCTCCAGATTTATTACCACGATTTGCGATGGAGTTCTTCACTGTTTCAGTTTGACACTGTTTATTCAGCAGTTAATGTGTTGTGTTAACAGATGCGCCGTGATACAGCAGCCTCAGAATATTCACGTCCATGTAAATCGAAAGCCACATCGCACTACTGTGATAACAATAAAACTAATTACTATCTGTGAGTCTCAGTGACATAGTCACTCATTAAGGCAAATAGATTGATAGCAGTGTTGGGATTGGATTGTAAAAGGATGTCACGTGGGAGACATTGCAAACCACCCCATTTCCCTGGCTGTCTGTGGATGTGAATGAATTATTCCCGTTTCCTGTCCCCCACAGAGGCCTGGTCAGAATGGAAGGGATGGACTGAAGGGCCTGTATCACTTCTCTGCAAACCCAATAGTCTGAAGATACAGTACTGCAGTACTAAACAAAACATCCTAGATACACACATATATATGTGTGTGTGTGTGTGTGTGTGTGTGTGTGTATATATATATATATATATATAGAGAGAGAGAGAGAGAGAGAGAGAGAGAGAATGAGAATGGCACCATACTGCTGTCACAAAATAAAACACATTTCTTGACATATGTGTATGATGATAAACCTGATTCTGATCTGGGCCTCTACTGTGGATTGAGAGTGGGGAGGGGGCAAGGAGAGGGGAATCATGGTTGGGGAAAGGGGGAAGGGAGCTTCTGTAGGGAGCAGGAAGCATCAGGGAAACATTCTGTAATGATCAATAAACCAATTGTTTGGAATCAAATGACCTTGCCTGGTGTCTCAGGGCTGGGTGTGTCTGCACCCACGCCATTCCCCATCCCAGCACTCCTCCTATGCCACGAGTCCTACAACCCTTACGTGGTGGTCCACCCTCGCCATTCCCAACATCCTCTGCTCCTGCCAGATTTATAAACTTGCTCTCTGCTCCACGTTGACGAACATAGTCCCGTGCAAAAGTAATAGGCACCCTATAGCTTTATATATGTGCCTAAGACTTTTCCACAGTACTGCACAGACCATTCAAGCTGATCACCCAGAGCTACGGCAGCTTTTAGGGTTCAGACTACCGGTGCTATCTGTGTGGAGACCATAAACATAGGAGCTGAAGTAGAACATACGGACCACCAAGGAAAATATGGGGAGATGGCAGAGGTAGGTTTTTTGTACAAAGAGTCTTGGGTGTGTGGAAATCCCCACTGGGGGTGGTAGTAGAGGCTGATACATTACAGACATTTAACAGACACATGGATGATGGAGAATGGAGGGTTATGTAGGAGGGAAGGGTTAGATTGATCTTGGAGTAGGTTAAAAGGTTGGCACAACATTGTGGGCTGAAGGGCCTGTACTATGTTGTAGTGTTCTTTGTTCCTTGTTCCATGGTGGGCTGTTTCAATACAGCCATTGACACATTGATTAGACAAGGCTTAGTAGTCGGGCAGCTCCATTGCACATAATATGTGTAACACATAACAACACTGTCGGGACATATTAGCAGGAAGGAGGAATGGTTTTGCTGACTGCCTTATTGGTATCTGCTTCGACAGAACCGAGAGTGTCCTGACTGCCCTGGGATTGATGTCAGGCTGATGGATTTTAAGTCTAACTTCCTTAAATTGCCTTAAATTGGCCCATTGTCACAGATTAAAAAAAAGCTCCACTTTTCTAATACAATTAGCATTATAGAGTGATGAAGGTCTCTTGGTGTGTTAACCCACGGGAACTTCTAATTCGATAGCACTCTCCAAGCAGCCATCTTGTGGACAAAAATCAATGGTCCTTCCACATAGTGTTGTTCAGATGGAAAGCTCACGGCTTCAGGGGCTCAGATGTTCTCATAGTCTGTAATATTCATCCAGTGCACTTGTAAGATTACTAAGCCACCGATTCTTCACAGAAAACTCTAGAGTTATAGAATCATTCAACATGAAAACAGGCCCTTCGGCCCGACTCATCCATCCTAACTTTGGTGCCCAGCAAGCCAGTACCACTAGCCTAAGTTTGGACCGTATGCCCTCTAAACCTTCCCGATCCCTGTTCAAATTTCAAAGTAAATTTCTTATCCAAGTACAAATACGTCAACTGAGATTCATTTTCTTGCAGACACTCACAATAAAGAAACACAACAGAATCAATGAAAGACAGTACCAAACAGGACAGACAAACAACCATTGTGCAAAAGGCAACAAACAGCATAAATATGAAAAGAAAAAACATCATAATAATAATAAATAAGCAATAAAAATCGAGAACATGCTATGAAGAGTCCTTGACAGTGAGTGTATAGGTCGTAGGAACAGGTGAGTGAAGTTATCCACACTGGTTCAGGAGCCTGATGGTTGAGGGGTAATAACTGTCCCCGAACCTGGTAGTGTGAGTCTGGAGGCTCCTGTACCTCCTTCCTGATGGCAGCAGCGAGAAGGGAGCATGGCCTGGATGGTGGGTGTCCTTGATGATGGATGCTACTTTCCTGTGACAGCACTCTATCTAGATGTGCTCGTTGGTGGGGAGGGCTTTACCAGTGATGGAATGGGCCTTATCCTCTTTTTTTTATCCCCTACTTTCTGTAGACTTTTTGTTCAAGGGCGCTGTTGTTTCCACAGCAGGCCATGATGCAACCAGACAATATATTCCCCACCACACATTTATAGTAGCTTGTCGAGGTTTTAGATGACATGCCAAATTTTCGCAAACTTCTAAGAAAGCTGCTGTGCTCTCTTTGTGTTGGCACTTATGTGCTGGATCCTGGACAGATCCTCTGAAATAGTAACACTAAGGAATTTAAAATGGCTGACCCTCTCCACCTCTAATCCCCCAATGAGAACTGGCTCATGGACCTCCAGTTTCCTTCTCCTGAGATCAATAATCAGCTCCTTGGTCTTGCTGACATTGAGTGAGAGGTTGTTGTTGTGGCACCACTCAGCCAGATTTTCAATCTCCCTCCAATATGCTGATTCGTCACTACCTTTGATTCAGCCCACGGCAGTGGTGTCATCAGCAAATTTAAATATGGCTTTGAAGCTGTGCTTAACTTCACTGTAACAAGTGTAAAGTAACCTATGCAAGTGCCTTTTATGTCAGAACTAGAATCAGGTTTAACCATGTTATAGGAGCAGAATTAGGCCAATTAGTCTACTGAGTCTGCTCCGCCATTTCATCATGGCTGATCCATTTTCCCTCTTCACCCCAATCTCCAATAAACCTGAATGTTCACTGTCTATTCAGAAATCTGGTGGAGGAGGGGAAGAAGCTGTTCCTGAAACATTGAATGTGTGTCTTCAGGCTTCTGTACCTCCTCCCTGATGGCTGTAAGGAAGAAGAGGGCATATCCTGCATGATGAGGGTTATAAATGATGGATGACAACTTTCTGAGGCATTATCTTTTGAAGATATCGTTGGTGGTGTGGAAGTTGTGCCCATAATGGAACTGATCCAATGCAGTGGCCCCTCAATCCCTTCACTACTGTCTTTCAACATGTTGGATGGTGGTAGGAAAGAGATTGCCCTGCAGTCAGCAGGGTCGGGGCATTTCTTTATGGAGACACTGAAGATGACCTCGGACCCTAGTTTGAGGATATCCTCTGGGAATTGGAAGGAGGGGATAGTGATGAGTCATGCCCAATGTAATCATAGAGCCACAGAGTGATCAACATGGAAGTAGACCCTTCAGCCCAACTGGTCCATGCTAGCAACAATTCCCACCTAAGCCAGTCCCATTTGTCCACCTCTGTCCATATCCCTCCAATCCTTTCCTGTTGACATACCTGTCTGTGTCTTTTAAATGTTGTTAATATATCTACCTCAGCCACTTCCCCGGCAGCTCTTATCATATGCAGACCATCCTCTGGGTGAAGAAATGGCCTCTCAGGTTCCTATTAAATCTCTCCCCTCTCATATTAAACCTGTGACCCCTGTTTCCTGATTCCCCAACCCCTGAAAAAAAAGACTGTGTATTCACCCTATCTGTGTCCCTCTTGGTTCTACACACCTCTATAAGGTTACCCCTCTGTCTCCTACACCCTATCTGTGTCCCTCATGATTCTACACACCTCTATAAGGGCACCCCTCAGACTCCCACACCCTATCTGTGTCCATCATGGTTCTACACACCTCTATAAGGTCACTCCTCAGTCTCCTACACCCTATCTGTGTCCCTCTTGGTTCTACACACTTCTATAAGGTTACCCCTCTGTCTCCTACACCCTATCTGTGTCCCTCATGATTCTACACACCTCTATAAGGGCACCCCTCAGACTCCCACACCCTATCTGTGTCCATCATGGTTCTACACAGCTCTATAAGGTCACCCTTCAGTCTCCTACCCTTCAATGAATAAGTCCCAACCTGCTCAACCTCTGACCGTAGCTCAGTGCCTGGAATTCCTCAACAACATCCTTGCTAATCTGTTCTGCACCCTTTCCAGCTTAATGACATCTTTTCCAATCAGAGTAACTCAGATCTCAGAGCTGGGGTGCTTGTCCTGTGAATGAACAATTATCAGGGTTTCACGTTTCCTCTAAGGTAATTGAGAGGACTTTGCAGAGCAGAAGTTGGTATCAATAAAGTATGTCTGTCTGTCTGATAATACCTTTGCTGTGAATTAGGATGAGAATGGAGATGTGGTTGGGTGTGTTTAAGTGTACAAGACTTCCATAAACCAACTTCAATCAAATCAGGTGGTGCAAAAGGCAGGCTTTCCCAGTTGACCACTCATTTCAATTTCACCTCCCTTTCCCAGTCGGACATGGCCTCTTCTACTGCCACAATGAGACCACTCTCAGGTTGGAGGAGCAACTTGCGGAACTAGGGGACACAGCCTCAAGATTCGGGGGACTAGATTTAGGATGGAGATGAGGAGGAACTTCATTTCCCAGAGAGTGGTGAATCTGTGGAATTCTCTGCCCAGTGGATGCAACCTTAAGACAAGGTTGGATAGATGTTTGCATAATAGAGAAATTAAGGGTTATGGGAAAAGGCAGATATGTGAAGATATGTGCTTGGCCAGATCAGCCATGATTTTATTGAATGTCGGAGCAGGCTTGACGGGCCAGATGGCCTTCTCCTGCTCCTATTTCTTATGTTCTTATTAACATGTAATGTTCTGCCTGGGTGGCCTCCAACCTGATGATGTAAACATCAATTTCACCAACTCCGGAATTTACTCCTCCTCCCTCTTCTCTCCTTTTCAATGTCCTATTCTGGCTCCTCTCTCAACCCTTCTCTTCTCCTCACCTGTCCATCATCTCCCTCTGGTTCCCCTCCTTTCATTTATCCTATGGTCCACTCTCCTATTTTGTAAGATTCCTTCTTCTCCAACCCTTTACCTTTTCCACCTATCACCTCCCAGCTACTCACTTCATTACCCCCTCACCTGGTCTCACCTATCACCTGTCAGCTTGTACTCTTCTCTTTCTCCCTTGCTTATTCTGGCTTGTTCCCCCTTACTTTCCAGTCTTGAGGAAGGATCTCAGCCCGAAATGTCGACTCTTTATTCATTTCCATAGATGAGGTCTGACCTGCCGAATTCCTCAAGCATTTTGTATGTGTTGCTCCGGATTTGCTGCATTTGCAGAATTTCTTGTGTTTACACTTCACACGTCTGACTTGGATCTTCCAAAGGCACTGCAGAATCAGGAGTTGGTGCTACACTTGAAGGCAAGATTGTGTTTCTGGGGTCAACGTGACCATATTTTACACGGAATGCATTTTGAAAGGCTACACTTCAAAGTTTTCACACATGTTCAAGTACTGAGAGACAGGGTGGTTGAAGTGCTAATGAACCAGCATTTGAAAGATGTTTTGCAGACATAAATCAATAAACCCTTTGCGTTAGTGTTGCATGTCCTGGGGAAGTTTTCAGTGTAAACTGTTGCTACAAAGGAAATGGGAGAATACATCCCCTCACTCAGTTTAACCAGGGTAGTGACAAGTCCAGTGTCTCCTCCAGATGTAAACTTGGAATCAGAATCAGGTTTATTATCACCTACTTACACCTATACACCTGCTTGTTAATGCAAATATCTGATCAGCCAATCATGTGGCAGCAACTCAATATGCATAAAGGCAAGCAGACGTGGTCAAGAGGTTCATTTGTTGTTGTGAAGTGATTGGGCTACAGCAGCAGAAGACCATGGACGTATTCTCAGTGACCAGTGTTTTAGGTACAGGATATTCCCAATGAAGTTGCTAATGAACATATATATTGTGAAATCTGTCATTTTGACTGACAGTTGCACATTTCATCCATGTAGATTGAATTTCATTGACTTTATTACTTACATCCTTCACAAACATGAGGAGTAAAAATCTTTATGTTACATCTCTGTCTGAATTTGCAAAGTGTAATTTATAATAATTTGTAATAAATAGTATGTACAACAGGACAGTCAATATAGCAGAGAAATACAATTGTATCAGTGTAAATTAATCAGTCTGATGGCCTGGTGGGAGAAGTGTCCCAGAGCCTTTTGGTCCTGGCTTTTATGCTGTAGTAAAGTTTCCCGAATGGTAGCAGCTGGAACAGTTTGTGGTTGGGGTGACTTGGGTCCCCAATGATCCTTTGGGCCCTTTTTATGCACCTGTCTCTGTAAATAACCTGAACAGTGGGAAGTTCACATCTACAGATGCGCTGGGCTGTCCGCACCACTCTCTGCAGAGACCTGCGATTGAGGGAAGTACACTTCCCATTCCAGGCAGTGATGCAGCCAGTCAGATGCTCTCAATTGTGCCCCTGTAGAAAGTCATTGAGATTTGGGGCCCCATACCAAAATTCTTCAACCGTCTGAGGTGAAAAGGTGCTGTTGTGCTTTTTTCACCACATAGCCGGTGTGCATAGACCACCATGTCTGGTGGTGTCCACACTCTAGAGGGAGTGTTTTGACAAACTTACATCTTCTCTGGGGCAGAGGAGATTGAGGAGACACATAATAGAACTTCATAAGATAACAAGAGGTGTAGATAATGTAGACAGCTGGTATCTGTATGCCAAGGTCAAAATGGCTGGTACCATAAGGCACAATTTAAGGTGAGAGGGTAAAGTTCAAAGAAGATGTGTGGGGCAAGTGGTTTCCACAGGAAGTGTTGGTTGCCTGGTGGAGGCAAATACAATGGAGGCAATATTGTGACAATAATAAACCAATTTACCAATTAAATACATCCTCTTGCATCTAATTATTTTCATCAAGACACAAAATGCTGGAATATGGAGCAAAAAAATTGTAAAGAACTCAACAGGTCAAGCAGCATTATTGGGGGGAAATGGGCAGTTAGCCTTCTGGATTGAGACAAGGTTTCCAGTGGTACACGTTCAGAAATTCACGAGGCATATGATGTAGA
Source organism: Hemitrygon akajei (assembly GCF_048418815.1). NCBI lineage: Eukaryota > Metazoa > Chordata > Chondrichthyes > Myliobatiformes > Dasyatidae > Hemitrygon > Hemitrygon akajei. Next base: position 13,159,970 of record NC_133151.1, on the reverse strand, counting down.
GCAGGGGTCCCCAACCTTTTTTTGTGGCATGGACCAAAACCATTAAGCAAGGGGCTTGGGGACTGCAGTTTGGGAGCCCCCCATCTCGAGAAACTTGGCTGTACAAATTCAGAATTGGCTTGCCCACAGAAGGCAGAGGTGGTTGAAGACGACAAGTATTCTACCTGGAGGTCGGTGGTCAGTGGTGTTCTGACACCCTGTTCTTTGTGATGTACAGAAGTGACTTGGGAGAGAAAGTGGAAGAGTGGGTTAGTAAGTTTGTAGATAATGTGAAGGTTGGTAGACTGTGTGATTGTCATAGATTTCAACAGCTCATTGACAGAATGCAGAGCTGGCCTGAGAAGTGGCAGATGGAGTTCAAATCTAGAAAATGTCAAATTTGAAGGCAGAGTACAATGTTAATGGCAGGACTCTCAGCAACGTGGAGGAACAGAGGGATCTTGGGGTTCACGTCCATAGTTTCCTCAAAGTTGTCACACTTGTTGATAGGGTGGTTAAGAAGACGTTTGGCGTGTTGGCTTTAATTAGTCGGGGGATTGTGTTCAAGAGCTGTGAGGTAATGTTACAGCTCTATAAAACCCTGGTCAGACCACACTTGGAGCATTATGTTCAGGTCTGGTCACCTTATTATAGCAAGGATGAGGAAGCTTTAGAGAGAGGGTGCAGTGGAGATTTACCAGGATTAGGGAGCATGTCTTATGAGGAGGGCTTTTCTCTTTGGAGTGAAGGAGAATGAGAGGTGACTTGATAGAGGTGATAAGAGGCAGCCAGTACCTTTTTCCCAGGGTGGATTTGCATAGTTTTAAGGTGATTGGAGGAAATTAGCAGGGGGATGTCAGAGGAATGTTTTTACTCAGAGTGGTGGCTGTGTGGAATGCTGTGCCAGGAGTGGTGGTAGAGGCAGATACGTTGGGAACATCTCAGAGACTTTTAGATCAACACATGGATGATAGAAAAATAGAGAGCAATGTGGGAGGGGTGTGTTAGATCAGGGGCTCGCCATGGACCCCCACCATTAACGGAGGGGTCTGTGGACCCCAGGGTGGGAACCCCTGCATTAGATTGATTTTGGAAAAGATTATAAGGTCAGCACAATACTGTGGGCCGAAGGGCCTGTACTGTGCTGTTGAGACTGTTGGCATTTCAGACTGACATCGTTCATCTGGAATAATGGGGGATCTTGGCCTGCAAGGTCAGCTGCTCATCTCTCTCCACAGATACTGCCCAACCCCCCCCCCCCTAAGCTCTTCCAGCTGCTGATTCTGGTTGCATTTTTTGGAGTTTTTTTTTGACACTGTTCAACACATTTCAGCAACCCCAAGCATGAGACACACCAAAACCCTCCCCTCTCCCTGGTCACTCCAGCGATGTGTAAATAGCTCAAAGGCACAGACTGAGGTTCTCACCTTCCTTAAGCCTCACTGGCCAGTGTCCAGACTGTACCACGCTCCTGTAAGACATTATTGCTTACTTAATCTGCCAGTTCTGATGGGGAGCCGCTCTCCCACGGCACGTCCTTGATTGTATTGGACCTGAATTAATTATTTTGCCTTGTGGACAGGGTGTTTGAAAGGCGGAGTGCATGCTGGAAGGGTCGGGGCATGCTGACTAGCGATTACAATCCCACAGGCAGAGATTTCAGGTCTCGCAGCTCTCATTAGAAACATTTCAAATATCACTCTCTGTCCTTATCACCCAGCTCCCCACCCCTGCTTTTCCTTTTCCCCTTCCTGTCCTCTGCGCCAAAGATTTATTTGAATAGGTTCCCTAATTATCCATTTTTAATGTTTATACAGAACAGTGATCACTTGGCTAGGGCCCAGGATGTTTGCCTGTCTGTGTAGCGATGGAGTAGATACCTCTCCCTCTGTGCACGTCCCTGGCATTATTCAGTCCCTTCAGCAGCCCCCTCCCCCAGGAGACACCTCTATGCTTAATGTAAAGTCCACTCCATATGTACACTTGCTCTCTGAGCTTAGAAATCCATTTCTCTCAATAACTCCAAATGTTACAACGGTTAATGACGTTGTGTGGTAAATTCCCTATGAATCTCTCACTGGAATGTCTGCCCACACCATTTCCTGGTGCCCTCAGATCTCAGGATATCTCTCCCTCAGTTTAAGAAATATCTGTGCCCAGACGAGTGTCCCTCACTGCCTACACTCAAAGAGTCTGCAAACAATCGGTTGGAGGACCTCAGCAGCTTGAGCTGCACCTGTATGAATTCCTGTCAGCACTTTGACTGAGACATCGATAATTCCTTCCCCCCTCACAGATGTTCCTCCAGCAGATTCCAGGCTCAGATTCCTGCTGTCTCTGGTGTCCAAAGAGTGGATGTGGAGAGGATGTTTCCTATAGTGGGGGAGTCTAGGACCAGAGGACACAGATAGAGTGGATGTGGAGAGGATGTTTCCTATAGTGGGGGAGTCTAGGACCAGAGGACACAGTTCAGAATAGAGGGACGTCCCTTTAGAATGGAGATGAAAAGGAATTTCTTTAGCCAGCTGGTGATAAATCTGTGGAATTCATTGCCACAGATGGTTGTGGCGACAAAGTATATTTAAAACAGAGGTTGATAGGTTCTTGATTAGTAAGGGTTGTGAAGCTTACAGGGAGAAAGCAGGAGGTTGGAATTGAGAGGGAAAATAAATAAATAAATAAATAAATCCGTGACAGAATGGTGGAACAGACTCAATGGGGCCGAGTGGTCTTATTCTGCTCCTATGTCTTATGGTCTGACGGCCATATTCAAAACTCAAGAGTATGTATAAGTGTAAAGGAGAACAAAATGATTGTTGCTCCGGATCTGTTGCAGCATTAAAAATAACAAAATATGATAAACACCACAGTAAAAACAAAATATATGTAAGGTTAGTATAGACTGATAGTACATCCATAAAGTGACACCAGGCTGTACATACGGTGACTGACAGGAACTGTTAAAGTCGTAGTGGTTGGGGGTGTGGTGGGGTGGGTTAGTGAGTGGAGATATTCATCATCCTTACTGCTCAGGGAAGGTAACTGTTTTTTGCGTCTGGTGGTCCTGGTGTGGATGCTATGTAGCCTCCCTGTTGGGAGTGGACAAACAGTCCATGAGCAGGGTGGGTGGGACCTTTCATGATGTTATTGGCGCTTTCACAGCACCTCTCTGTATATAACACTCAGTGGCCACTTTGTTAGGTACTCCTGTACACCTCGTTAATGCAAATATCTAATCAGCCAATCATGTGGCACCAACTCAATGTATAAAAGCACGCAGACATGGTCAAGAGGTTCAGTTGTTGTTCAGACCAAACATCAGACGGGGAAAGAATGCGATGTAAAACAAAATGGAATGAGTGTGGTTTGTGCGTCTCAGACACTGCTGATCCCCTGGGATTTTCACACACAGCAGTCTCTGGCGTTTACAGAGAATGGTGCAAAAATCAAAACATCAAGTGAGTGGCAGTTCTGTGGATGAAACCACCTTGTTAATGAGAGAGGTCAGAGGAGAATGGCCAGACTGGTTCAAGCTGACAGGAAGGCAACAGTGACTCAAATAACCACACGTTACAACAGTGACAATGTTGGGCCCTTGAAGAATGAATTGGGTGAAATTGTTATGGGAAACAGAGAAATGGCAGAAGAATTTAATGAGTACTTTAGATCTGTTTTCACTAAGAAAGACACAAGCAATCTCCCAGATGTATGGATGGGCCAAGGACATAGGGTAACAGAGGAAATGAAACAGATTGACATTCGGAAGGAAACGGTGATGAGAAGACTGATGGGACTGAAGACTGACAAATCCCCAGGTCCAGATGGTCTGCACCCTAGGGTACTAAAGGAGGTGGCCCTGGAAATTGCGGATGCATTGGTAATCATTTTCCAATGTTCCTTAGATTCAGGATCAGTTCCTGAGGATTGGAGAATGGCTAATGTTATCCCACTTTTTAAGAAAGGAGGGAGGGAGAAAACAGAGAACTATCGACCTGTCAGCCTGACATCGGTGGTGGGAAAGATGCTAGAGTCCATTATTAAGGATGAAATAGTGGCATATCTAGATAGCAGTGATGGGATTGGGCCAAGCCAGCATGGATTTACCAAGGGTAAATCATGCTTGACTAATCTGTTGGAGTTTTTCGAGGATGTAACCAGGAAGTTAGACGGGGGAGATCCAGTGGATGTAGTGTACCTCGATTTTCAGAAGGCATTTGATAAGGTCCCACATAGAAGATTGGTGGTGGGTAAAATCAAAGCTCAGGGCATCGAGGGGAAGGCATTGACATGGATAGAAAACTGGTTGGCAGATAGAAAGCAAAGGGTAGCAGTGAATGGGTGTTTCTCGGAATGGCAGGTGGTGACTAGTGGGGTGCCACAGGGCTCGGTATTGGGACCACAGCTGTTTACCATTTACGTTAACGATTTGGATGAAGGCATAGAAAATAACATCAGCAAATTTGCTGATGATACTAAGCTGGGTGGCAGTGTGACATGTGATGAGGATGTTAGGAGAATTCAGGGTGACTTGGATAGGCTGGGTGAGTGGGCAGATACTTGGCAGATGGCGTTTAATGTGAATAAGTGTGAGGTTATCCACTTTGGGAGTAAGAACAGGAAGGCAGATTATTATCTGAATGGTATAGAGTTGGGTAAGGGAGTAATACAAAGAGATCTCGGAGTCCTTGTTCATCAGTCACTGAAGGTGAATGAGCAAGTGCAGCAGGCAGTGAAGAAGACTAATGGAATGTTGGCCTTTATTACAAAGAGAATTGAGTACAAGATCAAGGAAATCCTCTTGCATATGTACAGAGCCCTGGTGAGACCACACCTGGAGTATTGTGTACAGTTTTGGTCTCCAGGGTTAAGGAAGGACATCCTGGCTGGAGAGGAAGTGCAGCGTAGATTCACGAGGTTAATTCCTGGGATGTCTGGACTGTCTTACGCAGAGAGGTTAGAGAGACTGGGCTTGTACACGCTGGAATTAAGGAGATTGAGAGGGGATCTGATTGAAACATATAAGATTATTAAGGGATTGGACAAGATAGAGGCAGGAAATATGTTCCAGATGCTGGGAGAGTCCAGTACCAGAGGGCATGGTTTGAGAATAAGGGGTAGGTCATTTAGGACAGAGTTAAGGAAAACCTTCTTCTCCCAGAGAGGTGTGGGGGTCTGGAATGCACTGCCTCGGAAGGTAGTGGAGGCCAATTCTCTGGATGCTTTCAAGAAGGAGCTAGTTAGGTATCTTATGGATAGGGGAATCAAGGGAAATGGGGACAAGGCAGGAACCGGGTATTGATAGGACTTGATCAGCCATGATCTCAAAATGGCGGTGCAGGCTCGAAGGGCCGAATGGTCTACTTCTGCACCTATTGTCTATAACAGCGGAGTGCAGAACATCTCTGAACACACAACACGTTAAACTTCGAAGTGAATGGGCTACAGCAGCAGAAGACCAGGAACATACACTCAGTGGCCACTTTATTAGGTATAGGAAATATATAATAAAGTGGCCACTGAGCTTATGTCCTTGATGGTAGGTGGGGAGGTGCTGGTGATGCATTGGGCAGTTCTAACTACCCATTATAAAATCTTTCTGTCCGGGCACCAACTGGTGTCTCTTCTTCAAATACATTATTTCTTTTTTCCTTAGACAGTCCCTCATGACTGAGGACAGTTGTAGCGAATTTGCAATTGGTAAATTGATTTATAGTTGTCACACATATCAAGATACAGTGAAAAACGATGTTTTGCATGCCACCTGTACAGATCGATTCATTACACAGTGCATTTAGGTAGCATCAGGCAAAACAGTCACAGAATGCAGAATAAAGTGTCAGAGCACAGAGAAAAGGCAGCTTGCTCCCACCTGTGTATCCCACGGTCAGTGATGGGGAGGCTGTGGGAACCCGGGACAGGAGGTGTTTCTTTCTGCTGCTGACATAAGGATTCTGTGGCTCCCAGTGCGTGGACTCCAGTTTCTCAATCCCTTTCCAACTTTCCAATATTCTTCTTCATGTTGGACAGTGGCGGGACAGAGATTGCCCAGGTACAGTGGAGATGGGGCATTTCGTCACAGAGATACTAAGCACCACCTAGGACATTCTCCCCTCCCCCATTGCATTCCCATTTTTCCTTCAGCCTCAAGTCTTCAATTACCCCTTATGTCCCATTTTTCTCACATTCCCAACAACTCCCACCCCGCCCAAAACTCCCCCCGTCACACCCACACACTGGAAGGGTAATTTACAGCCTTCAAATAATGCACTGACTCTGCACATGGTTAGGATGTGGGAAGAAACTGGGGTAAATACGTTACAGGGCATATATATTATATGTCAATGATTTGGATGATGCAAGTGATGGCTTTGTTGCAAAGTTTGCAAATGATATAAAGATAGGTAGAGGGGCAGGTAGTTTTGAGGAAGTAGAGACGCTACAGAAGGACAAAGACAAAATAGGAAAGAAGTGACAGATGGAATACAGTGTCAGGAAGTGCATACTCATGTACTTTGATAGAAGAAATAAAAGTGTTGACTTTTTTTCTAAATGAAGAGAAACTACAAAAAACTGAGGTGCAAAGGGACTTGGGAGTCCTTGTGCAGGATTCCCTAAAGATTAATTTGCAGGTTGAATCTGTGGTGAGGAAGGCAGATGCCATTTTAGCATTCATTTCAAGAGGACTGGAATATAAAAGCAAGGATGGAATGTTCAGACTTATAAAGCACTGGTGAGGCTTCATTTGGAGGGTTCTGAGTAGCTTTTGACCCCTTATCTTAGAAAGGATGTGCTGAAACTGGGGAGGGTTCAAAGGAGGTTCATGAAAATGATTCCAGGATTGAATAGCTTATCATATGAAGAGCATTTGGTGGCTCTGGACCTGTATTCACTAGAATTCAGAAGAATGAGAGGTGACCTCATTGAAACCTAACAAATGGTGAAATGCCTTGATAGAGTGGATGTTTCCTATGGTGGGGGAGTCTAAGACCAGAGGATATAGCCTTAGAATAGAGGCACATCTTTTTAGAATGATGGTTTTTTTTTTAGCTAGAGTGTGGTGAACCTGTGGCATTCTTTGTCACCAAAAGCTGTGGAGACCAAGTCTTTATATATTTAAGGCAGAGGTTGATAGAGTCTTGATTGGTCAGTGAATGAAGGGATACGGAGAGAAGGCAGGAAATTGGGGCTGAGAGGAAAAATGGAAGCCATGATGAAACAGAGCAGACTCAATGGGCCAAGTGACCCAATCCTATATCTAATGGTCTATGGACTAAATGCAGATGGTCACAACAGGGAGAACCTGCAAACTCCACACAGACAGCACCAGAGCCTGGGATTTAACCAGGGATTTCTAAGGCCACAAGGAAGTGGTAATACCCACCAGTGCTCCCCATCATTAGGTTGTTACTGGATCTGTACAGATGTCCACAGGCCAGTGTAACCTAGATCATATAAACCAGGACTACCTGTAACACTCGCTCCACCAATCATTTTCATCAGTTTCCATGACAGTCTCTGCTATCTTCATCAGGGATGATGCCAGGGCATGTCTAGTCCGGTGGTATTTATACCCCCGTCATTCATCCCTCCTGATTGGTTAGACCTCATCCAGTCTGTTTTCTGCTCTCCCACCTTGTTTACAATCAAATTCCAGTTCTTACTTAGAGCGAGATCTTTGTCCTTGTTTAAATTCTTCTCCTCTAGTTTTAGTTCAGTGGCTTCCTTCACCAGGCGTCCCATAAGCCTCTGGCCCGGCACAGTAGTTTTGTGCCGTAGAAATCAATCCTGTGGTCATTGCGAATGCAATGTTCCGCTACCGTCAATTTCTCCAGGTAACCCAAAGGGACATACCTCCTGTGTTCCTTGATGCAGGCCAATATGCGCTGTGATATAGGAGTGTGAATGAGAGGCGAGGGTGAGGAATGGCAGAGGGGTGAGATCAGCCTCAGATTCAGATTCAGATAAATTTATCTCATGCACTTAGAAACACACAATGAAACACTCCATTATGGTTACTAACCAACGTAACCCACAAGTGTTGCCACATGTTCTGGCATCAACAGAGTATGCCCACAATGCTTGGCAGAAACACAGCTCCCATCAAATGGCAAAACAAAAAGAGCAAGACAAGCCCTGTTCCTCCAACCCCAGGGCAAGCTATCTCTGAACTCCAGGTTCCAGACTGCTGTGGGGCGGTTTTACAGACGTTGGCCTCCAACTTTTCCAGTGGACTCACATATTCCAGTTTCCAGCCATCAAGCCTCAAGTGCTGGACTTCGATCTTCGGTATCAAACCAATGCTGCCAATGATGATATACGAGGACCATAGAAGGAGATAGTTTGGTAGAGCCTTGTAAATATCTGTGCCCTAACTCCACAATGAAAGACACTATTATTTTTGAATTATCTTCCACAGTATGAAGGATGTCAAGAGAATACACAAAAAATCAAAGTTGATAGGCAGCTGAATCTTGGTTCCTTCTGCACTCAATGACTTTAAACATTTAATAAATGCTCGAACTTTGCATTAATTTGGAAGAAGGAATATCCGAGGTTCCAAAATATCCGACGATTTATTGAAATCTCGCCTTAAAAGTGTGACAAGCCCAAAATATCAAGTTGTCAAAAAAAATGAAAATAAATTAGATGATTAAAGAATTCTTTCTTGTTAAAAAAACACCTGATGAGTGCAGGGAATTTGGCAGGATGAGTGGGATTGGAGCCAGCAACTGGGCAGCTCAGTAAACAAGTCCAACAAGCCAGTATTTATCCAGATGTCAACATTACCAACCATGCACTTCTCCAGATGTTCATTCACATTCGTGCTGTGACAGTGCAATTCAAATAGCAGAGGGTTTACTTACTATTAATGTCTCTGTCCACTTGAACTTAGAATACAGTGGAAACACACACAAAGTGCTGGAGGAACTCAGCAGGCCAGGCAGGAAAGAGTACAGGTGGACGTTTTGGGCTGAGACCCTTAATCAGGACTGGAAAAAGGATGAGGAGTCTGATTAAATATGTGGGGGGGGGGGGCGCGGAGGGAAAACCACAAGGTGATGGGTGAAACCAGGAGCAGGGGGAGGGGTGAAGTGGATTGGTGAAAGAGATAAAGGGCTGGAGAAGGGGGAATCTGAGAGAAGAGGACAAACGGCCATGGAAGAAAGAAAAGTGGGAGGAGCACCAGAGGAAATTAATAGGCAGGTAAGGAGATAAGATGAGAGAGGGGAATGGTGAAGTGGAGATGGGGGAGGGGCAATTACAGGAAGTTCAAGAAATTGATATTCATGCCATCAGGATGGAGGAGCAACACCTCATCTTCCATCTAGGTAGCCTCCATCCTGAAGGCATGGACATCGATTTCTCGAAATTCCGGTAATGCCTTCCCCACTTCACTATTCCCAATTCCCATTTCCCTCTCTCACCTTATCTCCTTACCTGCCTATTTAAAAAAATGTCCTCATTTTATGAAACCTGAACCTGAGTATGAATCTGCAACTGACTGAATCTGGACCTGAATCTGAATCTGAATCTGAATCTGAACCTGAACCTGAATCTGAACCTAAAGTCAGTGAAATTTAAAGGTCCTGCCCTCTCCCAACACTGGAGAAATGGGATTCAGAGTAAGGGATCACATAGAATCTGTTTATGGAATGATTGGGATCTTTGACGTCCCCTTTCCATCGTCTGTAGGTCATTCATTACAGACCAGAGACTGATGGTCCCTCTTCCAATAATTGAGCAAATCCCTTTAAAACTCAGATTTTCACTGTGGACAACAGTGTACAAATCCCAGGAAGCATCACTATCCCATTGCAGAATAAATCACTGCACATATTAGGGAATGTGATTGAGAGCTCAGACACTGGGGGAGGTTTTAAAGATCCAATCTCCATGCTCAGACAGATACAGGCTGGCCAAAGGAAAGCAGTCAACAAATCCCAGACCTGAGCCGCTAATGCATTAAGAAGCTCACTCAAGCCTCCCAGTCCAGCTCGTCTGCCAATTAACTTAAGTTATACCATCGCCGCACCTTCCCAAAATAGCCAGGTGGACAGAGAGTAATATCATGGGAGCTGTTAGCTCACTGTCTGAACCTGAATCTGCATTCGGGCAGCATCAGTGAAGAGAAATGGGTCGGAACGATAATCCCCAACCAGTCCTCACTCCCACTCTCCACTCTACAGGCCTTTTCACGGACACAGCTCTCTTTGGCAAACAAGGATGCATTAACCCTAACCCTAATACATGGTGAGATACCCGCAATTACAGTGGGAAGAAGTTGGTGAGTGAGCAACACAAACAATGGGCTGAATTCACAAAGGTCATAATGGACTCCTGATGAAGGGTCTCAGCCCGAAATGTTGACTCTTCATTCCTTTCCAAAGAGGCTGCCTGACTTGCTGAGTTCCTCCAGCATTTTGTGTGCTTTTCTCTGGTTTTCCAGCATCTGCAGAGTCCCTTGTATTTATGATTCACAATGCTCGATGGGTTCTTTCTCACCAGCTTCTCTTTAGCCTCGGCTATTTCAGAATTTATTCCCAAGCTTTCCTGTGCCGATCTGGAGAGTACGCCAGAGTGGATAGTTAGCGCATGCAGAACCGTGCTCCCTAGCTGCTAGTAATTAGCCAAGTACCCGGCAATCTGCTTCCTCATTGAATTAGAGGACATGGGTTCAGTCTCTTTTGCAGTCAGTAATTTTACGGAAATCTGTAAGAGAGCTGTAAAAGAATAATTGATATTTACGTGTTTTTTTTCCTGTTAATCAGTGAGGGGAGAGAAGACACTGGACTTGTGAGCAATATCGTTCCCTGCATGATCAGTCACTCTGGGACACAAGGAATTAGACGTAGAGAGGCCAATATGACTTAATATATTAATTTATAAATAAGTGGAGATTTGAAGCGGAAAGTGATCATTTCATCAGTGGCTCACTGAACTCACGGGCAAACAAAAAAGGGCAGACATCAATCACGGACCCTCCCAGTGTAATAACACAGCAGGCAACACCCCGAGGGAGGGTCACACTATGGGAGGGGCAATACTGACAGAGGGTCACACTGTGGGAGGGGCAATACCAAGAAAGGGTCACACTGTGGGAGAGGCTGTACCAAGGGAGGGTCACACCATGGGAGGGGCTGTACTAAGGGAGAGTCACACTGTGAGAGGGGTGGTACTGAGGGACAGTCACACTGTGAGGGGGCAGTACTAAGGGAGAGTCACACTGTGGGAGGGGTGGTACTGAAGGAGGGTCACAGAGTGGGAGGAGTGGTACCGAGGGAGGGTCACACTGTGGGAGGGGTGGTACTGAGGGAGGGTCACGCTGTGGGAGGGGTGGTACTGAGGGAGGGTCACGCTCTTGGATGGGTGCAACTAAGAGAGAGTCACACTGTGAGAGGAGCAGCCTTTGAGATGGGACATTAAGTAAGAACATCAATTATTTCTTTAATTACAGCTGTGCTGACACAAGGCTGCTGTTTAGTGAACACTTCATGCTTCATAAGTCTACCTATTTGTTAAATTAATACGTTCATTTGTATAATGAAGAGAAAACCTGCAGATCTATTGGCTACTGTAGTGCTGCTAAAGATGCCAAAGTGTTGGAGAGAGTGGTTGCAGAGAGGACAGATTCACCTTGTGCGAGAATCGAGAATCTGGGATCCTATTTTAAAAGCTGAGGGGAAGTGGTGGTATTACTAAAGTCTGAGGAAATGTAGAGGAGGCTTGACCCAGAGCAGAGCAGTGGAGATGATTCAGCACTAAAGGATTCGTTCAATAATAGATGCAAAATAACAAGCCACAAGAGGCCACCAAACTGGAGAGAGCAGGCAGCAGGGAGGGTGAAGGTGAGGAGAACCTGGCTGAGGCCAACTGGTTCAATGCGTAAACAAGGACTATGGATGAGAACTGGGTTCGAATAGGCTGCCGGTGATGAGTCTGGAATAAGCATCTGGTGAATCCTGTTAACAGAGTGGAGGTAGCTGCATATGCAGGCTGGGAGGTGTCAGCACAAGCAACCTTGAGAGGAAAGGCTGAACCTATCCTTCCAAAGGGTGGTGAGAGTCTCTGAACCTCTCCTTCCCAAAGGGTGGTGAGAGTCTCTGAAACTCTCCTCCCCAAAGGGTGGTGAGAGTCTCTGAACCTCTCCTCCCCAAAGGGTGGTGGGTCTCTGAATCTCTCCTCCCCAAAGGGTGGTGAGAGTCTCTGAACCTCTCCTTTCCAAGGGTGGTGAGAGTCTGTGAACCTCTCCTCCCCAAAAGGGTGGTGAGAGTCTCTGAACCTCTCCTCCCCAAAGGGTGGTGAGAGTCTCTGAACCTCTCCTCCCCAAAGGGTGGTGAGAGTCTCTGAAACTCTCCTTTCCAAAGGGTGATGACAGTCTTGAACCTCCTCCCCAAAGGGTGGCGGGTCTCTGAATCTCTCCTTCCCAAAGGGTGGTGGGAGTCTCTGAAACTCTCCTCCCCAAAGGGTGGTGGGTCTCTGAATCTCTCCTTCCCAAAGGGTGGTGGGAGTCTCTGAAACTCTCCTCCCCAAAGGGTGGTGGGAGTCTCTGAACCTCTCCTTCCCAAGGGTGATGGGTCTCTGAACCTCTCCTCCCCAAAGGGTGGTGAGAGTCTCTGAACCTCTCCTTCCCAAAGGGTGGTGAGAGTCTCTGAACCTCTCCTTCCCAAAGGGTGGTGAGAGTCTCTGAAACTCTCCTCCCCAAAGGGTGGTGAGAGTCTCTGAAACTCTCCTCCCCAAAGGGTGGTGAGAGTCTCTGAACCTCTCCTCCCCAGAGTCTCTGAACCTCTCCTCCCCAAAGGGTGGTGGGTCTCTGAATCTCTCCTTCCCAAAGGGTGGTGAGAGTCTCTGAACCTCTCCTCCCCAAAAGTGGTGAGAGTCTCTGAAACTCTCCTCCCCAAAGGGTGGTGAGAGTCTCTGAACCTCTCCTCCCCAAAGGGTGGTGGGAGTCTCTGAACATCTCCTCCCCAAAGGGTGGTGGGAGTCTCTGAACCTCTCCTCCCCAAAGGGTGGTGAGAGTCTCTGAAACTCTCCTTTCCAAAGGGTGATGAGAGTCTTGAACCTCTCCTCCCCAAAGGGTGGTGGAAGTCTCTGAACCTCTCCTCCCCAAAGGGTGGTGGGTCTCTGAATCTCTCCTTCCCAAAGGGTGGTGGGAGTCTCTGAAACTCTCCTCCCCAAAGGGTGGTGGGTCTCTGAATCTCTCCTTCCCAAAGGGTGGTGGGAGTCTCTGAAACTCTCCTCCCCAAAGGGTGGTGGGAGTCTCTGAACCTCTCCTTCCCAAGGGTGATGGGTCTCTGAACCTCTCCTTCCCAAGGGTGGGGTGGGATACAATCAGAATCCCTGACTATCCCCAGTGAGAAAGTGGTGAACTGTTGATAACTGCAGAGGAGAAAGGTTCCTGGGGTACGAACAGGGGGGGCAGAGTCTTGGAGTTGAGTTTGATCCACTGTAGTGGGTCAGGTTCGAGAGGCTGTGGGCTCCTGATGCTGAATTGTACGTGTGCGTGTGTTTTGAGTTTATGCAAATGATCTGTCATGTTTTCAATGTTAGAACAGCGATCTCGCTTCGTTAAGTCACTCATTAGCTGTAAAGCTCCGTGGGATGTTGTGAGGAAAATGCAAAGTCTTCCATTTTAAATAGTCACCACCATCCCACTGGGAATTTTACCTCATTCCTATTTTAAGGAAAACAGATTTCCTGGAAGGTGAAACAACCCTCTAGAGGAACTCAGCAGGTCAGACAGCATCTGTAGGGGGGAGAGGGACAGTCAATGTTTCTGTTTGATACACTTCATCTGGGGGATTGAGTTCAAGAGCCACAGAGTAATCTTGTGTGTGTGTGTGCCCTTAATTCCTGGTGGAGTCGTCAGGACGCCGTCATGACAAGCTTTTTGCACCGATCATTTTGGTGATTGATCATTGTACAGCGTGTCTTGGGCATCTGAAACCTGGCAGAGCCCATCCCTCTCCAGGTTTTTTTAACCAGGTCAAGTTGCTAGCTCGACACTCAACCCAGGCACGGATGGAAAGCGTGCAAGGGAGCCGGCCGGATTCGAACTCTCGCCACAATGCCACCAGCTGGCAGGGTAATCTTGCAGCTCTATATAACCCTGGGTGAAACCACACTTGAAGCATTGTGTTCAGTCCTGGTTGCTTCATTATAGGAAGGATGTGAAAGCTTTAGAGTGGGTGCACAGGAGATTTACCAGGATGCTGCCTGGATTAGAGAGCATGCATTATATGGAGAGGTTCAGCGAGTTAAGGCTTTTTTGTTTAGAGCGAAAGAAACTAAGAGGTGTCTTGATAGAGGTGTACAACATGATAAGAGGCATAGATCAAGTGGACAGCCAGAGAACTTTTCCCAGGGTGGAAATTGCTAATACGAAAGGCGTCATTTCAAGCTGGTTGGAGAAAAGTATGGGGGATGTCAGAGGTAGGCTTTTTATACAGAGTGGTAGGTGTGCGGAACTCCCTACCAGGGGTGGTACCCAGTGGGTGAGGGGTTGATCCCCGGTTTGTGTTTGGTTTCACCCGGTTTGTGGAGAAGGCTGAGGACAGACAGATTGGTGCAGGACTGGGGAGGGGAGTTGGCATGTCTGCAGCCACAAGCACCAGAATGCAGGACGGATGGCTGTTCACCAGTGGAAAGTGACTGAAATTGGTCACAGTTTACTTATTTATTTATATTATTTAGTGATATAGAACAGAGTTGGCCCTTCACCTAGCACATCCCCCCCACCAACAACCCTGATTTAACCCTAATCTAATCATGGGACAGTTAACCTACCGGGTACATCTTTGGAGTGTGGGAGGAAACCATTGCGCCCACACATTCCATGGGGGGGATGTGCAGAGGTCGCTAGGATTGAACTCTGAATTCTGATGCCTCGAACTGTAATGCCATCGTGCTAACTGCTGCAGAGCCATGGTGGCCAATGCAAACTAGATGGAAAACTAGATTTTCTTGTATACAAAACAACAAACCCCACAACATATCAGTGATAATAAATCAGATTGTGAGTCTTGTGCACAAATCACAAAAGCAATTAGCTGGCCGATGTTTGAGATGGCAAATGGGACATTGGCAAAGGGCTGGTACATAGAACATCAAACAATACAGTCCCTTCGTCCCACAATGCTGTGCAGAACTAATGGGATTAGTGATCAAATGGCCATCTAAACTAATCCCTTCTGCCTTACAATGTCCATATCATTCCATTTCGTCATATTCATGTTCCTATCTAAGCATCTCAGACAAGTCCGTAACTCATCTGCTGTCAGTGTATAGCATTTGTTTAACTCCCCAAAGCACATTTTGAATACATCATACATGTATACATGTACATCATCATACATGTGTGATATTCTGTCAAAGGCTTTCCCCTGGTCCAAGCTAACACAGCAGGTATCATCCACTCCCCTGTCCTGCACTGGGGTGATGGTACGTGTGGAGCTTTGGTCACAAAGGCACATGGTGTGGGGGAGCTCTCATACAGAGTCCTGTGCACAGTTTGGATCTCCATATTAATGCCGTAACACTGGAGGCAGTCCAAAGGAGATTCATCAGGGCTAATTCCTGTGATGAGAGGGTTGTCTTGTCTTGAGGCTGGGTGGGTCAGGTCTGCGTTCCTCAGACTTTAGAAGAATGAGGGCTGATGTTATCCAGAAATATGAGATTCTGTTGGAGCAACAGATTAGATGTTGAGATGTTTCTATCGGTTGGCAAGTCTTGAACAAAGGGACACAGGTATCCCATGACTGCGGGCATTGGTCAGACCACACTTGGACTTCTGAGTTCTTTAAGAAAAGATGTGCTGCCATTGGAGAGGGCCCAGAAGAGGTTCATGATTCCAGGAATGAAAGGGTTAACATACAAGGATTATTTGATGCATCTGGGCCCATATTAGCTGGAGTTGTGGAGAATGAGAGGGGATCTCATTGAAATTTATTGAAAACTGAAAGCCCAGATAGAATGGTTGGGGAGAGGGTGTTTTCTATAGTGAGACCAGAGGACACAGATAGAATGGTTGTGAAGAGGGTGTTTTCTATCATGGGACCAGAGGGCACAGTCTCAGAGTAGGAGGACTTCCTTTAGCCACAAGGTGGTGAATTGGTGGAATTCAATGTCACAGATGGCTGTGGAGGCCACATCATTGGGTTTATTTAAAGTGGAGGTTGATGGGTTCTTGATTAGTCAGGTTATCAAAGGCTACGGGGAGAAGGCAGGAGAATGGTGTTGAGATGGATAATAAATCAACCATGATCGATAAGAGCACCAAATTTCTTGGTGTTCACCTGGCGGAGAATCTCACCTGATCTTTCAACACCAGCTCCATAGCAAAGAAAGCCCAGCAGCTTATCTACTTTCTGCATAGGCTGAGGAAAGTCCATCTCCCACCCCCCATCCTCATCACATTCTACAGGGGTTGTATTGCGAGCATCCTGAGCAGCTGCATTACTGCCTGGTTCGGAAATTGCACCATCTCAGATCGCAAGACCCTGAAGCGGATAGTGAGGTCAGCTAAGAAGATCATGGGGGTCTGTCTTCCCGCCATCACGGACATTTACACTACATGCTGCATCCGCAAAAGAAACAGCATTATGAAGGATCCCATGCACCCCTCATACAATCTCTTCTCCCTCCTGCTGTCTGGGAACAGGATCCAAAGCATTCGGGCTCTCACAACCAGCCTATGTAACAGTTTCTTCCCCCAAGCTATCAGACTCCTCAATACCCAGAGCCTGGCCTGCCACCTCACCCTATTGTCCTGTTTATTATTTATTGTAACGCCTGCACTGTTTCTGTGCACTTTACACAGTCCTGTATAGGTCTGTAGTCTAGTGTAGCTTACTCTGTGTTGTTTTTTTACGTAGTTCAGTCTAGTTTTGTACTGTGTCATGTAACACCATGGTCCTGAAAAACGTCTCATTTTTACTATGTACTGTACCAGCATTTAGGGTCGAAATGACAGTAAAAGTGACTTGACTTGACTTGATGGAATGGCAGAGAATACTAAATGGGCTGAGTGGCCTAATTCTGCTCCTATGTCTTAAGGTCTTATGACCCACAGTAATGTCCGCTCATCTTTTCCATTCTACCAACCAATCGGAGGTTTTGTGGCGTGTTTAAGTTTGGGTTTATCAGGCTACCCTTGTGTCACCTTTCCATGGGGGTTCTGGGGACAAGTTGGAAGGTGCAGAGTAGATACGCCCCAAAGATAAAGAAGTATTCTAAAAGGATGAGGCAACAATGTGTGGCATGGGAAGTCAAAGACAAAATAAAAGCAGAAGGGAGGAGTAAAAGTTTGTAGGAAGTTGGAGATTGGGAAGCTTTTAAAAACCAATAGAAAGTAACTAAAGCCACAAGGAGAGAAAAGATGAAACATGAAGTTAAGATAGCCGAAAATAACAAAGACAATACCAAAAGATTTTTCAGCTATGTGAAGAGTAAAAAGAGGTAAGAATGAATATTGGACATCTAGTGTCTTCCACCAGCAGTATGCCAGAAATTTGAGACTGTCAGGGGCAGAACAGACTGACAGACAGACAGACATACTTTATTGATCCCGAGGGAAATTGGGATTGTAGTTGCTATTACCAAGGAGAAGGTGGTTGGGAAGGGTCTGAAGGTAGATCAGTCACTTGGACCAGATGGACTACATGCTAAGGGTTCTGAAAGAGGTAGCTGAAGCGATTATGGAGGCATTAGTCATAATCTTTTAAGCATTACTAGATTCTGAAATGGTTCTGGAGGATCGGAGAATTGCAAAAGTCACTCCACCCTTCAAGAAGGGAGGCAGAAGAAAGGAAATAATAGGCCATTTAGCCTGACTTCAGTGGATGGGAAGACGTTGGAGGCCATCATTAAGGATGTGGTTTCAGGGTACTTAGAGGTGCATGATTAAGTAGGCCAAAGTCAGCATGGTTTCCTTAAGGGGAAATCTTGCCCGACAAAACTTTTGGAATTATTTGAGGATATAACAGGCAGGATAGACAAAGGAGAGTCAGTGGACATTGTTTACTTGGATTTTCAGAAGGCCTTTGACAAGGTGCCATGCACGAGGTTGTTCGACAAGAGTCCAGGGTATTACAGGAAAGATACTAGTGTGGATAGCGCATTGGCTAATTGGTAGGAGGCAGAATAGGAATAAAGGGACCCTTTACCATTTGGCTGACAGTGACTAGTGGTGCTCCAGAAGCATCTTTCTAGGGACCAATTCTTTTCATGTTATATGTCCTCAATTTGCATCATGGAATTGATGGCTTTGTGGCCAGATTTGCAGATGATACAAAGATAGGTGGAAGGGCTGGTAGTATTGAAGAGGGAGGGAGTCTGCAGAGGGACTTAGACAGATTAGGAGAATGGGCAAATGGAATACAGTGTCAGGAAGTGTATGGGCATGCACCTTGGTAGAAGGAATAAAGGTGTAGACTGTTTTCTAAATGGGAAGAAAATTCAAAAAATTAGAGGTGCAAAGGGATTTGGAAGTCCTTGTACAGGACTCCCTAAAATTTATCTTGAAGTTGAGCAGGTGGTGATGAAGGCTAATGCAATGTTAGCATTCAGTTTAAGAGAACTGGAATATAAGAGCAAGGATGTGATGCTGAGGCTTTGTAAGGCATTGGTCAGACCACAGTTGTATTATTGTGAGCACTTTTGGATTCCTTATCTAAGAAAAGATGTGCTGGCATTTGAAAAGGTCCACTAGAATTCCAAGAATGAAAGTGTTATCATGTGGGAGATGTTTGATGGCTCAGGGACTGTACTTGCTGAAGTTTATAGTTGAGGGAGATTTCATTAAAACCTATTGAATGTTGAAATGCCAAGATAAAGTGGATGTGGAGAGGATGTTTGCTATAGTGGGGAGTTGAGGACCAGAGAGCAGAGAGTTTGATAGGTTTTTTATTTGTCAGGGCATCAAAGGTTATGGGGAAAAGGGAGGAGAATGGGGTTGAGTGGGTACATATACTGTATATTTAAACAAATAACACAAAAAAGAGAGCAAAATTAGCTAAGTAGTGTTCATTCATAAGCAAAAGAAAATCTGCAGATGCTGGAAATCCAAGCAACACACACAAAATGCTGGAGGAACACAGGACAGGCAGCGTATATGGAAAAGAGTACAGATGACATTTTAAGACCATAAGACCAC
The DNA here is from genome assembly GCF_048418815.1 of Hemitrygon akajei. NCBI lineage: Eukaryota > Metazoa > Chordata > Chondrichthyes > Myliobatiformes > Dasyatidae > Hemitrygon > Hemitrygon akajei. The sequence continues at coordinate 13,140,841 of NC_133151.1, read as the reverse complement.
AAGATATCAGAGCAGAAGTAGGCCATTCAGTCCATCGAGTCTGCTCCGCCATTCAATCATGGGCTGATCTAATTCTTCCAGTCATCCCCACTCCCCTGCCTTCTCCCCATACCCCTTGACTCCCTGGCTAATCAAGAACCTATCTATCTCTGCCTTAAATACGCACAATAACTTGGCAACAAATTCCACAGATTTACCACCATCTAACTAAATGCCAACATTGCATTCGCACCGACTCAACCTGGAGGGTATCCTGCACAAAGACTCCCAAGTCCCTTTGCATCTCTGCATTTTGAAATCATATTGTTTTGGGTCAAGACCCTTCATCAGGACCCTTCTTGAGTCATGATGAAGGGTCTCAGCCAAAATGTTGACAGTACTCTTTTCCATGGATTATGCCTGACCTGCTGAGTTCCTCCAGCACTTCGTGTGTGTTGCTTGAAGTAGTGTTCATGTTTGGTTGATTGTCCATGAAATCTGATGGCAGTGGGGAAGAAGCTGTTCCTGTCATTGAGTGTGTGTCTGCAGGTTTTTATACCTCCTCCCTGTTGGTAGCAATGAGAAGAGGGCAGGTCCTGGTTGGTGAGGGTCTTTAATGATGGGTGTAACTGGGTAAGCCTACAACCTAGTGCAGATTTTACCAAAGCTGTGATCTGGGATAGAGGAGGAGATGAGGCTTGGGGTATCAGCCATGGTCATATTGAATGGCATGTCAGGCTAGAGGGGCTGAATGGCCTCTCCCACTCCTAGCTCCACATGTGTGGGTTGTTTGAATCTGCTCGGGGAGATTCCCAGACTCTTTAATCCACACGTCCTGTTTCACAGACTCAGCTCTTTGGGTGCAGGTTTGCCGCGAGCCGTCGTGACTCTCGGTGTTTCCCACATGGAGAGAGGACAGGGCCTGTGTGCGGGGACACACTGACCGCAGCTGAATTGGAGGAGCTGTCTGCCTCTTCCTTGGCAGAGTTCTGAGCCATTAACAATGGATCAGACAGCCGAAGATTCACCTCACAGAGACCCTGCAATTTGCATTAATGCATCCATTAGCAATTTAAATCCGCAAGCCCACGTTCAGTGAATGGGGTCAAATAACTCTGCTTACAAATGTTGCAAATCAACTTGCCGTATTTCTGACGGGCTTTGAGGAGAATTTTAACAGCCTAACAGCTGTCCCGTTCCAATAAACAGCACACTCTGCACTAGTGCTACTTTTCATCCATTTTCCCGAATCCTAATGCAATCTGCAGTTTACAACTCATGTCTTGGAGAAGGAAGAAACACCAGTCCCTTCCAACCTGTGTGGCCATTGACTGTAATGCAGTCAGCGGCCACTTGCTTAGGTACACCTGCACGCCTGTTTGTTAATGCAAATATCTCATCAGCCAACCACGTGGCAGCAATTTAATGCATAAAAGCACGCAGATATGGTCAAGAGGTTCAGTTGTTTTTCAGACCAAACATCAGATGGGGAAGAAATGGGATCCAAGTGATTTTGATTGTGGAATGATTGTTGGTGCCAGATGGGGTGGTTTGAGTATCTCGGAAACTCCTGGAATTTTCACAGAGGTTACTGAGAATGGTGTGAGAAATCAAAAAAATCTAGTGAGTGGCATTTCTGTGGTGAAAACACCTTGTTAATGGGAGAGGTCAGAGGAGAATGACCAGACTGGTTCAAGCTGACAGGAAGGAGACAGTAACTCAGATAACCACACATTACAACAGTGGTGTGTGGAAGAGCATCTCTGAATACACAACACGTTGAACCTTGAAGTGGATGGGCTACAGCAGCAGAATGCCACGAACATACACTCCATTAGCTACAGGAGATCCCTAACAATGTAGCCATGGAGCGTATATAAAACCTGGAGGGTTGTCTACGGTTCAGGTGTGGTGCCTTTTGAGAGAGTGCAGAAGAAGTTCACCAGAATGCTCCCTGGATTAGAGGGCATGAGAGGAGACTGGGCAAAGTTGGAGTGTTTTCGCTGGAGTGGTAGAAACTGAGGGGAGACCTGATAGAGGTGTGTGAGATTATGAGAAGCATTGATAGCGTGGACAGAGTCTCTCTCATCTAATAGCAGAGGGCATGCATTTAAGGTGCGAGGAGGTAAACTCAAAGTGGGTGTACAGGGTAAGTTTTTAAAGATTAGCTTTATTTGCCACATGTACATCGAAGCATGCAGTGAAATGCGTCATTTGCGTCAACGACCATCACAGTCCGAGGATGTGCTGGGGGCAGCCCACAAGTGTCACATGCTTCTGGCACCAACATAGCATACCCACCACTCACTAAGCAAAACCCATACATCCTTGGCCATGAGAGGAAACTGGAGCACCCGGAGGGAACTCGTACGGTCACGGGGAAAAGGTACAACTCCTCCCAGGCAGAGGTGAGACATGAACCCGGGTCACTATTGCTGTAGGGTATTGGGCTAAGTGCCACCTATGGAGTGGTGAGTGCCCAGAATACACAGCCAGAGGTGCTGATGGAGGCAGATATGAGAGAGTTTATTCCTCTCCACAGATGCTGCCTGTCCTGTTGAGTTCATCCAGCATTTTCAGGGATCAAATTTATTCACCGTACACATTTGTGATGTGTTGGCAATTTGCTGTGGTGTGTTTACAAGTGTGTTCAAGGTCCTTGTGTGTTCAAGGTCCAGATCTGCAGAATCTCTGTTAGACAAACTGATATGGACCATGTGCAGGCAGAAGGGATCTAGATTAATGAATGCACCTCTGAATGGCCTTTTTCTGTGCAGTCCACATGCTTACCAAGAATCTGTCCACCTCTGTGTTGTAAATATTCAGAGCCATTGCTTACAATGCCTGTCAAGGAAAGAGGGGGAAAGACTCTTCCTGCCTGCCAGCCCCAGAGGCATGGGTTTGATCCCCACCCCTGCCATCTGTGTGGAGTTTGCATGCCCTCCCAGTGACCACGTGGGCTTCCCACAGTGCTTCAGTTCCCTCCCACAGCCCAGACAAGTGTGTTGTCGGTGGGTTAATCGGCCCAGTGAGGGGGTGAGTTGGTGAGCGGAGTGTGGGATTAATCAGCACACAAGCAGTGGGCCGAAGGGCCGGTTTCTATGCTACATCGTTCTGTGACTCATGACCTTGCGAGAGAGAAAACGAGATTATTACTCCATCACTGTTTTATTTTTAAAAGTGACTATTTGGTTGTATTTGAATTTATAACATAGAATTGATGATTTAAGGAGCAGTTTTAACAGCTGTCGTGCTGAGAGTGCCATTAACTAATCTCCACAAACAGGTCTTCCACACTCACAGCGGGGGTCAGTCTCGATGTAGACTGAATTTAAACATCGGAGTGAACTCACCACACCTACCCAGCAGCCGCATATTCATAAAACACAGAGCATTACAGCCCTTCAGCCCACCTTCTCTGTACTGACCACCAGGCCAATTAAACTAAATATCTGACACAGGAGCATATTGGGCCATTCAGCCCATCAAATGGCTCTCCCATTCCATCATTGCTGATTTATTATCCATCGCAACCCCATTCTTCCTGTAACCTTTGCTGGTCTGACTAATCAAGAACTTATCAACCTCTATTTTAAATATACTTTGTCTCCACAGCCATCTGGGGCAATGAATCCCAGATTCACCATCCTCTGGCTAAAGAAATTCTCTGTTCTAAAGGGACATCCCTCTGCTCTGAGGCTGTGTCCTCTGATTCTAGACTCCCCCACTACAGGAAATATCCTCTCCTCATCCACTCTATCTGTGTCCTCTGGTCCTAGACTCCCCCACTATGGGAAACATCCTCTCCACATCCACTCTATCTGTGTCCTCTGGTCCTAGACTCCCCCACTATAGGAAACATCCTCTCCTCATCCACTCTATCTGTGTCCTCTGATTCTAGACTCCCCCACTACAGGAAATATCCTCTCCTCATCCACTCTATCTGTGTCCTCTGATTCTAGACTCCCCCACTATAGGAAACATCCTCTCCACATCCACTCTATCTGTGTCCTCTGGTCCTAGACTCCCCCGCTATAGGAAACATCCTCTCCACATCCACTCTATCTGTGTCCTCTGGTCCTAGACTCCCCCACTATAGGAAAAATCCTCTCCACATCCAGTCTATCGAGGCTTTTCAGTATTCAATAGGCTTCAATGAGATCCCCTTCCAACAAGTTCTGGCCCAGAGCCATCAACAGCGCCTCATTAATTAACACTTTCATTTCCCGAATAAGTTTCGTGAACCTCTTCTGGACCCTATCCAATGCCAGAACAATTTTTTCTTAGGTAAATGGCCCAAAAATTAGCTGAACAATAAAGCCTCAGCATTACATCCTCACTCGTATATTCTAGTCCTCATGAAATGATTGGTAACATTGCATTTGCCTTTCTCACCACCAACACAACTTGCAAATTAACCTTTAACCAATCCTATACAAAGATTCTCAAGTCCCTTTGCTCTTCCAATTTTTGAATTTTCTCCCTATTTAGAAAATAATCTGTGCTTTTATTCTTTCTGCCAGAGTACATGACTATACCTTCCCTACACTATTTTCCATCTGCCACTTCTTTGCCCATTCTCCTCATCTGATTACAATAAATCCTCCTGCAGACTCACTGCATCTTCAACACTACCTGCCCATCCACCTATCTTTGTATTGTCCACAAACCTGGCCACAAAGCCATCAATTCCATCATCCATCATTGACGTATAACGTGAAAAGAAGTGGAGCCAACACTAACCGCTGTGTAATACAACTCGTCACTGGCAGCCAACCAGAGAAACCCTCTTTATTCCCACTCTTTGCCTCCTGCCAGTTAACCAATCATCTATCCATCTATCTTTCCTTTTTTCCATGTGCTCTTAACTTGTTAAGCGACCTTATGTGTGGCACTTTGTCAAAGGCCTTCTGAAAATCCAAGTAAACAACATCTACTGATTCTCCATTGTCTATCGTGTTTGTTATTTTTTCAAAGGTTCCAACAGATTTGTCAGATGAGATTTCCCCTTTTGGAAACCATGACTCCTATTTAATCATGTGCCTGCAAGTACCCCAAAACAACATCCTTAATCATCAACTACAACATCTTCCCAACCACTGAGGTCAAAATAATTGGCCTATAGTTTCCTTTCTTCTGCCTCTTTCCCTTCATGAAGAGTGGAGTGACATCTGTAATTTTCCAGTCCTCCATAACCATGCTGGAATCTAGTGGTTGTTGAAAGATCTTTGCTAATCCCTCCACCATCTCTTTGGCACCTCTTTCTGGGGTGTAATCCATCTGCTCCAGGTGATTTATCTACCTTCAGACCTTTCAGCTTCCCAAGAACCTTCTCCGTAGTCCTGCACCTGGTCGATATCCCTCCATTCCCTGCACATGGTCCATCTTCCATCATTCCCTGCACATGGTCCATCTCCCATCATTCCCTGCATTTGGTTGATCTCCCTCCATTCCCTGCCCATTCCTGTGTCTAAAAGCCTCTTAAACACCTCAATCATACCTCAATATTACCTCAAACATGATAGTAATTGATCAGCCATGATCTCAAAATGGCGGTGCAGGCTCGAAGGGCTGAATGGTCTACTTCTGCACCTATTGTCTATTGTCTATATCTCAAGCTGCATCGGCCCTTGCCCTTCCCTTGGACAACATGGGTGGCATGGAGAGGAGAGACTTGCAGCGTGGGCAACTGCCGGTCTCCCATACAACCCTGCTCAGGCCTGCGTCCTGGAAGCTTTCCAAGGCACAAATCCATGGTCTCTTGAGACGCACAGCTGCCTATATATATATCTGCCTCCATCACGACCCTTTTATTTCTTTTGCTATTCATTTGTCTTTGCACTGTACTGTAACCACAAGATGACAAATTTTGCATTGTATGTCCATGGTAATAAATCTGATTCTGTTTTGAAAAACTTACTGCACACATCTCTTTTAAACTTTCCCCCCTCAAGTTAACTGCATGCTCTCTAATATTTGATATTTTTGACACTGGGGAAAAGATTCTGACAATCTATTCTACCAACGTCATAATTTTATAAGCTCTAATCAGGTCTCCCCCACAGCTTCTACCACTCCAGAGAAAATCCAAGTGTTTCCAACCTTTCCTTAAAGCTCAGGTCCTCTAATCCAGGCAGCGTCCTCGTGAACCTCTTCTGCACCCTCTTCAGAGCCTCGATACCCTCCTTTAACGTGGTGACCAGAAATGCACACAATATTCCAAGTGCGGCCCGACCAATTTGATTCAGCTGCACCATAGAAAGCATCTATCATGGACACATCACAGCCTGGTACAGCAACTGCTCTGCCTGTGACCGCAAGAAACCATGGAGAGTTGTGGAAACAGCTCAGCACATCATAGAAACCAGCCTCCCCTCCATGGACTCTGTCTGTACTTCCCACTGTCTCTTTACAGAGCAGCCAGCATAAACAAAGATCCCACCCACCCCAGACAGTCTCTCTTCTCCCTCTCCCATCGGGCAGAAGATACAAAAGCCTGAAAGTACATCCCACCAGGCTCAAGGACAGCTTCTACCCCGCTGTTATCAGACTCATGAATGGTTTCCTAGTATGATAAAATGAACTCTTGACCGGACTGTCCACGCCGTTATGATTTTGCACCTCACTGTCTACCTGCACTGCACTTTCAGTTTCCTATTAAATCTCTCCCCTCTCACCTTAAACCTGAGCCCGGTAGTTCTTGATTCCCTAAGCCCGGTGAAAAGACTGTGCATTCACCCTGTGTCCCTCGTGGTTCTATACTTGTCTATAAGGTCACCCCTCAGTCTCCTACAGCCTATCTGTGTCCCTCATGGTTCTACACACCTCTATAAGGTCACCCCTCAGTCTCCTACACCCTATCTGTGTCCCTCATGGTTCTATCCATATCTATAAGGTCACCCTTCAGTCTCCTACACCCCAAGGATTAGAGCTCTAACCTCTCCCTATAACTCAGACTCTCGAGTTCCGGCAATGCCATCATAAAATTGGTATATGGAGCTTAGAAAAACAGAGGGCTATGGGTAACCCAATGTAATTTCTAAAGTAAGTATATGTTTGGCACAGCTTTGTGGGCCGAAGAGCCTATATTGTGCTGTAGGTTTTCTATGTTTCTATGTTTAAATCCTTTCTACTCTACTTCAGGCTTAGCGGCATCATTTCTACAGCTGACTCTGACGTGTAGCCTCAGTCTGTTGAGTAGCAACATGATGCTTGACCCTCTGTCCTCAATCCCCTGACCGGTGGGGAGCTGATCCCTCTGTCCTCAATGCCCTGACCGGTGGGAAGCTGGTTCCTCTGTCTTCAATGCCCTGACCAGTGGGGAGCTGGACCCTCTGTCCTCAATGCCCTGACCGGTGGGAAGCTGGTTCCTCTGTCTTCAATGCCCTGACCAGTGGGGAGCTGGACCCTCTGTCCTCAATGCCCTGACCAGTGGGGAGCTGGTCCCTCTGTCCTCAATGCCCTGACCAGTGGGGAGCTGGACCCTCTATCCTCAATGCCCTGACCAGTGGGGAGCTGGTCCCCAGTTGTCCCAAGCTGGCAGAATGATGGAGCATAGTGGGGTGATTAGGCTGAGAGTGAGGGGAATAAGATGTCAAGCATGGATGTCCCTCCTGTATTCTCCATGGACAGATTCCAGTCTTCCCCACAGCATTGGAAAGGTGGCAGGTCAGGCCAGTCATGCACAGCAAAATTGCACAGGCAGGGGTTGAGAGTATGGTTGGAATCTACTGGATGGGGCTCCTTGGAGAGGGAGATGTTGTTGTGCAGAAGATGGTGGCCTTGTGATGGAGAGAGCACTTGGCCAGTGACAACCCCAGAGTTCTGGCGGTGAGTGACAATCCCACTTTTCTCACAGAGAGGGCACTGGCATAGTGTGCAGTCGGGGAATGCACTGGGCATTGAAAACCCAAGTGTATGGTCAGTCTGTGCCCTGGGCCAGTGGAAACTCCAGTGTTCTTGCAGAGAGAGCATTGGGACAGTAGCCATAAGTCCATAGGACATAAGAGCAGAATTAGGCCATTCAGTCTATCGAGTCTGCTCTGCTATTCCATTGTAGTTGTTTATTAACCCTGTCAACCCTATTCTCCTGCCTTGTCCCTGAATATTCTCCCTTCTCTTTGATTCCCTGACAAAACAAGAACCTGCCCAAGAGTGTCAATGACTTTCCCTGCACAGCTGTCTGTGGCAATGAATTCCATTGATTCCATCGATTCCAGTGTTCTTATACGCCTGTGACAACCCCTGTCTTCTTACCGAGAAACACTGGGCCAGCGCCAATCCCAGTGTGTTTTATCTCCCCAGTCAGTATCGTGGCAATGACAACCCCAGTGGTTGGCTAGTGGTGGCACTGGGCCAGTGCAGTGGCAACCCTTAGTGTTTTGCCAGTGAGGGCAGCAGGGCAGTGATAGCCCCAGTGCCCTGCCAGTGTGTGCACTGGGCCAGTGGTGGTCACTCCTCTGTGTTACAGGAGCATGTGAGAGGTTGGTTTCTGCAGGGGCTGACTGATGAGGGACAGGAAACGTCCTGTTTTTGTCTCGAGTCCGTGCTGTATTTTAGGGGATGTTGGGTGGTGCAGGTGCCCAAACGGAGTGTAACCACACTGCGATACTGTGTATGTCACACACTAATTAACAAAAATAATGTGTTTTGCAAAATTATTCAAGCACAAATCTCTCATTTGTTGGTGATGTCTGACTCTAGTGTCTCGCTGTAACCAGCTCTGATGTCAGTGCCTTCTGTCTGCTGTGGGGTCTGTGTTCAGCTGGGGGGGGACAGTCTCTCCCCACCCCAGAGGATTCTGCAATCCTTTCATCCTCTCAGGAGCCAGAGGGAGGTTATATTTCACACAGCAGAGTGGTGTGCATGGGGTCAGCATGGGAGGGACTGGCAAAGTCCATTCAGCCCCTCTGACCTGGTACTACTCTCAATGAAATGCAGGCCTTTCTGTCCATTTATTCCTGTTATACCCCACCCATGTGTTTGTCATTCCGAGGGGTTAAAAGTATACTGATTCCACATTCATTGAACCATCACTCTCAGTGCTCTCTCCTTCACTGACCCCTCCCCACAGAATGACCCCTTCCTCACTAGCCACTCCCCCGCAGGATGACTCCTCCGTCACTGAACCTCTACTGATCACTAATTCCTGGACTCTCCCCACTGACCCCACTCTCCAACCCCTTCCTCATCGAATGACCCCTCCCCCACAGAATGCCCCCACCCCACAAAATGGCTGAAGTCACAACTATTTTATAATTATTGAAAGATTAAACAGGTTAGGACTGTTTTCTTTAGAATGTAGAAGATTGAGAGGAGATTTGATAGAGGTGTACAAAATTATGACAGGTATAGATAAGGTAAAAGCAAGCAGGCTTTTTCCAACTAAGATTCGGTGGGACGACAACCTGAGGTCATGGGGTAAGGGTGAATGGTGAAAGGTTTAAGGGGATGATGAGGGAAAACTTCTTCACTCAGAGGGTTGTGAAAGTGTGGAATGACAAGTGGTCTATGCGAGCTCAATTTCAGTTTTTAAGAGAAGTTTGAATACATGGATGGCAGGTCTCGGTGCAGGTCAATAGGAGTAGCAAATTTGAATGGTTTCAGGATGGTCTAGATGGGCCAAAGGACCTGTTTCTGTACTGTTCTTCTCTATGACTCTGTTGTTGGTGGAACTTCAGATGGTGACGAGGGCGTACAGGAGTGAGTTAGGTCAGCTGGTTGAGTGATGTTGCAGCAACAATCTGGCACTCTGTGTCAGTAAGACCAAGGAATTGATTGTGAACTTCAGGAAGGTGAAACCGAGGGAACACACATCAGTCCTCATTGAGGGGTCACTAGTGGAAAGGGGGAGCAGGTTCAAGTTCCCGGGTGTCAACAGCTCTGAGGAACTATCTTGGGCCCAACGTATTGATGCAGTTACAAAGAAGGCACTGCCATGGCTATATTTCATTAAGAGTTTCAGGAGATTTGGCATGTCAAAAGACTGTTGCAAATTTCAACAGATGTACACTGGAGAACATTAGAAACATAGTAAACCTATAGCACAATACAGGCCCTTTGGCCCACAAAGCTGTGCCGAACATGTCCCTACATTAGAAATTACCTAGGGTTAGCCATAGCCCTCTATTTTTCTAAGCTCCGTGCACCTATCTGAGAGTCTCTTAAAAGACCCTATCGTATCTGCCTCCACCACCATTGCTGGTAGCCCATTCCATGCACTCCTGGAATTCATTTCCTGGAATCATTCTTGTGAATTTTCTCTGAACCCTCTCCAATGTCAGTACATCCTTTCTAAAATAAGGAGCCCAAAACAAGTGTGGTCTCACGAGTGCCTTATAGAGCCTCAACATCACATCCCTGCTCTTATATTCTATACCTCTAGAAATGAATGGCAACATTGCATTCACCTTCTTCACCTCCGACTCAACCTGGAGGTTAACCTTTGGGCTATCTTGCACAAGGACTTCCAAGTCCCTTTGCATCTCTGCATTTTGAATTCTCTCCCCGTTTAAATAATAGTCTGCCCTTTTATTTCTTCACCAAAGTGCATGACCATACATTGTATTTCATTTGCCACTTCTTTGCCCATTCCCTTAAACTATCTAAGTCTCTCTGCAGGCTCTCTGTTTCAACACTACCCACTCCTCTACCTATTTTTGTATCGTTGGCAAATTTAGCCATAAATCCATTAATACCATAGTTCAAATCATTGACGTACATCATAAAAAGCAGTAGTCCCAACATCAACCGTGTGGAACTCCACTGGTAACCAGCAGATCCCCTTATTCCCACTCTCTATCTTCTGCGGACCAGCCAATGCTCCACTCACACGAGTAACTTCCCTGTAATTCCATGGGCTCTTATCTTGCTAAGCAGCCTCATGTGCGGCACCTTGTCAAAGGTTCTTCTGAAAATCCAAGTACACCATGTCTTCTGCATCTCTTAATGTAACCAACAAATTCCAGTGATATTAAACCTGATTGTGATACTGACACCACCTTTCCTGACCCCTCCCCTCTCTCCTGTTATCATCCCGTTCTCCCTCTCACCTTTGGCCATCAGCCTAGCTTGCCTTACAGTGGAGTAAAGGCCTGTGCAGCATTTGGGGAAGACAGGTGGACACCAGACAGTGGCAGGTCCCGTCCCGTCACTCCTGCTCTTCGAGCCGCCGGTGTGCATAGCACTTCCTTTATCAGACACATCTCCCTCCCTCTCCCTGTACGTTAGAATCCCAGCCCAGCACTCATCAGCACTTCAACCTATTTCTAAACAGCTTCATCTTCTTGGGTTGATGGAGTGCAGACCTCTGTGATCAGAGCTGCCATCTCCATTTCCCGCAGTAGCTCAGTCCACGCACCATTGCAGACACTGTACATGTACGTATATGTTACTCCACTGGGGACTGACTGTGATTGACATTAGACACAAATATACCGTCAAATAATTCATCTGGCTTAACCCTTCACAAACTCCACGGTTATATCCAATGTTGCTGTATTCATCCAGTGACTCCCCAAACTCATATACCCATCCCTTTCTCTGTAACCTCCTCCATTCCTTACACACCTCTCCATCTCTGAAACCCTTTCCAGCTCCTACACCCCTCCCTGCCTCTGTAATTCACTCTATCCCTAGATCACTCCCTGTCTCTGTAACCTACTCCAGCCCCTACACCCCTCCCTGTCTCTGTGACCCCCTCTGGCCCTTACACCCCTCCCTGTCTCTGTGACCCCCTCTGGCCCCTACACCCCTCCCAGTCTCGGTAACCCCCTCCGGCCCCTACAACCCTCCCTGTCTCTGTAACCCACTCCAGTTTCAACACCCTGATGCACCATCAATAACTCACTCTGAGACGTAAGAAGCGAGATATCGGCTTTTATTGACTGGAAGAATGAACAACACTACATCCTGGGGAATGAGGCCGGGCATCAGGCCTCAATTGCCTTTATAAATGGGTCTGTGGGAGGAGCCACAGGAGTAGTTCACCACACACCCCTCCCTGTCTCTGTGACCCTCTCTGGTCCCTACACCCCTCCCTGTCTCTGTGACCCCCCTCTGGCCCCTACACCCCTCCCAGTCTCGGTAACCCCCTCCGGCCCCTACACCCTTCCCTGTCTCTGTATCTCCCTCCACCCTCCATACCCCTCTCTGTCTGTGTAAACATCTCCATAGCCTACACCCCCTGCACCTTTTCCCATCTCTGTAAACCTCTCCAGCTGCTGCACCCTGTGGCCCCCACATGCCTGCCTGTCTCTGTAATCCACTCTGGCCCCTACACCCATCCCAGTCTCCATAACTCCCTACAGCCCCTACACCCATCCCTGTCTCCATAACTACCTACAGCCCCTACACCCCTCCCAGTCTCCGTAACTCCCTATAGCCCCTACACCCATCCCAGTCTCCGTAACTCAGTACAACCTCTACACCCATCCCAGTCGCCATAACTCCCTACAGCCTCTACAGCACTGTAACAGCTTATTGGAAGATTGGCTAGCATGGATCATTTGGGCTGTGATGGAGACTGAGATGTTCTTCGATGTTGAGTTTGAATGGATTCCTGGCTGGTGTAGACACAGTGCAGTGAGGTGGAGTCTCGCAGGAAGAAGAAATGAGAACTGAAGTGATGCCAGCGCAGGGAGAGGAGCCAGGATGTACTGCTGCTCAGTTCGTGTCGCATGCATCGGGCGAGGCAGCAGGGTCTGAGGATTCTGAAGTAGCCAGCCCCTCCTGTAAGGCACAGCAATGCCAGTCAGTTTTTGAATTGTCCCTGCATTATGCTTGGCATGGGCCTGAGGTGAAGATCAGGTCCATTGTACTCTGCTGGGCACCACAACTGTGGAAGGAGCACCTGGGCCACTGGACAAGGGGATCGAAGAGGAAACTGGAGGTACCTTTGCCTCAGCTTGCCAGAGGGAGCACTTGCTGTGGTCAAGGTGGTGAGAACTAATGGATGACGACAACAACTGCAGTGTGGAGAAAGCCCAGGTGAATGGATCCTGTCCCAGGTGAATGGATTCTGTCCCAGGTGGAGGAACCGAGGTGGTGGGTTCACACCAGAAACCAGGCTGTTCACCGTTCACAAGGATCAGGCTGATAGTTCAATAGACTCATATACAGACAGTTTCATGGTGACAGAGACATGCAAAAGTGATGCTTCCTGCAGGGCTAACTGCCTGTCTCTCTCATTCTCCCTTCCTATCTCCTCCATTCCAGGGCACACATGTCCGTACAAGGGTAGATGTGATGGGACATGTCTGTACAGGTTTGTGTGTGTGTAGATGTGTCAGTACAGGTTTGTGTGTGTGTGAATGTGTCAATACAGAATTGTGTGTATGCAGACATGTCAGTACAGGTGTGGGTGTGTGTGAATGTGTCTGTATATTGTGTGTGATTGTGTCAATATGTTGTGTGTAGATGAGTCAGTACAGGTTTGTGTGTGTGTGTAGACATATCAGTACAGGTTTGTGTGTGTGTGAATGTGTCAATACAGAATTGTGTGTATGCAGACATGTCAGTACAGGTGTGGGTGGGTGTGAATGTGTCAATACAGAATTGTGTGTATGCAGACATGTCAGTACAGGTTTGTGTGTGTGTGAATGTGTCAATACAGAATTGTGTGTATGCAGACATATCAGTACAGGTTTGTGTGTGTGTGAATGTGTCAATACAGAATTGTGTGTATGCAGACATGTCAGTACAGGTGTGGGTGGGTGTGAATGTGTCTGTATATTGTGTGTGATTGTGTCAATATGTTGTGTGTAGATGAGTCACTACAGGTTTGCGTGTGTGTAAATGCGCCAGTACAGGTTTGTAAATATGTCAGTATAGGTTTGTGTGTGTGTGAATGTATCAGTACAGGTTTGTGTGTGTGTGAATGTGTCAGTACAGATTGTGTGTTTGTGGGCATGTCAGTACAGGTTTGTGTGTGTGTGTGTGGATGTGTCAGTACAGGTTTGTGTGTGTGTGGATGTGTCAGTACAGATTGTGTGTTTGTGGGCATGTCAGTACAGGTTTGTGTGTGTGTGTGGATGTGTCAGTACAGGTTTGTGTGTGTGTGGATGTGTCAGTACAGATTGTGTGTGTGTGGCTGTCGATGGGCTTAGCAAAAATCCTGGGACTGTCAGTGAATCAAAATTACTCCCCCACCAATACCTTAATGTTTCCTCTGTTGGACTGAAACTCGAGCATCTGATTCATGTGGAGGTGAGGGTCACTGTGTAACTGTTTATTCAGGGTGAGGGTCACTCACTGTGTAACTGTACAGAGTCACTGTTTATTCAGAGTGAGGGTCACTGTGTAAATGTACAGAGTCACTGTTTATTCAGAGTGAAGGTCACTCACTGTGTAACTGTATGGAGTCACTGTTTATTCAGAGTGAAGATCACTCGCTGTGTAACTGTACAGAGTCACTATTTATTCAGGATGAGGATCGCTCACTCTGTAACTGTACAGAGTCACTGTTTATTCTGGGTGAAATTTACTTACTTACGCTTATCGGTGAGGTCATCAAGGGACAACCTCAGTCCATTCCTGCCTCTGTTAGTGAGGCTTGAAATGTGAGGACGTTGATAGCAGTCAGTCCTGAGTGGGAGAGGCTCTGAAGATCAGCCACTTCTGCATGATTTATTTAACCCTCTGGGGAATTCAGAAAATCCTGCACAATAGAAAGTTATCCAGACAGTGGCTTATTGAAAGATACCTAACTCCTTTTGAAGCCTGGCATTTAGATAGTTGTTGTTGATGTTAATTTATAATTTCATGTGAATGTTTTATCATATTTTGGCTGTCTGAGGTGTATGAGTTGGTGTATCTTCCCTCTACACTAACTTTCACATACTCCCAGTGTCAGACAGAGGGAAGCTCCATCTGGAATGTCCCATCCAACACTCTCAGCATCAAGCACAGAGTGAATCTCCCTCCACACTGTCCCATCACACACTCCCGGGGTCAGACACAGAGTGAATCTCCCTCCACACTGTCCCATCACACACTCCCGGGGTCAGACACAGAGTGAATCTCCCTCCACACTGTCCCATCACACACTACCGGGGTCAGATACAGAGTGAATCTCCCTCCACACTGTCCCATCACACACTCCCGGGGTCAGACACAGAGTGAATCTCCCTCCACACTGTCCCATCACACACTACCGGGGTCAGACACAGAGTGAATCGCCCTCCACACTGTCCCATCACACACTCCCGGGGTCAGACACAGAGTGAATCGCCCTCCACACTGTCCCATCACACACTCCCGGGGTCAGACACAGAGTGAATCTCCCTCCACACTGTCCCATCACACACTCCCGGGGTCAGACTCAGAGTGAATCTCCCTCCACACTGTCCCATCACACACTCCCAGGGTCAGACACAGAGTGAATCTCCCTCCACACTGTCCCATCACACACTACCGGGGTCAGACACAGAGTGAATCTCCCTCCACACTGTCCCATCACACACTCCCGGGGTCAGACACAGAGTGAATCTCCCTCCACACTGTCCCATCACACACTCCTGGGGTCAGACACAGAGTGAATCTCCCTCCATACTGTCCCATCACACACTCCCGGGGTCAAAGATAGAGTGGTACACCCTCTACACTGTCCCATCGCACACTCCCAGGGTCAGGCACAGGGTGAAGCTCCCTCAACACTGCCCTATCATACACTCCCACACTGGATTAAAAAAAATGACTGATGATTTAAGATTGTTTAATGTTATTTCCAGTACACAAGTGTAAAGGAGAACAAAATAGTTGTTACTCTGGATCTAATACAGCACGAAAGAACACAGTAAGTTAAAGATCACAATTATATTAAAAACACAATAAATATAAATACATAAGATAGTTTAATTAAATATATTGATTGTCTGTCCATAAAGTGACACTAGGCACAAGAATGTCTGTACATAAGGTGACTCTGACAAGAAATGATAAGGTCATGGTAGTTGGGGGTTGTGGTTAGGTGGGTTCATAGGTGGAGATGTTAATCAGCCTTACTGCTTGGGGAAAGGAACTGTTTTTGTGTCTGGTGATCCTATCATGGATGTTATGTAGCCTCCTCCCTGTTTGGAGTAGACAAACAGTCCATGAGCAGGGTGGGTGGGGCCCTTCATGATATTACTGGCCCTTCTCCTGGCACCTCTCTGTATATATGTCTTTGATGGAGGATAGGGTGTGCTGGTGATGTGTTGGGTAGCTTTTGCAGGTAGGGACTTCCTATCAGCCTCAGGGCTGTGCCTTTCCTCAGTCTCCACCACTTCACTGCCCAAGTCAGCCAGTTTTTGGCATTTAGTAATAGCTAGGGCATTTATGGGACTGGTGTTGAGGTCTTGCCTCTTGCCCCTCCCTTCTCTGGTAGATGGACTGCAGTTGAGGGAAAGAACAAGTCTCCAGTCAGTCCTCCCTGCATGACTGAGGAAATGGGGTGGGAGGCCAATGGGAGGTTCAAAATTGGCCACAGAGAGGGACTGTGTTACACAGAGAGAATGAATGGTAGTGAAAGAATATCAGAAAGACTGTGTGAGGGTTAGGGACAGACAGTTGAGAGAGAGACAGAGAAGAGAGAGAGAGAGAGAGAGAGAGAGAGAGAGAGAGAGAGAGAGATGGAGAGACAGTTACACAGAGTAAGGTAATGAGAGAGAGAGATGGTACAGTGAGAATACGAGAGTGGGAAAGAGAGACCATGTAGGAGAGAGAGAGACTGTTACACAGAGAGAATGAATGGTGGTGAAGGAATATCAGAAAGACTGTGTGAGGGTTAGGGACAGACAGTCCAGAGAGAGAGAGAGAGAGAGCGAGATGGTGTTATAGTAAGAGTACGGTAGTGAGAGAGTGTCAAAGAGAAACAGTCTGTGTTACACGGAGATTACAAGAGTGAGAGAGTGTCAGAGAGAGTGTGTTAGAGAGAGAGACTGGGTTACCCAGAGTACAGTACTGAGAGTGTCACAGAGAGAGAATGTGGGAGAGAGAGGGAGACTATTATACAGAGAATACTGTAGTGAGAGGGTCAGAGAGAGAGAGACAGTGTTGCACAGAGAGTACGGGAGTGAGAGAGTGTTAGAGTGTGGGAGAGAGAGACTGTTACACAGGGAATACGGGAGTGAGAGAGTGTCAGAGAGAGAGTGAGTGTGTGAGAGAGACTGTTACACAGAGAGTACAGGAGTGAGAAAGTGTCAGAGAGAAAGAGTGTGGTAAAGAGAGAGACTGCGTAACACAGTGGGTAGGGTAGTGAGAGTGTCAGAGAGAGTGTGGGAGAGAGAGGCTGTGATACACAGAGAGTACGGTGGTAAGAGAGAGTGAGAGTGTGGGAGAGAGACTGTGTTACACAGAGTACTGTAGTGAGAGGGTCAGAGAAAGAGTGTTACATAGAGAGTATGGGAGTGAGAGTGTCAGAGAGACAGTGGGGGAGAGAGAGCATTTTACACAGAGAGTACTGTACTGTGCGACTGTCAGAGAGTGGTAGAGAGAGCGACTGTGTTACACAGAGTGTGAGTAGTGAGAGAGTGTGAAGGTGGGAGAGTAGGGGAGGGTGTGTGGGACAGAGAGAGGGGGTGGGAGTGTGTGAAGGTGTGAGAGTAGGGGAGGGTGTGTGGGACAGAGAGAGGGAGTGGGAGAGTGTGAAGGTGGGAGAGTAGGGGAGGGTGTGTGGGACAGAGAGAGGGAGTGGGAGAGTAGGGGAGGGAGTGGGAGAGAGTGTGAAACATAGAAAACCTACAGCACAATACAGGCCCTTCGGCCCACAAAGCTGTGCTGAAAATGTCCCTACCTTAGAAATTACTAGGCTTACCCATAGACCTCTATTTTTCTAAACTTCATGTGTGGTGTGAGAGTTGGGAGGATGTGTGGGACAGAGAGAGGGGGATGGGAGAGAGGGAGAGGGGTAGAGAGAGGATGAGACAGAGAGGGGAAGTGGGAAGGGAGAGAGGGAGTCAGAAAAGGAAGGAGGGGAGGAGTGATAGGGGAAGACGTGGGTTTGTTGTGATACGGACTGGCAGGTTCTGAGGGTCTGAGTGATCTCCTCTCTGGTCTCCAGTGTCCCAGAGTTCACACTCTGATCGGGGTCCGGTTGTGGGTTGGGGAGGATGGGGCTTTGGGTGGGTGAGTCCCTGGCACGGAAGAATTGCTGATGAGGGTGAGACTCTGAGTGCCTACAGCAAGCTGAAGGGCCAAACGGCCACAGCCTTTGCAGCAGAAAGCTGTGCCGTTGCCACTGAATGCAAAGAGCAGAGGCTCTGCTGGCTGCCGGCAGCAGGAAGGGTGTGAGAGAGCTGGGTGAGTTTCTGGACTCAGTCACTGCCCCAGCCCACACTCCCTGTCAAAGCACCGTTTATTTATTTTACACTCTCAATAATTTATTGCCTCTCTGGACAGACAGAGCGAAGCATGTGGCAGAAATATAGATTCAATTGCATTTCTTTTCAGTACTGCTGAGAATATCCTCTCCCCCCCCTCCACTGTGCTTTCGAGTAGGCTAGTCCTCTGCACCATACCCCAGTGGTTTCCACTTTGTAGGTTACTGCATGCTGCCTGGTTTTAATTCAGCTCCTGATTCTATTCTCGGTTAAATCTTCCCCCTTCTCTCTCTGTCTTTCTCTTTCTCTCTCTCCCCCTCTCTCTCTTTCTCACTCGCTCTCTCCTTTCTCTCTCTCGCTCGCTCTCTCCTTTCTGTCTGTCCTCTCTCTTGTGCTCTCTCCCTCCCTCCTCTTTCTCACAACATTGTATTTTTCCTTTATTTCTACACACTCTCTCTCTCTGCACTGCTCTTTTTCCTTCTCTCTCTGTCACTGTTTCTATTTTTTTCCCTGTATTATTTCTTCCCCCTCCTCCCTCCCTCTCTCTCTCTCGCTCTCTCCCCCCCTCCCTCCCTGTCACCCACAAAGCCCAGCTGGGAAAGGAACCAGTCTTACTAGGTAGGTGGTGAGGATCAGAGAGTTGTTCAGCGCTGAGAGCGGGAGAGGAGAGCAGTAACTGGCTGCCGTGGCCGTCGTTGGCTCGTGCTGAGACAGGGACCTGCTTGCTGAGGGACGAGCAGGCACTTGGGATCTTTGGAAGCTTGTCCCGGCCTCCTGGCAGACACTCGCTGGAGGGGGTGGAGAGGGGAGGTGGTAAGGTGGAAAGAGGATTGCTTACCACCGTCCGTATCGCAGACTTTGCCAGGATTTGCCTTCCACCTGAACCCCTTGGACTGGAGAAGGGATTTTTCCATCGGAGACCACCCCCCCCCCCCCCCCCAATCGGCTTCTTCAGTGGGAGCTGTCTGCAAGTTACAACAGGAGCATTGAGGAGAAGATCAGCAGTGGGTGTGTAGGGAAGATGCATCAATCTGTGATGGGATAAGCCAGGAGATTAGCCTTGCTACCTCCCCGTCCCAGAGACGGCTGAGAACCCCCCACGCCACTGGATGCCATGGAGAGGAGGGCATCATGACGCGATGCCGGTCGGTGGCACCCCCGCTATGTCCTGCGTGGCCGCTGCTCTCCTCCTGGGGCGCCTGGCACTACCCGCCCTTCTGCTGAGCCCCCGGCCGTCCTGGGCCGCGGCCCGTGTCTCCTCCAGTCTCAGCACCTCCCACCACGTCCACCACTTCCACAGCAAGCACTTTTCCGTGCCCATCGCCATCCACCGCTCAGCTGTCTCGGCCAGAGGTCACGGTAAGCTCACCCCCTGGGTGCCCTCGCCAACCCTGCTTGCATGCGCTGCCTCGCCTAGTCAAATAGTCAGACACCTCGATTGACCAAACACAACTGTCGGGCTTTCGTTCCATAGTACTGCTTGGGTTGCAGAGAGGGAACTTAGAACAGAGAACAGTACAGAAACAACCCTTCAGCCCATCTAGATCTGAAGAGTATAGCACAAGATCAGGCCTTTTGGCCCACAATGCTGTGCTGATTCAATTGAATTACTAATTAAATTGATACACAATGACCATATCTTTCCATTTTCCTCACATTCATGCACCTACATGAACATCTCCTAACTGTCCCTAATGTATCTGCCTCCACCACCACCTTAGGCAGTGCATTCCAGCCACACACAGTCTCTGTGTAAGAAAACTTGCCTCTGACAACTCCTTTGAAATTACCCCCCTCACCTTAAATGCATGCCCTCTAGTATTGGGTTGGCATGTTAATCTTAGAAGTTCAGGAGATGAGGGGTGGCCTGCCAGAAGTGTATAAAACCATGAGGGACACAGATAGGTTGTAGGAGACTGAGAGGTGACCTTATAGAGGTGTATAGAACCATGAGGGACACAGAGTGAATGCACATAGACTTTTCCTCAGGGTGGGGGAATCAGGAAGCAGAGGGCACAACTTTTAGGTGAGATGGGAGAGATTTAATTGGGACCTGAGGGGTAACTTTTTCCCCCAGAGGGTGGTCTGTATATGGAACGAGGTGCCAGAGGAAGTGGTTGAGGCAGGTACATTAACAACATTTGGAGGTACATGGATGGGAAAGGTTTAGAGGGATATGGGTAAATCCAACTAGTTTAGGCAGATAGCATTTACCTGTTGGGCTGAAGGGCCTGTTTCTGATCTTGGTGGGGCAAACTGGACTTTACTCCTTTGAGTGTAGGAGACCGCGAGATGATCTTGTAGAGGCATACAAGATGACAGTCAAATAGCCCAACCCCTGGCAGCCAGTGGAGAAATTGTGGCTGGTTTTGTTTGTCGAAGGGTTAACTTTACACTGGATTGGCAGTTCACATTGGCACATGTTCCTGGGCAGTCACAGCCAGTCAATTAATCTCCTTTCTCACTGGCAGCAATTAACTAATCAACGAGAGTGTGCAGGAGAAATCAAATGAAGCCATTTCTTTTTTTTTAAAATGTCACCTCTTTGATTCCTCTCCCGGCTTTCCCAAAGAGACTGTAATTCCTGCAGAGTCCAGGGAAAACCCTAGAGGGCTGACAAGCCTTGGGCTCCATGCAGGGTTAGGCACAGCTGGGGTGGAGAAGGTGGAGTGGGGTGGGGGGAAGGGGACTGATCTGTTCAGAGTCAGTGCACGTCCGTCGGGCAGGAAGTCTCTGCTGAGTCCCAGGGCTGACAGGGACGCTGCCTCGTTGCTGTGCCTGCCTTTGTTAAGGAGGACACAGATCTCTTCTCTGTCAGTGGAGCTGGAGGCAAACTGACTGCACAGCCTGAGCTTGGAAATGGGGACATTTCGCAGCGCTGGTCTTGTCATTGTAAATTCTGTATCACCCCTCACCCTTCCACCTCCCCTTTACCTCACCTTCCTCTCCTCGGAATTAATGTCCAGAAGGATCCTCACTAGGACTGTCAGACTGAGTGGTCAGGAATCTGGTATGAGCCCCACCCCACCCTCCTGGACTGTCTGTCTCGCAGTCTGGCTTTCTGTACATGAATATTTGTTTTAATATGTGAGCAGACATTTGCACACGTGTGTGTGTGTGTGTGTGTGTGTGTGTGTGTATGAATACACATGTTATAGAAAAGCACAACAGAGAAACAGGACCTTCGACCCATCTAGTCCATGTGTGTGCGTGCAATGCCAGTGAGCACGTATATGTGTGTATGTGAATTAATTAGGTGTACATGAGTCCGTGTGTGTGCATGTGGTGAATGATTGCACGCATGTACAAGTGTGAGCTTGTGTTTGAATCTGTGTATGTGACATGCGGCATGTGTGTAACTGCACATGCATGTCAGTCCAGATGTATCTGTGCGCTTGTTCACATGCGTGTGCATGCATAGGTGTGAATTTCTGCACATGAATGGATAACTTGTTTAACCATGTACCTTGCATGACCTGTGTGGAAACTAACCTGCCCCCACACCCCCGACCCCAGGAGTTGGCAGTGAGGTGGAGCAGGGCCAGGAAGGTGAAGGTGGGGTGTAAAGATCAGGCCCTTGCCCTGCTGCAGAACCCCACATCCTGCAGGGCAGATGTCAGACATCCTCTGCTCCTCCGGCCCTCCAGCCCATCTTCCCTTATCCCTTCAGCCTTACACCCTCCACTTCTCACTCACCTATCGGTTACCATCGGACAATGCACATCAATCAGGCACAATTAATTTTTTTAGAATCCCCATTAATATTTATAGGGAATGCAGTGCATTCCTGCAAAGCGGCAGAGCAGAATGGAACCGCTCCCTGACGATGCAAGGCTGGGGTGTTGGGGGAAAGCTGGACCCAGGATTGTTCCCACTGTCAGTCCGTTCAAACCATTTGCAGCGTCAATTGTCCAGTTCATGATAGAGGGAAGAGAACTGACCAGTGGGGTAGATAATGAGTGTGTGTGTGTGTGTATGTGTGTGTGTCTATGTCTATCTGAGTGTGTGTGCATGTGTGTGTGTGGGTGTCTGTGTGTGTGTGTATGTGTTTGTGTGTGAGTGTGTGTCTGTGTGTGTGTGAGTGTGTGTCTGTGAGTGTGTGTCTGTGTGTCTGTGTATGTGCATTTTCAGCTGTGTATGAGGATGCCTGTGTGTGTCTGTGAGTGTGTGTCTATGCGTGTGTGTGTGTGGGTATCTGTGTATGTGCATTTTCAGCTGTGTATGCTTGTGCAAGTGCATATGTGTGTGTGAGTACTAGTGTATGACCCTGTGTGTGGAACTGTGTTTGTGTCTGTGCATACATTGTACTTGTGTGCAGAGTACATATATGAGTGTGAGAGGGAGGTGGTGTGGTTTTGATATGTATGCATTCAGGAGAATGCACATGCGTCTGTGACTCTGAACATGTCTCTGTGGAAGGAGGTGAATCAAGGAACGTTGCCAGAGACTGAGACGTGATGTATATCAGTGAGTCTGGTACTGTTCAGTGGACACAGGCAGGGACAGGATGGACATTTCCTTGTGCTAGAGAATGCAGGAGTGATCTGAAGTGATTCCAGAGGCCGCACTGGAATCATTGGATATAATTGCCCTTTGTTCTGAGAGGCGGTGGTTGGGGGGATGGTTAGGGTAACATGGTGATACTCTGTGCCGAGGCTGGAGAGTAGAGTAACAAGGTGTTTAGACTGTGTTGAGGTACAGCAAGGCCAGTGAACTCCATCACTGTCCTGTTGTTCAGAATTACTGTATGCAGTGGGTACAGAGACAAGCTACAGTCAAACACCTGAACTCTCTGTTCCTCTGTACTGAGGTCCAAGTGCTCGAGTAACATAGTTACTCTGTTCGACAGTTCTCACGGGATAGAGTTAACCAGAGATAATGTAGGTCATGAGGCAGAGAGGAGGTGCAAGGTGATATACTGAATTTCAGGAAGTAACAAATGTGCATATGACTCATGGGAGGTAAATCCCAAATAGGAGGGGCAAGTGGAATATGCAAGTATTCAAAAGAGATACTTCAGTCAAAGCATAACTCATCATTACCCTGGGCTGGTGTTTTGGTACTGGGGTATTACTCTGTGCTGGAGTTCAGGTACTGGGATTACCCAGTAATACTCTGTGCAGGAGTTCAGGTACTGGGTCAACACAGTATTACACTGTGCTGGCATTCAGCTACCAGGTTTACCCAGTATTACTCTGTGCAGGGGTTTAGGTACTGGGTAAACCTAGTATTACTCTGTGCTGGGGTTCAGGAACTGGGTTTACCCAGTATTACTCTGTGCAGGGGTTTAGGTACTGGGTAAACCTAGTATTACTCTGTGCTGGGGTTCAGATACTGGGTTAACACAGTATTACTCTGTGCTGGGGTTCAGATACTGGGTTAACACAGTATTACTCTGTGCTGGGGTTCAGGAACTGGGTTTACCCTGTATTACTCTGTGCTGGGGTTCAGATACTGGGTTAACACAGTATTACTCTGTACTGGGTACTTGTGTTACCCAGTTTTACTCTGAACTGGGGCTCAGGTATTGGGAGTACACCGTATTACTCTGTGCTGAGATTTAGGTACTGCAGTGACCCAATATTGCTCTGTGCCGAAGTTCAGGTACTGGGATTACCTGGTATTACTCTGTGCAGAGGATTCAGGTAATGGATTTATCCAGTATTACTCTGTGCTGGGGTTCAGGTACAGGGATTACCCAGTATTATCCTTTGATGAGCTTCAGGTACTGGGATTACCCAGTATTACCCTGTGGTGAGGTTCAGGTACTGGGATTACCCAGTATTACCTTGTGGTGAGGTTCAGGTACTGGGATTACCCAGTATGACGTGTTCGACACAACATTGTTGGCTGAAAGGCTTGTAATGTGCTGTAGATGTTTATGTTCTATGTACTCTGTGCTTAGGTCAAGTACTGAAATACCCAGTATTACTCTGTGCTGAGGTTCAGGTAATGGGATTAAACAGTATTACTCTGTGCTGGGATTTAGGTACTGCAGTGACCCAGTATTACTCTATGCTGTTCAGATAATGCAGTAACCAAGTATTACTCGGTGCTGGTATCCAGATACTGGAGCAACCCAGTATTACTCTGTACCGGGGCTCAAGTACTGGGTTTACCCAGTGTTATTCTGTGCTGTTCTATGTACTCTGTGTTTAGGTCAAGTACTGGGCTTATGCAGTATTACTCTATGCAGAGGTTCAGATACTCGATTAATGCAATATTACTCTGTGCAGGTGTTCAGGTACTGGGTTAACCTAGTATTACTCTGCGCTGGAATTCAGTTGCTAGAAATACCCAGTATTACTCTGTGCTGAAGTTCAGGTAATGGGATTAAACAGTATTACTCTGTGCTGGTATCCAGATACTGGAGTAACCCAGTATTACTCTGTGTTGGGATTTAGGTACTGCAGTAACTGAGTATTACTCTGTGCTGGTGTTCAGGTACTGGGGTAACCCAGTATTACTCTGTGCTGATGTTCAGGTACTGGTTTATCCAGTATTACTGTGTACTGGGGTTCAAGTACTGGGTTTACCCAGTATTATTCTGTGCTGAAGTTCAGGTGCTGTGACTACCCAGTAATACTCTGTGCTGGGATTCAGGTACTGGGATTACGCAGTATTACTCTGTGCAGGGTTTCAGGTACTGGGTTTACCCAGTATTAGTCTGTGCTGAAGTTCAGGTATTAGGATTACCCTGTATTACTCTGTGCTGGGGTTCAGGTAATGCATTAACCCAGTATTACTCTGTACTGGGGTTCAGCTACTGGGGAAGGTGCAAACAAGTTTGAGAGAGTGCAGAGGAAATTTACAAGGGTCTTGCTGGGTATGTATGACCTGAGTTATAAGAAAAGATTGAACAGGTTAGGACTGTATTATTTAGAGTGAAGAAGACTGAAAAGAGATTTGATAGAATTGTACAAAATTATGAAGGGTATAGATAAAGTAAATGCAGGCAGGCTATTACCACTGAAATTAGGTGGGACCACAACTAGAGGTCAAGACATAAGGGTGAAAAGTGAAAATTTTAAGGGGAACGTGAGGAGAAATATCTTCACTCAGAGTATCGTGAGAGTGTGGAATGAGTTTCCAGCACAAGTGTTGCATGCAAGTTCGATTTCAATGTCTGGATAAGCACATGGATGGTAGGGGTATGGAGGGCTAAGGTCCCAGTTCAGGTCAATTGGAGTAGGCAGTTTAAATCATTCCAGCATGGAGTAGATGGGCTGAAGGGCCTGTTTCTGTAACATACATTTTTATGACTCTATGATTCTACTCTGTTTTGTAGGTCAGGTACTGTGGTAACCCAGTTTTATGGCTGTGGGGATTCAGGTACTGGGTTTACCCAGTATCGCTCTGTGATAGGGTTGAGGTATTGAGGTACTCTTGCTGGGGTTCAGGTATCGGGATTACCTAATACTACTCTTGCTAGGAATCAGGTATTGGGATTACCTAATATTACTCTTGCTGGGGTTCAGCTATTGGGATTACATAATATTACTCTTGCTGTGGTTGAGGTATTGGGATTACCTAATATTACTCTTGCTGAGATTCGGGTATTGGGATTACCCAATATTACTCTTGCTGGGGTTGAGGTATTGGGATTACCCAATGTTACTCTTGCTGGGATTCAGGTATTGGGATTTCCTAATAATACTCTTGCTGGGATTCAGGTATTGGGATTACCCAATGTTACTCTTGCTGGGATTCAGGTATTGGAATTACATAATATTACTCTTGCTGGGATTCAGGTATTGGGATTTCCTAATAATACTCTTGCTGGGATTCAGGTATTGGGATTACCCAATGTTACTCTTGCTGGGATTCAGGTATTGGAATTACATAATATTACTCTTGCTGAGATTCAGGTATTGGGATTACCCAATATTACTCTTGCTGAGATTCAGGTATTGGGATTACCTAATATTAGTCCTTCTGGTATTGAGGTATTGGGATTACCCAATATTACTCTGTGATTGGGTTCAGGGTTTGGGATTTCCTAATAATACTCTCACTGGGTTTCAAGTATTGGGATTACCCAATGTTACTCTTGCTAGGATTCAGGTATTGGGATTACATAATATTACTCTTGCTATGGTTGAGGTATTGGGAATTACCCAATGTTAATCTGTGATGGGGTTGAAATATTGGGATTACCCAACATTACTCTTGCTACGGTTGAGGTATTGGGAATTACCCAATATTACTCTGTGATGGGGTTGAGGTATTGGGATTACCCAACATTACTCTTGCTGGGGTTGAGGTATTGGGATTATCCAATATTACTCTTGCCGGGGTTGAGGTATTGGGATTACCTAATATTACTCTTGCTGGGATTGAGGTGTTGGGATTACCCAATATTACTCTTGCTGGGGTTGAGGTACTGGGATTATGCAATATTACTTTGTGATGGGGTTGAGGTATTGGGATTACTCAATATTGTTCTTGCTGGGATTGAGGTATTGGGATTATCCAATATTACTCTTGCTGGGATTGAGGTATTGGGATTACCCAATATTACTCTGTGATGGGGTTAAGGTATTGGGATTACCCAATATTACTCTTGCTGGGGTTGAGGTACTGGGATTATGCAATATTGCTCTATGATGGGGTTGAGGTATTGGGATTACCTAATATTACTCTTGCTGGGGTTGAGGTATTGGAATTACCCAATATTACTCTTGCTGGGATTGAAGTATTGGGATTACCCAATATTACTCTTGCTGGGATTCAGGTATTGGAATTACCCAATATTACTCTTGCTGGGATTCAGGTATTGGGATTACCTAATATTACTCTGTGATTGGGGTCAAGGATTGGGATTTCTTAATAATACTCTCGCTGGGATTCAGGTATTGTGATTACCCAATGTTACTCTTGCTGGGATTCAGGTATTGGGATTACATAATATTACTCTTGCTATGGTTGAGGTATTGGGAATTACCCAATGTTACTCTGTGATAGGGTTGAGATATTGGGATTACCCAATTACTCTGTGATGGGGTTGAGGTATTGGGATTACCCAATATTACTCTTGCTGGGGTTGAGGTACTGGGATTATGCAATATTACTCTGTGATGGGGTTGAGGTATTGGGATTACCTAATATTACTCTTGCTGGGATTCAGGTATTGGGATTACCCAATTTTACTCCTTCTGGGATTGAGTTATTGGGATTACCCAATATTAGTCTTGCTGGGATTGATGTTTTTGGGAGTAGCAAATATTACTCTGTGATGGGATTCAGTTGTTAGGATTACCAAATATTACTTTTGCTAGGGTTGAGGTATTGGAATTACCCAATACTACTCTGTGCTGGGATTCAGGTGTTGGGATTACCCAATATTACTCTTACTGGGGTTAAGTTACTGAGGTTTCCTTGTACTAATCCTGCTGGTCTTCTGGTACTGGGATTACCCAGTATTGCTGAAGTTCAGGTACTGTTGTTACCCTGTGATCACCCAGTATTACTCTGCACTGGGGTTACTTATTTCTGCAGAGGTTCAGGCATGCTCTATCTACTATGTGCTCTTTACTTGGTTTGCTGAAGTGATGTGGTCCAGGTTCATCTTGTGGTAAATTTCTTTGGGTGAAGTGATACCATGCTGATATTCAGGAGCAAGGTAAGCAAGTGATGTTCTGTGCAGTTGCAGGGAGTGCAGCAACCTGGCTTCAGGATGTAGAGTTGCTACATCACTCCGGATATGCAGTAATCAGATATTTCTCTCTGCTTTGGGACTAGAGTGACTGTGTACTGTTATAGGTTGCTTTAACAAGTACTACTCTGTGCTCTGAATGAAGATGTACAGAAAATATATCAATAAGATTGAACCAGTGTAGAGAAAATTTGTAAGGACAATTTCCAACAACAAATTTCATTATATATGCCAGAATCATGTTCTGAATCTGAATTCTGTTTGTTGCCAGGACTTGAGGACCCGAGTTATTGGGAAAGATGGAGTAGATTCGGAATTAATTCCCTGGAACAGAGGAGAATGAGGGGAGATTTGACAGAGGAATACAAAATTATGGGGGGTATAGATAGGGTAAATGCAAGTGGGCTTTTTCTTCTGATGTTGGGGGGGCACCTAGAACTAGAGGTCATGGGTTAAGGATGAAAGGTGAAATGTTTAGGGGGAACTTCACTCAGAGGGTGGTGAGAATGTGCAATGAGATGCCGGTGAAGTTGGTTTGATGGTCAGTGGGACTAGGTGAGAGTAAGCATTCGGCATGGACTAGAAGGGCCGAGATGACCTGTTTCTGTGCTGTAATTGTTATTTGGTTATATGGTTATTTAAGTGAAATTTGGATGGGAGCTTGGAAGGCTATGATCCAGCTGTAGGTCGATGGGATTAACAGAATAACAGTTTGGCATGGACTAGATGGGCTGAAGGGCCTGTTTCTGAGCCACAGTGCTCTATGATTATGTAGAGTAGTTTGTGTAACCCTGGGTGAAGTTTGAGGGTGTTCCATTTCCCTGTGTTGTAGAGAGTAAAGTTATCTGGATCACTCCTTGCTTTAGTCTCAGGTCTGACCCAACACCATTACTCTGTCAGATCTTCCAGAGGTGGAGTGAACCTGTGTCCATTTCAGGGATTGAAGTAACCCTCTCTTATTCCTTGGCAAGCTGCAAACTGTGGTATAACTTTGCATTACTCTGTGCTACGGTGCAGGAAGCGGGGTTAATACTTGAGATGTGTAATAGTAGCTTTTCTCAAGTAGCTGTGGAGGGATCTGGAAAAGTGTGAAGCGATTCACTTTGGAAGGTGGAATTTGAAAGCAGAATACAGGGTTAATGGCAGGGTTCTTAGGGATCTCGGGGTCCACACCCACAGATCCCTCAAAGTTGCTGTGCAACTTTTTAGGGTGTTTAGCAAGGTTAGCAACATTGCCCTTCATTAGTCAGTTGCCTTGAGACACCAGTAAGACTTTGAAACGGAACTAGTGACCTTTCACATCTGTTCCCCGGAGTCTCAGCTTAAAGTCTCGAATGCAAACAACACCCCTGCCTCCACAGCCCTTACTAGCTCGTTCCAGAATTCCTGGAGTTTGATTTTGTTATTTATTCACTTATTAAGAAACAGTGCGGATTAGGCCAATTTACAACGACCAGTTAACCTACCAAATGGACAGCCTTTGGACGGTGGGAGGAGACCAGAGCAACCAAATGTATAAACCTGCTGGAATTGTCACCACGTTTCCAGCACCAACGCAGCCTGCTCATAACTTGCTAACCCAAACCCGGACTACTTTGGGATGTGGGAGGAAACCGGAGCACTCCAAGGAAACCCACACGGCCACGGGGAGAATGTACAGACCTCTTACAGGCAGTGGTGGGAAGAGTTGACCCTCTCGAGGGAAGCAGGCTATCATGTCGGCCACAGTTGTGAGTGCGGTCTCTGTGAGATGTTGGGTGATCTTCTTGTATGACCAACCCTTCCCCCCAGCCCTTGAACCTACGGTGCTGTTGGGGAGGGTCCCCCAAGGTTTGGACACAGTGCTGGTGAGAGGAGGGGGAGGGTAGCTGTATCATCTGTTGGGGAGGGAGTTCCATAAGGCCATGAGACACAGGAGCAGAATTTGGCCACTCCACTGTTCCATCACGGCTGATTTATTATCCCTCTCCACACTGTGCTCCTGTCTTCGCCCCGTAACCTTTGATGCCCTGACCAATCAAAAACCTTTCAACCTCTGCTTTAAATATACCCAATGACTTGGCCTCGACAGCTGGCTGTGGCAACAAATTCCACAGATTCACCACCCTCTGGGTGAAGAAAGTCCTCCTCATCTCTGTTCTAACGGGACATTCCTCTATTCTGAGAGGCCCTAACCTCTGGTCTTGGACAACCTAACCACAGGAGACATCCTCTCCACATCCACTCAATCTCAGGTTTTCAAAATTCCCAGACCCGTAACAGTGTGGAGTGGGAGCAGTTTGCTGGGTAATCGTTAGGAAAGGAGTTTCAGGGTTTAGACCAGTGACGGTGAAGGGAGGGGACAGTCAGTCCAATTGTCAGTCGGGAAGGGAGTTTCAGGGTTTAGACCGGTGATGGTGAGAGGAGGGGACAGTCAGACCAATTGTCAGTCGGGGAGGGAGTATCAGGGTTTAGACCAGTGACGGTGAGGGGAGGGGACAGTCAGACAGATTGTCGATCAGGGGAGCAAGTTTCAGGTTTTAGACCAGTGACGGTGAGGGGAGGGGAGAGTCAGACCAATTGTCAGTCAGGGAGGGAGTTTCAGGGTTTAGACCAGTGACGGTGAGGGGACAGTCAGACAGATTGTCAATTGGGGCAGCGAGTTTCAGGTTTTAGACCAATGACGGTGAGGGGAAGAGACAGTCAGACCGATTGTCAGTCGGGGAGGGAGTTTCAGGGTTTAGACCGGTGATGGTGAGGGGAGGGGAGAGTCAGACCAATTGTCAGTCTGGGAGGGAGTTTCAGTGTTTAGACCGGTGACGATGAAGGGAGGGGACAGTCAGACCGATTGTCAATCGGGGAAGGAGTTTCATGGTTTAGACCAGTGACGGTGAGGGGAGGGGACAGTCAGATCAATTGTCAGTCTGGGAGGGAGTTTCAGTGTTTAGACCAGTGACGATGAAGGGAGGGGACAGTCAGACCGATTGTCAATCGGGGAAGGAGTTTCATGGTTTAGACCAGTGACGGTGAGGGGAGGGGACAGTCAGATCAATTGTCATTCGGGGAGGGAGTTTCAGGTTTTAGACCAGTGATGGTGAGGGGAGGGGACAGTCAGATCGATTGTCAATCAGAAAGGAGTTTCGGGGTTTAGACCGGCGACGATGAGGGGAGGGGACAGTCAGACTGATTGTCAATCGGGGAGGGAGTTTCAGGGTTTACACCAGTGACGGTGAGGGGAGGAGACAGTCAGACCGACTGTCAGTCTCAGACGGTGTTTCAGGTTTTAGACTAGTGACGGTGAGGGGAGGGAACAGTCAGACCGATTGTCAATTGGGGAAGGAGTTTCAGGGTTTAGAGTGGTGATGGTGAGGGGAGGGGACAACAGACTGATTGTCAATAAGAAAGGAGTTTCAGAGTTTAGACCGGTGAAGGTGAGGGGAGTGGACAGTCAGAACGATTGTCAATAGGAAAGGAGTTTCAGGGTTTAGACAGATGACGGTGAGGGGAGTGGACAGTCAGACCAATTGTCAGTCAGGGTAGGAGTTTCACATTGAGACTCAGTGACTGTGAGGAGAGAGGGCATTCAGCCAGATTATCAATTAGGGCAGCTCATCTGACCTCCGAAATCCACATTACAATGTGCACTGTGTGTGTGCGTTTTATTTTAGCTCATCACAGCTAGTTGAAAGCAAACATTACAACACCTTTTATGACTGCAGGATATCCCAAAGCAATTTACAACAGCACTTTTTTTATTTTCATAATGGCTGTAACATGGCAGAATATCCCAAGGCTCTTCTCAGGAGCATTATCCAATGAAACTCAATGCCAAGCCACATTAGACAAGATGACCAAATACTGCATCATAGGGGAGGCTGGAAGAAAGATTTTAAAGGCACTGGACAGATTTAGGGTAGAGAGAATTTCCAGAGGCTGGGGTTCCGCAGTGGAAAGAAATTAAAGATTAGCTTTCTTTGTTACACATTACAAGGATTTTGCTAGGTCTGGAACACTTAGGAAAGGTTGAATAGGTTAGGGCTATATTCTTCAGGACATTGAAGATTGAGGGGAGATTTGATAGAGGTATACACAATTATGAGGGGTATGGATAGGGTCAATGCAAGCAGGCTTTTCCCACTGAGGTTGGGTGGGTCTACAACCAGAGGTCATGGGTTATGGGTGAAAGGTGAAAACTTTAAGGGAAAGATGAGGGGAAAGTTCTTCAGTCTGAGGATGGTGAGAGGGTAGAATGAGCTGCCAGTGCAGGTGGTGCATACGAGCTTGATGTTGATGTTTAAGAGAAGTTTGGATAGGTACCTGGATAGTAGGGGCATGGAGGGCTATGGTCCCAGTACAGGTCGATGGGAGTAGGTATGGACTAGATGGGCTGAAGGGCAAGTTTTTGTGCTGTAATTTTCTATGACTGTACATATGCCATACATGGAAATATACAGTGATTTATTTATATGTTTTTTCATTGACCCCTCCGACCCTTCAAGCCGAGTCACCCAGCGACCACCCAATTTAATATGAGCCTATTCATGGGACAATTTACAGTGACCAGTTAACCTACCAACCGGTATGTCTCTGGACTGTGGGAGAAAATCGGAGCACCTGGAGGAAACCCACACAGTCACAGGGAGAAATCACAAACCCCTTACGGGTAGTGGTGAGAATTGAACTCAGATCACCAGCGATTATAGTGTCGTGTTAACCTCTATGCTACTGTGCTGTCCCCTGTATTGTTTGTGTCAATGATCATCATGGTCTGAAGGTTTGCTGGGGCCAGGTAGCAAGTGTCACCATGGTTCCAGCAAATCTATAGCCCATAGTCACCCTAACCGTACGACTTTGTAATGCGAGAGGAAACCGGAGCACCCGGAGGAATGCCACAAGGTCACAGGGGGACACACACTCCTTACTGACAGTGGCTGGGAACGAACCCCATTCAGTGACCGCTCCTGCTGTGAAGCGCTGTGCTAACTGCCAAGCGAAAGTTTAACTACTCATTGACTAAATACTCAAGAACTGCAGGTTTCGGTTGAAGAGCCTTGGATTATTGACCAGGAGACGGAATGTCTCAAAGTACACATTGATTTATACGAGGAGATAAATTGGATTTGATTTGGTTCTGAAGATTCACCATTGGATAAAATTTGAATGAGGCAACATAATTGAGTCTAACAGTTATTACAGCAGCAGCAACTGGGGTTCAATCCCGCCACAGTCTGTAAAGAGTTTTGAATGTTCTCACCGTGACTGTGGGTTTCCTCCCACATCCCAAAGATGTATGGTTAGGATTATTACATTGTAGGCATGTATGGGAATAATTTTGGAATGTCTCCAGGACATCCACAGACCATGTGGGCCATTGACACAAAAACAATGTATTTCACTGTATGTTTCAATGTTTCAATGTACATGTGACAAAGAAAGCTAATGTTTTGTATATATATACACACACGCGCACACGCGCGGACACATTCTTCTGTGCATGCGTACACACGCTCTCTCACACAGAGACATACAGTTGATTTGGCTTCATTTGCAGGTAGAGTCAGTGGTGAGGAAGGCAAATGTGATGTTTGCATTAATTTCAAGAGAATTCGAATATAAAAGCAAGGATGTAATTCTGAAGCTCTATAAGGCACTGGTGATGCCTCACTTGGAGTATTATGAGCAGTTTTGGGCCCCTTATCTAAGAAAAGATGTGCTGGCATTGGAGAGGGTTCAACGGAAGTTCACAAAAATGATTCTGAGATTGAAAGACTTGTCGAATGAGGAGCATTTGATGGCTCTGGGCCCCTACCCACAGGAATTCTGAAGAATGAGGGGGGGATCTCATTGAATGGGGAAAGGGCTCAAAAGGGTGGATGTGGCACGGAGGTTTCCTGTGGTGGAGGAGTGGAAGGCAAAAGGACACAGCCTCAGAATAGAGGGGTGTCCTTTTAGAATGGAGATGAGGAGGAATTTCTTTAGTCAGTGATGCACCATCAATAACTCATGGAGACGTGAGGCGAGATATAGGCTTTATTGGCTGGAAGAAAGAACAAGCAGCAATTGACCACCACACTGCATCCTGGAGACTGAGACCGGGGCGGAGTCCCCAATCGCCTTTATACCGGGGTCCGTGGGAGGAGCCACAGTCAGTGGGAGGAGCCACTGGAGCAGTCAGCGGGGGGGGGGGGGGGCCTGTCCAGAATGTAGTTCACCACAGTCAGTGAATGGTGAATCTGTGGAATTTGTTGCCACAGGCAGCTGTGGAGACCAAATCACTGGGTATATTTAAGGCAGAGGATGATAGATTCTTGATTAGTCAGTGCATGAAGGGATACGAGGAGAAGGCAGAAGATTAGGGCTGAGAGGGAAAATTTATCAGCCATGATGAAATGGCGGAGCAGTCTTGATGGGTCCTGTGATCTTGTTTACAGGAAATTTCTGGTGGTTAGCATAACGCTTAACAGCAGCAGTGATCACAGATTGGGGTTCAATTCCTACCATTGTCTGTACGGGGTTTTGTACCGTCTCCCTGTGGCCGCACGGTTTTCCTCTAGATGCTCTGATTTCCTCACACAGTCCAAAGGCGTACAGGTTAGTAGGTTAATTGATCACATGGCTAGAACTGGATGGCGTGGGCTCATTGGGCCGGAAGGGCCTGTTACTGCAGTGTATCTCTAAATTAAAAAATAGCAAATTAACTTCAGAAGCTGCTCATCTGAAATAAAAACAGAAAATGCCAATCAGGAAGCATCTGTTGAAAGAGAGAAATTAATGCCTGCCCCTCTCAGCTGAGTGTTTCACATTAACTAGTCCCTATTGGAGAGGTTGAGTTATTGATGCTGAAGGACAAAGGCATCGGGGCACAGATACCAAGAGGGTGTTCAGAACCAGAGGCAGTGACTCGGAATCAGGGATCACAGGGGAGGAGCGATTTCTTCTCTCTGAGACTGGTGAGATCTGGAGATCTCAGGGATCAATGGCTGGAGCTTAGACAAGAGGAAGATGGAACTGAGGACAGGCTGAGCTGTGGGGGTCGGGTTGGACAGGAGGATGGAACTGAGGACAGGCTGAGCTGTGGGGGGGGGGGTTGGACAGGAGGATGGAACTGAGGACAGGCTGAGCTGTGGGGGGGGGGTTGGACAGGAGGATGGAACTGAGGACAGGCTGAGCTGTGGGGGGGGGGGTTGGACAGGAGGATGGAACTGAGGACAGGCTGAGCTGTGGGGGGGGGGGGGTTGGACAGGAGGATGGAACTGAGGACAGGCTGAGCTGTGGGGGGGGGGTTGGACAGGAGGATGGAACTGAGGACAGGCTGAGCTGTGGGGGGGTTGTTTTGAACAGGAGGACAATAGAACTGAGGACACTGAGATGTGGAGGGTTTGGACAGGAGGAGGATGGAACTGAGGACACTGAGATGTGGAGGGTTTGGACAGGAGGAGGATGGAACTGAGGACTGAGATGTGGAGGGTTTGGACAGGAGGAGGATGGAACTGAGGACACTGAGATGTGGAGGGTTTGGACAGGAGGAAGATGGAACTGAGGACTGAGATGTGGAGGGTTTGGACAGGAGGAGGATGGAACTGAGGACACTGAGATGTGGAGGGTTTGGACAGGAGGAGGATGGAACTGAGGACTGAGATGTGGAGGGTTTGGACAGGAGGAGGATGGAACTGAGGACACTGAGATGTGGAGGGTTTGGACAGGAGGAGGATGGAACTGAGGACTGAGATGTGGAGGGTTTGTACAGGAGGAGGATGGAACTGAGGACACTGAGATGTGGAGGGTTTGGACAGGAGGAGGATGGAACTGAGGACTGAGATGTGGAGGGTTTGGACAGGAGGAGGATGGAACTGAGGA
The DNA here is from genome assembly GCF_048418815.1 of Hemitrygon akajei. NCBI lineage: Eukaryota > Metazoa > Chordata > Chondrichthyes > Myliobatiformes > Dasyatidae > Hemitrygon > Hemitrygon akajei. The sequence goes on along the minus strand of NC_133151.1, from coordinate 13,105,075 downwards.
CACTGAGATGTGGAGGGTTTGGACAGGAGGAGGATGGAACTGAGGACTGATATGTGGAGGGTTTGAACAGGAGGGGGATGGAACTGAGGACACTGAGATGTGGAGGAGTTTAAACAGGAGGTGGATGGAACTGAGGACAAGCTGAGATGTGGAGGGTTTGGACAGGAGGAGGATGGAACTGAGGACACTGAGATATGGAGGGTTTGGACAGGAGGAGGATGGAACTGAGGACACTGAGATGTGGAGGGTTTAAACAGGAGGTGGATGGAACTGAGGACAAGCTGAGATGTTGGGGGTAGGTGTTGGACAGAAGGAAGATGGAACTGAGGACACTGAGATGTGGAGGGTTTGGACAGGAGGAGGATGGAACTGAGGACACTGAGATGTGGAGGGTTTGGACAGGAGGAAGATGGAACTGAGGACACTGAGATGTGGAGGGGTTTGGACAGGAGGAGGATGGAATTCAGGACATTGAGATGTGGAGGGGTTTGGACAGGAGGAGGATGGAACTGAGGACACTGAGATGTGGAGGGTTTGGACAGGAGGAGGATGGAACTGAGGACACTGAGATGTGGAGGGCTTGGACAGGAGGAGGATGGAACTGAGGACACTGAGATATGGAGGGTTTGGACAGGAGGAGGATGGAACTGAGGACACTGAGATGTGGAGGGTTTGGACAGGAGGTGGATGGAACTGAGGACACTGAGATGTGGAGGGTTTGGACAGGAGGAGGATGGAACTGAGGACACTGAGATGTGGAGGGTTTGGACAGGAGGAGGATGGATCTGAGGAGAAGCTGAGATGTTTCAGGAAGGTGTATGGGAGGAGGATTGGACTGAGGCCGAGGTAAGTCTTGAATTTAATGAATGGTGGTGGTGGAGGCTGGATGAACTGGGATTCCTCCTAGACACAGAACCTGAGACCAGATGAAGTACTTTGGATATTGTGTTTCTCTGAGGGACCATTTGCTGAATTTGAAATAATATCTGTAAATATTTAACAACTGCAGTGGGCTCATTTCTAAATGCAGACAGTTAATTTCATGCTTAGACCCAGAGAGTTCATTTCAAGCTTTCCTCTCTCCTGCATTCAGATGTCGTCAAGCATTGAAAGTGGCAGTGGGTACTGTTTGCACAGAAACAGAAGAAGCAGGATGCCATTCTGCCCATCACTGCTGCTTGCCACCTCATGGGATCATTACAGATCCTGGACATTAGCCCTGCTGTCACATCACAGATCATCTCTTTCCCTGTAGAATACGTGGTACTCTACTAAGTTTTGGATGAAATGTCACCAGGAACGACATCAGCAGGGTGAATAGACTCACTGTAGCAGAATAATTGGTGGACAGGCTGGGTGAGGTTGGGTGGAGGGGTAGGTCTTGCCATCTTTACTGCACCAGTGATCAACCAGCAAGGATTCAATTCGCACTGCTGTCTGTAAGGAGTTTGTACGTTTTCCCTGTGGCTGTGTGAATTTCCTTCTGATGCTCTGGTTTCCTCCAAAGATGTACGGCTTACAGTTAGTAAGGTGTGGGCATGCTATGTCGGCATTTATGGGATATCTCCAGTACATTGTGGTCTATGTTGGTCGTTGACACATTTCACCGTATGTTTTGATATACAAGTGACAATTAAAAATAATCTCTGTAATCATTAATAGTCAAAATCAAAGTCAAAGTCAACATATATATGGCACCATATCCAACCCTGAGATCCATTTCCTTGCAGGAAAATAGAGGAATACAAAAGCATTTATGGAGAACTATAAATAACGAAGACAGACAAACAATCAAAGTGCAAAAGAAGAATTGCAGACATAAATAATAAACTATCTGGAGGGATGTCCCAAGAGCAATTACAAAGGTTTATCGCCCACTAACAGACAGAGCGAGATTAGGACAGGGAACAGGGTCAGAGGGAAAGGAAGAAAGGTTACCATGGCCCTATTCATGTGTGTAAAATGTCCAGATGTATGTTCAGACCATGGAAGAACATTCTGAGTGCCGTCCTTGGCAAATAAGGGAACTGCAGAAAGCCATCTGGGTGCCGTGTTATCATCTCAACAGGTGTCACGACGTTGGGTCAGCCTCTGAGGAGAACTCCCCAACTCTTGGCCAGGGGTCGTCTGTAGCCTGCCTGGGTGTCAGTGATGTACAGGGCAGAGTGTGGACGGGGCAGGGGAGGAGAGGGGATAGGTTGTAATTTCAGAGCAGGAGATATGGACACTGATGGCGGTGGGAGGAGGATCACAGAGACAGGGTGCGGTGTAGGGGCCAGAGGGGATTCCAGAGACAAGGAGGGGTGTAGGGACCGGAGGAGACTGTAGGGTCCCAGAGTGGGTTACAGAGACAGGAGAGATATAGGGGTTGAAGGGGGTTACAGAGACAAGGAGGGGTGTAGGGGACATAGGGGGTTACAGAGACAGGGAGGGGTACAGGGGCTGGAGGAGGTTACAGAGATGGGGACGGGGTGTAGTGGCTGGAGGGGGATATAGAGAAAGGGAAGTTTGTAGGAGCTGGAGGGGGCTTTATGGAGACGGAGGGGTGTAGCATCCAGCAGGGTTACAGAGTTGGTGATGGGTGTGGGGTCCAGAGGGGTTACAGAGACATGGAGGAGTGTAGGGGCTGGAGGAGTTTTACTGAGAAAGGGAGAGGTGTAGCGTCCAGCGGGGTTACAGAGTTGTTGAGGGGTGTGGGGTCCGGAAGGGTTACAGAGACATGGAGGAGTGTAGTTACAGAGACAGCAAAGAAGACAAGGATAAGTTACAGGCACATCTGGACATTTCTCTGAAAATGAGGATTTATTATTCTACTCTTTGTTCAGTGTTATCTGCCGACCCTGATTTAATGTGGAGAGATCCTCACTGTAGAATTCCAACTCGTGTGCTGGGGTTAGAACCTCTGTCTCTCTTTGTGGCTGGAATACCAAGAGTTGACTCTGAGCAGCTTTGTTTTGAGGTCTGGGATGGTGTGAAGGGGAGACAGGTCCAATTAATGGAAAAAAGCCCAAAATCTAATCAGTAACACTTTTGCTCACCTTTTTTTTGAGAAAAGAAAATGTCTCTAAGTTTCTTGGTGATGCTTATCCACTTGAAGGGCTGGGATCTATCAGAAATTAAAAAAAGACTTGTGATTTTCATCTCTCTGTACTTGCCAAGGTATTACAATAACAAAGCAGCTTCTGAAGTGTTGGTGTGTTCTTGTGGGTTTTGTGGACAGCAAGGTCCCACACAGGCAGTGAGAAAACATGAAACTACAAAATGCTGTAAATACTTCTGTGGGAAGGGAAGTGCTGGTAATCTTTCATGTTAGTCCTTTGTCTGAACTATGAGACAGCTGTCTTATAAATTATCTTCCCCTCTCTCAGTTCAGTCCAAGGGTCTTTAACTTGGAACATTATCTCCATTTTTCTCTCCAGATACTTGATGACCCTCTGGGTGTTTCTGCAGTTCCTGGCTTTTTTCCCCGCAGTTTCTGTCTTTACTTCAGATCTCCAGCACTCACTGTTTCTTTTAAGATTTTATAAACTCATATACCTCCTGTACCGAATAAAGTGGCCACTGAGTGTATGTTAGTGGTCTTCTGTTGGTGTCGCCCATCCTCTTCAAGGTTCAACATGTTCTGCAATCAGACATGTTCTTCTACACACCACTGTTGTAAAGGATGGTTATTTGAGTTAGTTAAGCCATCATGTCAGCTTGAACCATTCTCCTCTGACCTCTCTCATTAACAAGGCATTTTCATCCAAGAACTGCTGCTCACTGGATGATTTTTGTTTTTTGCACCATTCTCTTCAAACTCAAGAGAATGTGAAAATGTGCATGAAAATCCCAGGAGATCAGCAGATTCTGAGATACTCAAACCATCCTGTCTGGCACCAACAATCAATCCACAGTTAAAATCACTTAGATCACATTTTTTCCCATTCTAATGTTTGGTCTGAACAACAACTGAACCTCTTGACCATGTCTGCATGCTTTTATGCATTGAGTTGCTGCCACGTGATTGGCTGATTAGATATCTGAGTGTGTGCAGACATGTACCTAATAAAGTGGCCACTAAGTGTATATTTTTGGAGTGTTACAGCACAGGAACAGGCCCTTTGGCCCTTACTGCTCATGTTGAAGTTACCCTTTCTTCCATCTACACTAATGTCATTTGCCCCTCAGGTCCCCCTCAAATCTTCCCGCTCTCACATTAAACTTGTTCCTATTTCCTTTTCCCTGTCTGTGTCCCTTATTATTCTATACAGTCCTATATCTTCAACCCTTAGCGTCCTACACTAAAATCCCAACCTGTCCAATCTCTCCTGCAACTCACTTCCTTAAGTTCCCGGCAACAATCTTGCACTCACTTCCAGACACCAGGAATGTATGTGGTACTTCAGATGGTCCTGATGCCATTCTTGTTAACTTTCTCTGTGTCCTTTCTAGCTTCATGACATTTTTCCCACACAAGGTGACCAGAACTGAAAACAGCCTTCCAATTTCTTGGTGGACTATCTGATGCTGTCCCAACATTTCCACTTGGTGTTTTCAACCTGCCCCCACATCCTGGGCCAAGGAGAGTATCAGTAATGGGTGCAGCACTGGAAGCCAATTGGCCCATCCCATCTCTGCCAGTTCTTCAAACTTCAGAATAAGTTTATTAGCAAGTCACCATATACTAACTGAAATTCACATTCTTGTGTGCATTCACAGTAGAAGGAATGAATACAATGGAATCAATGAAAAACTACACACAAAGACTGACAAACAATCAATTGTGGAAAAGAGAAAAAACTGCAAATTCAGAAAAAACTATAAGAGAATTAGGAGCAGAATTAGTCCATTCATCCCATTTTATCATGGCTGATCCACTTTCTCTCTTAACATCATTCTCCTGCCTTCTCCTTATAAGTTTTCATGCCCTGATTAATCTGGAACTTATTAAACTCCACCTTAAATACTCCCAATTATCTAGCCTCCACAGCTGTCTGCGGCAATGAATTCCACAGATTCACCACCTGTGGCTAAAGAAATTCCTCCTCATCTCCATGCTAAATGGATGTTCCTCTATTCTCAGGCTGTGCCCTTTGGTCCCAGACTCCCCCACAACAGGAAGCATCCTCTCAACATCCACTCTATCTAGGCCTTTTAACGTTTGAGAGGTTTCAATGAGATGCCTCCTCAATCTTCTAAATTTCAATGAGTACAGGCCCAGAGCCATCAAACACTCTTCATAAAATAACTCTTCCATTCCCAGAATCATTCCCATGAACCACCTCTGAACCCTGTCCAATGTCAGTGCATCCTTTCTTAGATAAGAGGCACAAAACTGCTTGCAATACTCCAAGTGAGGCCCCATATAAAGCCTCATCATTACATCCTTGCTTTTATATTCTAGTCCTCTTGAAATGAATGGTAACATTGCATATGCCTTCCTCACTATGGACTCATCCTGCAAGTTAACCTTCAGGGATTCATGCACAAGGACTCTTAATTCCCTTTGCACCTTACAAAGGTCTTGAATACAAAAGCTCGGATGTGATGCTGAGGCTTTATAAGGCATTGGTGAGGCCTCATCTTGAGTATTGTGAACAGTTCTGGGCTCCTCGTCTAAGAAAAGTGCTGGCATTGGAGAGGGTTCCGAGAGGTTCACAAAGATGATTTTGGAATTAAAGAGTTATTATAAGAGGAATGTTTGACAGCTCTGGGTCTGTACTCGCTGGAATTTAAAAAGATGAGGGGCAGATCTCATTGAAACTTTTCAAATGTTGAAAGACCTGTACAGAGTAGATGTGGAAAGGATGTTTCTTATGGTGGGGAAGTCTAGGACAAGAGGGCACAGCCTCAGAATAGAGAGGCATCTATATAAAACAGAGATGCGGAGGAATTTCTTTAGCAGAGGGTGGTGAATTTATGGAATTTATTACCACTAGCAGCTGTGGAGGCCAGGTCATTGGGTGTATTTAAAGCAGAGATTGATAGGTTCTTGATTGTACATGGCATCAAAGGTTACAGGGAGAAGGCTGGGGAGTGTCGCTGAGCAGGGAAAAGAAAGGATCAACCTTGATTAAATTGTGGGGCAGACTCGATGGTCCAAATGGCCTAATTCTCCTCCTATGTCTTATGGTCTACTTTTAAATTTTCTCCCCAATTAGAAAATAGTCTACACTTCTGTTCCTTCTAACAAAGTGCATGACCATATACTTCCTGACACTGTATTCCATCTGCCATTTCTTTGGCCATTATCCTAATCTGTCTTAGTCCTGTAGCATCTCTACTTCCTTAAAACTACCTGCCCATTCACCAATTTTTTTATTGTCTGCAAACTTTGCAACAATACAAAGATAGGTGTATTCCATTATCCAAATCATTGACATATATCGTAAAAAGAACCCGTCCCAAAGCAGACCCAGTTGCCTGTCCTTCCTCACAGTCTCAGTGTACACTGAAGCTCATTATTTGCATACTTAGCCCTATCACGCTGGTTCCCAAGCCCCTGCTAAATTATTTTAACCTCCCCCACTCAACAACTCTACCAGACCTGCCCACAAGGATATTAATCCCCTTTAGGTTCAGATGTAACCCATCCCTTTTGTAAAGATCCTGAAATCTTAAACACTGCCCCCCTTCACCAGTTCCTCAGCCACACATTCACCTGCAAAGTCATCCTATTCTTACCTTCACTGGCATATGGCACTTGCTCTGGCACCCCCTAACAATATCTGAAGTGGAAGACTTATTGTTGTGTGGAATGGTCACAGGGGTACTCTGCAATGGCTGTCCATTTCCTTTCCCTTTCCTGATAGTCACATAGGTACCTGCCTCCTACAGCCTAGGGGTGACTACCTCCCAGTAGCTCCTCAGTTTCTTTTATGAGCCAAAGGTCATCAAGCTGCAGCTCTAGTTCCTTAACACATTCTCTGAGAAACTACAGCTCAGTGCACTTGGTGCAGATGTTGTTATCCAGGTGGCTAGAGGTCTCCCAGAATTCCCACATCTCACAGAACACAGCACAGCCCCTGGAGCCATCTTCACTGCTCTATGTACTGACAGAAGATGAATGAAAAAAAACAAAATCATCAGATACATACCTCTCCCAACCCTCCCTGCTCTAACACTGGTCCATTCCATCAATGGCTACTCTGTTTGTTCCTACCTTATTTTTATTTACCCTTGCTAATGAACTGTGATTTGATTTGGCTGCAAAAACAAAAATAATAATAATAAGTAAGCAAATAAATAATATTGAGAACATGAGTTGTAGGGACTTTGAAAGTGACTCTGTAGGTTGTGGAATGAGTACAATGGTGAGGTGAATGAAATTATCCAAGCTAGTTCAGGAGCCTAATGGTTGAGAGTAACAGCTGTGCCTGAACCTGATGTGAGTTCTGAGTCTCCTGTACCCTCTTCCTAATGCCAGCAGCAGCAAGAAGGGTGCATGATCTGGGTGCTGGGGGTCCTTAATAATGGATACTGCAGAGGCTGGATGGAACTGACTAATTTTACAACTTTCTGTAGCTTCTTTTGATCCTGTTCAGTAGCCCCACTCCCATACTAGACAATGATTCAGCCTGTCAGAATGCTCTCCATGGTACACCTGCAGAACTTTTCGAGTGTTTTAGTGGACAAACCAAATCGCCTCTAACTCCTAATGAAATATAGTCACTGTCATGTCTTCTTTATAGCTGCATCAATATGTTGGGACTAAGTTAGAGCCTCAGAGATCTTGACACTCAGGAACTTGAAATAGCTCACTCTCTCCACTTCTGATCCCTCTATGAGGATTGGTTCATGTTCCCTCGTCTTACCCTTCCTGAAGTCCATAATCAACTTGTTCTGAGTTTGAGTGCAAGTTTATTGCTACAACACCACTCAACTAGCTGGTATATCTCATTCCTGTATGCCCTCTCATCTCCATCGAGATTCTGCCAACATTGTTCATGTCAACAGCAAATTTAGAGATGGCATTTGAGCTATGCCTAGCCCCCAGATAAAGCAAAACTGGTACATAGAAAGGCAGAAAATGAAATAGATGAGGGAGAGAGTAGGAATGAAAGAGAGAAAGGGAAATGAAGAGAATAGGTGAGTGAGAAAAGCAGGGAGAGTGACAAAGAGGGGAGTGAAAAAGAATCAAATAGAGAGAAAGCACAAGGAGGAGAGAGAATGGGGGATCGAAGAGACAAAGTATGAGGGGATTTGAAGTTCAGAGAGAGATACTGAGAGAATAAATGTGGGAGTGAAAGAGAAAAGGGGAGATGGTGGGCAGCTTGTCTTCTTCACAAATGAATTCCATTTAACAGAGAAATTATATTGAATAACTAGCAAATTAATCCATTAAGTGGCTTCAGGCGATCTTCAGTCCACCCGCTGTTAACCACTATGGTGTATATCTGTAGTAGAGACATGGTTCTGACAGAAAAACTGAATGAAGCTGTAGCCCACGTCCAGGAGAGATCCTCACAACCTCAGACTGCCCAGAGCAGTGAGCTGGCGAAAGTGTAGCCACTGACCTTACACAAGGAAAGCAATCTGTGCACAGTAAGATCCCATAAGCAGTAATGTGGTCACTACAGCACCCATGTGATGTTTGGACTCACTTCCTCTTCATCAGAGCTACTGGAATTTATTTGTTGAATGCATCCATATAGAAATCAGATCCATATATCTCTGAACGCTTTTGAGATCAGCACCATGGACAGCTCAGCATCCACAGTGCTGAACATGGCAGGCTCCACGTCTGAAACAGAATCAATTTTATTATCACCGGCATGTGATGTGAAATTTGTCAACTTAGCAGCAGCAGTTCAATGCAGTACATAATCTAGCAGAGAGAGAAAATATAATAATAAATAAAATAAAGCATAATAATAAACAAGTAAATTAATTACATATATTGAATAGATTATTTTAAAATGTGCATAAACAGAAATACTGTTTATTAAAAAAAGAGTGGTAGTGTCCAAAGCTGCAGGATTTGTATGGCAGAGGGGAAGAAGCTGTTCCTGAATTGCTGAGTGTGTGCCTTCAGGCTTCTGTATCTCCTACCTGATGGTAACAGTGAGAAAAGGGCATGCCCTGGGTGCTGGAGGTCTTTAATAATGGACAGTGCCTTTCTGAGACTCCGCTCCCTAAAGGTGACCTGGGTACTTTGTAAGCTAGTGCCCAAGATGCAGCTGACTAGATTTACAACCTTCTGCAGCTTCTTTCAGTCCTGTGTAGTAGTCCCTCCATACCAGACAGTGATGCAGCCTGTCAGAATGCTCTCCACGGTACAACTATAGAAGTTTTTGAATGTATTTGTTGACATGCCAAATCAATTCAAACTCCTAATAAAGTATAGCCGCTGTCTTGCCTTTTTCATGACTACATCAATGTGTTGGGACCAGGTTAGAACCTCAGAGATCTTGAAGCTGCTCAATCTCTCCATGTCTGATCCATCTATGAGGATTGGTACGTGTTCCTTTGTCTTACCCTTCCTGAAGTCCACAATCAGCTCTTTCATCTTTCTGACGTTGAGTGCCAGGTTGTTGCTGCGGCACCACTCCACTAGTTGGCATATCTCACTCCTGTACACCCTCTCGTCACCACCTGAGATTTTACCAACAATGGTTGTATCGTCAGCAAATTTATAGATGGTATTTGAGCTATGCCTAGCCACACAGTCATGTGTATACAGAGAGTAGAGCAGTGGGCTAAGCACACACCCCTGAGGTGTGCCAGTGTTGATCATCAGTGAACAGGATATGTAATCACCAATCTGCACAGACTGTGGTCTTCTAGTTAGGAAGTCGAGGATCCAATTACAGAGGGAGGTACAGAGGCCCAGGTTCTGCAACTTCTCAATCAGGGTTGTGGGAATAATGGTATTAAATGCTGAGCTATAGTCAATGAACAACATCCTAACGTAGGTGTTTGTGTTGTCTAGGTGGTCGAAAGCCACGTGAAGAGTCATGGAGATTGGATCTGCCATTAATGTATTGTGACAATAGGCAAATTGCAGTGAGTCCAGGTCCTTGCTGAGGCACATTCAAAGTTCAAAGTAAACTTATTATCAAAGTACATGTCACCATATACAACCCTGAGATTCATTTTCCTGTGTGCATACTCAATAAATCCATAATGGAATCAATATAAGACCACACCAGCTTGGGCGTTTAAATGCTGTGTAAAAGACAGCAATCTCTGCAATACAAAAAGAAAGAAATAATAATAGTAAATAAATAAGCAATAACTATCAAGAACATGAGATGAAGAGTCCTTGCAGGTGAACTCATAGGTTGTGGGAACAGTTCAGTGATGGGTCAACTGAAGTTGAGTATAGTTTTGCTCTCTGGTTCAAGAGCCTGATAGTTGAGAGGTAATAACTGATTGTGAACCTGGTAGTGTGAATCCTGAGGCTCCTGTACCTTTTTTCTTGATGGCAGCAGTGAGAAGAGAGCGTGTCCTGGTTAGTGGGAGTCCCTGATGATCGATGCTGCTTTCCTGCAAAAACAGTTCATGTAGATGTGCTCAGTAGTGTGGGGAAGGCTTTACCCGTGATGAGGCCACTACACTTTTTGTGAATTTTCTGTTAAAGGGAACTGGTGTGTCCATATCAGGCTGTGATGCAGCCAGTCAATATTCTCTCTACTACACATCTAGAGAAGTTTGTCAAAGTTTTAGCTGCAATACCGAATCTTTCTTGCCATGCTTCCTTTATAATTACCTCTGAGCCCAGCACAAGCCCTCCAATATAATAATTCTGAGGAATATAAAGTTGTTGACCCTTTCCACCTCTGATCCTCCGATGAGAACTGGCTCATGGCCCTCTGGTTTCCTCCTCCTGAAGTCAATAACCAGTTCCTTGGTCTTGCTGACATTGAGTAAGAGGTTGTTGCTGTGGCACCAGGTAGCCAGATTTTTCAATCTCCCTCCTATATGCTGATTTGTCACCACCTTTGATTCAGCCTGCAATAGTGATGTCGTCAGCAAGCACTAATGTGGCATTGGAGCTATGCTTAGTCTGACAGCCATAAGTGAAAAGTGACTAGAGCAGGGGGCTAGACACACAGCCTTGTGGTGCACCTGTGCCAATGGAGATCGTGGAGGAGATGTGTGTTCACATTTCAAAGTAGCGTGGGTGTGTGTGAATGTCCGTGTATACTGTGTGTGTGTGTGTGTGTGCAAGAGAGATAGAGAGAGTGTGTGTGTGTGTGTGTGTCTGAGTGTGTATGTGCACCTGTGTGTAAGTGTGTGAGTGTGTATGTGTGTGTCTGCATGTGTGTGAGATAAACCTGCATAAGTCACTGAAATGTTCTGTCTCTGCCCAACCTTGATGCTTTACGAGCCATTCGTCAGCTGTCTGATAGCTGTGCACTCAGAGGTAGAGAGGACATGAATCACATCTTCTCTTGTCAGCATACTGATAGATTTAGCAGCTGTGAGTTAACTTCAGGAAGGAGAGATGCTCACTATGCCTTAGTAGCTCAGAGCCCAAGTTATGACTAAGCATCCTACAGTTTACAAAGGCTCCTGTTGTATCAGAAGATAACTGGGAGCAGGCATTGCCTCGATTGGCGTCATCTCTTGCTGACTTCAGTCCCAAATACTCAACCAGGAGCATTTTCCAGTTCGTTGACTGACCATAAGACATAGGAGCAGAATTAGGCCATTCAGCCCATTTAGTCTGCTCTCCCATTTCATTCTCCTTTTTCCTGTTATGCTGCTGGCATTTTGGGCTCCAATAAAGGTCCTCCATCTCTGGTGGCATTCATGGCTTCCCTCATCATATCAGTAGTTTCCTCTAGGTTTTCACTACTGACAGCCATGCAAGTCCCAGTTGGAGACTCAGAAATACTGATGCACTCAGATGTAGAAGTATTTTTCATTGCTCTTTCTGTAACAACTTTATTTTACCAGTCAGGGTTGTTAGCCCTGAGCTGAACCCCTGAACCTGGAGGATCGGTGGTCCACTTTTAGTCTGGACTCTACCCTTTGACCTGTTCGGCATGGGTGACCCAACTGTGAACAAAAGAATAAAGCCCTGGGTCTAGTCAACATAGCTCTCTGGGTCATTGAGGCACACAAGCCTCCAAACCACAACAAGGTTATGTTCCTCTTGGAGGGCCATTCCATAATGGCTGCTGTACTATATCTGTAAATTTCAACACCCTTACTAATCAAGAATCTACCCAATAACTTGGCCTCCACGGCCATCTGTGTTGATGAATTCCACAGATTCACCATACTCCAGCTAAAGAAATTCCTCTTCATCTCTGTTCCTATATTCTGAGGCTGTGCCCTCTGGTTGATGACTTCCCCAATATCCCTTCTGCTCCACCACTAAACCATGTGTCACCTGCAAGCTTACTAATGCGTCCATCAACATTCTCATCAAGGTCATTTATATACATCACAAACAGCAGAGGTCCTAGTACAGATCCCTACTGTGATTAGAACATCACTAATCACAGCTAGAATAAGTTTCCTTAACCACTGAATAGGTTCCTTCGACAGACAGTATCTTTTTCCCCAGAATTGAGATGTCTAATACCAGAGGTCATGCATTTAAGATGAGAAGGGGTAATTTGAAAGTAGATGTGAGGGGCAAGATTTTACACAGAGAGTGGTGGGTGCCTGGAATGCACTGCCTAAGGTGCTGGTAGAGGCAGATTCATTAGGGTCTTTTACGAGATGTTCAAATAATATGATTGTGAGAGAAATGGGCATTGTGTAGGCAGAAGAGATTAGTTTAGTTGGCCATTTGATTACTAATTGAATTGGTTCACCAGAACATTGTAAGCCAAAGACCTGCTCCTCTGCTGTGTTGTCCGATGTTTAAATTCCATGGACAAGGGAGGAAGCAACACTAGGTCATTACTCTGCTCTGTAAAATTTTCTCGGGCCTTCAAGCTCAGCAGAAAGAGATGTCTGAAACCATAGGTCCTGCCTGTGTGGAAAAGGTCTATCTGAAGTTCTTGAGCCTGAGAAGAATTAGACAGGGATTGTGCCCGTGGGTTGGTAAGTGGAAATGAGGCCTACAAGGGTAAGGGTTACCTGGAAAGGAATGGAGGAAGGCGAGGGGTTACAGTAAATTCTGTCACTATTCTTTACAGCCAGGGCAGTGAAAGGCAGGCATTCAGCCTTCATTTACAGAAGAAATTGCTGTCTTATTGTAAAAAAGTTGCAGTCAGCACATCTCCAACACCCAGATTCCCCTCCACAGTATCATGCAAAATATTGGACAAACTCCACAGGACTATGGTGGGAAACAAACAGTCGATGTTTCAAGCCGAGACCCTTCTCCCTTCTTCACAGGCTTGGAATGCCATTCCCTGTGAACTCTGTCTGGTCCAAGATCTCGAGGTCCTGGCTAAGGATCTGGAGAAATAATTTCCAGTCGATCAGTAAATGGATGTTGTTTAATTACTGCTTTACTAATTAACTAATTAACTAAACCATAATGCATCATCTATACTGCATTAATCCAGAATAAAGAATTATTAGAATTAAAGAATTATTAGAATTAACTAACCTGGGGTCCACAGACCCTTCTGTGAATGGTAGAGGTCCATGACATAAAAAAGGTTGTGAACCCCTCAAGTAACTGGATTCCGGGGGGAAAAAAGCACATAAGGTTCTCCAGAGAAAGAAATTGTCATCATTGTACAGTATCTCTCCACACAATATGACTTTAAACTCTTTTTGGTAATGGCTTTAACTCAGCAAGAGCTCAAGCAGCCGAGTAGCAGAACACTAGCTCCGCACTTGTGACCCAGGTTCAATTCCCGTTGCTCTCTGTAAGGAATTTGTACGTTCTCCCCGTGACCAAATAGGTTTCCTCCGGGTGCTCTGGTTTCCTCCACTTTCCAAAGACCCAAGAATTTGTAGGTTAATTGAACACATGGGTGTAATTGAGCAACACGAGCTCATTGGCCGGGGGGGGGGGCTGTTATCATGCTGTATCTCCAAATAATTAAAAATAATCTGACTCCCCAATGGCACTGTGGGAGCACCTTCTCCACACGGACTGAGCAGTTCAGGGAGGTGGCTCACCTCCCCCCCCCAAGGGGCAGTAAGGGGTGGACAGGTCGGTGACTCCCAGATAACATAAATCAGTAGATAAAGGATCTCTTGGATTTTCCTATTTGTCTTCACTCAGTGGCCATCTTATTTGCTACCTCCACTACCTAATAAAGTGGCCACTGAGTGAATGTTCGTGGTCTTCTGCTGCTCTAGCCCATCCACCTCAAGGTTCAATGTGTTGTGCATTCAGAGATGCTCTCCTGCACACCATTGTTGTAATGCGTAGTTACTTGAGTTACTGTTGCCTTCCTGTCAGCCTCAACCAACCTGGCCATTCTCCTCTGACCTCTCTTATTAGCGAGGCATTTTCAACTAGAGTATTGACGCTCGCTGGACTCATCATTCTCTACAGACCTACTGAATGTTGAAAGGACTAGATAAGGAGGATGTGGAGAGGATGGTGGGGATATCTAGAACTAGAGGGCACAGCCTCAAAACTGAGGGACGACCTTTTAGAGCAGAAGTAGGGAGGAATGTTTTTAGCCAAACAGTGGTGAATCTGGGGAACGCTCTGCCACAGATTGCAGTGGAGGACTAGTCCGTGGGTATATTTAAAGCAGAAGCTGATAGATTACCAATTGGTCAGGGCATCAAGGGATATGGTGAGAGGGCAGGTGTATGAGATTGAGTGAGATCTGGAAATCAGCCATGATGGAATAGCAGAGCAGATTTGATGGGCTGAATGGCCCAATTCTGCTCCTATGTCTTAAGTTCTTATGAACTGCTGTGCATGAAACTCCCAGGAGATCAGCAGTTTCTGAGATACCCAAACCACCCCATCTGGCACCAACAATCATTCCACAGTCAAAGTCACTAAGATCACATTTCTTCCCCATTCTGATGTTTGGTTTGAACAACAACTGAACCTCTTGACCATGTCTGTGTGCTTTTATGAATTGAGTGGCTCCACATGATTGGCTGATCAGATATTTGCACTAACGACCTGGTGTATAGTTGGGGAGATTAATAATAATAAATACTTTATTGATCCTGAGTGGAAAATGCTTTCATTATAGCATCAACATTTAAAAACATTTTAAGCAGTGTGCAGACTGAACTAATAATAAAGTACAGAATAATAATATACCCAATAATAAGAATAATGGGCGAATGTTGACTGTCAGAGGGTGGTGAGGTCCAGAGACCTCACTCCGAGAGGTGGGAGAGGGAGATACCTTACCCACATTCACACAGCCCCTTGGGTGGGGGGGGGGGGGTAGAATTATCGAGACAAGGCACAAAGGGACATACACTGAGAGTCTCAGAAGTCAGTGATGCAGCGGATGAAAACCTCTGCCCACAGATCCAGAGGCACGCTTTCAATCTCTAGAACCAGCAATCTCTGTGTGAGTAGGGAGTCCTGCACGTTCCTCCTGCAACGACGCTGGTTTCACCCGGCCGCGCCGGTTCCCTCTCAAATCACAACTATGTGGGCGGTTCAGTAAAGTAGGGTGGCTGGGAGGAATGCAGGAGAACCTGATTGGTGAGGGTGGGAGGGTAGTGAGAGTGACAGGGTGGGGGGTGTGAGGGTGATGGGGTGAGGGAGGTGAGGGTGACAGGGTGGGAGGATGGTGAGGGTGACAGGGTGGCTGGGGTGGTGAGAGTGACAGGTTGGGGGGGTGAGGGTGACAGGCTGGGGGGGTGAGGACGACAGGGTGGGGGTGGTGAGGACGACAGGGTGGGGGGGTGAGGGCGACAGGGTGGGAGTGTGAGGGTGAGGGGGTGGGGGGTGGTGAGGGTAACAGGGTAGGTGGGGGCTGAGGGTGACAGGGTGAGGTGGGGGGGGGGTGGAGAGTGTGCCACTTAGATAAGTGAGAGAATGGGTCTGACAGAACTGCTCAGCATAGATAGACCAGAACAAAGCAGGGGCAATGGGCCAAGCAGAAAGTGTGTTTGACATGGAAGGGTTAATTACTGCTCACCAGAAGCACACGACCGAAGCAGCCTGGGTTGGAATCAAAGAGCAGCCTCACGTCAGACATTCAGAGGAAGGAAATTTCCAGCCAGTCAGATGCTCTGCAGCAATATGAATAATTAAGGACTCGCACACTCTGGGCCTGAACCGAGCGTCACCATAATGGGGAGGTTACATCGCAATTCAATCCTGAGTTCAGTAATGAAGAGTTCGGTGGGAGGGGCAGGAAGCAATCGATGGGTCACTGCACAGTGGGCAAGCAACAAGGTGTCAGAGCGAACCCAAAGACATTGTCATGAGCAGAGAGCAGAAGATGGCAGAACACAAGATTCTCAGTGAGAATAATGAGAGATGGGTCCATGAGACAACACTCCCCTCGAGACCCTGCCATGGCAGGTGCCAGACAATACCACACACAGGGACAAGGGTGGCAACAGATCAGACACTAACATCTGAGTCTGGTACTGGTGGGGAAGGGTCTGTCACTGTTTAACACTGGAGTACAGTTCCAGTGGGGACGGGTGTGTCTGTGTAACACTGGGTATAGTACTTCTGGGGACGGATGTGTCTCTGTATAACACCGGGGTTACACTGGGGTACAGTACCAGTGTGGACACGTCTGTCAAACACAGTTACCAGTGTAGTGTCTAATGAATATTACAGAGACCAGGAAGGGTGTTGGCACTGGAGGGGTTTACAGAGATGGGGAGTGGTGTAAGGGCTGGTGGGGCTACAGAGACAGGGAGGATTGTAGGGGCTGGAAGGGCTTACAGAGACAGGGAGAGGTGTAGTGGCTGGAAGGGGTTTACGGAGATGGGGAGGGGTGTAAGGGCTAATGGGGTTATAGGGACCGAGAAGGGTGTTGGCACTGAACGGGCTTACAGAGATGGGGAGGGGTGTAAGGGCCGGCGGGTTTACAGAAACAGGGAATGGTGTAAGGGTTGAAGGGGGTTACAGGTACAGGGAGGTGTGTGGAAGCTGGAAAGAGTTTACAGAGACAGGGAGTGTTTTAGTGACGGGAAGGGGTTACAGAGATGGGGAGGCCTGTAGAGGATGATGGGGATTACAGAGACAAGGAGAGATGCAGGGATGAGTGAGGGTTTACAGAGATGGGGAGGGCTGTAGGGGATAATGGGGATTACAGAGATAAGGAACCTGGTCAGATCCCACTTGGAGTACTGTGCTCAGATCGACTGTGATCGACTCTCTACAGGAAGGATGTGGAAGCTATAGAAAGGGTTAACACGAGGGGGGACTTCTTTACTCAGAGAGTGGTAGCTGTGTGGAACGAGCTTCCGGTAGAAGTGGTAGAAGCAGATTCGATATTGTAATTTAAAAGTAAATTGGATAGGTATATGGACAGGAAAGGAATGGAGGGTTATGGGCTGAGTGCAGGCCAGTGGGACTAGGTGAGAGTAAGCGTTCGGCACGGACTAGAAAGGCCGAGGTGGCCTGTTTCTAATTGTTATATGGTGCAGAGGGGATTTACAAGGATGTTGCCTGGATTGGGGAGCATGCCTTATGAGAATAAGATTAGTGAACACAGCCTTTTCTCCTTGAAGTGATGGAGGATGAGAGGTGACCTGATAGAGGTGTATAAGATGATGAGAGGCATTGATCATGTGGATAGTCAGAGGCTTTTTCCCAGGGCTGAAACAGTTGCCACAAGAGGACACAGGTTTAATATGCTGGAGAGTAGGTACAGAGGAGATGTCAGGGATAAGTTTTTTACGCAGAGAGTGGTGAGTGCGTAGAATGGGCTGTCGGTAACGGTGGTGGAGGCGGATACAATAGGGTATTTTAAGAGACATTTGGATAGGTACATGGAGCTTAGAAAAATAGAGGACAATAGATAAGCCTTGTAATTTCTAAGGTAGGGACATGTTGGCACAACTTTGCGGGCTGAAGGGCCTGTATTGTGCTGTAGGTTTTCTATGTTTCTATGAGATGTGTGGGAACGGGTGAGGGTTTACAGAGATGGGGAGGGCTGTAGGGGATGATGGAGATTACAGAGACAAGGAGAGGTGTGGGGACAGGTGAGGGTTTACTGAAATGGGGAGATTTTCAGTAAATGGCAAAGCTTTCCAGTGATAAGGAGTGTGGGTGACGATCTGTGAGACCGGATTTTAAATATGTTATCCCTGCAAAAATAGGTGCCCCAGAGGACAGGGTTATTGCGTCAGGTCCCTTTCCTGTAGAAATCGCCCCTCTATTGTTAGTGTGTTGTGCACATTCAGCGTAACGAGAGTGGTTTCTTCTCACTGCTGCTTAATGCCTGTTTTGCAGTTGATTGGGTGTTGGGATGCGAGTGAACAGAGTGATCAACTGCTTTCTGCTCATACCAGCAGCTTTCAGCCATTAGTTATTCTGTGCAGAGAGAGATACCTCAAATCGGCAACCAAACTGTGTTTCAGAAAGTATAGGTCATGACAAAGGGGTTTGTTAAGCAAAAACCATCGATGCTCAGAATTATTAAAGGAAAAGAAATCGATTTCAAATCCTGCTGTAATAATCTCGCACCGAACAGGTTCACTTTTTAATTATCCCTTCTTGTCGTTGGAGCAGGCAATTGCGGGATGCAAAAGAGAGTCACCAGGAACAGCTTGTTCACAGCTACTTACTGCTGATAGTTTTCGACCCTGTGTGTGGTAAGGGTGAAGCTGCATTGCTGTAGCACTTGTGCTAATGTCTCCAAGGCCTCCCTAGCCAATGAAATGCAGCCATTGGGAGTAGGACAACTCTGGTGCCACGCTGGATGTGTTCAGCAGGTCATTCAGTATCTGGAGGTGAAGCACCCCATTGAACAGCTGCGGTCCGTGTGGGGAGGGTGCTCCCACTGTGCTGTTGGGGAGGGAGTCACTGGATTTAGACCCACTGACAGGAAAAAAACGGCGGTAGCAGTAAGGGATGTTTGGTTTATTACTGTCACCTGTTCTGAGGTACAGTGAGGGTGACATCCAGACAGATCATTCCATACATCAGAATCAGAATCAGGTTTCATATCACTGGCATATGATGTGAAACTTGTTATAGTGTGGCAGCAGTGCATTGCAATACATAATTATAAAAACTGTGACTACAATAAGAAGTAAATTAAAATTTATATCAAATAAGCAGTGCAAATATAGAGCAGAGAAAAACTGAAGAAGTGTTCATGGGTTCATTGTCCATTCAGAAATCTGATAGTGGTTGGGAAGAAACTGCTCTCAAAGCATTGAGTGAGTGTCTTCTACTCTGTCTCCTACGCTGTGTATCCCTCGATCAGACCTGTGTGTGGTGCTCCAGACATGGTCTCACCAGCAGTCTGCAAAGGAACATCAGAACATCCCTAACTGAACTCCTGACATCTTCAATGTGGGTCAATATTGTATTAGTTTTCTTAGAGAGGAGGATTGAGAGAGGGACTACACAACCTGTTTAAAATGTATTCATTGTTAAAATGTACATGTCATCCCTAACTGCCCCTTTAGAAGGTCTGAGTGAGCTTTCCCCTTGAACTGCTGTGGTCTGCATGGGACTCCCAGGGTTCTGACCCAGTGATGGTGAAGGGTCATAACCCAAAATGTCAACTGTTCAGTTCATAGAAGATAGCACAGTACAGCACAGGAACAGGCCCTTCAGCCCACCATGTTGTGCCAAACCAAAATTAGTAATGTAATCAAATGCAAAACTAAACTAATCTCTTCTGCTTACACAATGTCCATTTCACTCCACTCTCAGCACGTTCATGTACCTAAGAGCCTCTTAACCATCTCTATTGTACTTGTCTCCAGCACCAGTCATAGCAGCGCATTCCATAAGACATACGAACAGAATTAGGTTTCTCAGCCCATTGGGTCTGCTTCACCATTCCATCATGACTGAATTATTATTCCTCCCAACCCCATTCTCCTGCCTTCTCCTCCTTCTCCCCATAACCTTTGTCATTCTTATTAATCAACAACTTATCTACCTCCAAGTATACGCATTGAGTTGCCCATTCATTCTGAGCTGTCTCTCCAAGTTTACCCTCTGCTTTCTGCGAAGGCTGAGGAAAGTCCATCACCCACCCCCCATCCTCACTATATTCTACAGAGGATGTAGTGAGAGCATCCTGAGCAGCTGCATCACTGCCTAGTTTGGGAATTGCATCGTCATGGATCGCAAGACCCTGCAGCGGATAGTGAGGTCAGCTGAGAAGATTATCAGGGTCTCTCTTCCTGCTATTACAGACATATACACCACACACTGCACCCGCAAAGCTAACAGTATTGTGAAGGACCCCACACACCCCTCATACAAACTCTTCTCCCTCCTGCTAACTGGCAAAAGGTGCCGAAGCATTCGGGCTCTCACGACCAGACTGTGCAACAGTTTCTTCCCCCCAACATCAGACTCCTCAATAGACTGACATGTACTAGTCTAGACTGATATCTACATTATTTATTATTATATTGTAATTTGTCCTCTACTGTGCCTATTGTATTGTTTATTAATTATTGTTTTGTGCACTTTATGTAGTCCTGTGCAGGTCTGTAGTCTCATGCAGTTTTTATGTTGTTTTACGTAGTCTAGTGTAGCCTTGTGCTGTCTCACATAATCTAGTGTAGTTTTGTGCTGTTTCATGCAGCACCAGGGTCCTGGAGGAACATTGTTTCATTTTTACTGTGCACTGTACCAGTAGTTTATGGTCAAAATGACAATAAACTTGACTTGACTTGACCCAATGAGTTGCCCATTCACTCTGACCTATCTCTCCAAGTTTACCTAATGAGTTGGCCCTTCACTCTGAATTCCAGACACCCACCACTCTGTGTAGAAAAGCTTGCCCCGCACATCTCTTTTGAACTTTCCCCCTCTTATGTTAGACATATTGTTTTGGTACTTTTGTCTGAGGGTCAAAATGTGTAATGCAGGTTTGAAATATCTAATCTAGGGTTGAAATGTCTAACTCATGCTTGAAATGTCTAACCCAGGGTTAAAATGTCTAACCTCGGATTGAAATGTCTAAGACAGGGTTGAAATGTCTAACACAGGGTTAAAATGTTTAACACGGGGTTAAGATGTCTAAACCAGAGTTGAAATGTCTAACACGGAGTTAAAATGTCTAAACCAGAGTTGAAAAGTCTAACACAGGGTTGAAATGTCTAAGCCAGAGTTGAAAAGTCTAACATGGGGTTAAAATGTCTAAGCCATGGTTGAAATGTCTAAACCATGGTTAAGATCTCTTACCATGGTTGAAGGGTCGAAATGGTGCCTGACGCTCTGAGTTCCCCCAGCACTTTGTGTGTTCTCAGATTATAGCATCTGTAGTCTGTGTCTCCATTAAAGTGATGGTGCTCAGATTATTGTCTGAGGAGTGACTATTGGTCCAGTACACAAGGACCTCCCTTGTTTTTTCAGAGATTAGAGGGCAAGGAGGCCTTGTTTATAATCTCACCTCTGAGAATGCACATTCCCATAGCATTCTGCTGGATCCACCAAGCTAGGAGGGGCATTCGAACCCCATCCCTCATAATTCAGAGACACATTACTTCCACTGATCTACACCAGCTGCCACCAGAGAAAAATAAAAACAAACACGAGGAAATCTGCAGATGCTGGAAATTCAAACAACACACACAAATTGCTGGTGGAACGCAGCAGGCCAGGCCTTAAGTCCTGACGAAGGGTCTCGGCCTGAAATGTCAACTACACTTCTTCCTATAGATGCTGCCTGGCCTGCTGCATTCCACCAGCATTTTGTGTTTGTTGTAAAAATGAAAATAAACCTCCTTTCTCTGTGCCTCGAATTGCAAGCTGATGGGTACTGTACACGGGGAAAGTTGCCACACGGGATGTTGCTACAGTCAGTAAATCCAATTCTCATCCCAGGGGTCTGAAGTACATGATGCCACAAGGCTCGTTGGGAGCTACGATTCCATTGCTCTCTCCTGGGTCTCTGCCCAAGGGGAGAAGTAGTAGTTGTGTGGAGGTAAGATGTTTACAGGAGTGTACGTGTACAGGAGCTGTCGACAGGGCTTGTGTGATCAATGTGTGGCATTAAACCATGTCACTGTGAGTTTCGCTCTTTCAGCTGAATACTAACTACATTTTCCACACCCATTCCACTCACACATCAAACCCATTGGGTTCTCCGTAGATTTTCCATCTCAGAAAATAAATTGGCATCACAAAAGATTCTGCAGGTGCCAGAAATCCTGAACAACACACACAAAATCAGAAGTCAGGCAGCATCTATGGAGAGGAATAAATAGTTGACATTTTGGGCCAAGACCCTTCATCAGGACTGAAATAAATTGGCAGACGGTTTCTGAGATATACAGCTAACATCTTGTGATGTAGACTCCCATTGGGCTGGAGTCACCACATATATTGGAAACTTGTTTGTGAATTCATTTTGGAGTTTTTTTTTGAGATAATTAATATCACTGACCAGGCCCAGTCTCTACCTCCCACACCTAACTGCTGCTTACAAAGGAGGGGTGTGAGTGAGTCGCCACCTTCAACCATTTCAATCATGTGGGAAAGGTACCAAAAATCAATTATATACAATTTTTTAAAATAACATGCTTAGAGCATTAACTCAGTATGATTTATTTTTGTATTTGCACAGTTTGTCTTCTCTTGCATATTGGTTGTTCATCAGTCTTTGTGTGCAGTTTTTCATTGATTCTATTGTGTTTCTTTGTTCTACTGTGAATGCCCACAAGAAAATGAGTCTCAGGGTTGTACATGGTGACATATACGTACTTTAATAATGAATTTAGTCTAAACTTTAAAGTCCATTTCAGCGCAAAATGATCAAAGTGATCATAGTGTTTGCTAAACTATGGGGAAAGGGTTGTGTCATGTGTGTGTGTGCGCACAGGAAATTGTGCTTGTGCGTGCACATGTGTGAGAGAGTGTGAGTGTGTATGTGTGCAGGAGATTGTGCTTGTGTATGTGCCCATGTGAAAGAGGGTGTCTGTGAGTGTGAGAATATGTAAGTGTGTATGTGAATGTGTGTGTGCGTGAGAGTGTGAGTGTGTTTGTGTGTGTGAGATCTTTGTTCTACTGGACTCTTGTACAATGGTTGCAGTAGGGAGCTTTGATTAGGAAGGCTGGAGATATCGGGGTGGTGGGACTGGGATAGATCAGCTACACTAGAGTAGAGCACTCTCAAACTGCCCCATCCAATTCTATGATGGGTGCAATTCCATCTCGAACACACAGGAGCTGTTTGATACAATTTCTGTGGACAAGAACCAGATCCCTACAGTTATTAAAGAAAAAGGGTCAAAGAGAAAAAGGCCACTCAGCCCATCTGAGGCATCCTAGCTGAAATGGAGCTTTATGTAATCCAATACCAAGCTTACTCATAAACTGCAGCTCTGTGGATGTCTGGTTGTATTCAATGTTTGACACACTCCTCGGGATTTAATCGCCTGACCTCGTGCCTCTCTGCACCAATTAGAATGTGAATGGCTTTCTTATTAATTGATTGGATGATTCCAAGCTGTCAGCTGTTGTCTTTCATCCAGCTGCAAGTGGGTTTTTTTTGCTAATGAAAGGAAGCATTGAAGGAAAATTGAAAATTCAACAATTATTCTCTGCCCACACTGCTGGTGGAGGGGCCCAGGAGGTTAATTTCCCATTCATGAAGCTTTGGCAACGCCAACCTCACCTGCTCGAATGTTAAAATGACTCTCTCTCTCTCTCTCACCCTGGTCTATCAGAGGCAGTGTACGCTCAGTGCCTGCTTCATTAGGTCGCTTTAACACCGAAGAAAGTGGCCACTGACAATAAACTATTGACTTTCTTGGAAAGGCACAGAGAATATATGTTATGACACTGAGGTGGATAGGCTACACCAGCAGAAAACCACAAGCGTACACTCAGTGGCCACTTTATTAGGTACAGGAGATACCTGATGTCAACAAGACAAAGAAGATGATTATTGACTTCAGAAGAATTCACACCCTGCTGTACATCAGCAGCACAGTAGTGGAAATTGTGAGCAGTTTCAAACTCCTTGGAGTTCACATCTCACACAAACTCTCATGATCCCAGAGCACAATTAGGAAAGCTCAGTAATGCCTTTCCGAAGAGAGCTGAACTTGACACACCTATACTCACATCATGAGAGTATCCTGGCAAGCTGCATCACTCCTTGGTATGGAAACTGCACTGTAGTGGATAGGAAAACGGGTATTCAAAACTGACCAACACATTGCTGGCACCAGCGTACCCACCATCACAGAAAGGGATAGGAACATGAAGAAGGATCCCACCCACCCTGCTCATGGACTGTTTGTCCCACTCCCATCAGAGAGCAGGCTATGTAGCATTTTGACCACCAGACTCAAGAACAGTTATTTTCCCCAAGTAATAAGGCTGATCAACACCTGCAACCACTAGCCCACCCCTCCACACCCCCAACCACCATGAGTTTATCATTTCCCATCAGGGTCACCTGTAGCTAGCTTCACTTTATGGACAATCGATGTACATAAGCAATCTCATGTAGTTATATTTATTGTGTGTGTGTGTGTGTGTGTGTGTGTGTGTTTTAATTGTCATGTTCTTTATCTTGTGTTTTTTTTGTGCAGCATTAGATCCAGGCTGACAATTATTTTGTTCTCCTTTACACTTATGTACTGGAAATGTCATTAAACAATTTTGAATCATCTTGTAAAAATTGGATATAATTTATATTTATGTTTTTCTTGCAACTGCTGATTATTTGATGTTCTGTGCTGGTGATGTTGGTGTGGTTACTTTTTCACTATACCTGTACGTATGTTTGCAGATGACAATAAACTCCTCTTTAACTTCGATTGATCTTGGAGTCAGACAGAAGTATAGCACAGCATGATGGGCTGAAGGGCTAGCACTGTAACATACTATTTTATTTATTTATTTCACTTAGAGATACAGTACAGTAACCTTCCAGCTGAATGAGCCAAAAGCACCCAATGCGACCAATTGACTTACCAACCAATATGTCTTTGGACTGTGGGAGGAAACCGGATCACCCGGAGGAAACCCACATGGTCATGAGGAAAACGTACAAACTCCTTACAGACAGCAGCGACAATTGAACCCATGTTACTGGTGCAGTAGGAGCGTTATGTTAACTGCTATGTTACCATGAGCCTGCATTCTATGTTCTATGTTTAAATCCAATCATGTTCGTCGGCTGAGATAATGGACAGAGGGGGAGCAAAAGGACCACAACCTTGTCATCGGGTTTGAAGAATTGTGTGCCTCAATGACCCAGAGAGCTACGTCAGCTAGAGTCTGGTCCCTGTGTTTTTATTTGCTCTTGGTAGGCCCACCCATTAAAGAATGGTGAGAGGCATTGATCATGTGGATAGTCAGAGGCTTTTGCCCAGGGCTGAAATGGCTAACACGAGAGGGCACAGTTTTAAGGTGCTTGGAAGTAGATACAGAGGGGATGTCAAGGGTAAGTTTTATTATGCAGAGAGTGGTGAGTGCATGGATTGGGCTGCTGGCGATGGTGGTAGAGGCGGATACGATAAGGTCTTTTAAAAGACTCCTGGACAGGTACATGGAGCTTAGTGAAATAGAGGGCTATGGGTAACCCTAGGTAATTTCTAATGTAGGGACATGTTGGGCACAGCTTTGTGGGCCAAAGGGCCTGTATAGTGCTGTGGGTTTTCTATGTTCTAGTAGAGGTCAGGGTAAGAGTTGTCAACCAGTCCTGGAACTTCAGGTGTTCAGCTCAGGGCTAACAACCCTGACTGGTCAAAAACATTGTTCCAGAAACAACAATGAAAGATCCTTCTTTATCTGTGTGCGATTGTAAGGACAGACAGAGATAGAGGACCATCATTGCTGCCCTAAATGCCAACAGTGTAATGGGCAGTAAATTAGTAAGTAGGGAGCTTGTCAGCTGAGAGAATGGATATAGAAAGAGCATATATAATGGTCTCAGTTCTAGGGTAGTGAGGAGGAGCAATGGATACCCTGTGAAATATTCTCAGTTCAGGAATAGTTCAGAATGGTTAACAGATACCAACCAGTTCAACCATGGCCACAATCTGTGAAAACTTTCAGTTTCTCTTCACTATTAGAATGAGCCGAGAAAGCTGTCACCAGCAACTCAAGCACATAATGGGTTTGCACTCTGTGTAATAGGCTGTTCAGCCGTGTAATGGGCTTGTAATAGGCACAATCGTCTACTAGGGCAGAGGACAGAACTGCTGGTGAGGAGCATCAGGACAGCTCCATGAAGAAATTCAAACAGGTTCTGCCCATGTGGTCACTCCCAAATCCAGCAGCTCCAGCCAGGGTCACAATCCAGGGTTCACCAATGTCCAACTGTCCATTTGAACAGTGCATGTGACCCAGGTCAGTCCTTACCTAGTCTGGGTCTATATGTGACTCTAGTCCATCCTTACCCAGTCTGGGTCGAAATGTGACTCCAGTCCGTCCTTACCCAGTCTGGGTCTATATGTGACTCCAGTCCGTCCTCACCCAGTCTGGGTCTGTATGTGACTGCAGTCCGTCCTCACCCAGTCTGGGTCTGTATGTGACTCCAGTCCATCCTCACCCAGTCTGGGTCTATATGTGACTCCAGTCCATCCTCACCCGGTCTGGGTCTATATGTGACTCCAGTCCATCCTCACCCGGTCTGGGTCTATATGTGACTCTAGTCCGTCCTCACCCAGTCTGGGTCGAAATGTGACTCCAGTCCGTCCTTACCCAGTCTGGGTCTATATGTGACTCCAGTCCGTCCTCACCCAGTCTGGGTCTGTATGTGACTCCAGTCCGTCCTCACCCAGTCTGGGTCTGTATGTGACTCCAGTCCATCCTCACCCAGTCTGGGTCTATATGTGACTCCAGTCCATCCTCACCCGGTCTGGGTCTATATGTGACTCCAGTCCATCCTCACCCGGTCTGGGTCTATATGTGACTCTAGTCCGTCCTCACCCAGTCTGGGTCGAAATGTGACTCCAGTCTGTCCTTACCCAGTCTGGGTCTATATGTGATTCCAGTCCATCCTTACCCAGTCTGGGTCTATATGTGACTCCAGTCCATCCTTACCCAGTCTGGGTCGAAATGTGACTCCAGTCTGTCCTTACCCAGTCTGGGTCTATATGTGACTCCAGTCCGTCCTTACCCAGTCTGGGTCTATATGTGACTCTAGTCCATCCTTACCCAGTCTGGGTCGAAATGTGACTCCAGTCTGTCCTTACCCAGTCTGGGTCGAAATGTGACTCCAGTCCGTCCTCACCCGGTCTGGGTCTATGTGTGGCTCCAGACTGCAGTTTAGCCAGTGCGATGTAGTTTTCTGGATTGAGTCCTGTGATGAGGGACATGCCCTCTTCTCATTACTTGCATCTGATGGGAGGAGGTTCAGGAGCCTGAAGGCACACACTCAACATTTAGGGAACAGCTTCTTCACAACATCTCGAGTGGGGTGGCGGGTGGATGGGGTGAAGACAGATGTGCGGGAAATGGGAGAGATGCATTTGAGAGCAGAGTTAATGGTGGAAGAAGGGAAGCCCCTTGGTTTAAAAAAGTAAGACATCTCACCCCACGTGGGATAGGGTTCCCCTTGTCCTCACCTACCACCCCACCAGCCTCCAGGTCCAACGTATAATTCTCTGTAACTTCCGCCACCTCCAACGGGATCC
Organism: Hemitrygon akajei; assembly: GCF_048418815.1. Lineage (NCBI taxonomy): Eukaryota > Metazoa > Chordata > Chondrichthyes > Myliobatiformes > Dasyatidae > Hemitrygon > Hemitrygon akajei. Next base: position 13,077,484 of record NC_133151.1, on the reverse strand, counting down.
CACTACCAAGCACATCTTTCCCTCCTCCCCTCTTTCTGCATTCCGCAGGGATCGCTCCCTATGCAACTCCCTTCTCCATTCGTTTCCCCCCCCCCCCCATCCCTTCCCACCGATCTCCCTCCTGGCACTTATCCTTGTAAGCGGAACAAGTGCTGCCCTTACATTTCCTCCCTCATCGGCATTCAAGACCCCAGACAGTCCTTCCAGATGAGGCGACACTTCACCTGTGAGTCGGCTGGTGTGGTATACTGTGTCCGGTGCTCCCAGTGTGGCCTTTCATATATTGGTGAGACCCGACGCAGACTGGCAGGCCATTTCACTGAACACCTACACTCTGTCCGCCAGAGAAAGCAGAATCTCCCAGTGGCCACACATTTTAATTCCACGTTCCATTCCCATTCTGATATGTCTATCCATGGCCTCCTCTACTATCAAGTTGAAGCCACACTCAGGTTGGAGGAACAACACCTTATATACCATCTGGGTAGCCTCCAACCTGATGGCATGAACATTGACTTCTCAAACTTCCGTTAATGCCCCTCCTCCCCTTCTTACCCCATCCCTGATATATTTAGTTTCTCCCCCCCCTCTTTTTTTTTCTCTCTCTCTGCCCATCACTCTTTGCCTGTTCTCCATCTCCCTCTGGTGCTCCCTCCCCCTTTCTTTCTCCTTAGGCCTCCCGTCCCATAATCCTTTCCCTTCCCCAGCTGTGTATCCCTTTTGCCAATCACCTTTCCAGCTCTCAGCTTCACCCCACCCCCTCCAGTGTTCTCTTATCATTTCACATTTCCCCCTCCCCCTCCTACTTTCAAATCTCTTACTACCTTTCCTTTCAGTTAGTCCTGACGAAGGGTCTCAGCCCGAAACATTGATAGTGCTTCTCCATATAGATGCTGCCTGGCCTGCTGTGTTCCACCAGCATTTTGTGTGTGTTGTTTGAATTTCCAGCATCTCCAGATTTCCTCGTCTTTGTGTATTTCATAGTTTTTTATTTTTGTGTGTTTAAGTGTACAGCAGTTGCAAAAAATAACAAATCTCACGACAAAGGACAGTGATATTAATTACAGACAAGAGAAAATCTGCAGATATTGGAAATCCAAGCAACACACACAAAAAGCTGGAGGAACTCAGCAGGCCAAGCAGCATCTATGGAAAAGAGTAAACAGTTGACGTGACCCTTCAGCAGGACTGGAGAAACAAAGCTGAGGAGTAGATTTAAAAAGAGGGGGTGGGAGAGAGGAACACCAATTGAAACCTGGGGTGGGGGGAGGGAGGTGAAGTAAAGAGCTGGGAGGTTGTTTGGTGAAAGAGACAGAAGGCCATGGAAGAAATAAAAAGGGGGGAGGAGAACCAGAGGGAGGTGATGGGTGGGCAAGGAGATAATGTGAGGGGGGACAAGGTGATGGGAAATGGAGAAGAAGGGGAGGTGGGGGTCATTACTAGAAGTTCATGCCTTCGGGTTGGAGACTACCCAAACGGAATATAAGGTGTTGTTTCTCCAACCCAAGTGTGGCTTTATCCCGACTGTGGACATATCGGAATGGGAAGTGGAATTAAAATGGGTGGCCACTGGGAGAACCCACTTGTTTTGGCAGATGGAACATAGATGCTCAGTGTAGTGGTCTCCCAATCTACGTCCAGTCTCATCGATATACGGGAGGCCACACCAGAAGCACCGAACACGGTATATGACCTCAACAGACTCACAGGTGAAGTGTCACCTTACGCGGAAGGACTGTTTAGGGCCCTGAATGGTAGTGAGGGAGGAGGTGTAGAGACAGGTGTAGCACTTGTTCTGCTTGCAAGGATAAGTGCCAGGAGGGAGATCAGTGGGGAAGGACAAATGGACAAGGGTTGGAGGGAAAGATGTGCCCGCAGATAAAGGGGGTGCTGTAGTAGTCTGGCATAATGACCTCTACCTGCTGATGCAACTCTCAGACCCCTCCTGTTACTTACCCCTCGAAAAGGAAACATAGAAACCTAGAAAACCTACAGCACTATACAGGCCCTTCGGCCCACAAAGTTGTGCTGAACATCTCCCTACCTTAGAAATTACTAGGCTTACCCATAGCCCTCTATTTTTCTAAGCTCCATGTACCTATCCAAAAGTCTCCTAAAAGATCCTATCGTATCCACCTCCACCAACGTTGCCAGCAGCCCTGACACCTCCTCTGTACCTACTGCCCAGCACCTTAAACCTGTGTCCTCTTGTGGCAACCATTTCAGCCCTAGGAAAAAAGCCTCTGACTATCCACACGATCAATGCCTCTCATCATCTTAAACACTTCTATCAGTTCACCTCTCATCCTCCGTCGCTCCAAGGAGAAAAGCCCAAGTTCACTCAAACGATTCTCATAAGGCATGCTCCCCAATCCAGGCAACTTACTTGTAAATCTCCTCTGCACCCTTTCTATGGCTTCCACATCCTTCCTGTAGTGAGGCGATCAAAACTGAGCACAGTACCCCAAGAGGGGTCTGAACAGGGTCCTATATAGCTGCAACATTACCTCTCGGCTCCTAAGTTCAATTCCACAATTGATGAATGCCAATACACCGTATGCCTTCTTAACCACAAAGTCAACCTGCGCAGCTGCTTTGAGCGTCCTATGGACTTGGACCCCAAGATCCCTCTGATCCTCCACACTACCAGGAGCCTTACCATTAATACTATATTCTGCCATCATATTTGATCTACCAAAATGAAACACCACACTTATCTGGGTTGAACTCCATCTGCCACTTCTCAGCCCAGTTTTGCATCCTATCAATGTCCCACTGTAACCTCTGACAACCCTCCACACTATCCACAACCCTCCAACCTTTGTGTCATCAGCAAACTTATTAACCCGTTCCTCCACTTCCTCATCCAGGTCATTTTTAAAAATCACAGAGAGTAAGGGTCCCAGAACAGATTCCTGATGCACACCACTGGTCACCGACCCCCATGCAGAATATGACCTGTCTACAACCACTCTTTGCCTTCTGTGGGCAAGCCAGTTCTGGATCCACAAAGCAATGTCCCCTTGGATCCCATGCCTCCTTGCTTTCTCAATAAGCCTTGCATGGGGTACCTTATCAAATGACTTGTTGAAATCCATATACACTACATCTACTGCTCTTCCTTCCTCTGGTGTCCCTTCCTTCCTTCAAGGAACACCAGGCCATTGTCTCCCACACCATCACCAACCTTATTGACTCTGGGGATCTCCCATCTACTGCCACCAACCTCATAGTTCCCTCATAGCACCCAAACCTCCAGTTTCTATCTCCTACCCAAAACCCACAAACTCGTTTACCATATAACCATATAACAATTACAGCACGGAAACAGGCCATCTCGGCCCTTCTAGTCCGTGCCAATGCCTACTCTCACCGACCTGCACTTAGCCCATAACCCTCCATTCCTTTCCTGTCCATATACCTATCCAATTTTACTTTAAATGACAATACTGAACCTGCCTCTACCACTTCTACTGGAAGCTCATTCCACATAGATGCCACTCTCTGAGTAAAGAAATTCCCCCTCATGTAACCCTTAAACTTTTGCTCCCTAACCCTCAAATCATGTCTTCTTGTTTGAATCTCCCCTACTCTCAATGGAAAAAGCCTATCCACGTCAACTCAATCTATCCCCCTCATTATTTTAAGTACCTCTATCAAGTCCCCCCTCAACCTTCTACGCTCCAAAGAATAAAGACCTAACTTGTTCAACCTTTCCCTGTACCTTAGGTGCTGAAACCCAGGTAACATTCTAGTAAATCTTCTCTGTACTCTCTCTATTTTGTTGATAACTTTCCTATAATTCGGTGACCAGAACTGTACACAATACTCCAAACCCGGCCTTACCAATGCCTTCTACAATTTTAACATTACATCCCAACTCCTATACTCAATGCTCTGATTTATAAAAGCCAGCTTTCTTCACCACCCTATCCACATGAGATTCCACCTTAAGGGAACTATGCACTATTATTCCTAGATCACTCTGTTCTACTGCATTCTTCAATGCCCTACCATTTACCATGTATGTCCTATTTTGATTATTCCTACAAAAGTGTAGCACCTCACACTTATCAGCATTAAACTCAATCTGCCATCATTCAGCCCACTCTTCCAACTGGCCTAAATCTCTCCGCAAACTTTGAAAACATACTTCATTATCCACAACGCCACCTACCTTAGTATCATCTGCATTCTTACTAATCCAATTTACCACCCCATCATCCAGATCATTAATGTATATGACAAACAACATTGGACCCAGTACAGATCCCTGAGGCACACCACTAGTCGCCGGCCTCCAACCTGACAAACAGTTATCCACCACTACTCTCTGGCATCTCCCATCTAGCCACTGTTGAATCCATTTTACTACTTCAATATTAATACCTAACGATTTAACCTTCCTAATTAACCTTCCGTGCGGAACGTTGTCAAAGGCCTTATTGAAGTCCATATAGACAACATCCACTGCTTTACCCTCGTCAACTTTCCTCGTAACCTCTTCAAAAAATTCAATAAGATTTGTCAAACATGACCTTTCACGCACAAATCCATGCTGACTATTCCTAATCAGACCCTGTCTATCCAGATAATTATATATACCATCTCTAAGAATACTTTCCATTAATTTACCCACCACTGACATCAAACTGTCAGGCCTATAATTGCTAGGTTTACTCTTAGAACCCTTTTTAAATAATGGAACCACATGAGTAATATGCCAATCCTTTGGCACCATCCCTGTTTCTAATGACATTTGAAATATTTCTGTCAGAGACCCTGCTATTTCTACACCAACTTCCCTCAAGGTCCTAGGGAATATCCTGTCAGGACCTGGAGATTTATCCACTTTTATATTCCTTAAAAGCGCCAGTACTTCCTCCTCTTTAATCGTCATAGTTTCCATAACTTCCCTACTTGTTTCCCTTACCTTACACAATTCAATATCCTTCTCCTTAGTGAATACCGAAGAAAAGAAATTGTTCAAAATCGCCTCCATCTCTTTTGGCTCCACACATAGCTGTCCACTCTGATTCTCTAAGGGACCAATTTTATCCCTCACTATCCTTTTGCTATTAATATAACTGTAGAAACCCTTCGGATTTATTTTCGCCTTACTTGCCAAAGCAACCTCGTATCTTCTTTTAGCTTTTCTAATTTCTTTCTTAAGATTCTTTTTACATTCTTTATATTCCTCGAGCACCTCATTTACTCCATGCTGCCTATATTTATTGTAGATCTCCCTCTTTTTCCGAACCAAGTTTCCAATATCCTTTGAAAACCATGGCACTCTCAAACTTTTAACCTTTCCTTTCAACCTAACAGGAACATAAAGATTCTGTACCCCTCAAAATTTCACCTTTAAATGACCTCCATTTCTCTATTACATCCTTCCCATAAAACAAATTGTCCCAATCTACTCCTTCTAAATCCTTTTGCATCTCCTCAAAGATAGCCTTTCTCCAATCAAAAATCTCAACCCTGGGTCCGGTCCTATCCTTCTCCATAATTATATTGAAATTAATGGTATTGTGATCACTGGACCCGAAGTGCTCCCCAACACATACGTCCGTCATCTGACCTATCTCATTCCCTAACAGGAGATCCAACACTGCCCCTTCTCTAGTCGGTACTTTTATGTATTGCTGCAAAAAACTATCCTGCACACATTTTACAAACTCCAAACCATCCAGCCCTTTTACAGAATGGGCTTCCTAGTCTATGTGTGGAAAATTAAAATCTCCCACAATCACAACCTTGTGCTTACTACAAATATCTGCTATCTCCTTACAAATTTGCTCCTCCAATTCTCGCTCTCCATTAGGTGGTCTATAATACACCCCTATAAGTGTTACTACACCTTTCCCATTCCTCAATTCCACCCAAGTAGTCTCCCTAGATGAGCCTTCTAATCTATCCTGCCAAAGCACCGCTGTAATATTTTCTTGGACAAGCAATGCAACACCTCCTCCTCTTGCCCCTCCAATTCTATCACACCTGAAGCAATGAAATCCAGAAATATTTAGTTGCCAATCACACCCCTCCTGCAACCATGTTTCACTAATAGCTACAACATCATATTTCCAGGTATCAATCCATGCTCTAAGCTCATCCAACTTTCTTACAATGCTCCTAGCATTAAAATAGATGCATTTAAGAAACTCTCCACCTCTTCCTCTCTGTTTATCCCTAATGATGCAATCAACTTTATTATCTTTTTCTTCCTTCTCCCCTATATCTTCGGTCTGAGCGCTCCCCTTCTCTATCACCTGCCTATCCTCCCTCACACACTGTCTACTAGCTTTCTCTATTTGTGAACTAACCTCCTCTCCCCTAGTCTCTTCAAATTGATTCCCAACCCTCAACCATTCTAGTTTAAAGTCGCCACAGTAGCCTTAGCAAATCTGCCCGCCAGGATATTGGTCCCCCTAGGATTCAAGTGTAACCCGTCCTTTTTGTACAGGTCACACCTGCCCCAAAGAGATCCCAATGATCCAGAAACTTGAATCCCTGCCCCCTGCTCCAATCCCTCAGCCACGCATTTATTCTCCACCTCATCCCATTCCTACTCTCACTGTCGCGTGGCACAGGCAGTAATCCCGAGATTACCTGTTTGTCCAGGTAGACCCATTCTTTCAGCTTGTTCCTGCCCCACTGAACTCATATCAGCATACCTTCACTCTGTTTTATCCCTCCTAGTTCAGTCCCTTCCTACCTACATCCGTGACACATCACACACTATCGATCTTTTCAAGGATTTCAAGTTCCCTGACCCATACCTCATTTTTACTGTGGATGTCCAGTCCCTATACACCTCCATCCCCCACCAAGAAGTCTCAAAGTTCTCCATTTCTTTCTGGACACCAGACTTAACCAGTTCCCCTCCACCACCACTCTCCTGCACCTAGCGGAACTTGTCCTCACTCTAAATAATTTTTCGTCTCCTCCCACTTCCTTCAAACAAAAGGGGTAGCCATGGGCATTCTCATGGGTCCTAGCTATGCCTTCCTGTTTGTTGGCTACGTGGAACAGTCTATGTTTCAAGACTACACTGGTGACAGTCCTGCACTTTTCCTACACTGTCATTAAAGAAGAAATAGCAAAACATTTAGAAAGGAGTGGTTCCATTAGACAGACGCAGCATGGATTTAGAAAGGGCAGGTCCTGTTTGACAAACTTACTGGAGTTCTTTGAGGACATAATGAGTGCAGTGGATAGAGGGGAACAGGTGGATGTCGTATACTTGGATTTCCAGAAGGCGTTCGATAAGGTGCCGCACAGGAGACTTATAAATAAGATACGGATGCATGGAGTTGGAGGAAGTGTATTGGCATGGATAGCGGATTGGTTAACCAATAGAAGGCAGAGAATTAGTATAAATGGGTGCTTCTCACGTTGGCAGTCAGTGGTGAATGGGGTGCCGCAGGGGTCGGTGTTGGGCCCGCAGCTGTTTATCATTTACATTGATGATTCGGAAGAGGGTACTGAGTGTAGCATAGCAAAATTGGCTGATGACACTAAAATGACTGGAAAAGCAAGTTCTACAGAGGATGTGGAGAGTCTACAGAGGGATATAGATAGGTTAAGTGAGTGGGCCAAGGTCAGGCAGATGGAATACAACGTTGGTAATTGCGAGATCATCCACTTCGAAGGAATAATAGAAGAACAGATTATTATTTAAGTGGTGAAGGATTGCAGCATGCTGTTGTTCAGAAGGACTTGGGAGTGCTTGTGCATGAATCGCAAAAAGTTGACTTGTAGGTACAACAGGTTATTAAGAAGGCAAATGGAATGTTGGCCTTCATCGCTAAAGGGATTGAATTTAAGAGCAAGAGCAGGGAGGTCATGCTGCAACTATACAGGGTACTGGTGAGGCCGCACCTGAAGTAGGAAAGTTGTTTCCATTGGTAGGTGAGACTAGAACTAGAGGACATTGCCTCAAGATTCAGGGGAGAAGATTTAGGATGGAGATGCAGAGAAACTGATCTTCCCAGAGAGTGGTGAATCTGTGGAATTCTCTGCCCAGGGAAGCAGTTGAGGCTTCTTCACTAAATATATTTAAGTAACAGTTAGATAGGTTTTTACATAGTAAGGGAATTAAGGGTTATGGGAAAAAGGTAGGTAGATGGAGCTGAGTTTATGGACAAATCAGCTATGATCTTATTAAATGGCAGGGCAGGCTCGATGGGCTGGATGGCCTACTCATGCGCCTATTTCTTATGTTCTTATGTACGCTACATCGATGACTGCATTAGTGCTGCTTCCTGCACCCATGCCAAACTCGTCGATTTCATCAACTTTGCCTTCAGCTTCCACCCTGCCCTCAAATACACCTGGTCCATTTCCAACAATTCCCTTCCCTTTCGATCTTTCTGTCTCTATCTTTGGAGACAACTTATCCACTGATGTCTATTATAAACCCATGGACTCTCACAGCTACCTGAACTATAACTCGTCCCACCCTGCTACTTGTAAAAATGCCATCCCCTTTTCTCAATTCCTCCATCTCCACCACATCTGCTCTGAGGATGTGACTTTTCATTCTAGAACAAAGAGCTGCCCTCCTTTTTTCAAAGAAAGGGGCTTCACTTCCTCCACAATCAACACTGCCCTCGACCATATCTCTTCATACATGTCTGCTCTTACCCCTTCCTCCCACCACACCAGCCTTTGCATCCAGCACATATCTCTCTGAAACTTCTGCCACCTCCAGTGGGATCCCACAACCAAGCACATCTTTCCCTTCCCCCTACTTTCTGTTGTCCACAGGGATCACTCCCTATGCAACTCACTGGTCCATTCATCCCTACCCACTAATCTCCCTCCTGGCACTTATCCTTGAGTTGCAGTGACATTAAAAATTATTTTAATTTTGATTCTGATCCCATGGGGAGAGTTGGAGACAGACTGACCCTTGTTCACCAGAAGAATGAGACAGATGGATTCAGGGATATGTGGATAGGGAGGGATTGCTTCTCCTAGGATGGGGGTGGTCCTGGTCTCTGGACAAAGGATCACACTTCCAGATAGGGCTGAGGTTTGAGGAATGTGGAGTTCAGAGTAGCAAGATTAAAGGAATGAATTAGAGTGGCCAATCAGCCTTGTCACTGGTCATTTCTGATAGCACCATGTTCAGGGAGAGTGTCCGGATCTCTCTGAGTCTTGCAGTCTGATGTTTTATAAAGCATTGGTCAGACCACACTGTGAGCAGTTTTGGGCCCCTTATCTTGTAAAAGATGTGCTGGATTTGGTGAAGGTCCAGAGGATGTTCATGAGAATGATCACAGGAATGAAAGGGTTAATATATGAGGAACATTTGATGGCTCTGGGCCTGAAATCACTGGAGGTTAGAAGAATAAAGGGGGATCTCATTGAAGCCTATTGAATACTGAGTGGATGTGAAGAGGCTGTTTCCCATAATGGGAGTCTAGGACCAGAGGGCACAGCCTCAGAAGAAATTCATTTAGCCAGAAGGTGGTGAATCTGTGAAATCCATTGGCACAGATGGTTGTTGAAGCCAAGTCATTGGGTATATTTAAAGTGGAGGCTGATAGGTTCTTGATTAGTCAGATGTCAAAAGTTTACACGGAGAAGGCAGGAGAATGAGATTGAGATGGATAGTAAATCAACCACGGTGGAATGGCGGAGCAGACAATGAACTGAATGGCCTCTTTCTGCTCCCCATTTCTTATGGTCTTATGGAGCTGAATATCATCAGAGGGAGCTGAGGCACCAAGAGCTCAGCAGTGCAGCTCTCCTGGTTCTTGATAATGATACACAGACGATGCAGGAACCTTTTCACAAGTAGAGATAAAAAGTGCTGTCGGCATATTTTACCAACGCCTCTGTTTGATGTAATGTTTCCCCATTCCGTCTCCTTATTGTGCAGATATTTGCTGGCAATGACATTTTAACAATGAGCGCTCAGAGCTGCAGTGTAAACAGAGAAGGGAAAATGGAGCACTCTATTTAAGGAGCGTTCAATCACTTCCTGAGGACACCTAATGCATTCCACAACCCACTGATTGTTTCTCAGTTGAAGCAAAATCCTGCAGACGCAGATTGCTGAAATAAAACAAGCATCTTCTCAGCTCATTATAGACAGGACGTGGATCACCTGGACAATAGTAACACCTGCATTTTATTGACTATAATCAACACAGTCTTCCCTTCAAGTCGTCACTTTTATTGTCATTTTGACCATAACTGCTGGTACAGTATATAGTAAAAATGAGACAACGTTTTTCAGGACCATGGTGTTACATGACACAGTACAAAAACTAGACTGAACTACGTAAAACAAACAACAACAACAACACAGAGAAAGCTACAGTAGACTACAGACCTACACAGGACTGCATAAAGTGCACAAAAACAGTGCAGGCATTACAATAAATAATAAACAGGACAATAGGGCAAGGAGTCGTCCAGGCTTTGGGTATTGAGGAGTCTGATAGCTTGGGGGAAGAAACTGTTACATAGTCTGGTCATGAGAGCCCGAATGCTTCGGAACCTTTTCCCAGACAGCAGGAGGGAGAAGAGATTGTATGAGGGATGCATGGGATCCTTCATAATGCTGTTTCCTTTGCGGATGCAGCGTGTAGTGTAAATGTCCGTGATGGCGGGAAGAGAGACCCCAATGATCTTCTCAGCTGACCTCACTATCCGCTGCAGGGTCTTGCAATCCGAGATGGTGCAATTTCCAAACCAGGCAGTGATGCAGCTGCTCAGGATGTTCTCAATACAGCCCCTGTAGAATGTGATGAGGATGGTGGGGTGGGAGATGGACTTTCTTCAGCCTTCGCAGAAAGTAGAGACGCTGTTTCAGCTCCAAAACCTGGGCTTTTACCTCCCTCTGCAACTGGATCCTTGATTTCCTCACCAGGAGACCTCAGTCTGTGCACATCTCCTCCTCACTAACAACCAACACCTGCACACCTCAAGGATGCATGCATGTGCTTTGTCCACTGCTCTACTCTCTCTACACCCACAACTGTGTGGTGCACAGCTCAAACACCATCTATAATTTGACGGAAGTCACAACTAGTGTTGGCAGAACTTCAGATGGTGACGGGAGTGAGATATCTTCAAGAAATATCTTCTCCACATCCATCCAATCTCAGCCTTTCAACTTTTGGTAGGTTTCAGTAAGACTCTCCCTCATTCTTCCAAGTTCCAGCATGTGAAGGCCCAGAGTCATCACCCGCTCCTCTTACGATAAGGCTTTCATTCCTGGAATCGTTCTGATGAACCTCCTCTGGACCCTCTCCAATGTCAGCCCATCCTTTCTTAGATGAGGGACCCAGAACTGCTCACAATGCTCCAGGTGAGACCTCACCAGTGTCTTATAAAGCTTCAACATTACATCCTTGCAGATTTTACGACATGTACCAGTGACGCTAAAGCGGATTCTGATTCTGATTCATTTCTGATGAGGGAAGGGTGAGTGCGCTTTGGAGAGAAAGAGATGATGAGACATATGCCGAGTCGACAGTCAGAGACTTTTTCCCAAGGCAGGAGTGGCTTATACAAGGGCAACATAACTTTAAGCGAAGTGTAGGGGGGGTGTCAGAAGTGGGTTTTTTTTTACAAAGAATGATGGTTGTGTGGAATGCCCTGCCAGATACATTAGGGACATTATGAGACTTTTAGACATGAATATAAGGAATGGAGGACTGTGTGGGAGAGAAGGGTTAAATTGATTTTAGAGCAGGTTCAAAGGTTGGCATGACATCGTGGTTTGAAGGGTCTGTACTGGTTGTAATGTTCTATGTTCTGTCTCTCAAGATGTACAATGAGGTGGGCAACATTGCTGGGGAAAGAGTGAAGACTTTTGTCCTTTGTAATTACAACAGCAGATTGTACTTCTGCAATAGAAACAAAAACAATTAGCTTTATTTGTCACATGTACATCGAACATCCAGTGAAATATGCCATTGGTGTCAGATCAGATCAGCAAAAGTTGTGCTGGGGGCAGCCCGCACGTGTCGCCATGCTCCCGGCAGCAACGGAGCATGTCCACAACTCACTAACCCCAACCCGTACATCTCTGGACTGAGGGAAGAAGCCAGAGCACCCAGTGGAAACCCACACAGGAGAACAAGCAAACTTCTTACAGAGAGCAGTGGGATTTGAACCTGGGTTTAGCGTTACACTAATCACTGCACTCCTATGCCCCAGGAGCATCACAGCAGCTGATTGGAGCCCATGCCACATGGGGGGGGGGGGGTTAGGAATGGAACCTCTCAGTTCAGAGGGAGAGGTTGTCCTTGAGGAGAGGGAGTTGGAGATGGTGGTGGCCTGGGGTAGGGGCAGAGGAAAGTGTGTAAAAACATCTGGAGCTCACTGAAGGGCAGAGCTACCATTGGTAGTGAGTTTGGTGTTTGACTATGAGCCAGGAGGATCACCAAGTGGGGAAGACCATGAGACATATGGGACAGAGAAGAAGAATTAGGCCATTGGGCCCATCGAGACTGCCCCATAGGGAGGGAGGGTGGTGTTTGAAGGGAGGGGACAGGGACAGGATTCGGTTCAATTCAGAGCACAGGTCAGCAGAGTGGAATGAGGGGGATATTAGTGTACTCGTCCAGAGGTGACTGAGGGATTCTCTAGGAATTGAATACAGAACCAAGACAGGCTTACAGACCAGTACAGTGCAGAAACAGGCCCCTCAGCCCATAATGTCTGCGTTGACCATGTTGCTGAATTAAATTACATTTTTAATTAATCAACATTAAATTAATATCAAATATAACTAAATCCCTTCACCTTCACCTCCCTCCATTCCCTGCACATTCATGTGTCTGTCTAACAGACTCTATCGTATCTGCCTCCACCCCTTCTCCGGCAGCACATTCCACACACCCACCACTCTGTGTAAAAACACTTTCCCCGCACAACTCCTTTGAATTTACCCGCACTCACCTTAAAGCTACGTCCTCTATACACCAGAGCATAGACCAGCACAGCACAGTAAAAGGCCCTTTGGCCCATCATGTTGTGCTGAACTAACTGAGCTAGTCATCAAGTGCAGCTGCAAGATCATCATCTCTGTGGCAGTGACCTTTGATTTGCCCGAATCTCATTGGTCTACAACACACGATGACATCTGTAGAGGAATGCTGCTGACTGGCACAGAATGAGCTGCAGGCGTACACTACGCACTAAAGTTCAGTGCAGCCATCGCGGTGTCTCAGTGGGGAAGGACCACAGAGCAGGGGTCATCCTCCACCGTTGGGTGAGGAAGCCCTTCAATTGTTGTAGCAGTGTTCCATTGTGAGTGTGGGGGAGGCATTGTTCGGGGCCAGGGGTGTGAGTGTGTCAAAATGTTTGTGATGATAGTGTTAGGGACTCTGAGACAGTTGAATGTGCAGTGAGTTGTGGACATTGTGAAGGTAAAAGTGATCAGCTTAGGTGGGCATTTAATGATGAGTTTCATTGAATCATCTTGGACCGAAGTGCTGTACTACACTCTACTCTATGTTTGATGTCTCTCCTCCACAAGTCTGCCCTTCCCTCTCACCTTCACTCACCATCTCTCACCCTTTTCCCCTTCCCTCCATCTTTGCGACGTCCCGTTCTGGGGCCCAGTTTAAAAGACAACCCAGGCCCACTGTCTTGTGCCAACATTTAAATGTTTCTTTTACCTGGTGCACACTCCTGTTGATATCTCGTTGGTGCTGTTTGGCTACTCGCTTGGACTCCCTGTCTCTGTCCATTGATGCCTTGTTGGTTCGCCAAGCCCACAGCACAACGCCTGGATGCTTTCAAGAGAAAGTTAGATAGAGCTCTTATAGATAGCGGGGTCAAGGGATATGGGGAGAGGGCAGGAACGGGGTACTGATTGTGTATGATCAGCCATGATTACAATGAATGGTGGGCTGAATGGCCTACTCCTGTACCTATTGTCTATTGCCTCTCCCCAGGTCATAAGTGGTAAACATATTGGTTTGAAGGAGTGTAATTAAATACTACTTAGCACATTGATTGTAAGTGTAAGAATGAAAAGGCATTGCACAGTTTATTCCTGCAAATAATCTTTTTTTATAATGAATGAAGTTTAATTTAGTTAAAAAAATTAAACTCGTAATTAAATGCCTCAGTAACTATAAACATAAGAGATTCAGATGCTGGAAATCCAGAGCAACACACACAAAATGCTGCAGGAACTCAACAGGCCAGGCAGCGTCTACGAAGGGGAATAAACTGTCCATGTTTTGTGCCTAGACTGTTCTTCAGGACAGATAGTCCTGCTGAAGGATCTTGGCCCAAAGTGTTGACTGTTTATTCTTCTCCATTGATGCTGCCTAACCTGCTGAGTTCTTCCAGCATTTTGTGTTGCCTAAGTAAAGAATACCTTTCTGCCTGTACATTCTGCCTGTACACCTTTCCCTCCATTCCCTGCACGTTTATGTGTCTGTCTAACAGACCCTTAAACACCTCTATCAAATCTGCCTCCTACACCACCCCTGGCAGAGCATTCCACACTCACCACTCTCTGTGTAGAAAAACTTGCCCCTCATATCTCCTTTGAACTTACCCCTCTCACCTTAAACCTGTGCCCAGTTGTGGAGAAACACTTTGGGCAAAGTGCAGACACACTTAGCAAGTTCCCTCACCGACAGAGGAAAACCTGAAACACCGATGCCACCATTTACACACAACCACTGGAAAATATTAGTCCCACACTTGTACCAACTTAGTGCCCGCTAGCATATTGCTTTCAATCCCATAAGATATATTCGACATGGTGAACCTTTATCAATAGCCCATAAATTATTACAGTTTTTAAGAAAGCTCTCCAAATTAAATTAGTGTGAAACGCGGGTTTAATATGATTTCTGTCGTAAGAGGTTTAGACACAGTGCTGTCATTTCAGCTGTGTAATTTTTGCTGAGCTGATATGTTTAAGAATATTCTCAACAGCACCTAGAGACAGGACTGTGAATATCTGAATTTTAAGTTTAGATTTGGCAATGGTTCTTAACAGGATCCTGGTTGTAAGCTTTCGGGTGGGACTCTACCTTAAAGAAGATTCAGCCTATTGGTGCATGGGCTTTGGATGTTTGAACACACGGCAGTAAGCTCGGGAACAGGCCCATGGCCCACCATGTTGTGCACAAGTAATTAAGTTAATTATGCTAATTAAACTGAACCCCTTCTGCCCACACATGGTCCATATCCCACCATTCCATAAGACTATAAAACCACAAGACATAGGAGTAGAATTAGGCCATTCAGCCCATTGAGTCCACTCCACCATATCATCATGGCTGATCCTGGATCCCATTCAGCACCATACACCTGCCCTCTCACCATAATCCCTTGATGCCCTGACCAATAAGAAATTTATCAACTTCCACTTTAAATATACTGACAGACTTAGCCTCCACCACAGTCTGTGGTAGAGTATTCCACAGATTCACCACTGACTAGAAAAATTACTTATTACTTCTGTTCTAAAAGGTCGCCCCTCAATTTTGATGCTGTGACCCCTAGTTCTGAATACCCCAACCAGAAGAAACATCCTCTCCACATCCACCCTATCTAGTCTTTTCAACATTTGGTAAGTTTCAATGAGATCCCACCCCCCACCCGCCACATTCTTCTAAATTCCAGTGTGTTCAGGCCTAAAGCTGCCAAACACTCCTCTTATGCTAACCCCTTCATTCCCAGAATCATCCTCGTGAACCTCCTCTGGACTCTCTCCAATGACAACACATCCTTTCTGAGATATGGGGCCCAAAATTGTTGACAATATGCCAAGTGTGGCCTGACTAATGCCTTATAAAGCCTCAACAATCTTGTTGAATGGTCACTCAACGAAACTGCTGCGAAACTGCCGTTAAAATCTTGATCGCGGTCCTGGTTAAAAAGTTGCTGTTTTTACGCAGCTCTGACGTTGATTGCCCAGCCCAGAGAAAACTGCTGCGTAGCTCTGCTATTTAAATCTTGAATGCAGACCTGACTGAAAGGGTGCTCTTTTTACACAATGCCACAAAACTCTGCCTTTAAAATCTCGACCTCGATCCTGGTTAAAAGGTAGCTCTTTTTACACACCCCTGACATTCATTTTCCATATATACATAATCTAGTCAAATTAAATGTAGTGCCAAAATAGAAATAAAAAAGTAGTGAGGTCGTGTTCATGGGTTCAATGTCCATTCAGAAACTGGATGTCAGAGGGGAATCACTGACTGTGTGTCTTCAGGCTTCTGTACCTCCTCCCTGATGGTAGCAATGAGAAGAGGGCTTGACCTGGGTGATGGGGGTTCTTAATGATGGATGCCACCTTTTTGAGGCATCGCTCCTGAAGATGTCCTGGTTATTACAGAGACTAGTGCCCATGATGGAGCTCAATAAATTTATTACTCTCCTGCAGCTTACTTTAGTCCTGTGCAGTAGCCCCCCACCCTCATACCAAGCAGTGATGCAGCAAGTTAGTGATCTTCATGGTACATCAAAAGAAATTTGCAATATTTTTAGAGACATACCAAATCTTCTCAAACTCCAAATGAAATATAGCCATTGTCATGCCTCCTTAATAACTGCATTGATATGTTGGGCCCAGGTTGGATCCTCAGAGATATTGACACCCAGGATCTCAAAATTTCTCATTCTTTCCACTTCTGATCACTTTATAAGTTCTAATCTGCGCTCCCTCATCTTACCTTTCTGAACTCCACCATCAGTTCCTTGGTGTTACTGATGTTGAATGCAAGGTTGCTGCTGTGACAACACTCAATTAGCTGGTATATCTTGCTCCTGTATGCTCTCTCATCACCATCTGAGATTCTGACAACAATAAATGTATCATCGGCAAATTTATAGCAAATTTGAGTCATGCCTAGCTACACATTCATGGAGGCAAGCAGTGGGCTAAGCACACATCCCTGAGGTATGCCAACGTTGATTGTCAATGAGATGGAAATGTCATTTCCAATTCATCCAAATTGTGGTCTTCTGGTTAGTAAGTTGAAGATCCATTTGTAGGGGGAGGTACAAAGGCGCAGGTTCTGGAGCTTTTCAATCAGAAGGAATGATTGTGTTGATAAACAGCAGACTGACAGATATGCTATTGTGACCGTCACTGAATTGTGGCTGAACGATGGTTTGAGCTGGGAGCTGAACGTCCAAGTTTACACATTCTATTGGAGGGATATGAAGGTCAGCAGAGGGCTGGCGTGGCTGTGCTGGTAAAGAGTAGTATCAAATCAGTAGAAAGATGTGACATGATCGGAAGATGTTGAATCCTTGTGGGTTGAGTTAAGAAACTTCAAGGGTAAAAGAACCCTAATGGGAATTATATACAAGCCTCTGAACAGTAGCTGGTATGTGGACCACAGATTACAATGGGAAATAGAAAAGGCTTGTCAAAAGAGCAATGCTATGGTAGTCATGGGAGATTTAAACTTGCTGGTTAATTGGGAAAATCAGGGTGGTAATGGATCTCAAGAGAATGTTTGTTGAATGCCTACAAGATGGCTTTTTAGAGCAGTTTGTTGTTGAGCCTACTAGTGGATCAGCTATACTGGATTGAGTGTTATGTAATAAACCAGAGGTGATTAGGGAGCTTAAGGTAAACGAACCCTTAGGAGGCAGTGATCACAGAATGATTGAGTTCAACTTGAAATTTGATCAGGAGAAAATAAAGTCTGATGTAGCAGTACTTCAGTGGAGTAAAGGAAATTACAGTGGTATGAGAAAGGAGTTGGCCAAAGTAAATTTGAAGGAGATTCTGGCAGGGATGACCACAGAGCAGTAGTGGTGTGAGTTTCTAGGAAAAATGAGAAAGGTGCCCGCTACATGTGTTCCAAAAACAAAGAAATACTCAAATGGCAAAATAGTACAACAATGCCTGACAAGGGAAGTTAAAGCTAAGGTAAAAGCAAAAGAGAGGGCATAGAACAAAGCAAAAATTAGTGGGAAGAGAGAGGATTGGGAAGCTTTTAAAACCCTACAGAGAGCAACTAAAAGAATCATGAGGAAGGAAAATATGAAATATGAAAGTAAACTGGCAAACAATATCAAAGTGGATAGTAAAAGCTTTTTCAAGTATGTAGAAAATAAAAAAAGAGATGAGAGGACTGCTAAAAAATGAGGCTGAAGAAATAATAACAGGGGACAAGGAAATGGCAGATGAATTAGAGGAGTATTTTGCATCAGTCTTCATCGTGGAAGACACTAGCAGTATGCCAGGTGTTGAAGACTGTGAGGGAAGGGAAGTGGGTGCGGTTACTATTACAAGGGAGAAGGTGCTTAAAAAGCCGAAAAACTTAAGGTTTCAAAGGTACATTTAATGTAAGAGAAATGTATACAATATACATCCTGAAATGCTTTTTCTTCGCAACCATCCATGAAAACAGAAGAGTGTTCCCAAAGAATGAATGACAGTTAAATGTTAGAACACCAAAGTACCCCCCGCCCCCCCCAGGTCCTCTCCCTCCCACATGTAAGCAGCAGCAAAGCAACAATCCCCCTCCCCCCACCAGCAATAAAAAGCATCGGCACCCAACACCGATCATTCAAGCATGAGCAAAGCAAGAGCAAAGACACAGACTTGCAGTACCCCAAAGACTACTCATTCAGCCGATATTCGACATACCACAGGCTCTCTCTCTCCCTAATAAGGGAGAAAGAGATGTCTCCGTTTCACAGCGAGAGGGGAGACCTAACAAACAACTTGCTGGTTTACGATGTTAACAGTCCTTCGTGTCACTTTTTCTGTGCTCTGTGCCCAAAGATCTCAGGTCTCTGGGCACACAGCCTGAGAACTTCCATGACACACCGCTTTCCTGACGGGATACCGACCTTCAATCTGCCTGTCTCAAGAGTCATGAGATCCCGGCCCTCCGAAGGATGGCTAAGCTCTTAGGCCGCATCGTTGGCATGTCGAATAATGATACATAAGTCACCTGGGCCAGATGAACTGCACCTTAGGGTTCTGAAAGAGGTAGCACTAGAGATTGTGGAGGCATTAGTAAAGATCTTTCAAAACTCATTGAACTCTGGCATGGTGCCAGAGGACTGGAAAATTGCAAATGTCACTCCACTCCTTAAGAAAGGAGGAAGGCAGCAGAAAGGAAATTATCGACCAGTTAGCCTGACCTTAATGTTTGAGAAGATGTTGGAGTCAATTGTTAAGGATGAGGTTATGGAGTACTTGGTGACACAGGACAAGATAGGACAAAGTCAACATGGTTTCCTTCAGGGAAAATCTTGCCTGACAAACCTGTTGGAATTCCTTGAGGAGAGTACAAGTAGGATAGATAAAGGGGATGCAGTGGATGTTGTATATTTGGACTTTCAGAAGGCCTTTGACAAGGTGCCATATATGAGGCTGCTTACCAAGTTAAGAGTATAAGACCATCAGACTTTAAGATATAGGAGCAGAAGTAGGCCATTTGGCCCATCAAGTCTGCTCTGCCATTCAATTATGGGCTGATTCAATTCTTCCAGTCATGCCCACTCCCCTGCCATCTCCCCATACCCTTTGATGCCCTGGCTAATCAAGAACCTATCTATCTCTGCCTTAAATGCACCCATGACTTGGCCTCCACAGCTACTCGTGGCAATAAATCCACAGATTTACCACCCTCTGTCTAAAGTTATTTCTCCGCATCTCTGTTCTAAATGGACGTCCTTCAATCCTGAAGTCATACCCTTTTGTCCTAGACTCCCCTACCATGTGAAATAACTTTGCCATATCTAATCTGCTCAGGCTTTTTAACACTCGACATTCAAGGCAGAGGCTGCTCGTTTATTATTAATGGGGACTCAAAATGAACAACACATGAAGTCCTTTTAAACTCTGCATGCTTTCCTTCAGAAAAGAAATGCGATGGTTGCAAAATATCAAACAGTTTTGGACAGGGATTATTTAAAAAGAGATGCAAAAGAATTTGCAGGTAGCCTCACTGAAGACTTACGATCAGTGATGAATAATTTAGGTCCCTCTTGAGAGAAGCTTACACTTCACTTGACATAGAGTGGCACTGTGTGTCCTTCATCATCTTTCCTCAGTGTGACAGGATGGTGTGGAGTGCATTTCGCTCAGTGTCTGACACCGGGAGTATGTGATGGGACACTGTGGATGGAGCTTTACTCGGTGTCTAACCCCAGGAGTGTGTGATGAGACGGTTGTCTGGAAGTTTCACATTGTACCTTATCCCAGGAGTGTATGCTGGAACAGTGTATTGGTCATTTAATTCTCCATCTGACCCTGGGAGTGTGTGCTGGGATGGTTCAGAGGGAGATTTGTCACTTCTGAGTTTGGTTTTGCTGATTATGATGGAAGTGCTGACAAGGGCACAGATGTGGAACCAGAATTTAGTGAAGTTTTCACCGCACACAAATGCGGCTAAGTAACAGTGACGCAGGTCTGGGGTTCATTGGTCAGTGAAGGTGAGAGGACAGGTGGACTGCAATGAGTGACTGGGAGCTTGGAAGAACAGTATTGCCTCAGGACCAGTGTCCCTCCCCTCCGTCCCCGTATATCCACCTGTGCTGTTGAACATTGAGTGTGGATTGCCCATTGGCTTCACGTCTCACCTGCCCACTTCAGTGTTGCAGTTTCTGGAGACACAGGACAGCAGATGCTGAAACCTGGAGCACCAAGTAATCTGAAGGATCTGAGCAGGTCGGGCAGCATCTGTGAGGAATCACCAACTGAGGTTTGATGCAAAGTCTCGATCCAGGATGTTAACAGCTCCTCTGCCCCCGCAGGTGGTGCTTAACTCCTCTAAGTTTCCCCAGTCAATTCAAATTCATTTATTTATCTCACATACATCGAAACACACAGTGAACATGTCATTTGCGTAAACAACCAACTCAATCCCAGGATGTGCGAAGGGTAGCCTGCAAGCTACTCCCATACTCTTTTGTGGGCTGGACCAGGACTCAACAACTGCTTCATGGGTACATTGGGGTTAGGGCAGGGGACATGTCTGTGTGAAATAAAATCCAGAAGAGATCATTCAGCTCCTGTGTCTGCTCCACAGTCAATAGGGTTGTTACCAACCTCCTCCCTTCACCAGTCGATAAGGTTGTGACCAACCTCCAACTCCACCAGTCAGTAGGACGGTAATCAAACTCTTCCCTCCACCAGTCAGTGGATTTATGACCAACCTCCAACTCCACCAGTCGATAAGGTTGTGACCAACCTCCAACTCCACCAGTCAGTAGGACGGTGATCAAACTCTTCCCTCCACCAGTCAGTAGATTTATGACCAACCTCCAACTCCACCAGTCAGTAGGTTTATGACCAACCTCCTACTTCAAACCTGCTCCCTCCATCAGTCAATAGGGTTGTGACCAACCTCCAACTCCACCGGTCAGTAGGTTTGTGACCAAACTCCTCCCTTCACCAGTCAGTAGAGTTGTGACCAACCTCCAACTCCACCAGTCAGTAGGTTTATGACCAACCTCCTACTTCAAACCTGCTCCCTCCATCAGTCAATAGGGTTGTGACCAACCTCCAATTCCACTGGTCAGTAGGTTTGTGACCAAACTCCTCCCTTCACCAGTCAGTAGAGTTGTGACCAACCTCCAACTCCACCAGTCAGTAGGTTTATGACCAACCTCCTACTTCAAACCTGCTCCCTCCATCAGTCAATAGGGTTGTGACCAACCTCCAATTCCACCGGTCAGTAGGTTTGTAACCAAACTCCTCCCTTCACCAGACAGTAGAGTTGTGACCAACCTCCAACTCCACCAGTCAGTAGGGTGGTGACCAACCTCCAGCTCCACCGTTCAGTAGATTTGTGACCAACCTTCAACTTCACCAGACAGTAGGTTTATGACCAACCTCCTCCCTTCACCAGTCAGTAGAGTTGTGACCAACCTCCAACTCCACCAGTCAGTAGGGTTGTGACCAACCTCCTCCCTCATTCCTGCTCCGGGCCTCCTTTCTTGGTTCTACCAATAATTAAAAATTTCTGTCTCTGCCCCCTGTGATGTAATTCATTGAAAAGCATAGGAGAAGCTTGTGGGGTTGTGTTCCCTTGTGCAGTACACTCACAGTGTTTAGATATCGCACTGGCTCCCAAAGGGAGTTGTGAAGATCCACCTTCCCTGGCTGAAGAAAGTCCCTTTCATCTTTGCCCTGAATGGCTGTCCCTTCGTTTGGGTCTGTGAACCCCAGTTCCAGAAGTCCCAGTCTGAAGAAAATTTAGCTCTAATTTCACATCTTCAAACCTTGGAAGAACATTGTACTTTAAACGCAGAACATAGCATAGCACGGTACAGGCCCTTTGGCCCACGATCATGTGCTGACCTTTTAACCTACTCTAAGACTGATTTAACCTTTCTGCACTACACAGCCCTCCATTTTTCTATCATCCATGTGCCTATCTAAGAGTCTCTGAAATATCCCCATGTATTTGCCTCTATCACCACCCCTGGTTCTAACATTTACCTCTGACCTCCCCCTCTACATTCCTCCAATCACATTAACATTATTCTCCCTTGTCTTGGGCATTGCTGCTCTGGAAAAAGTCTCTGGCTGTCCACTTGATTAATGCCTGGTATCATCTCTATCAGAATTACAATCAGAATCAGGTTTATTATCACTAACATATGCTGTGGAATGTGTTGTTTTGTGGCAGCAGATCAGTGCAATGCATAAATATACTATAAATTATAACAAGGAATATATAATGAGATAAATACATATTGCAAAAACAGGGAGCTAGTATACTTAGGCTGATTGTCCATTCACAAATCTGATGGCAGAGGGGAAGAAGCTGTTCCTAAAATGTTGAATATATGTCGTCAGGTTTCTGTACCTCCTCCTTGATGGAGGCATTGAGAAGAGGGCATGTCCTGGGTGGTGGGGGCTCTTACTGATGGACGTCGCCTTTTTAAGGCATCCTCTATTGAAGGTATTCCCAATGCTGGGGAGGCTCATGCCCAAGATGGAGCTGCCTGAGTTTACAACCCTCTGCTGTTTTTTCCACTCCTGTGCAATGGCCCCTCCATACCAGACAGTGATGCAACCAGTCTGTCTATCATCGTCCTTCACTTCAAAGTGCCAAAGTTGTCTCCAGGAGCTCACTTTGCAATGAGGTTGCCTCTTGTCTGTCAATGTGAAGGGAGTCTGGGCTTTACTGTCTCCATATGGGGACTTCCCAGGAATGAATTTGCTTGATTATGGGTCTTGGTCATAGTTCTGGCAGGTCCTTTACTGTGTGAGCACAGAAAGCAGCAGAAGTCCAGCAATGTGGGTTCAGAGAGAGGACACCGACTGCAGTTCGTGGCCTCTACCAGTCAGAATGCTGACTGCAGCAGTTGGGAGATTATGCTGCAGGTTTACAGGATGTTGGTGAGGCCACATCCGGAGCAACATGTTCAGTTTTGGTTGCCCTGTTATGGGAGAGGTGTCACAAAACTGGAAAGAGAACAGGAAAGATTTACCAGGGTGTTGCCAGGACTAGAGAGTTTGAGTTATAGGGAGAGATTGGGCAGCTTGGGATGTTATCACTCGAGTAGGAGCTTGGGGGGAGTGACTGTACAGAGGTGTAGATAAGGTGAATGCACACAGAGTTCTTTCCAGAGTTCTGCATGTAGACACAGATAATATACAATATCATCATCATCATTATATGCCGTGTCTTAAGACATTGTCATTATGTGCCGTGTCGTAAGACATCATCATTATGTGCAGTGCTATATGACATGTACGAACATGGTCTTTCTATGACCATGATTGTTCTTGGCAATTTTTTCTACAAAAGTGATTTGCCATTGCCTTCTTCTGGCCAGTGTCTTTACCAGATGGGTGACCCAGCCATTATCAATACTCTTCAGAGATCGTCTGCCTTGCGTCAGTGGTCACATAACCAGGACTTGTGATATACACCAGCTGTTCATATGGCCATCCACCAACTGCTTCCCTGGCTTCACGTGACCCTGGTCGGGGTGGGGAGATGTACATTATAGTTCATAAATTACAATAAGTCAATGAAGAAGAAGTCCGCAGTTGGTGTGTAGTATTCTGTTTCTGATGTAGGGTTAGGGTGGTACAGATTGGTTCAAGAACTGAATGCTTGAAGGGAAGTAACTGTTCCTGAACCCAGTGGTGTGGGACTTCAGGCTTCTGTCCCTGCTGCCCAATGGGAACTTTGAGAAGATGGCATGGTCTAGCTGCTGGGGGATCTTTGATGAAGGGATGCTGTGGGACTTCAGGCTTCTGTCCCTCCTGCCCGATGAGAGCTGTGAGAAGATGGCATGGACTGGACAATGTGTGTCCTTGTTGCCCAATTGAGGCACCATCCCTCCTGAATGGTGGGGATGAATGTGCCTGTGATGGACCGGATGGTGCCCACTACTCTCTGCAGCCTCTTGCGATCCTGTGCCATGATCATGTTGTGTAGGGGGACGGGTTTGTGGAGCCAACTAGCTAACTCCAGCTCTCATTTCTTATCTTCAAGTATTTTCATCAGATCTTTGACTTCTAACACTGAAAGCTTAAAGCTGGGATTACACCTGCAACTCAAAATCGCGGCTCTCCTTCATTTCAGCAGTGAAATGTCAGTCCAGATTAAACCGATTCCATTGATGTCTGTTCCAAGGGAAAATGAAGATGTTGATAGCTAAATAACTGACACAAAATATGGATCCCCAACAGGAAAGGAGGATGGGATTCGCTGTGGTAAATCCAGAGAATATTATGCAAATAGGTTGTATAATACAAATTATACAAAATCCAACAGTGGATTTGTGTAGAAAAAAAATCAGGAAATTTATCCAAAAAAATCAGAACAGTATGATCCAGAATCTACTGCATTGCCAGTGTAACCTAGCATTGGATCCTTAGTGTGTATCCTGAATGTCAACAGCTCTCAGGATCTGTCCTGGGCCCAGCATACAGACGCAACTACAAAGAAGACACATCAGTGGCTATTCTTCATTAGGAGTTGAGGAGATTTGATGTGACACCAAAGACTAGCCAAGTTCTGCAGATGTACTGTGGAGAGCATTCTAATTGGTTGCATCATTTTCTGTTATGGGGGGGGGGCAATGCACAGGATCAGAACGAGTTGAAGGGAGTTGTAAACTCAGACAGTTCCATAATGAGCACTAGCCAGCCCAGCATCCAGAACATCTTCAAAAGATGATGCCTCAGAAAGGTGGCATCCCTCAATAAAGACCCTCAGCATCTAGGACATGCCCCCCTCTCACTACTA
Organism: Hemitrygon akajei; assembly: GCF_048418815.1. Lineage (NCBI taxonomy): Eukaryota > Metazoa > Chordata > Chondrichthyes > Myliobatiformes > Dasyatidae > Hemitrygon > Hemitrygon akajei. The sequence continues at coordinate 13,052,297 of NC_133151.1, read as the reverse complement.
CAATCAGGGAAGACGTACAGGAGCCCAAAGACACACACTCAGCATTTTAGGAACAGCTCCTTCCCCTCTGCCACCAGATTTCTGAATGGTCCATGAACACTAACTCACTAACTTGCTCTTTTTAGCACAATTTATTTTTCATTTAATTTTTATTGTAGCTGCCACTGTTGTTTTTGTGTGTTGCAATGGACTGCTGCCACAAAACAACACATTTTAGGGCATTATGTCAGCGATAATGAACCTGATTCTGACTGGGAAAGGTTTGGAAATGTTGGAATTCTGGAGACAAGCACTGAATAGGAGAGTGTAGGGAGCATTGGAAGCGAATGGGAGTATTTGAACTTTGTGCAGATAATATGATTCATGGTGGCTTAATTGGATCTATAGGGACCTTGGACACTTTGAGGTGGATTGGCTGAGAGTGATCTTTGTAGACAGTGCACACTGCAGACACAGTGGTGGAGGGAGAAGAGTTTAGAAGGGTTGATGGGGTGCCAATCAAGCAGGCCGCTCTGTCCTGAACGGTGCTGAGCTCCCTGAGAATTGTTGGGGCCACACTCACCTAGGCGAGCAGGGAGTGCTCCCTCACACTCACCTAGGCGAGCAGGGAGTGCTTCCACACTCACCTAGGCGAGCAGGGTGTGCTCCCTCACACTCACCTAGGCGAGCAGGGAGTGCTCCCTCACACTCACCTAGGCGAGCAGGGAGTGCTCCCTCACTCACCTAGGCGAGCGGGGAGTACTCCCTCACACTCCTGACCCGTGCAGTGCACATGGTGGGAGGTCCTTCAGGTGCTAGGAGGTGGATCCCCAACCCTGACCTGCTCCTGTAGCCACAGGGTTTCTGTGGATGGTCAGCAGAGTTTCTTGGGATGTCAGGAAGTCAGACACTCAGCACAGGGCCACCCCCTGACCTGCTCCCGTAGCCGTGGGTTTCTGTGGTCGATCTGGCAGAGAAGGTGCCGACCTTCAGGGTGTTGATAGTGGGGATGTGTCACTGGGCATCCCATTGAATTCCAAGATCACATAGTTAAACTGTCTCACCAGTGGCATACTCCGGTATAATATCGGAAGTAGTTAATTAATTTATACAAAGTAAGATCCCATTGACAGCAACGCAGAGGGGATCAGATTGTCTGTCGTTAATTGTGTGGGGCACACTTACCAGGACAAGCTAAGTGAAATAGACAATAGACAATAGACAGTAGGTGCAGGAGTAGGCCATTTGGCCCTTCTAGCCAGCACCGCCATTCACTGTGATCATGGCTGATCATACACAATCAGTACCCCGTTCCTGCCCTCTCCCCATATCCCTTGACCCCGCTATCTATAAGAGCTCTATCTAACTCTGTCTTGAATGCATCCAGAGACTTGGCCTCCACTGCCTTCTGGGGCAGAGCATTCCACATAACCACCACTCTCTGGGTGAAAAAGTTTTTCCGCATCTCTGTAAATGGCCTACCCCTTATTCTTAAACTGTGGCCTCTAGTTCTGGACTCACCCATCAGCAGGAACATGCTTCCTGCCTCCAGCGTGTCCGATCCCCTAATAATCTTATATGTTTCAATCAGATCCCCTCTCGTCCTTCTAAATTCCAGTGTATACAAGCCCAGTCGCTCCAATCTTTCAACATATGACAGTCCTGCCATTCCAGGAATTAACCTTGTGAACCTACGCTGCACTCCTTCAATAGCCAGAATGTCCTTCCTCAAATTTGGAGACCAAAACTGCACACAATACTCCAGGTGGGGTCTCACCAGGGCCCTGTACAGCTGCAGAAGGACCTCTTTACTCCTATACTCAATTCCTCTTGTTATAAAGGCCAGCATGCCATTAGCTTTCTTCACTGCCTGCTGTACCTGCATGCTTGCTTTCATTGACTGATGTACAAGAACATCTAGATCTTGTTGTACTTCCCCTTTTCCTAACTTGACTCCATTTAGATAGTAATCTGCCTTCCTGTTCTTGCCACCAAAGTGGATAACCTCACATTTATCCACATTAAACTGCATCTGCCATACATTTGCCCACTCACCCAACCTGTCCAAGTCACCCTGCATTCTCATAACATCCTCCTGACATTTCACACTGCCTCCCAGCTTTGTGTCATCGGCAAATTTGCTAATGTTACTTTTAATCCCTTCATTTAAATCATTAATGTATATTGTAAACAGCTGCAGTCCCAGCACCGAAACTTGCGGTACCCCACTAGTCACAGCCTGCCATTCTGAAAGGGACCCGTTAATCGCTACTCTTTGTTTCCTGTCAGCCAGCTAATTTTCAATCCATGTCAGTACTCTGCCCCCAATACCGTGTGCCCTAATTTTGCTCACTAACCTCCTATGTGGGACTTTGTCAAAAGCTTTCTGGAAGTCCAGGTACACTACATCCACTGACTGTCCCTTGTCCATTTTAATAGTTACATCTTCAAAAAACTCCAGAAGATTAGTCAAGCATGATTTTCCCTTCATAAATCCATGCTGACTCAGACTGATCCTTCTATTGCTATACAAATGTGTCGTAATTTCCTCTTTTATAATTGACTCCAGCATCTTTCCCACCACTGACGTCAGGCTAACCAGTCTATAATTCCCTGTTTTCTCTCTCCCTCCTTTCTTGAAAAGTGGGACAACATTAGCCACCCTCCAATCAGCAGGAACTGTTCCTGAATCTATAGAACATTGGAAAATGATTACCAATGCATCCACGATTTCTAGAGCCACCTCTTTAAGTACACTGGGATGCAGACCATCAGGTTCCGGGGACTTGTCAGCCTTCAGACTCAACGCTCTATCCAACACCGTTCCTTGCCGAATATAAATTTCCTTCAGTTCATCCTTTACCCTAGTTCCCTTGGCCACTATTACATCTGGGAGATTGTTGTCATGGGCTTCTTGTGGGCCAGACCCTCATCTCTCTGAAGGACACAGTACTGTAGCTGGTAGTGTAAGATCAGGATTCAATTCCCACCACTATTTGTGCTTTCTCCCCGTGACTATGTGGGTTTCCCCAGGTTCTGTCGTTTCCTCCCACAGACCAGAGCTGTAAAGGCTGGGGTTAGTGAGTGGTGGGCATGCTCTGTTGGTGCCAGAAACACGGCAAAATTTGTAGGCTGCCCCCAGCACATCCTCGGACAGTGTTGGTCATTGATGCAAACAACGCATTTCACTGTTGGAAATCATTGGAAAGTGTAGCTCAGGTGGCTGATGGTTGAGTGGGGTTGTTCTCTGATCTTGGCAATGTGCTTGCAATCATTTTGTCACCATACAAGGAATCATCGTCAGTGCGCTGTCAAACGTGGTGTGTCTTCCAGAGGCTTGTCCTTTATATACTTATCATTCAGCTGATTGGTCACCATTTCGGAAACTCAGTTGTGATGTGGGGAGGAAATCTCATCGCTGATTGGCTGTGCGGCAAACTTCATGTGCTGTGGTCTGGAATTTTACCCAGATTGACTCATAAATAAGCTTGAGGTCTCCTTGTCAGTGTACAGAATTGTTTGCGGAGAACCACACTTCTAGGAATTCCCTTGCATGCCACATGTTGGTTTTTGCCATTACTTTCACTGATGCCCAGTCACATTTGTGCCCCTCTCGACCTTACTGGGTAGAGCCCAGGGAGAGTTGGTCAAGCTGCTTCACAGACAGCTGATGTTTATGTATCCTTGTGGATAGTGTTTTTTCTCAGTTTGGCCAATGTAGTATTTACCACAGAGCCCGCATTGGATTTTGTAGACCACATTGGACGTGGAGTGCTGAGCCTTGCCCATAACTCTTGGTGGCTTCCTGCGGTCACAGACTGACAGTTGCCATAGCAAGCTACGGTGCCTGTAGATAGGCTGCTCTCTGTGGTGCTGGTGAGATTCATCAGACACTGTGTCAATTAGTTTATTAAGTCACACTGTATTCACAAGCTGGTGTCTCTTTGGTGTTATCTGGGTCTGCAGTGATGCTTACCCTGGCCAATGTTGGGGAGGTTCAGTCGTGTCTGATGTGTAGAGAGGCGCTTAATGGTGTTTGGCTCAGGCACAAGTGCTGATCTTATCTGATTTGTGAGCTGGGTTCTTTCCAGCGTGGAACTGATCATTTTCCCAAGCGGCTCTGACAATCCCTTGATCTGTCCCTGTCCAAATCACAGCTCTCTCCAAGTGAAAGGAAAGGTTTGAGTTCAGAGGGAGGAGCGGGGACCAGAAATCTATGCATAGCTGTCTCCTTAAAAGAGGCAGTGGATGAAGAAAGGAGAAAGATCAAAGGTTTATAGTGTAGAACAAAATATTAGACCATAAGCCCCTAAGACACAGAGCAGAATCAGGCTGTTCAGTCCTTCAAGTCTGCTCCACCATTCCATCATGGCTGATTTATTATTCCTCCCAACCCCATTCTCCTGCCTTCTCCCCTTAACCTTTGATGCCCTGAATAATCAAGAACCTGTCAACCTCCACTTTAAATATACCAAATGACTTGGCCTCCACAGCCGCCTGTGGCAATGAATTCCACAGGTTCACCACCCTCTGGCTAAAGAAGTTCCTTCTCATCTGTGTTCTAAATGTCCTCTGGTCCTAGACTCCCCCACTATAGGAAACATCCTCTCCACATCCTCTCTTTCTGTGTCCTCTGGTCCTAGACTCCCCACTATAGGAAACATCCTCTCCACATCCTCTCTTTTTGTGTCCTTTGGTCCTAGACTCCCCCAGTATAGGAAACATCCTCTCCACATCCACTCTTTCTGTGTCCTCTGGTCCTAGACTCCCACACTATAGGAAAAATCCTCTCCAATCCACTCAATCTAGGTTTTTGATATTTGATAGGTTTCAATGAGTTACTTACTTATTCTTCTAAACTCCTGTGAGTACAGGCCCAGAGTCATCAAATGCTCTTCATACATTAACGCTTTCTTTCTTGGAATCATTCTCATAAACCTCCTCTGGACCCTCTCCAATGCCAGCACATTTTTACCTAGATGTAGGGCTCAAAACTGCTCACAATACTCCAAACACGAGGAAATCTGCAGATGCTGGGAATTCATACAACACACACAAAATGCTAGTGGAACACAGCAGGCCAGGCAGCATCTATAAGGAGAAACACTGTCGACGTTTCGGGCCTAGACCTTTCGTCAGGACTAACGTTAGTGTTCCACCAGCATTTTGTGTGTGTTGTCACAATACTCCAAGTGTGGTCAGACCAAGGCCTTATTAAGCCTCAGCATTACATCTTTCTTTTATATTCTAGTCCTATCTAAATGAATACAAATAAGGGTCCCCTAAAAGTGGAGACACAGGGTGATGAAGAAGGTTTTTGAAACTCTTGCCTTCATCGGTCAGAAGACTGAGTACAAGATTGTATTATATTATATTGCATTGTATTTAGCAGTACAAGATAGCAGTGAGATCACACTTGGAGTCTCACTGACATCTAAATGGACTAACTCAGACAGTTCGGCCTGCATGGACGAGCTGGTCTGAAGAGCTTGTGTCCATGCTGTATAATCCAGTAAAGGGATTAAGTTATTGTCCCTCTGTGCTGTGGTCGGGCACGGAGCAGCTGGGATCTCACTCAATGGAGAACAGGTTAGGATCCCAGCTGCTATGTGCCCTCATTCTTCACAGAGACCATGCCCATCTCGTTCCCATCCAACCCAGTCCCACCTTCCCGTGTTTGGCCCACTTCCTTACAAACCTTTCTTACCCACTTATCTATCCAACACGTTACTTGTACAGCCTCTGGCCATTCGTTCCGGTTACCTGGGGGTGATTCAAGCACACTAGAATCCCAGCAGTCACTGCTGGCCAGGGGACATCCCTTAAGGTGATTGGAGGAAGAATATGGGGATGTCAGAGGTAGATACTTACATAGAGAGCGGTGGGTGGCAAGGAGCGTGCTGCCAGGGGTGGTGGTAGGCAGATAAAATAGGAACATTTAAGAGACTCTTAGATAGACACATGGATGATAGAGAAGTGAAAGGCTATTTGGGAATGAAGGGTTAGATTGATCTTAGAATAGGTTAAAAGGTAGACACAACATTATGTTCTATGTTCTAGTCACTAATTGTCAGTTCAGTTCCAGCCATGGCATAGGTAGTTCCATAATCACAAGAGATTCTGCAGATGCTGGAAATCCAGAGCAGCACACTCAAAATACTGAAGGAACTGAGCAGGTCAGGTAGCATCTACAGTGAGAATAAACTGCCTACACTTAGCATGTCACCCAAGTCATAAACACATTTCTACAGAAGCACCATGCAGAGCATCCTACCTGGCTGCATCGCCATCTGGTATGGGCGGGGGCAGCCTCCCCAGCATCCAGGACATGTTCAGGCAGTCACAAATCTGCAGTTGCTGGAAATCTGAAAAACACATGCAAAATGCTGGAGGAACTCAGCAGGCCAGGCAGCATCTATGGAAAAAAGTACAGTCGACGTTTCGGGCGGAAGCATCAGATGTACTGTTTTTCATAGATTGGCCTGCTGAGTGTTTGTGTTGCATCTTCAAGGAGCAATGCCTCAAAAAGGTGGCATCCATCACTAAGGACCCCCATCACCCAGGACATGCCCTCTTCTCATTGTTACCATCAGGGAGGAGGTACAGCAGCCTGAAGACACACAGTCAATGATTCAGGAACAGCTTCTTCCCCTCTGCCATCTGATTTCTGAAGGGACATTGAACTCCTGAACACTACCTCACTACTTTTCTGTTTTTGTGCTACTTTTTTAATTTAACCTTTTCAATACTTCTTACTGTAATTCACAGTTTTTATAATTATGTATTGCAATGTACTTCTGCTATAGAGTTAACAAATTTCACGACATATGCTAATGATAATAAACCTGATTCTGATTCTCACTGTAGATGCTGCCTGACCTGCCGTGTTCCTCCAGCACTTTGTGTGTGTAGGTAGTGACAGGTTAGTTAGTACATCAGACAAGACATCCCGAGAGACTGGATGTCAGGTGCACAAGGTCAAATCCCACCACACTAGCTGTGGCATTTAAGTCGTTAATGACCTGTAATGAAAAATAACCTTTGCCATTGTCAGCGCTGACCTCTGCCCTCTGCCCCTCTGCCCTAACAGGTCTGTTACCCAGGTAACTCCAGGCTCACCAACGTGGCTAACTCCAGGCATAAAATAAGTTGCTGGAGGAACTCAGTGAGTCAGACAACATCTGTAGGGACGAAGGTCAACCCTTCAACAGCCCAGCAAGGGGCAATTGAGGATGAGCATACTGGATGCTGGAGAGATGGACTGTAGAAAGAGAACATCTGGTAGGGTTGGGCATGGTTGATATGGGAATAAACGTAGATGGTGTTATCCTTTTGAGAGTTTGATTAGATGTTTCAATACGGAAGGAATGTAAGGGACTGAATGACATTGTTGGGAGGAGTTATGGGTTGGATGCTGGAGAATAAATTTCCACTTTCCCTCTTCCACACTTAGTTTGGAGTGGTAGAGTTGTGGTGTTGTTGGGCAGGAGATATGGGAGTTTGTGGAGTGAAGCCTTCAGGAGGGTCGCTCAGCCAGGGGCCATTCCGATGTCACCACCTTCAGGCTTGGCCTTGAATGGTCCCTGGGGTGGGGTGACAGCCTTGTGAGGAAAGGTTGTTTCCAATGGGCCTGTGTTCTGCAGAGATCAGGGGAATGAGAGGAAATCTCATCACAACTTTTAGAATTCCAACAGGAATTGGTGGAGTGGATGTGGAGAGGATGTTTCTCCTGGCTTGGAGGTTTCTAGAACCAGGGAGGTCACAAATCAGCTCCTTAGTTTTGCTGATGATGAATGAGAGGTTGTAATTGTGGAACCACCCAACAAGGAGAGCTACCTTACTCCAGTAACCTTACTCATCTCCAGTTGTGATTTGTCCAACTATAATTCATCAGTGAGTGTGTGTGTGAGAGAAAGACAGCCAGACATGGGGGCAGAGAGAGTGAGAAGGTCATCGAGTTATGGAAAAGTACAGCAAAGAAACAGGCCCTTCATCCCATCTAGTCTGTGCCAAACCATTTAAAGTATCTACTCTCATTGACCTGCACCGGGACCATAACCCTCCAACCCCTACCATCCATGTACGTATCCAAACTTCTCTTAAACATTGAATTCGACCTCACAAGCACCATTCATTCTACACTTTCATGGCTCTCTGAGTGAAGAGATTTCCCCTAATGGTCCCCTTAAACTTTTCACCTTTCACTCTTAACCCATGACCTCTCGTTGTAGACCAACCCAACCTCAGTGAAAAAAACCTGCAGCCCCTTCACTGGGCTCATATGCAAACTTGACTAGTTAGGGTTCCTAACCTGCGCTACCCTTGGCTAACAGCTTCATGACTCAGTGGTGAGAAGGCCACCTTTCACAAACAATATATGTCTAGGGTCAGTATGATTTGGGGTTGAACCAGACAGGAAAGTTGGGATGTTCCAATTAATGGAACCCCAATTTGAGTGAATGCTGTGTAAATACTGGCCATACACAATCATCAGTCAGCAAGAAATAACAAATTGTACATCATATACGATTTTAAAGAAAGTGTATTTACTAATTTAAGCGTTATCAAACAGTTATTCAGAGAAAATGAAAGGGCTCATTACAATTAAACCAGTCTAAATGTGCACATGACCATTGGAGCTTGTATTGTTTCAAAGCTGAGTATGACCATCACTCATGATGCTGAATTCTCATCACCAATCACCAGTAGAGCTTCCCATATTGGACTCCTTTGTCTCATGAATCACCCCTTGCAATTGCATCCCCTGGTCAGAGCACCACCCTGATTGGCTGGCACAACATTCCTAAGTTGAACATCATAGCCCTTAATCTTTAGCAAAACCAAAACACTCTACAGGCAGAACACACTGCTTTTACAGAAAGCTACTAAGTAAAATACCCCACAACATTAGCAGAAGAAATCTTAACCAGGGTTTGCATTTACCCTATATATACCCTCATAATATTGCGTAACTCTATCAAATTTCGTCTCAATCTTCTATTGTCCAAGGAATAAAGTCCTAAGCTATTTAACCTATTTGGTGTGCCTGTTCTCGCTGTGTCTCTGGTGAGCTCCTTCCTGTGATTCTCTATCTGCCCAGTCTGGATATATGATGGGGGGTGGAGCCAGAAATGGGGATGCATTGCTGGGCCCTTCCACCGACCCGGTCTCCCCTTTCTGAGCATGTGTCAGTTCCTGTGGCTTTAATGCGGCGGTGGAAGGGGGGCAATTGAGTGATGGAGTAAAAGTGGCAGTGAGTGAGAAGAGTGAGAGAGGAAAATATGGAGTAAGAAAGGAAGGTGAAGAGCAGAATCTATCAGCTCCTTACACCAGCATCATATCTGCCACAAGTTCACTGAGGTGCCGTAATACAATTAATATTTATCTCCTGGCAAAGAGATTGTGCGAAGTGATCTTTGCAAATTTGTGTGTAATTAGACAAGATTAACACCCACACCTTCAACTGCTGCCTGCATCTGGGGTCTGTCACTGGGTCTCTTCCGCTGGCTCATAGTCATTGGATCTCTGTCACTGATTCATAGATTCATAGAGCAATACAACATGATTTTCCCACTGAGTCTGTCACTGTGACCCACAGGGCCAGGCTCCAGGTTAACACATCCCCAACAGAAATATCTTGTCAGTCAGGTGGGGATGGGTTGGGTCTATTGTATCAGGTACACAAGATGGATGGGTACAGATATAGACAGGTACAGGTATGGACATGTACAAGTACGGACACGAAAAAGTACAGACAGGTACAGGTACGCTTGCAGCAGCATTACAGCATGTGGGGACAAAGAACACACAGCACATTAAGTGACACAGGGCAGTCAAGAGACAGACGTGTGCCATAACAAGACCTCCTACTAAAAAGAAGTCAATAAGATTGAAAGAGTGCAGAAAACATTTGCAACTTGCAAGGACTTGAGGACCTGAGTTATTGGGAAAGGTTGCATAGGTTAGGACAATATTCCCTGCAGTGTAAGAGAAAGAGAGGAGATTTGTTAGAGGTATACAAAATTATGAAGGGTATAGATGGGATAAACGCAAGCAGACTTTATCCACTGAGGTTGGGTGAGACTAGAACTAGAGGTTATGGACCATAGAATTAGGCCATTCGGCCCATCAATTCTGCTCTGCCATTCCATCATGGCTGATTTATTATCCCTCACAACCTCATTCTCCTGCCTTCTCCCCGTAACCTTTGACACCCTGACTAACCAAGAGTCTATCACCTCTGCTTTAAGTATACAGTACTCAATGACTTGGCCCTCACAGTCATCTGTGGTGATGAATTCCACAGATTCACCACCTTCTAGCTAAAGAGATTCCTCCTTATTTCTGTTCTAAATGGATGTCCCTATTTTCAGAAACTCTGCCCTCTGATCCAAGAATCACCCACTATAGGAAACATTGCTCCAAACTGTCCAGGCCTTTCAATATTCAATAGGCTTCAGTAGATCCCCCTGCCCCTCATTCTTCTAAACTCCAGTGAGTACAGGACCAGAGGCCTCAAAAACACCTCATACGTTAACCTGTTCATGTCCAGGATCATTCTCGTGCCTCCTCTAGACCCTCTCCAATGCCAGCACGTCTTTTCTTAGATAAGATTAGATACTCCAAGTGTGGTCAGACAAATGCCTTATATAGTCTCAGTATTACATCCTTGCTCTTATATTCTAGTCCTCTCAAAATGAATGCTAACATTGCATTTGCCTTCCTCACCACCAACTCAATCAAAAAGTTAACCTTTCGGGAATCCTGCACAAAGGCTCCCAACTCCCTTTGTACCTCAGATTTTTGAATTTTCTCCTCATTTAGAAAAACTACACCTTTATTCCTTCTACCGAAGTGCATGACCATACACTTCCCAAAATTGTATTCCTTCTGCCTCTTTGCCCCTTTCTCCTAATCTGTCCAAGTCCTTCTGCAGGCTCCCTGCTTCCTCAACACTACCTGCCCCTCCTCCTATCTTTGCGTCATCCACAAACTTGGCCACAAAGCCATCAATTCTGTCATCCCAATAATAGACATACTGAATAAAGTGAAAAAGTCAGTCCCAACACAAACCCCCTGTGGAACACTAGTTGTCACTGGTCGCCAACCAAAATAGGTTCCTTTTGTTCCCCCACTTTGCCTTCTGCCAGTCAGCCATGCTAGTATCTTGCCTGTAATACCATGGGCTCCTATCCAGTTTAGCAGCTTCTTAAATGATATTTTGATGAAGGCCTTCTGAAAATCCAAGTCAACATCATTCACTGATTCTCCTTTGTCTATCCTGCCTGTTATTTCCTCAACAAATTCCAACAGATTTGTTAGGTAAGATTTTCCCTGACCATGCTAACCATGGTCTATTTTATCATGTGCTTCCAAGTACTCTGAAATCACATCCTTAACAATTGACTCCAACATCTTCTGAGCCACTGAGGTCAGACTAAATGGCCTATAATTTCCTTTCTTCTGCCTCTCTCCCTTCTTGAAGAGTGGAGTGACATTTGCAATTTTCCAGTCCTCCGGAGCCATGCCAGAATCAATTGATTCTTGAAAGATCATTACTAATGTCTCCACAATCTCGTCAACCACCTCTTTCAGAACCCTGGGGCACTTTGGTAGAAGAAATAAAAGTGTAGACTATTTTCTAAATGGAGAGAAAATTCAAAAATCTGAGGTGCAAAGGGACTTGGGGGTTCTCCTGCAGGATTCCCTAAAGGTTAATTTGCAGGTTAAGTCTGCGGTGAGGAAGGCAAATGTGATGTTAGCATTCATTTCAAGAGGTCTAGAATATAAAAGCAAAAATCTAATGTTGATATTTAATAAAGCACTGGCGAGGCTTCATTTGGAGTATTGTGAGCAGTTTTGGGCCCTTTATCTAAGAATGGCTGTGCTGATGTTGTAGAGGGTTCAAAGGAAATTCACAAAAATGATTCCGGGACTGAAAGGCTTATCGTATGAGGAACGTTTGGTGGCTCTGGGCATGTACTCACTGGAGTTCAAAAAAATGAGGGAGAAACGAATTGAAACCTATCGAATGTCGAGAAGCTTTGAAGGTGGATGTGGAAAGAATATTTCCTTTAGTGGGGGAGTCTAAGACCAGAGGGCACAGCCTTAGAATAGAGGGGCATCCTTTTAGAACAGAGATGAGGAGGTATTTCTTTAGTCAGTGAGTGGTGAATCTCTGGAATCTGTTGCCATAGACAGCTGTGGAAGCCGTCATTGTGCATATATAGGCAGAGGTTGATAGATTCTTGATTGGTCAGGGCATAAAGGGATAAGGGAGAAGGCAAGAGACTGGGGTTGAGTGGAAAAATGGATTAACCATGATGAAATGGGAGATCAGACTTGATGGGCCAAATGGCCTAATTCTGCTCCTATATCTGATAGTTTTATGGTCTTATGTTATAGTCCATCTGGTTCAGGTGGACTATCTACCTTAAGACTTCGGCTTCCCAAGCACCTACTCCTTAGTATGACACTCACTTTTGCCACTTAACACTCTAGAGTTTGCAGAGAAACATAGAAACCTACAGCACAATACAGGTTCTTCGGCCCACAATGCTGTGCTGAGCATGTACTTAGTATATACTGGCCACAGGCTAGGGGTGAAAGGTGAAATATTTAAAGGAAATGGGGGGAATTTCTTCACTCAGAGGGAAGTGAGAGTGTGGAATGAGCTGCCAGTGGAAGGGATAGATGCAGGTTCAATTACAACTTATAAGAAAAGTTTAGTTAAGTACATGGGAGGGTTATGGTCCAGGTTCAGGTCGATGGGCAAAAGACCAAGCTGGCACAGATTAGAGGGGCCAAAGGGCCCGTTTCTTTGCTGTAGTGCTTTATGAGTCTATGATACAGTGCTGCAAACAAAGACACAATCAGAGACAAGTCGGCATAAATGCAGGATGTGGCCTGTAGTGTTCCATTTGCTGAGAAGGTTATGGCTGTTCAGCTCAGTATGAAGGACAAAGGAAGTCACAGACCCCCTCCCTGGGCTAATCAGAGCATGCAAAGGATCTCGGCGTTTTGTGTGTGTTACCCTGGACTTCCAGTGGCGTTTGCAAATCCCACGGCCAGTTCCACAAACCCCACCACTCCCCCCTCTTTGTTACCGGAGTGCCACTTTCAGTGGCAGCCTCTGTACAGAATGGCCTTTATTACAAGATCTCCGTGATCCTGTGAGATTTGTGGGGACATCCCAGTAAAAGCGTGAATGGGAACTACATAACTACCGATTGTTTTAGGTTCCAATTGCAACGCTGAGCTTGCTGCAGTTAGAACAGTGCAGTTAAATGTGTCTTGCCTCAGATACTTTAATATCTGGTGCCTGAGGTAATTATTCCAGTAATCTCATCCTATTAATATCTGTGCACGCTGTCATCTTAAAGTTACTGGTGTCTCCAGTTAAATCATTTCATATTTCACTGAGATGCAGTATTTTACTGTCAGATCGTCTTAGTTCTCTGACTCTGCTGCAGTGGAACCATTAACTGCTCTGCTACACCATCCTGACTGCTCACCGGGAACGATCGCACGGGCTGACCAGTGGAGGTGTATGAGGGTTAGGAGGAACCCGGCTCTGGAATGGAGACCATTGGAGCAGGAGAAGGCCATTCAGCCCATCATGTCTGTTCTGTACTCATGTTCAGTGAAGTCATTGGGCTGGAGAGGGTTCAGAAGGATTCACCAGGATGTTCCTGAGATGAGCTTGAGATATAAGGAGAGATTAGACAGGCTGGGACTGTTTTACCTGCAACAAAGGAGGCTGAGAGGTGATCTTATAGAGGTTTATAAAATCATGAGGGAAGTGGATAAGGTAGACAGTCAGAGTCTTTTTCCCAGAGTAAGGGAGTCTAAAACTAGAGGGCAGAGGTTTAAGGTGGGAAGGGAAAGGTTTAAAGAGGACCTGAAGCAAAACCTTTTCACCCAGAGGCTGGAGGGTTTGTAGAACAAGCTGCCAGAGGAAGTAGTCAAGCTGGGTAGAAACATGACATTTCAAAGAATAGGTACATGGCCAGGAAATGTGGGCCCAACATGGGCAAATAGGCTCATGAGAAAACCAATATATGAAAGAAAATTGATCAGCATTGAAGAGGTGGGCAGAAGGCCCTGTTTCAGTTCTGTGTGATGCTAGGTCTGAACCACTATCTCCATACAATATTCGCACTGTATCACCATTCTCTCTGATCCACCATGACTATACTGTATTCCCACACACTCAGAACTCAAAACTTAGATCAGAGAACATTACAGCACAGTAACAGGCCATTCAGCCCACAGTGTTGTGCTAAACAGGTTACTAAATACCTAACTAAACTAATTCCTTTTGCCTACAGAGTACCCATAATCCTCCACTCTGAGTACATTCATGAATTTCCCTGTCTGAGAAATTCTGAAAAGCCTCTGACGTATTTTCTTTGGACAAATAAATTCCTTATCATCTCACCCCACATCCTAAGACTAATCCCTGGTTCAGAACAAATGCCACACCCCTCAAGCCAGCAAAAATATCCTCCTGTCTTGAGGCCCAGTCACGCCATCTCAAATTGGAAATCTATCACTGCTCCTTCACCAATACTGGGTTTAAACCTTGGGACTCCCTCTCCAATAGCACTTTGGAGAGTACCTTCCCCTCACAGACCAGAGCCATTCAAGAGGGTAGCTCTCCCCCACCCTCTCAAGGGGCAGTTAGGGATGCTGGATCTGGCTGGTGATGCCCAGTTCCCAAATATTAAAATGAGGTGCTGAAGAGGTAACAAAGATAGAGAGAAACTGGAAGGATTTTGAATGGAATTGGGAGGAGGTCTCTTGGTGGTGGGGTTATGGACCCTGTTTCCTGAAGCAGAAACCTGCCCTACACAACACCTGGACAATGAGAGCTGGTCTGCCACTGGCAATGGTGAGATGGGCTGAATGGTCTTCGCTTGAACGGTAAGTTCATGTGACACAAGGAGGCTCACTGACCTGTGAATTCCTTACCCCACTCTCTCCATCATCAGAGTTTATTGTCATTGATGTACTGTATGCTGTGAAATTTGTTGTTTTGCAGTAGCAGTATTGTGCAATACATAAAAATTGTATATTATAATAAGAAATATATATTAAAAATAAATAAGTTGTGCAAAAAGAGAGCAAAGTAGTGAGGTAATGTTCATGGGTTCATTGTCCATTCAGAAATTGGATGGCAGAGGGGAAAAAGCTGTTCCTGAATCATTGAGTGTGTGTCTTCAGGATCCTGTATCTCCACCCTGATGGTAGCAATGAGAAGAGGGCATGTGCTGGGTAGTGGAGGTCCATAATGATGGATGCTATCTTTTTGAGGCATTGCCTTTTGAGGATGTCCTGAATGCTGGGGAGGCTTATGCCCAAGATGGAGTGAGCTGAGGTTGTGACTTACTGCAGATTTTCCAAATCTGTGCAGTGGCCCCTCCATACAGCAGATTAGAATTGGCAAGGGACTTTGGTGGTATACCAAATGTCCTCAACCTCCTATTGAAGTACGGCCATTGGGGTGCCTTCATCCAGGACCGATGGAATGGGCCAATGGTTGATGCTAACCACTCCCCAGGCACAAAGGGAGATCCATCCACCACCATGCCCCCTACTCCTCAGCTCCTCAACCACTCTCACCTTCCCATCTGGCTCTAAGCTGATCTTTATCTCGGGCTTTTGAACTTCTATCACATGAAATGGATTTAGATTGGTGGAAAAAGTTTTCACAAAAAAACCCTCAGGTAGAATCAAAGCAAATTAATCAATTTTTATTGTGGATAAAACTCCAGAAGGCAACCAGGGGACATTAAAAAAAAGCTTCTTTTGAGTTATAGAGCTTAATCCAGAATTATTTGTGCACAGTTCCCAGGTGCAACTTGCCATCTGAATTCCAATAAACCCAGATTCCTTTTTAATTGACAGCAACAGCAGAGAATGAATATTCCTGCAGGTGACTCCAGGCGGTTCATGAGCTGAAAATCAAGAACTTCTGAAATCAGAGCAGTAAATTTAATTTTCTTCATGGCTTTATACAACTCAAGTAGGCTGCATCTGGAGAATTGGACACAGTTCTGGTCGCCCCATTATAGGAAGGATATTGAGGCTTTGGAGAGGCTACAGAAGAGGTTCACCAGGATGCTGCCTGGTTTAGAGGGCATGTGCTATCGTGAGAGGCTGGACACACTTGGGTTGTTTTTTCTGGAGTGCTGGAGGCTGAGAGGAGATCTGATAGAGGTTTATAAGATTATAAGAGGCACAGATAGAGTCGACAGACAATGTTTTTTTTCCAGGGTTGAAGTGCCTGATGCCAGAGGGTGTGCATTTAAGGTAATTTCAAAAGAAGTGTGAGGGGGAAATTTAGACTATGGAAGGAAATCCACAAGGTTGCAGGAAGAACGTACAGCCAGTGGCAGGAATTGAACCTGGGTTGCCACCTCTGTAATAATGTTATGCTAACTGCTAATCATTTCTGATTTGGAATGTTTAGTCAGTATAGCTTAGGTGAAGATAAATTCTCCCCTCAACCTCCTCTTGTCATGTGTGGTTTCCCTCCAGGGTTTGAAATTCAAAGTCAAAGTGGAGTTTATTGTCATCTGCACACATATATGCACAGAAATATACCACAGCAGTATCACAGGCACAGAGCATCAGATAAGCACCATTCACAAGAAAAGCATAAACATAAATTATACAGAACTTTACAAGGAAGAACACCATTAGAACAAAAAACACAACAAGAAGACAATATCCATAATCAAAGATCCCCACCATCCAGGCCATGCCACTTTCTCACAGCTTCAGAAATCTGAAGTCCCACACCACAATGTTCAGGAAAAGACATATGGGTTAGACCATAAGACTGTGAGACATAGGAAAAACATGAGGCCACTCGGCCATTGAATGTGTTCCACCATTCCATCGTGGTTGATGTATTATCCATCCCCACTCCATTCTCATGCCTTCTCCCAGTAACATTGACATCCCTACTAATTAAGAACCTACCAACCTCCACAGATTCACTACACACTGGCTAAAGAAATTCTTCCTCAACTCTGTTTTAAATGGATGTACCTATATTCCAAGGCTGTGCCCTCTGGTTCTAGACTCCCCCACTATAGGAAACATCCTCTCCACATCCATTCTTTCCAGATCTTTCAATATTTGATAGGTTTCAATGAGATCCTCCTTCATTCTTCTAAACTCTAGTGAATACAGGCCCAGAGCCATCTACTGCTCCTCATACAATAATCCTTTCATTCCCAGAATCATTCTTGTGAACTTCCTCAGGATCCTCTCCAATGCCAGCACATCTTTCTTAGGTAAGGAGCCCAAAACTACTCACAATACTCACAGTAAAGAGCAGTATGACCAATGCCTTATAAAGCCTCAGCATTACAACCATGCTCTTATAATGAATGCTGGTCCTCTCAAAATGAATGCTGGTATTGTATTTGCCTTTCTTTACTACCAACTCAACCTGCAAGTTAACTTTTAGGGAATCCTGCACAAGGGCTCCTAAATCCCTTTGCACCACAGATTTTTGAATTTTCTCTCCATTTAGAAAATACTCTATGCCTTTATTCCTTCTACCAAAGTGCGTGACCATACACTTCCCAACATTGTATTCCACCTGCCACTTCTTTGCCTATTCTCCCAATCAATCTATGACCTTCTGCAGACATTCTGTTTCCTGAACACTAACTGTCCCTCTTCCTATCTTTGTATTTTCTGCAAACTGGGCTATGAAGCTGTCAATTCCATCATCCAAATCACTGACATATACCATGAAAAGTAGTTGTTCCAAAACTGACCTCTTTGGAAGGCCACTAGTCACTGGCAGCCAATAGAAAAGGCTCTCTTTATTCCCAGTCTTTATTTCCTGACAATCAGCCAATGCTTTATCCATGCTAAAATCTTTCCTGTAATACCACAGGCTCTTAACTGTTAAGCAGTCTCATATGTCAAAGGCCTTCTGAAGATCCAAATGCATAACATCCACCGATTCTCCTTTGTCTATCCTGGTTGTTATGCAAGGTTTTCCCTTGAGGAACCAATGCTGACTACGGCCTATTTTGTCATGTGCCTCCAAGTACCCAGAAACTATATCCTTAACAATCAATTCCAGCATATTCCCAACCACTGTGATTAGGCTAACTGGCCTATAATTTCCTTTCTTCTGCCTCCCTCCTTTCTTAAAGAGTAGAGAAACATTTGTAACATTCTAGTCCCCTGGAACCATTCCAGAACCTGGTGATTCTTGAAAGATCATTACTAATGCCTCCACAATCTCTGTAGTCCATCAGGTCCAGGTGACTTATCTACCTTCCGATCTTTCATCCTCCCAAGCACCTTCTTCCTAGTAACAGCAAAGGCACTCACTTCTGCACCCAAACACATTCAAATTTCTGGCATTTTGCTAGTGTCTTCCACAGTGAAGACTGATGCAAAATATTTATTCAGTTCATCTGTCATCTTCATGTCCCTCATTACTACCTCTCCAGTGTCATTTTCCAGTGGTCCAATATTCACTCTAGTTTCTCTTTTATTCTTCATATATCTGAAAAAACTTCTTGTATCTTCTTTGATATTGTTGGCTATCTTCTCTTTATATTTAATCTTTTCTCTCCTAATGGTAATTTCTTAACTCTACCTACAAGGATTCTACTTCTTCCGATCCTGTGTTGCCTCTTTCTAAGAATTTGATTTACTTTTTTACCAACAGAGCCTCCCTGCCTGTCCTTTCGATGCAATGTGCATCCTTGGATGTTAAATTCCCAACTACTGTATAACCTTCTTTCAACAATGACTCAGAGATGCCCACAACATCATACCTATCCATCTCTAACTGTGCTACAATATCACATCCCACCACCTGCAATTTTGCCCTGTCCATCTTCATAGTCTCACTACACACTGCATCTAGGTTTTATATAGGTACAGTCAGATGACCACAGACCTGAGCTGGATTTACAGGAAAATAAAAAAATACAATAGAATTTATGAAAAACTATATATAGACGATGACTGACAAATAACTAAAGAGCAGCTTTTGCCCCATAATTTACTAATTGAATTGTGCCGACCTGACGGAGGTGGTTAGTCAGCTACTATTTCCCATTGATTTCTCATCTATCTGCTTCCATCCTCCCACAGTGAGCTGCATACTTCCAATTTCCTATCACCCTGACTCTCCGTCTGCACTCTGTATAGGTCTGGTGTACACCCTGTCTCTCTCCACCCCTGCTCTCACCACACAATGATGTGTCAACAGCATTTCTCTGGATCTATCTGCCCCATATTACATTTCTCACTCTCATTCTCTCTCTCTCTGTATGAAGAATTCACAGAGGAGGGGCCATCCATCTCCCTCTGCTGAAACGGCTCTCTCAACACTAATGGCATCACATCATTCTCTTCACGATCTCTTATGTCTCAATAACTTTGAGAGCTTTTCCATCACGTTTCTCTTGCTGTTGCCCAGTCCTGGTCTCAGTGTGTCCATCTGTCCCAGGTAGTTCCATTCCAGATGAACGGTTGGCCAGTGTTTACTAGACCACAGAAGGCTCAGTAAACTGGTTCAGAGCTCACCAGGTTTGGCAGGTTTAGATAGCCCTGGGCGGTAAGCAGGGTCAGTGGTGGTTCCAAGGAGAGAGTTTTCCCTCTTCAATCCAGCCAGAACTATTCAGGAAGACCTTCTTTCCCTCTGCCATCCAATTTCTGGATGGACGTTGAACCCATCAACACTACTTCACTACCTTTTTATTTCAATTTTTGCACGACTTATTTGGTTTTAACTTACTGTAATTCACATTTTTCCCATTATTATTTATTGCATTGTGCTGCTGCCGCAAAGACAACAGATTTCACAACCTATACTGGTGGTATTAAACCTGATTGGGAAGTGGGTCAGTTTAGGACTCACTGAGTCCTCGAGCTGTTCTGTGGAGGCTGGGTTTTCGTTGCCTGGTTGGATGGTTGGCTGGGAGAAGAAGCAGGATGTCCCCAGGACCAGTCTTATTCCTGAGGGTGTGGTGGGATCACCCCAGGGGATCAAATAACAGTGCTGGCATCAGGCACAGTTGCCTAATAGACCACAGGTCACTTGGAGGCCATTCAGCCCGTTTGTCCATAACTATCGAGAAATGTGCTGTTAGCCCTCAGTGGGAGAAAGGGGAGAAGGGGAGGCAGGAAGGGCAAGAAGTTGGTAAAGAAGTGAGAATAGCAGGGCTAGAAGCTGAGGGAAAGGTCTGAGGTGCTGCTGAGTATTGAGGGTGAGGTGTACTCAGGGTTAGAGTGTCAAGTATCGTCTGGGGGTGGGTGTGAGGGTGTGGATGGAAGTCTGGATGTTGGGAGTGAGAGAGGTGTGTGTGTGTGTGTGTGTGTGTGTGTGTGTGTGTGTGTGTGTGTGTGTGTGTGTGTGTGTGTGTGTGTGTGTGTGTGTGTGTGTGTGTGTGTGTCTATATATATACTTCCACAAATTCCACATGAACACAATCAGGATTCTGGAAGTGAGAGTGTCTCTGACCTCTGGGTGTCAGACACGGTAACGGACAGGGACTTGTATTAGGTTTTACTTGTATTCTACCTGACTTGGTTGCCTGACAGCATGCTGTGAGTTGGCCTGAGCTTGCTCTTCAGAGTGATATACAAGGCAGTACACGGTGCCCGTGGCCTGTGCTGAACCACATCTCACAGACTGTGGAGAACTCAGATAAAGCAACATGTTCTTTCACACACCAGGTTAGGCACACAGGGCTATTGGTTCATAGGGACAGTCAGCACGTCTGATCTGACTCCCCTAAACTCTCACTCTCACCATCTTCCACCCCTCTTGATTGCTCTTACACTGTTTGCTTCCATCTCTCCCCTCTCTCCCCTCTCTCCCTCGTCCCCTCTATCTCTTCCCACCTCTCACTTCTCCCTCTCTATCGCTACCCACTCTCTCTTTGCCCTTCTTTCTATCCCTCTTCCCATCTCTCTCATTTCTTTTCCTCTCTCCTCCCTCTGTTTCCTCACCTTCTCGCTCTTCCCTCTCTCTCTTCCTCTTTTCTCTGCTCCTCCCCATCTCTCATCTCTCTCTTCCCCTCCTCTCTCTCACTCTCCCCTCCCCCTCTCTCCACTCACCCTTCTCTCTCCACATCCCCTGTTCCACTTACCTTTCTTTCTCACTCTCCCTTCCCTCACTGTCTCTCTTTCTCTCAATCGTTCTCTCTCTCTCTCTCTCTCTCTCTCTCTCTCTCTCTCTCTCTCTCTCTCTCTCTCTCTCTCTCTCTCTCTCTCTCTCTCTCTCTCTCTCTCTCTCTCTCTCTCTCTCTCTCCCCCCCCCCCCCCCCCACCCCCTCTCTCTTTTTGCCTGGTCTCGGGGCTAACATGACACTGCAATCTATAAGGTGTGCTGAACCGTCATCCTCGGTGAGAATTGATTACTGCTAATTTATTGGAGATGATATTTATCAGTGGGTCTCTGACTATAATGTGCAAGGCCTAAAATGTATTGATGCATTATCTGCTTCCTGTTGCCTAGCAACATAATGGTTTGGCACCTGCAAATGCATTAAGGCCATTATGTTTAAGTAAATGCCACCAAGTCCCTTGGTCCTTCAGAGGGTTTTCATTATATACTTGTCACACTCTGCATTTCAAATAGGCCCAAATGAACACTGCTCTTACATCGGCCTTCTTCACCACTTGGTTGCAACTCAAGCTCCCAAGCACCAAGGAACTGAAGAAATTACTTTGTCAACCCAACCCCTAATGTTCCTAATTCCTGTTCCTTATAAAGAAGAGGGAGGGGGGAAGAAATCTCTGTTCATGCCCATTGACTTGGCCTCCACAGGTGTCCATGCTTCAGAATTCCACAGATTCACCACCCTCTGGCTAAAGAAATTCCTCCTCATCTCTGTTCTAAATGAGCGTCCCTGTATTCTGAGGCTGTCTTCTGGTCCTAGACTCCCCCACTATAGGAAACATCCTCTCTACATCCACTCTATCTGTGTCCTCTGGTCCTAGACTCCCCCACTATAGGAAACATACTCTCTACATCCACTCTATCTGTGTCCTCTGGTCCTAGACTCCCCCACTATAGGAAACATCCTCTCCACATCCACTCTATTTGTGTCCTCTGGTCCTAGACTCCCCCACTATAGGAAACATCCTCTCCACATCCACTCTATCTGTGTCCTCTGGTCCTAGACTCCCCACTATAGGAAACATCCTCTCCACATCAACTCTATCTCTGTCATCTCATCCTAGACTCTCCCACTATAGAAAACATCCTCTTCACAGCCATTCTATCTGTGTTCTCTGGTCCTAGACTCCCCACCATAGGAATCATCCTCTCCACATCCACTCTATTGTATTTTTTTGGGCAACATGGTAGCCTAGGGGTTAGCACAATGCTTTACATCACCAGCAATCAGCAGTCGGAGTTCATTTCCCACTGCTGTCTTTAAGGAGTTTGCATGTACTTCCCATGACTGTGTGGATTTCCTCCGGGTGCTCTGGTTTCCTCCCACAGTCAAAATACATACTGGTTATGGTCAGTAAGTTGTGTGCATGCTATGTTGTCACTGGAAGCATGGTGACACTTGCAGACCAGGCCAGACAAATCGTCTCTGGTTTGATTTGATGCAAAAAATGCAGTTCCCTGAAAGTTTCAATGTTTCAATGTCAATGTGAAATAAAATTGATCTTTATCTTTCACCTTTAATCTCTAACTAGGCCTTTCAATATTCAATCGGTTTCAATGAGACCCAATGAGTACAGGCCCAGAGTCATCAAACATTCTTCATATGTTAACCCTTTTATTCCAGAGTTAATTTTTGTATGCCTCCTCTGGACCAACCTCCCCTGCCAGCAACATCCTCTCTGGCACATGGGTTTCAAACCTGCTCGTGATACTCCAAATGTAATCCGACTAACTCTGGTACTCTGTGCCCTGTCCAATGAAGGCCATTGTGCTAAACAGCCTCTTCATTACCCTGTCCATCTGTGTTACTGATTTCAGTGAATCCTATACCTGTGTCCCTCAGTCCCTCTGTTCTACAGTACTCCTCAGGACCTTTTTATTTACTGTACAAGGTCTGCCCTGGTTTAACTTCCCAAAATTCATCACGATGCACTTAAAGACAGGGTCATACAACATGGAAGTGGGCCCTTCAGTCCAAGTCGTCTGTGTTGACCAAGATGCCTCATCCAAGTTATTCCCATTTGCCTTTGCTTGGCACATGTCCCTCCTAACCAGGGGTTTCCAACCTTTTTTATGCCATGGACCCCCTACCATTAACTGGGAACCCTTGCTCTATACCTTTCCTATCCATGTAACTGTCCAAGTGTCTTTTAAATTAATGTACCTGCCTCAACCACTTCCTCTGGCCGATCGTTCCATATACAAACAACCCTCAGGGTGAAGAAGCTGCTTCGCGAACCTCCTTTTACATTTCTCCCCTCTCACCTTGAACCTGTGCCCTCGGGCTTTTGATTCCTCTACCCTGGGGGAGAAAAATGGACTCCTGGTGTAGAATTCCAAAGATTTCCTGTGTTCAAAGTTCGAAGTAAATTTTATTATCCGTGTACATACATATGACCACTTACAACCCTGAGATTCTTTTTCTGCAGGCATACTTAGCAAATCTATAGAACAGTAACTGTAAACTGTAAACTGTGAAAATGCAGATATAAGTAAATAGCAATAAATAACGAGCATGAAATAATAATATAAGAGTCCTTAGATGAGTGTATTTATCCCCTTTTGTTCAAGAGACCGTTTGGTTGAGGAGTAGTAACTGTTCTTGAACCTGGTGGTGTGAGTCCTGAGGCTCTTGTGCCTTCTACCTGATGGTAGCAGTGAGAAATGAGCACGGCCTGGGTGGTGAGGATCTTTGATGATGGATGCTGCTTTCCTACAGCAACGTTTCATGCAGATGTGCTCAATAGTTGGGAGAGCTTTACTCATGATGTACTGGGCCAAATCCATTACCTTTTGTAGGATTTTCTCTTCAACGGCATTGGTGTTCCCATACCAGCTGTAAAGCAGCCAGTTAGTAAGGCATTTGACAAGGTTCCACACGGTAGGCTTTTTCAGAAAGTCAGAAGGCATGGGATCCAGGGAAGTTTGGCCAGGTGGATTCAGAATTGGTTTGCCTGCAGAAGGCAGAGGGTCATGGTGGAGGGAGTACATTCAGATTGGAGGGTTGTGACTAGTGGAACACAAGGATCTGTTCTGGGACCTCTACTTTTTGTGATTTTTATTAACAACCTGGATGTGGGGGTAGAAGGTTGGATTGACAAGTTTGCAGATGACACAAAAGTTGGTGGTGTAGATAGTGTAGAGGATTGTTGAAGATTTCAGAGAGACATTGATAGGATGCAGAAGTGGGCTGAGAAGTGGCAGATGGAGTTCAAACGGAGAAGTGTGAGGTGGTACACTTTGGAAGGCAAACTCCAAGACAGGATACTTGGTAGTGTGGAGGAGCAGAGGGATCTGGGGGTACATGTCCACAGATCCCTGAAAGTTGCCTCACAGGTAGATAGGGTAGTTAAGAAAGCTTATGTGGTGTTAGCTTTCATAATTCGAGGGATAGAGTTTAAGAGATGCGAAGTAATGATGCAGCTCTATAAAACTCTAGTTAGGCCACACTTGGAGTACTGTGTCCAGTTCTGGTTGCCTCACTATAGGAAAGATGTGGAAGCATTGGAAAGGGTACAGAGGAGATTTACCAGGATGCTGCCTGGTTTAGAGACTATGGATTATGATCAGAGATCAAGGGAGCTAGGGTTTTACTCTTTGGAGACAAGGAGGATGAGAGGAGACATGATAGAGGTGTACAAGATATTAAGAAGAATAGATAGATTGGATAGCCAGCGCCTCTTCCCCAGGGCACCACTGCTCAGTACAAGAGGACATGGCTTTAAGGTAAGGGGTGGGAAGTTCAAGGGGGATATTAGAGGAAGGTTATTTACTCAGAGAGTGGTTGGTGCATGGAATGCGCTGCCTGAGTCAGTGGTGGAGGCAGATACACTGGTGAAGTTTAAGAGACTACTAGACAGATATATGGAGGAATTTAAGGTGGGGGGTTATATGGGAGGCAGGGTTTGAGGGTCGGCACAATATTGTGGGCCGAAGGGCCTGTAATGTGCTGTACTATTCTATGTTCTATGTTCTGTGGTTAGCACACTTTTCAGCACGCATCTATGGAAGTTTGCCAAGGTTTACAAAGACATACTGAACCCTGCAGACTCCTGAGGAAGTAGAGGCACTGTCTTGCTTTCTTCACAATAACATTTATATGATGGGTCCAGGACAGGTCCCCTGAGATAGTGATACCCAGGAATTTAAAGTTACTGACCCTCCCCACCTCTGATCCTCCGGTGACTATTGACTCATGGACCTCTGGTTTCTCTTTCCTGAAATCTACAATTAGTTCTTTGGTCTTATTGACAGAGTTGTTGTTATTACACCACTCATCAAGTTTTCAATCTACCTCCTGTATGCTGTTTCCTCCTGGGATCCAGTGAACAATATCGACCCCCTTTCCCAATGTCATCCAGGCCAATGATGTGGGCAGTTTATGAGATGCAATGGATGATAGCTGCCCCCTTTTCTGACATCACCCGGGCTGTTTGTGAGATCTTGCTGTACACAGCAGTCCCACTGAGAGGACCATACCTCAAAGCTCACAACATACTCTCTGATTTGAGAGTGTGACAGACATCATGGTAATGCATGGCCCTTTCTTCTTGGTCCTTCCAGGCATCAGACGTTCTGAGAGAGGTTCTCTGCTGGGAGTTGGTCATCACCTTGTCCTGAAGAGTAATTGTCCATTGGCGTGGAACGTTGAGAAAGAGGCTTGCTTTAATGTGTCACTTTTAATGTGCCAACTGGCTTTACAACCAGTGAAGCCTGCAAGTCTTTTCACCATTGTGAAGGTGAACAGCCCTGGAAGGTGACAAAAAAATTCAAAGAGTCCTTTCAGCATCCATAATTCATTGAAAGTGATGTGGCAAAAAGAGGTTTTGGCACATTAGCCATAAGTGGGATGGGAAGAGTATGGGGGGCTATGGTCTGTGTGTATGGCGGTAGGACTAGGTAGTTTAAATGATCTGGTATGGCTGAAGGGCTGGTTTCTGTTCTGTACTTTTCTGTAACTCTAAATCAAAGTACTGAGACTAAAACTAGAGGTCACAAGTTAAGGGTGAAAGGTGAAATATTTAAGGAGAACCTTGGGGACTTCTTCATTCAAAGGGTAGTGAGAGTGTGGAATAAGAATCCAGCAGAAGTGGTGGATGTAGGTGGATTGTAGCATATTAGAGAAGTTTGGATCAGTACATGAATGCATCATGGTGAGTATCTTGACTCATATGGAACACCAATGCCCAGGTACAGAAAAGCCTACAAACAGTGGTGCGTACAGCCAGTTCATCACTGGAAAGCCATCCCCACCACTGAGCCCGTCTACAAGGAGTGCTGCCACAAGAAAGCAGCATCTGCCAGCAAGCACCCTCACCTCATGATTTCTCCACACTCACTACTACAATCATGAAGGAGGTACAGTTATTACCCCTCAACCACTGGGCACCTGAACCAGAGAGAATAACTTCACTCACCTCTACACTGAACTGATTCCACAACCTATGGATTCATGTTCACAGCTCAGATTCTCTCTCTCTCTTTCTTTCTTTTTAATTGGCACAGTTTGTCTTCAGTTGCACATTGGTTGTTTATCAGCCTTTGTGTATAGTTTTTCATTGATTCTATTGTATTTCTTTGTTCTACTGTAAATGCTGGACATATACGTACTTTAATAATAAATTTACTTTGGACTATGAATGAGTTGCCGGCAGAAGTGGGAGTTTGGATGGATGGGAGGATGTGGAGGGCTGTGTTCCAGGTGCAGTTCGATGGGTAGGGTAATTCAGCATGAATTAGATGGGCTGAAGGTCCTGTTTCTGCGCTGTAGTGCTCTATGGCTTTACGACCATGACTCCCTCTGAGAAGTTCCTCCACACCTCAGTTTTAAATGTCCACCCCCTTATCCTGTAACTGTATCCCCTCATCTGAGACTTTCCTAGTGGTAGAAACATTTCCATATCTCTTCGTTGTGTCCCCTCAGAATTTGCACATTCCAATAAGATCACCCCTCCCATTCTTCTCTCTCAAAACCCGTCAACATTTAGACCCATAAGACATAGGAGAAGGGTTAGGCCTCTCAGTCCATCAAGTCTGAATTAACTTTATTTCTTACATCCTCCACATACATGAGGAGTAAAAATCTTTACATTACATCTTCATCTAAATGCGCTATGTGCGATCATAGTAGTTAATAATAATTTATAATAAATAGAACAGTCAATGTAACATAGAAATACACTCAAATCAGCATGAATTAAATCAGTGTGATGGCTTGGTGGGAGAAGCTGTCCCGGAGCCTGTTGGACCTGGATGGTAACAGCTGGAACAGTTTGTGGTTGGGGTGACTCGGGTCCCCAATGATCCTTTTTTCACACCTGTCTTTGTAAGTGTCCTGAATCATGGGAATTTCACATCTACAGAAGTACTGGGCTGTCCACACCACTCTCTGTAGAGTCCTGTGATTAAGGGAGGTACAGTTCCCATACCAGGCAGTGATGCAGCCAGTCAGGATGCTCTCAATTGTGCCCCTGTAGAAAGTTCTTAGGATTTGGGGGTCCATACCAAACTTCCTCAACCGTATGAGGTGAAAGAGGCGCTGTTGTGCCTTTTTCACCAAGCAGCTGGTGTGTACAGACCACATGAAGTCCTCGGTGATGTGGATGCCGAGGAACTTAAAGTTGTTTACTCTCTCAACCCCAGATCCATTGATGTCAATAGGGGTTAGCCCATCTCAATTCCTCCTGTAATCCACAACCAATTCCTTTGTCTTTGCAACATTGAGGGAGAGGTTGTTTTCTTGAAACCACTGTGCCAGAGAGATGACTGCTCCACCAATCCATCATGGCTGATTAATTATCCCTCTCAATCCCATTCTTCTGCCTTCTCCCTGTAACCTTTGACACTCTGACTAATCAAGAACCTATCAACCTCTGCTTTAAATATACCCAATGACTGAGCCATCGGTGGCAATGAGTTCCACAGATTTGCCACCCTCTACCTAAGGAGCTCCTCCTCATCTAAGGGACACCCTTGTGTTCTGAGACTGTGCCCTCTGGTCAGATCCCTCCATTGTCAGAATCAGAATCAGGTTTATTATCATGAAGTTTATTAACTTAGCAGCAGCAGTTCAATACAATACATAATATAGAAGAAAATAAATAAATAAATTGATTACAGTATATGTATATGGAGTAGATTAAAAATCGTGCAAAAACAGAAATAATATGTATTTTTTAAAAAGTGAGGTAGTGTTCACGGGTTTAATGTCCACTGTATTATTAGTGTGTCCTTGTAACTGTGCGTCTGTGCATGGAGTCCAGCCCTCTCACTCAGTGATGGTCATTCCAACACAAAATCTTAGAAAGACATAGAAAACCTACAGCGCAATACAGGCTCTTTGGCCCACAAAGCTGTGCCTAACATGTACTTACTTTAGAAATTACCTAGGTTACCCATAGCCCTCTATTTTTTTAAGCTCCATGTACCTATCCAGGAGTCTCTTAAAAGACCCTATCGTATATGCTTCCACCACCATTGCTGGCAGCCTGTTTCACGCAGTCACCACTCTCTGCGTAAAAAAACTTACCCCTGACATCCTGACATCTCGTCTGAACCTACTTCCAAGCACCTTAAAGCTGTGTCCTCTCGTGGTACCTATTTCAGCCCTGGGAAAAAGCCTCTGACTAACCACACGATCAATGCCTCTCATCATCTTATACACCTCTGTCAGGTCACCTCTCATCCTCCGTCGCTCCAAGGAGAACCTTTGCTGTGTGAACCTTGTATCAGTTGTTCAGTATGTTCCTGAACAGTATTATTGTGTCCTTGTAACACTGCATCTGTGAAGTGTTTGAGAGATTGTGCACAGAGTCCAGCCCTCTCACTCAGTAATGGCAGACTGAGGTTGTTCCAACACAGAATCTTTGCTGTGTGAAACTTGTATCAGTGGTTCAGTATGTTCCCGAACAGTATTAGTGTGTCCTTGTAACACTGTGCATCTATGAAATGTTTGAGAGATTGTGCATAGAGTCCAGCCCCCCCTCACTCAGTGATGGCAGACTGAGGTTGTTCCAACACAGAATCTTTGCTGTGTGAAACTTAACACAGTTGGTCACGAGTTTATTATTGTCACCTGTACAGTGATACAGTGAGAAGCTTTTATCTGCGTGCCATCCAGACACATCATTCTGTACATCAGTACTTTGATATAGTGATGAGAACAAGGAGAACAAAAAAAATGAGCTTTATTTGTCACAGGTACTGTGTATCGATCATCAAGGCAAACATTGCCTCTGAGGGATAATGTTGCAGCTGTATAGGACCCTGGTCAGACCCCACTTGGAGTACTGTGCTCAGTTCTGGTCGCCTCACTACAGGAAGGATGTGGAAACCACAGAAAGGGTGCAGAGGAGATTTACAAGGATATTGCCTGGATTGGGGAGCATGCCTTATGAGGATAGGTTGTGTGAACATGGCCTTTTCTCCTTGGAGTGACGGAGGATGAGAGGTGACCCAATAGAGGTGTATAAGATGATGAGCGGCATTGATGGTGTAGATAGTCAGAAGCTTTTTCCCAAGGCTGAAATGGCTAGCACAAAAGGGCATTGTTTTAAGGAGCTGGGGAGTAGGTACAGAGGAGGTGTCAGGGGTAGGTTTTTTACACAGAGAGTGGTGAGTGCATGGAATAGGCTGCTGGCAACGGTGGTGGAGGCGGATACAATAGGGTCTTTTAAGAGATTCCTGGATAGGCATGGAGCCTGGGAAAATAGAGGGCCATGGGTAACCCTAGATAATTTCTAAAGTAAGAACATGTTCAGCACAGCTTTGTGGGCCGAAGGGCCTGTATTGCGCTGTCGGTTTTCTATGTTTCTATGAAATGCGTTGTTTACATCACAGTCCGAGGATGTGCTGGGGGCCCCAACATAACATGCCCACGACTTACTAACCCTAACCCATATGTCTTTGAAATGTGGGAGGAAACCGGAGCACCAGGAGGAAACCTACATGGTTACGAAGAGCACGTGCAATCTCCTTACAGATAGCAGTGGGAATTGAACACCAATCTCTGATTCAAGGGGAATAGAATATAAAAGCAAGGAGATAATGCTGAAGCTTTATAAGACACCAGTCAGATTGCACTTGGAGTATTGTCAACAGTTTTAGGCCCCATACCTCAGAAAGAATGTGTTGCCATTGGAGAAAGTCCAAAGGACGTTCATGAGGATGACTCCGGGAATGAAGGGGTTAACATATGAGGAGCATTTTGCAGCTTTGGGCCTGAACTCATTGGACTTTTGAAGAATGTGTGGGGATCTCATTGAAACCTACCAAATGTTGAAAGGACTAAGGGTGGATGTGGAGAGGATGTTTCCTATGGTGGGGGTATCCAGAACTAGAGGGCACAGCCTCAAAATTGAGGGGCGACCCTTTAAAACAGAGGTAAGGGGAAGTTGTTTTAGCCAGAGAGTAGTGAATCTGTGAAATGCTCTGCCACCGACTGTGGTGGAGGCCAAGTCAATGGGTATATTTAAGATGGAAGTTAATCATTTCCTGATCGGTCAGGGCATGAATGGATATGGTGAGAAGGCAAGTGTATGGGGTTGAGTGGGATCCAGGATCACCCATAATGGAATGACGGAACAGACACAATGGGCTGAATGGCCTAATTCTGCTCCAATGTCTTATGGTCTAATCATTGGCAATGTAATAGTGTTACACTAAGCATTACACTGCTATACTACCTCAGTACAGAGAATGTGCTGTTACTCTTATGAGAAAGTTCAAAGTAAATCTTAGTATCAAAGTACATATATGTTACCATATGCAACCCTGAGATTAATTTTCCTGCGGGCATACTCAGCAAATCTACAGTGACAATAACAGTGATCAACCAGAGTGCAGAAGACAACATTTTATTTATGCAAATATAAATAATGAGAGAAGAGATAAAGAGTCCTTAAAGTGAAATCTTTGGTTGTGGGTTTGGGGCAAGTGAGTGTAGTTATCCCTTTTTGTTCAAGAGGCTGATGGTTGAGGGGTAGAAACTGTATTGAACCTGGTGTTGTGGATCCTGAGGCTCTTTTCACTGACAGCAGCCATGAGAAGGGAGCATTAAAGTGCAGTACAGGTAAACAACAAGGTGCAATGGACACAACGGGATAGACAGGGAGCTAATCGTGAATACATGACAGGTCTGTTCAAGATCTGATCGCAGTGCGATAGCAGCTGTCCTGCAGTCTGGTGGTACATGTTCTCTTGTACCTTCTGCCCGATGGGAGAGGGGAGAGAATGTCCAGGGTGGGTGGAATCTTTGCCGTGACAGTGGGGAGTGCAGACACAGTCCGTGGAGAGAAGGTAGGTGTACTCTGCCCGATGGGAGAAGGGAGAGAATGTCTGGGGTGGGTGGAGTCTTTACCGTGACAGTGGGGAATGTAGACACTGTCCGTGGAGGGGAGGTAGGTATCTCTGCCTATGGGAGAGGGGGATATGTCCGGGGTGAGTGGGGTCTATCTATCAACCTCTGCTTTAAATGTTCACAACTCTCTGTGGTTTCTCACGGTCACAGACAGAGCTGTGATGCTTCTGGATATGATGTTTTCTGTGGTACATCTGTAAAGATTAGCGAGGTTCATCAGGGACATGTCGACTTGTATTAACCTCTGAAAAGCTCCATTTGCTTATGGACATCTCCTCACTCCGGAAGATGCTCAGGGCAACCTCGTGTGTGCTGTCACCAAGGTGACAATCTCCCATCAGCAGATCACGTATCTTTGGGAACAGAGCAGAGAGTACAGTCTGAGGTTGCACAGCTACATCAGGGTGAACCTCGACAAGGACCCCTGCATCCCTCCCTTGAGGCAGTGGCGGGCTGTCGCATCCACAGTGCAGAGGGAAATGTTAATAAAACTGGATGAGATGCTGTCTGCAGGTCTGTTCTCCAGGGTGGTTCACCCCACCATCTCCCCACCCCACCTCAAGCCCATATCCTGTACTGCTGAACAGATGCCACTGCAGCAGCAGTGAGACCAAGTCCAGAGGCACTGTAAGTGCAGAATGAAGTGGAACAGTGTTTAAAACAAGCCATTACCTGGCTAAACAATTAGTGAGGACAATTGCAAATTGCTGTTATTTAGCATGGTTTAATGAGGGGACCTTCCACGGATGAGCTCACAGAGTTTTCTGTGATTCATGCAGACAATTGTTTGCAATTTTAACTTCAGTTGCTTGCCCTGCAAACACAAGTCAAAATGCTGACTGTGTGTTTTTTTCCCAGAGCTTTCCATGGAATAAGACTTTATTCCTTGGAATGTAGAACTCTGAGAGGAGATTTGATAGAGGTATACAGAATGATGAGGGGTATAGATGGGGTAAATGCAATCAGGTTTTTCCACTGAGGTTAGTTGGACTACAACCAGAGGTCATGGATTAAGGGTGAAAGGTGAGGTTTAAGGTGAATTGCTTCACTCAGAGGGTGGTGAGTGTGGAATGGGTTGCCAGCACAAGTGGTGCCTGCAAGCTCAATTTCAACATTTAAGAAAAGTTTGAATTGGTACAAGGACGGTAGAGGTATGGAGGACTATGGTCCCAGTACACGTCGATGGAAGTAGGCAGTTTAAATGGTTCAGCATGGACTAGATAGGCTGGAGGGCCTATTTATTCATGCACTTTTTTTATGACTCTATGCTCCAGCATAAACCCATTTCACACAGAATATTCCCAGCCAGCTGGGGTGTGTGGAGGTACATGGACCCAGGCTGGCTTCTGAGCATCTGACCCAGTGTTGTTGTGATCGTGTTGGTGAAGGTACAAAGGTGAGAGAGAGGGAGAGTGGAAGAGAGAGACAGAGAGAGAGGGGATGGAGAGAGAGAGTAAGAATGGAGAGAGAGACTGAAGGAGAGAGTGGGGTGGGAGAGTGAGGGGGGAGAGAAGGGGAGAGGGAGAGAGAGATGGAGAGAGGGAGAGAGAAAGAGATGTGGGAGCCCAAGAATAGAACAAATTCAGGTAAATGGAATCAGACCATCCATTATCATTTTCCCCGACTCCACCCAACCTCACACAGCCTGCTCGGTGCAGAATAAAGGAAATAATTGGTTCCATAGATACATTAAAGCAAGCAGATAATTTATGGATACGTCTTACATTATTAAATAAACGAGATAACTTTTTTTCTTCCACAATGCGATGCATTTGATTAAGAACGAGATTATTTTTATTGAATTACTGTGCTGTTTGAGTGGCTTTGAATAGCAGGATATTCCTCAACTGCATCCATACTTCAAGTGCTGGTGGGCAGTCTGTTAAGTGAGTTTTATAAAAAGCTTAATCACCTCGCATTCAGCCTGTTAATAGCGAGTTTTTATCAGACAGGTAACAGTGATAAAGACCTCAGCTCTCAGAAGCAGCTTTGTCGTGATCTGCGGCATTTTTTTGCAATTACCCAGGTTCAAGGGCCAACTCTTTGTTCAAGGGGTTTGTTTACCCTGGAAATTAGAGCATGCAGACAGGGTCTAGACTCTAGAGAGTTAAGGAAGAGGATATGAAGGATGCTCCTCAGTAGATGAGGAGCTGTGTGGGAGGAGAAAACTTCACCGTGTCTCCAACTTGTGCACTGGAAATGTGTGATGGGACGGTGTTGAGGGAGTTACGCTCTGTGTCTGACCCTGGGCATACGTGATGGGATGGTGTGGAGGAAGCTTCTCTCAGTGTCTGACCCCGGGAGTGTGTGATGGGACAGTGTGGAGGTGGCTTCACTATGTGTCTGACCCCAGGAGTGTGTGATGGGATGGTGTGGAGGGAGCTTCACTATGTGTCTGACCTGGGAGTGTGTGATGGGACAGTGTAGAGGGAGTTTCACTCTGTGTCTGACCTGGGAGTGTGTGATGGGACAGTGTAGAGGGAGTTTCACTATGTGTCTGACCTGGGAGTGTGTGATGGGACAGTGTAGAGGGAGTTTCACTCTGTGTCTGACCCCGGGAGTGTGTGATGGGACGGTGTGGTAGGAGCTTCATTCTGTGCCTGACGCCAGGAGTGTGTGATGGGATGGTGTGGAGGAAGCTTCACTATGTGTCTGACCTGGGAGTGTGTGATGGGACAGTGTGGAGGGAGGTTCGCTCTGTGTCTGACCCCAGGAGTGTGTGGTGGGACGGAGATTCACTCTGTAAGGATTTTCTACATTCTCCTGTAACCAGTTGGTTTCCCTCCAGGCATCCAGTGTCCTCCCATATTCTAGAGACTTATGGGTTAGTGGGTTAATTGGTCACGTGGATGTATTGGACGCATTAGGCCGGAATAGCCTGTTCAAGTTTATTATCACAGTGCATTCACAAAACTACTCTGAGATTCATTTTCTTGTGGGCACTTCCAGTCAAACAGAGAAATAGAAAGAATGAACGTGAAATCTTGCTACTGAGCCATACCTCTGAATACAATAACTAAATCACTTCAGACACATTGGATCGTGGGGGACAAGCTCATGTATGAGAAACTCATACCCTCTCTTGTTCCTATCTTCCAAGTCCAGGAGCAGTTGACTGGTGTAGCACACCACACTGCACCAAATGGGCTGAATGGTCTCAGGATTTTGTGTACAGTTCCATGATGATAAGCCACAGATCCACTTTGATGATTGTTCTCCTGTGAAAGCAGAGGGTCCAGGTTGGTCAGGAGAGAGAGTGTGGACTGTGATCCTTGTTAATCATTTGATGATAGATCTCCTGGAAAAGCAATGTGGCCAAGTTGATCTGGAGCAAGAGTGTGGGCTTTGATCCCAGTTAATTGTTGTCTTGAACGTTTGAATCATTCTCCCTTTCATTAGAGCTGATAGATCTACTTTCCCACAAGAGCACCCTTGACCTTGCTGTGATTGATCAAATTCTTTAAATTTCTCTAGATTCTTTCCACGTGCCTTTAAAATTCATTGATACCAAGTTCCAGAGAATGTGTCTCTCACCTCTCGACATTTTCTCGTCCACACATGTTCAGAACAGAGTCCGTACAGAAGGGCTGTCTGTTATGTATCTCTCTGTACCTGCAACCTCTCTCTGATCTGTCATTTCAGATTTTCCTCAGCCCTCTACAACCCCTCACTCACTCCTGCATCTACCAACCCTCTTCGCTCACAGCCTTTTCCAACGTTAGACCCTGATCAAGAGAGGACCTGTTCCAGCACTGAGAGAGAGCTCCACAGTCAGAGGCACCGTCTTACACAGCCCCCCCCCCCCCCGCCCCGAACACAATGTTTGGAAAGTTGTCAGTATCTTCTCAGCCCATGTTTTGAGGGAGTTCTTCTGAGTCCTGTTCTTAACCAAAACCAAATGCAGCAATTTTTATAGAGAAATTTTAAAAGGATGTTGAAATTGTGTAAGATTTTGGTGAGGCCTAATTTGGAGTATTGTGTGCAGTTCTGGTCACTTACCTACAGAAAAGACGTCAATAAGATTGAAAGAGTACAGAGAAAATTTACAAGGCTGTAGAAGTTGTATAAGACATTGCTGAGGTCTAATTTGGGATATTGTGCCCAGTTTTGGTCACCTAACGACAATTCTCACACACGCATACACATACACTGCATTGGCACAACCGGGAAACAGGAATCCTGACTGATTCTGCTCTGCCTGATACAGGGTGCTTGTTATCTGGTGTATACAGTGCCTACACGATGTGGGGAA
This sequence comes from Hemitrygon akajei, assembly GCF_048418815.1. NCBI lineage: Eukaryota > Metazoa > Chordata > Chondrichthyes > Myliobatiformes > Dasyatidae > Hemitrygon > Hemitrygon akajei. The sequence continues at coordinate 13,016,534 of NC_133151.1, read as the reverse complement.
CTCCCCCTTAATACTCCCCATGCCAAGGGATGTTGCTGCTATCAATGTGTTGGTCAGTTTGAGCATAAAGGTCTGTTCCCTCAGTGTGAGCACAGCACCTTGCAGCCTAGCCTGTCTACATTCAGGCAGAACCTATTCCTCCGACCCAAGCTCACTGTCTGTCTTTTCTGCCTCACTCGGTAACCATGACAACAGATTATATGGAGCATACCATGAGCACAGATTTGCCTTTTCCCAAAATGTTGCATTTATTTTTAATTGCTAGGCAGAAGAATTGAAATATTAAATATTCCACTGAGGTATAATTTCCAATTTACACATGGAACTCATTTTGAAGCCTATCGCATATTATTCACAGAGGGAGGAATTATGCTGGATTTCAGAGGAATTCTCTCAGGTCACGGCCACTGTCTGCAGGGTTGGAGGGCATTGGTTATACCTGGGGGAAATCCCTGTAATATCATCTGATTTGGGGAGTCCAAAACTACAGGGCAGAGATTTAGAGTGAGAGGGGAGAGATTTAAAAGGGACCTGAGGGGTATCTTCTTCACTCAGAGGGTGGTGGGTGTGTGGAACGAGCTGCTAGAGGGACTGGTATAGGTCGGTACAACTAAACATAAAGATAAGATGAGAGGCATTGATTATGTGGATAGTCAGAGGCTTTTCCCCAGGGCTGAAATGGCTAGCATAACAGGACACAGTTTTAAGGTGCAGAGGAGATGTAAGGGGTAAGATTTCTATGCAGAGAGTGGTGAATGCATGGAATGGGCTGCCGGCGAAGATGATGGAGGCGGATACGTAGGGTCTGGACAGGTATATGGAGTTCAGAAAAATAGAAGGCTATGGATAAGCCTAGGTAACTTCTCAGGTAAGGACATGTTTGGCACAGCTTTGTGGGCTGAAGGGCCTGTACTGTGCTGTAGGTTTTCTATATTTCTATGAAATGCATTGTTTGCATCAGTGAGTAACAGCCTGAGGAAGCCCGCAAGTGTCAGCAAGGCATTTGATAAGGTACCCCATACGAGGATTATTGAGAAAGTAAGGAAGCATGGGATCCAGGGGACATTGCTTTGTGGATCTGTGGTCAAATCAACATGTACAAAAAAGCTGGATGAACTCAACAGTTCGGGCAGCATCCGTTGAAATGAGCAGTCAACGTTTCGGGCCGAGACCCTTCATCAGGACTGAGTCCTGTGACTGGTGGAGTGCCATAGGGATCAGTGCTGGGTCCGTTGTTGTTTGTCCTAAATGATAATGTGGTTAATTGGATCAGAAAATTTGCAGATGACACCAACATTGGGGGTGTAGTGGACAGTAAGGATGGTTATCATGGCTTGCAGAGTGATTGGGATCAGCTGAAAAAATGGGCTGAAAAATGGCAGGTGGAACTTAATGCAGTCACATGCAAGGAAAGTGTTGCATTTTAGTAGGACCAACAAGGGTAGGTCTTACACAGTGAATGGCAGGGATCTGAGGAGTATTGTAGAACAAAGGGATCTGGGAATACAGGTCTGTAATTTGTTGAACATGGCATCACTGGTCAATAGGGTCATAAAAAAAGCTTTCGGCACAGTGGCCTTCATAAATCAATGTGGTGAGTACAAGAGATGGGATGTTATGTTGAAGTTGTCTAAGACTTTTGTGAGGCCTAATTTGGAGTATTGTGTGCAGTTTTGGTCACCTGCCTACAGTAAAAATGTAAATAAGATTGTAAGAATACAGGGAAAATTTACAAGGATGTTGCCAGTTCTGGAGGACCTGAGTTATAAGGAAAGATTGAATAGGTTAAAACTTAATTCCTTAGAACATGTAATGTTAAGAGGAGATTTGAAAGAGGTATATAAAATTATGAGGGGTATAGATAGGGCAAATGCAAGCATGCTTTTTCCACTGAGGTTTGGTGGGTCTGCAGCCAAAGGTCATTGGTTAAGAGTGAAAGGTGAAAACTTTAAGGGGAACATGAGTGGAAACTGCTTCACTCAGAGGGTCATGAGAGTGTGGAACAAGTTGCCAGCACAAGTGGTGCATGCACACTCAAATTCAATGTTTAAGAGAAGTTTGGATAGGTACATGGATGGTAGGAGTATGGAGGGGTAAATTCCCGATGCAGATCGTTGGGAGTAGGCAGTTTAAATGGTTTTGGCATGGAGCAGATGGGCCAAAGGGCCTGTTTCTGTGCTGTACTTCTCTATGACCCTAATACTTTATTAGCCATTTCCATCCTGGGAAAATGCCTCTGGCTGTCCACTCTTTCTATGTCTCTTATCATCTTGTACACCTCTATCAAGTCACCTCTCATCCTTTGTTGCAGAGGAGAAAGCTAGCTCATTCAATCTTTCCTCATAAGACATGCTCTCTAATCCAGGCATCATCTTGATAAATGTCCTCTACACCTTCTCTAAAGCTTCCACATTCTTCTATAAGATCATAAGATACAGGAGTAGAATTATGCCATTTGGCCCATTGAGTCTGCTCTGCCATTTCATCATGGCTGATCCAATTTCCCTCTCAGCCCCAATCTCCTGCCTTCTCCCTGTATCCCTTCATGCTCTGACCAATCAAAAATCTATCAACTTCTGTCTGAAATATACATAATGACGGCCTCCACAGCTGCCTGTGGCAAAGAATTCCATGGATTTACCGCTCTCTGGCCAAAGAATTCCTCCTCATCTCCATTCTGTTCTGAGACTGTGCCCTCTGGTCCTATAATGAGGCGAACAGAACTGAACATAAGATTCCAGGTCCTGAGGTAGGTCAGACATGACTGGTGCAGCCTTGATGGGCCGAGTGGTCTCTGAGTGCCCATGACCCAGGAATCCTTGCAGTCACCAACATACATTAATGGGGAATGATTCTGAGCCTAGAAATTAAGGAAGGATGTTATATCTTGGGGAAAGGCCGAAGGTTGGGATCGAGCTGGGCTCTCTGGAACTATAAGACAACAACACTACCTGCTGCATCAGCACCACTAGCCTGAAGGGTTCAGGTAATCAGTGAAAGGGGTGAGGTGGAGTCAAGCCTGCCCCCCCACGACTTCTCTGTACTACTCCCAGACAGTGTGTCCAACACCCATCCACAGGTCAACAAGCAAAATACCCAAGGACACACACTGATGGTGAGAGGTGGAAAATTTGAAAGAGGTGTGAGGGGCAATTTACACAGAGAGTGGTGAGTGTGGAATGTTCTGCCAGGGGTGGTGGTGGAGGCAGATACGATAGAGGTGTTTAAGAGACTGTTAGACAGACACATGAATGGGCAGGGATATGGACCATGTGCAAGGAATGATGTGATATGGACCATGTTCAGGGAATGGAGGGAGATGGACAAGGTGCAGGGAATGGAGGGAGGAGGGAGATGGACAATGTGCAGGGAATAGAGGGAGATGGACCATGTGCAGGGAATGATGGAAGATGGACCATGTGCAGGGAATGATGGAAGATGGACCATGTGCAGGGAATGGAGGGAGATAGCCTATGTTTTGGCAGAAGGGATTTAATTTAATTTGAAATTGTGTTTGGCATAGAATTGATGGGTCGAAGGGCCTGTTCCTTTGCTGTAATGCCCTATGACGCCATGACCTCCCTTTTTGATGGTGTAATGAGTTAGATGTTAGAGTTAGATGTGGATTTGTGGAACAGGCCACAGGTTATCACCGTAACATTGCTGACTGTGCTTTCCAGGGCAAACTCATTTACTGTGACCTGACAAACACAGCATTAAAAATATCTGCCCCTCTCCTGCACTCTTTGACTGAATCATGGCCGGAGTAGAGGGTTGGGGGGGGGGGGTATCCTGACGAACATAGAGTTAAAAATAGCATCCCTCTCCCACACTCTCCAACTGAATCATGGCCGCCCCCACTCCGGCACACGGGTGATGTAAAATACCATCTGATCACCAACAAACAGTTTAATTGGGTTTAATTGATACTGGAGTTTATTGTTGTGTGTTTCCAGGAGGAGATTGCAAACACCAGCGAGTGTGTTGGTGAGTGAGCAGGATCCTCAAGGTATAATTACAGAGGAGGGTGTGACGTGATTACTGCTCCCCACGGGAGGCAGCTCCTCCCACCCCAATGAACTCTCCCCTCCTTTGTCTTTCAGTTCTGCCGTCTTCCCTCTCGCTAATCAACATAGAGAGGGACCGTTTGCCCCATCAGCTCTGTGCTGGCTCTCAGAGCTGTCCCATTCCATTCCTCTCTTTGGACTCATTTTCCCCACATTTTCAAAAATTCCCTCCCTCCCCACCGCCAACCCCACCCTCATCCACACATTAATCCACCCTCCCTCACGTATTTGGACTGTATGAGGAAACCAGAGGCCCCGGGACAAACCACACAGAGACAGGGAGTGTGGAACCCCACACAGACACAGGGAGAGTGTGCAAACTCTGCAGAGACACAGGGAGAGTGTGCAAACTCCGCAGAGACACAGGGAGAGTGTGCAAACTCTGCACAGTCACAGGGAGAGTGTGCAAACTCCGCAGAGACACAGGGAGAGTGTGCAAACTCTGCACAGTCACAGGGAGAGTGTGCAAACTCCGCACAGACACAGGGAGAGTGTCCAAACTCCACAGAGACAAAGGGGGAGTGTGCAAACTCCGCACAGACACAGGGAGAGTGTCCAAACTCCACAGAGACAAAGGGAGAGTGTGCAAACTCCACAGAGACACAGGGAGAGTGTGCAAACTCCACAGAGACATGGAGAGTGTGCAAACTCCGCAGAGACACAGGGAGAGTGTGCAAACTCCACACAGACACAGGGAGAGTGTGCAAACTCCGCACAGACACAGGGAGAGTGTGCAAACTCCGCACAGACACAGGGAGAGTGTGCAAACTCCACAGAGACACGGAGAGTGTGCAAACTCCACACAGACACAAAAAACAGCTGGCATAATCAAAAACCGCACCCTCCCCGGACATTCTCTCTTCTCCCCTCTCCCAGCGGGCAAGAGATTCAAAAGCCTGAACGAATGGCGCACCGGGCTCAAGGACCAGTTCTACCCCGAGTTATCAGACTCTTGTACTATAAGATTGACCCTTGACCTTGTTATGATCTTGCACTTTATCGTCTGCCTGCACTGCACTCTCTCTGCAACTAAAATATTTTATTCACTTTATTCTACATTCTGTTAGTGTTTTACCTCAACACACTGTGTGATGAACAGTGTGGAATAAAAACTTTTCACTGTACATGTGACATTAATAAACCAATTCCAATACAATCACCCAATCCTGGGGCCCAACACAAAGTGAAACCTCCTCATCCAATCCCATCCCTGATTGGATGATTGTGAGCACCTGACTCCAATTGGCTGACAGGATGCGTTGCTCATGGGCTGGGCTTGTGACAACAGTGGTCCTTCGACGCTCAAGAGAAAGTTCGAGCCCGAGCATTGAGATTATGCTGCAGGCCCATTGGTGAGGGCATGGTAGTGTAGTGGTTAGCACAACGCTTTAAGGTACCAATGAGACAGGTTCAATTCCCACTGCTGTCTGTAAGGAGTTTGTATGTTCTCCCCCTGTGACTGCGTGTGTTTCCTCCCATCGTACAGGTTAGCAGGGTAATTGGTCATTAATTGTCCTGTGATTAGGCTAGGGCTAAACTGGGTGGGTGGGTGGTGTGGCTCAAAGGGCCTATTCCATGCTGAATCTCAATAAAGAAATTAAATTATGATTTACTGCTATTAAATCATCCCCAATTTTGTCATTACTGGTATAAATGGGTGAAGTATCTTTATATTTGCACAGTTTACAGTTAGCAAGGTTTATTGCTAACTGTAAACTTTCTACAGGGGCACAATTGAGAGCATCCTGACTGGCTGCATCACTGCTTGGTATGGGAACTGCGCTTCCCTTAATCACAGGACTCTGCAGAGAGTGGTGCGAACAGCCCAGCACATCTGTAGTTGTGAACTTCCCACTATTCAGGACGTTTACAAAGACAGGTGTGTAAAAAGGGCCCGTAGGATCATTGGGGACCCGAGTCACCCCAACTACAAACTGTTCCAACTGCTGCCATCTGGGAATCGGTACCACAGCATAAAAGCCAGGACCAACAGGCTCTGGGACAGCTTCTTCCACCAGGCCATCAAACTGATGAACTCACACTGATTTGAGTGTACTCTATATTACAGTGACTGTTCTATTTATTATAAATTATTATAAATTACTGTGATTGCACATGGCACATTTAGATGGAGATGTAACGTAAAGATTTTTACTCCTCATTTATGTGAAGGATGTAAGAAATAAAGTCAATTCAATTCACTTCAATTATTGGGTAAATGAAAGAGGATGTAAAGTTGGTAAAATCTCCTGCTCAGTCCAATGGTTGGTCAATGCAGCATTGGTCCAGAACACTGGTCCTGGTCTAACTGGGTCTTGTCTGTCTGTGTTCTCTCCACAGCTGGCACCACGTACATCTTTGGTCGGGGTGGAGCCCTCATCACGTACACGTGGCCTCCGAACGACCGGCCCAGCACACGGGCTGACCGCCTCGCAGTAGGATTCAGCACACAACAGAAGGATGCCATTCTGGTTCGAGTGGACAGTGCCTCTGGCCTGGGCGACTACCTACAGCTCCACATAGTAAGTCCCTGTGCCTGGCAGCTTTGCCTCCTTAGTAATGCTGGCTCTGCCCGGAACGGATGTGGGGTTCGGAGTGGGTGGAGCCTGAAGCCTAGTTAAATTGGTAGATTGGCACACAGCTTTGATGTCGAAATGGTTTGTTATTTGTGATGGGGCTGTCTACAGGGATATGTCCTTGTCTGAGTATTTGAGCATACAGAGGCATTGTGTGTGTCTGATACAAAATGTGAGCAATCCACGCCAAGCAATTTATGTGAATACAGGACCCACACAAGAACGGTGTGGTTGGTGAATAGTTGTAAACCATGCACAGAGACAAACAATCTAATTGGGAGAGTGGGGTTGGTCGGGTAGCCTCTGTGGGAGGGATGGAATTGTTGGCCCTACAGGGCTTCAATCCACAACGTTGACCATTAATTTTACCCCATAGATGTTGCTTTGCCAGCTGAGTTCCTCCTGCGCATTGCTTGTTGCTCTAAATTCCAACACCTGACATACCTTGTGTCTCTCTCTGGGGCTGTGTGTCATGTACAGAGATGAATTGTGTACAAATGTGCGCTGTGTTCAGATGTGCATCAGGATGAGACAGGCCGTGTATAGATGTGTGTCATGTAGAGACACAGGCTGTGTACAGAATTGCATCACATAGAGACGCAGGCTGTGTATATGTGTGGATTGTGTCCAGATGTGCATCACATAGAGACACAGGCCATGTACAGATGTGGGCTGTGTCCAGATTTGCATCACATAGAGACACAGGCCGTGTACAGATGTGGATTGTGTCCAGATGTGCATCACGTAGAGACACAGGCCGTGTACAGATGTGGGCTGTGTCCAGATATGTGTCACATAGAGACACAGGCTGTGTACAGGTGTGGATTGTGTCCAGATGTGTGTCACATAGAGATACAGGCCGTGTACAGATGTGGGCTATGTCCAGATATGCATCACATAGAGACGCAGGGCGTGTACAGATGTGGGCTATGTCCAGATATGTATTACATAGAGACGCAGGCCGTGTACAGATGTGGGATGCATACAGATGTGAGCTGTGAATCTCCTCGTGGGAATGAACACGATCTGGTTGGATGGATACTTGTGGGGTGGTGAGGACCAGGTACTGATTTGGGCCATGTGATCTTTATACCGATGTGGAATTTACAGGCTGTGCATCCAGATCTTGCTGCTGTGATAGCGAGCAGATGTGGTTGTGTACTGACTGCTGACCTGCTACAGATGGACAGAGTGGACCTTTATTCTGTCCACTGTGGTCATCTACATGTCCCAGCAGCCAGCCATTGTAATTCTCTTTCCCATTCCCACATCGATCTGTCAGACCACTGTCTCCACCTGTATGGGCCAGAACGGATTGCAGAGACAGGGAGGGGTGTAGGGGCCAGAAAGGGTTACAGAGACAGGAAGGGGTGTAGGGGCCAGAAAGGGTTACAGACACTGGAATGGGTCTAGGGGCCGGAGGGGGTTACAGATGGGAGGTGTGCAAGAGCCAGAGGAGGTTACAGAAGGCAGGGCTGTTGGACCCTGGGTGTGCTGGAGTTAAAAGAGTACAAACAACTGTCCGAATATTCAGGTCTGGGCTCGGTGCTAAGTTGAACTGAGGGCTCAGAGACCTGGGGAATGTGACTGTCATATCGAACCTTGTAAAAATACTCAGCAGAGATTGTTGGTATAAACATTTAATGCATTAAAGACCTGGGGAATGTGACTGTAATATCTAACCTTGTAAAAATGCTCAGCAGAGATTGTCAGTATGAACACTAAATGCATTAAGAGGAGAGGCTGTACTTGATCTGGTATTGGAAATTGAACCTGGTCAGGTGTCAGATCTCTCAGTGAGAGAGCATTTCTATCTCCTTTACCGTACGTAGCATTGAAGAGGGATAGGAACAGACAAGTTAGCAAAATGTTTAATTGGAGTAAGAGGAAATATGAAGCTATCAGGCAGGAACTTGGAAGCATAAATTGAGAATAGATGTTCTCAGGGAAATGTATGGCAGAAATGTGGCAAATGTACAAGAGATAGTTGTGTGCCGTTCTGCATAGGTACATTCCAATGAGACAGGGGAAGGATGGTAGGGTACAGGAACCATGGTGTACAAAGGCTGTTGAAAATCTAGTCATGAAGAAAAGAAAAGCTTACGAAAGATTCAAAAAAACTAGGTAATGATAGAGATCTAGAAGATTATAAGGCTAGCAGGAAGAAGCTTAAGAATGAAATTAGGAGAGCCAGAAGGGGCCATGAGAAGGCCTTGGTGGGCAGGATTAAAGAAAACCCCAAGGCATCCCACAAGTATGTGAAGAGCAAGAGAATAAGACATGAGAGAATAGGACCAATCAAGTGTGACAGTGGAAAAGTGTGTATGAAACCAGAGGAGATAACAAAGGTACTTAATGACTACTTTGCTTCAGTATTCACTACGGAAAACGATCTAGGCGATCGTAGAATGACTTACAGTGGACTGAAAAGCTTGAACATATAGGCATTAAGAAAGAGGATGCGCTGAAGCTTTAGGAAAAAGTTGGATAAGTCTCCAGGATCGGACGAAATGTACCCCAGACTACTGTGGGAAGCAAGGGGAGAGATTGCTGAGCAATGATCTTTGTATCATCAATGAGGATGGGAGAAGTTCCAGAGAATTGGAGGGTTGCTGATGTTGTTCCCTTGCTCAAGAAAGGGAGTAGAAATAGCCCAGGAAATTATAGACCAGTGAGTCTTACTTCAGTAGTTGGTAAGTTGATGGAAAAGATCTTGAAGGGCAGGATTTATGAACATTTGGAGAGGCATAATATGATTAGGAATAATCAGTATGGCTTTGTCAAAGGCAGGTCAAGCCTTACGAATCTGATTGAATTTTTTGAGGATGTGACTAAACACGTTGATGAAGGTAGAGGAGTAAATGTAGTGTATATGGATTTCAGCAAGGCATTTGATAAGGTACCCCATGCAAGGCTTGCTGAGAAAGTAAGGAGGCATGGGATCCAAGGGGACATTGCTTTGTGGATCCAAAACTGGCTTCCCCACAGAAGGCAAAGAGTGGTTGTAGCCAGGTCATATTCTGCATGGAGGTCAGTGATAAGTGGTATACCTCAGGGATCTGTTCTGGGACTCCTTCTCTTCATGATATTCATAAATTATCTGGATGAGGAAGTGGAGGGGTGGGTTAGTAAATTTCCAGGTGACACAAAGGTTTGGGGTGTTGTGGATAGTGTGGAGGGCTGTCAGAGGTTACAGTACGACATTGATAGGATGCAAAACTGGGCTGAGAAGTGACAGATGGAGTTCAACCAAGATAAGTGTGAGGTGTTTCATTTTGGTAGGTCAAATGTGATGGCAGAATATAGTATTAATGGTAAGACCCTTGGCAGTGTGGAAGATCAGAGGGATTTTGGGGTCTGAGTCCATAGGACACTCAAAACTGCTGCACAGGTTGACTCTGTGGTTAAGAAGGCAAATGGTGCATTGGCCTTCATCAACCATGGGATTGAGTTTAAGAGCTGAGAGGTAATGTTACAGCTGTATAGGATCCTGGTCAGACCCCACTTGGAGTACTGTGCTCAGTAGGATGTGGAAACTATAGAAACAGTGCAGAGGAGATTTACAAGGATGTTGCCTGGATTGGGGAGCATGCCTTATGAGCATAGGTTGAGTGAACTTGGCCTTTTATCCTTGCAGTGGTAGAGGATGAGAGGTGACGTGATAGAGGTGTACAAGATGATGAGAGGCATTGATCATGTGGATAGTCATAAGCTTTTTCCCAGGGCTGAAATGGCTAGCACAAGCGGGCACAGTTTTAAAATGCTTGGAAGTAGGTACAGAGGAGTTTTTTACACAGAGTGTGGTGAGTGCATGGAATAGGCTGCCGACGATGGTGGTGGAGGCGGATACAATAGGGTCTTTTAATAGACTACTGGATAGGTACATGGACCTTAGAGGACTATGGGTAACTCTACGTAATTTCTAAAATAAGTACATGTTTGGCACAGCATTGTGGACCGAAAGGCCTTTATTGTGCTGTAGGTTTTCCATTTTTCCATGTTTCAATTAAAGTTTGGAGATAATGTCAGTGACAATTTTCCTGGGTGAGGGACGGATCACAGAGTAATAGTGGGGTTCATTGTGACACCTCCTCTCTGCCAGAGGAAGTTTAAACTCTTCCCTGTGTTTCCTGCATTAAACAATTACCCCAGCACTTCTTTGTCACCGACAACACAGTCTGTCAGAGCTGGAATAACAATACTTCCAACCCATCCTGGTCGTAAAGTTCAACATTTCAAGATTCACGATTATTTAATGCCATTTACATTACACAAGTGTAAAGGAGAATAAAATAATTGTTGCTGTGGGTCTGATACATCACAAAAAAACCACAGAAAGATAAAGTACGCAGTAATAAAAAACACAATAAATATAAATACATAAGATAGCTTATATACATAGATTGATTGTCTTTCCATAAAGCAACACTAGGTACCAGAGTGTCTGTACATATGGTGACTCTGACAGGAAATGATGAAGTAGTGGTGGTTAGGAGTGTGGAGGGGTGGGTTAGTGGGTGTTGGTCAGCCTTACTGCTTGGGGAAAGGAACTGTTTATGAGTGTGGTAATCTGTTGAGTCTGGATGCTAAGTAACCTCCTCTCTGATGGGAGTGGACAAACGTCCATGAGCAGGTTATGTGGGATAAATCATGATGTTATTGGCCCTTTTCTGGCACATTTCTGTATATATGTAATTGACGGTGGGTAGGCTGGTGCTGGTGATGCACTGAGCAGTTTTGACTCCCCATTGTGGAGCCTTCCTATCCAGCACAGTGCAGTTTCCATACCATGCGGTGATGTAGCTTGTTAGGGTGCTCTCAACTGTGCATCAGTAGAATGATGTGAATATAGATGTCCACATTTCAGTCTCTTCAGCCTCACCAGATTAACTCTTCCCCTGCCTTGACTCACACAGTGCACGTAGGCGGGAAGAATGAGGATTGGATGGTGTGGTGGGGCATGACCAGTCAACAGTTCCTCGTAAATCAGGGGAGGTGATGGTCTTTCTGCTTGTCTGGGAATAAGATCCCAGTGGCCAGTGTTATACTCATTGATAGACCCCAGTCTCTGTGTGATCTTGCTCAGTGCAGATTACCACAAGCACAGAAACCTGAAGACACCCATTCAATGTTTAAGGTTTCTTCCCCACCACCATCAGATTTCTGAATGGTCTGTGAACACAACACACTATTGCTCTTTTACACTTTTTCCAGAATCAGAATCAGAATCAGGTTTATTATCACCAGCATGTGTTGTGAAATTTGTTAACTTCAGTTGTTAACTTGTAATTTTATGTCTTGCACTGTACTGCTACCACAAAACAACAAATTTCACAGCAGGCATAAGGCCATCAGATATAGGAGCAGAATTCAGCCATTTGACATATCGAGTCTGCTCCACCTTTTCATCATGGCTGATCCAATTTTCCCTCTCAGCTCCAATCTCCTGCCTTTTCTCCGTATCCCTTCATGCTCTGACTAATCAAGAATCTACCAGTCTCTGCCTTAAATACACATGGACACTTGGCCTCCACAGCTGCCTGTGGCAAAGAATTCCAGAGACTCACTACTCTCTGATGAAAGAAATTCCTGCCCATCTCCATTCTAAAAGGACATCCCTCTATTCTGAGGCTGCCAAATCAAGTCAAGTTTATTGCCATTCAACTATATACATGTATAGAAATATATAACCGTATAATGTGTATAGAAATGAACCAGGGTGTAAAGCACAGTTGTACACATAACACACAATGACTTATGAAAGTAAGGATAAAATCTACAGATGGATTACACATAAATAAACATAATAAAGTGCATAAATTAAATATTGTAGGGTACGGAATAGATTAACCAGTGACACTTTGAATGTGATGTGGCTGAGAGCTCAGAAACCTATTGACCTGAGGGAAGAAACTGTTTCTATCAATAGATACATTTAACATCAGAGAAATATATACGAGGGGTGATTGATAGTTTCGTGGCCTAAGGTAGAAGGAGTCCATTTTAGAAAAGTTAGCACATTTATTTTTCAACATAGTCCCCTCCTACATGTACACACTTAGTCCAGCGGTCATGGAGCATATGGATCCCTTCTTTGTAGGAGTGGTCCACAGCAGGGGTGATTGATAAGTTCATGGCCTAAGGTAGAAGGAGCCGAGTTATTAACTTATTACTCAAATAGTTATTAACTATCACTCAAAGAGCTGAACTGCACATGTATGTAACGAGAGCGTCTTGGACCTCCAGATGGTCCACATCAGGGGTGGTTGATAAGTTCGTGGCCTAAGGTAGAAGGAGTTGAGTTGTACAGCTCTCATTACATGCACATGCAGTTCAACTCTTTTAGTGAAAATGCAGAAAGTTTGAAGCTAATAACTCATCTCCTTCTACCTTAGGCCACAAACTTATCAATCACCCCATGCTGTGGACCACTTATGGAGGTCCAAGACACCTACAAAGAAGGGATCCATATGCTCCACGACCGCTGGACTAAGTGTGTAAATGTAGGAAAAATAAATGTGCTAGGTTTTCTAAAATTGACTCCTTCTACTTAGGCCACGAACATATCAATCACCCCTGCTGTGGACACTTTCTGGAGGTCCAAGATCCATATGCTCCATGACCGCTGGACTAAGTGTGTACATGTAGGAGGGGACTATGTTGAAAAATAAATGTGCTAGATTTTCTAAAATTGACTCCTTCTACCTTAGGCCACGAACTTATCAATCACCCTCATATACATCCTGAAATTTTTTATTTGCAAAAATCCACAAAAACAGAGGAGTGCCCCAAAGAATGAATGAGAGTTAAATGTTAGAATCCCAAAGCTGCCCCCAGCTCCCCCTCCCATACGTGAACAGCAGCAAGCAATGATCACCCCTCCCCCACCAGCAAAAAAGCATCGGCACCCCCCAGCGTGCAGTCAAGCATCAATAAGGACACAGGCTTTCAGTAGCCCAAAGACTATTTGTACACCCGGTAATTTGACATACAGCAAGCTCTCTCTCTGTCTCCCTAATAAGGGAAAAAGAGGTGGCCCCATTTCACAGCAAGAGGGGAGACAAAACAAACAATTTGCTGAGTTCTGATGTTAAAAGTCTGTTGAGTTGCTTTTTCCAAGCTCTGCACCCAAAGAGCTCGGGTCTCTGTATACACAGCCATGGCAGCTAACCCACTGCTTCCAATGTTCTGCGTTCTCCAACGACGCCCAGTCAGGGGCACCGGCCTACAAATCAGCCCATCTCCTGAGCCACAAAAATCCAGCACCCTGAAAGCGCACTGGTCTTCCAGGCCACTTCCTTGGCATATCAAAAAGCGGCCAGCCGTGAGGCGGGTCCCATTCCCGCAAAGAACCAAAGTCAAGTGTAACTCCAGGTCAGGGTCTTCAAAAGAACCTGGAAAAGGGAAAAGAGAGATAAAAAATAGAGCTATTTCCAGTGACGCAAGCAAAGGAGTCGCTGTTTAGTGCCATCATCATTTCGCTCCTGACATCCTGACCATTCCTGTCTTTATGCAATAGAGTCTCCTGCCTGATGGGAGAAAGTCAAAGAGGACGCTGGATGGATGGGTTGGATCCTTGATAATACTAAGGGTTCTGTGCATGCAGCACTCCTGATAAACGACACCATGGATGGTAGGGAGACCCCTGTGATCGTGTCAGCTGTTCTCACAGTCCTGTGTAGGGACTTCCGGACTAATGCTCAGCTGCTCCCATTCATATGATTGGGATGCTCTCAATGGTGCTCCTGTAAAATACAGTTCAGATGGGGGGGGGGGGGGGGTGAATGCTTCACTTGCCTCAATCTCCTTAGGAAGTGTCCTATGGTCTTAGACTCCCCCACCATAGGAAACATCCTGTCCACATCTACCCTATCGAGGCCTTTCAGAATTCAATAGGTTTCAATGAGATCACCTCCCATTCTTCTAAATTCCAGATAGTACAGAAGGGATCATGCAATCATCAGGCTGCAGTGAGGAACCTGGCTCTGTGGCACTAACAAGTGGGGTGCCTAACCATGAGTGTAAATTTCTGTCAGATGCCTCTCATTCTTTAGAGCACTACAGCACAGAAACAGACTCTTCAGCCCATCTAGTCCATGCTGATCTCCTTTTCTCGCTAGTTCCACCTGCCTGCACTTGGACCATTGCCCTCCACACCCCTCCCATCCATGTTCCTATCCAAGCTTCTCTTAAATGTTACAATTGAACCTGCATCCACCACTTACATTGGCAGCTCGTTCCGCACTCTCACTACTCTCTGAGTGTAGGAGATCCTCCTCAGGTTCCACTTAAATATTTCACCTTTCACCCTAAACCTATGACCTCTGGCTCTAGTCCCACCCAAACTGAGGGGAAACAGCCTGCTTGTGTTCACCCTCTCTATAACCAGATCTCACCCAAACTCAGGTGTACAGCATATGCACCAGGGGCTATGTCCTTGGATAGGTGATATTTCTCTCTGCCCCTTGACCAAGGGATGCAGGGGTTTAACAAAACCTCAACTTCCATACTGCTCTAATTCCAAGGAAATTCTACACAAGATCTTTAACAGTTTTGCTGAGCAAAGAGATCTTGAGGTCCAAGTTCATAGCTCCATGAAAGTGGCTACACAGGTCAGTAGGGTGGTTAAGAAGGCTTATGGAATGTTTGCCTTTATTATTCGAGACACCGAGTTCAAAAGTCAGAAGGTTATGTTACAACTTTATAAAAATCTGGTGAGGCCATATCTGGACTATTGCATACAGTTACATAGACATGCCATGTTCAGCTTGTATTGAACCATTGATAAACTGTAAAGGTTCACCATGTACAATTCTGGTCTCCTTATAGCACACTGGGAGCACTATGCACAGTTCTAGTCTTTGCATGGCCCTGGTCAGAACAATGTACAATTCTAGTCTCTGTATGGCCCTGATTAGACCACACTGGGAGCACTGTGCACAGTTCTAGTCTCTGTATGGCCCTGGTTAGACCACACTGGGAGCACTGTGCACAGTTCTAGTCTCTGTATGGCCCTGGTTTGACCACACTGGGAGCACTGTGCACAGTTCTAGTTTATGATGACCATGATTAAGTTCAAAGTTCAAAGCCAAATTTATTATCAGAGTACGAGCATGTCACCACATACAACCCTGAGATTCTTTTCTGCTGGCATACTTAGCAAATCTATAGGACAGTAACTGTAACCTGTAAGCATCAGGAACTGTAAACTGTAAACAAACTGTGCAAATGCAGATATAAATAAATAGCAATAAATAACAAGCATGAAATAACAATATAACAGAGTCCTTAAGTGAGTGTAATTATCCCCTTTTGTTCAAGAGCCTGATGGTTAAGCGGTAGTAACTGTTCTTGAACCTGGTGATGTGAGTCCTGAGGCATCTGCACCTGGCTTGGGTGGTGAGGATCTTTGAGGATGGATGCTGCTTTTCAACAGCAACGTTTCACGTAAACATGCTCAATGGTTGGGAGGGTTTTACCTGTGATGTACTTGGCCAAATCTACTACCTCGTGTAGGATTTTCTAATGAGAGACTTTGGTGTTCCCATCCCAGGCCGTAATGCAGCCAGTCAACACAGTAAACCAGGAGCACTGTGCATAGTTCTGTGTCCATCTAGCTCAGATCAAAGGTGTTTAAAAGTTTAGTTAAGGTGTTAGAGCTTGGTCACTGCACTGAGTGTCCCAGAGAGGGGGTAGGCGTGAGTACCGGTAAATAGATTATCTCCGGACTATGCTGCGGACTCTGGGCTGGTTCACCTTGAAACAGAAAGGGTTTTTTTGGGGTGAGACGTGGTGATTAGGGGTAAAGAGATTAAAGAGATCAGCTTTTATAATCAGAGCTTTCAGTGAAATGTTTTTGCATCGACAGTCCAAGGATTTGCTAGGGGCAGCCCGTAAGTGTTGCCTTGCTCCCTGCGCCAACATAACATGCCCACATCTCATTAACCCTAACCCGTATACCTTTGGTATGTGGGAGGAAGCTGGAGCACTTGGGGAAAAAACGCAGATGGTCATGGGGAGAATGTCCTTACAGACAGCAGTGGATATTGAAACCCAGTCAGTGAGAGCTCGTGCTGTAAAGTAATTGTGTTAACCACTGCATGCTGTGCCTAACCTGTAGCTTGTCCCTTTAACAGACTGACAGGTGGGGTACAGGGTTATTGCAATGGTCCAGTGAGAATAGATAGTGTATGAGGAAAACTCTTGTCATAAAGAGCGATGATGATTTGGGACGAACAGTGACTAAAACAGGAACAATGTAGGCACTTCAAAAGGGAACCAGATATGCATTTGATAGTAACATGTTTGTAGGGCCATGGAGAAGGAATGGTGTATTGGGACTGACTGGATTACTCAAAGCTCCAGCATGGAATCAGAATCAAAATTCAAATGATTGAATTTAATATCAGAGAATATATATAGTTATTACTCTTCACAGACATCCATGAAACAAGAAACCCTATGGAATAAATGATAGAAACATCAGAACCCCAAAGTCCCCCACCCATGCCCAAGCAGCAGCAGAGGCATTGACCCTCCCCCAAAATGGATTCTTTTGCGTCAGTAGAACCTTTGATTCTGTGGAAGAATTCCAGAGCTTGCCTCTCAGGCCGCTGAAGGCAGTGATGGGACTTGGAGATGTTTGAGAGGCCGGAGTTGGTGGGATGCAGAGATCCGGAGTTTAGGTCTTGGACGAGATGATGGAAGATATCTTGATGGGGATGTGTGAGTAGGTATACATCAGAACAGAGCAGAAAGGTCAAATCTCTGCAAAGGTATCTTGGTGCTATGTTCTCCAAGGAACAGGAGAAAGCCATTCAGCCCCTTGTGCCTCTGAGCTTTCCACCTGCCTCCCAGGGGCCACAGCCCTAGATACCCTCACCTTTACTAAAGCCGCGCAGCTTGCTGCGCATCGATTGCGGGAAGTGGCTGCAAGCTCCTCACCCCTGGCAATACGGGCCGCTCAGAGGAATACCAATCAGCCTTTGCAGATAACTAATAGAACGTGAAACATGAATTCTGGCGTTTGCACAAGGGTCTTCATGAATAAAACATGCAGCTGGCTCAACACGTGGCAACGACAGACAGGATTACGTGCCAGCATCCATGAAAAGATTCCATACACGTCCCTGGCACAGCTAATAGGATTTAAATCTTCTCGGGCAGTGACTGCACATAAAAGATTAAAGTGGACACCACTATGATTGGTAGCAGGAAAATCAATTGCTCATAGTTTTCATTCCCAGAACCTTGTTGCCCAATGCCTCTCTGCATCAAGCACGAACTTTAGCCCTGGGGCCTGTCACCTTGACCCTGGGGAGGGACCTGGACTCAGCTGAGTTTAGAAAAATGGAAGGGGATCCCACTGATTCCTGAAAAATTCCTACAAGGATTGACATGGTGTGATGGAATCTCATATAATGCTGGAAAGAACATTATCTGGGGATTTGCTTATTGAAAGAGAGGAGAATGAGGGGTGAAAGAGGTGGATATATTCATGAGAGGCAGAGATAGGGTGAATACACACCCTATGTATGTTCCTCATTATTTTATACACTGTATTTATACAGTCTTTTTCACAGAGCAGGAAGCAAAAAGTAGAGGGCAGAGGTTTAAGGAGAGGAGGAGAAACCTAATCACCTGTGGGCAACATTAGAATTTGTCTATCCTACACTCTGAAGCTATTTACTTAAGTGTTCGTCTGGGTAACTCTTAAACGTTCTGATTGAATCAAGGCAAGGTACGGACTGCTTCACGGCTTGGCTCAGAGTGGAACTATGGGACTCTGTTTGCGGACCAGTTCAGAACGCTATTTGCTGGCGGTTATTGTTTGCGTGATATGTTTTCCCCCCCTGCACATTGGGTGTATGAAGGTCTTTTTTTATATGGGTTCTTTCTTTCAGGGTTTCCTTGTTTCGTGGCCACCTGTTAGCAGACAAATATCAGGGTTGTATAATATATACACAACAGAATCAACAACTCATTCGTAAGTCCAGTGATGTTGTAGGGGTGGAACTGGACTCTCTGACGGTGGTGTCTGAAAAGAGGATGCTGTCCAAGTTGCATGCCATCTTGGACAATGTCTCCCATCCACTCCATGATGTACTGGTTGGGCACAGGAGTGCATTCAGCCAGAGACTCATTCCACCGAGATGCAACACTAACGTCATAGGAAGTCATTCCTGCCTGGGGGCATCAAACTTTACAACTCCTCCCTCAGAGTGTCAGACCCCCTGAGCCAATAGCCTGGTCCTGGACTAGTTTCCACTTGGCATAAGTTACTTATTATTATTTAAGTATTTATGGTTTTATATTTCTATATTTCTACACTGTTCTTGGTTGGTACGACCGTAACAAAACCCAATTTCCCTCGGGATCAATAAAGTATGTCTGTCTGTCACATACATACTTTGATATTAAATGTACTTTGAACTTTAATTCTACCATCTCCTTCGGAAACATTTTGAAGGTATCAGCCAGGCACTGCGAGGGAATAGGTGGACATGGCAGATGGGATTAGTTCAATTCAGCTTCATGATAGCACAGACATTGTGGGCTGAAGGGACTATTCCTGGGCCGTACTGTTCTATGCTCTACCCAATCTTTGTGTTTCTGAAACAAACTTTCACCTCAAATCCCCTTTAAACTTTTTCCCCACATAGGAAAATTATTCTGACCACCTCTCTCATCTTCGCTTGTCATAATCTTGTAAACATCGGGCAGGCAAAATAGGCCAAGATTGTTCACACTCTCCCTACAACTAAAATTCTCCATCCAGAAAAATGTGGGATATCACACAACTCAGAAACTGACCTTTCAATCCATCTGGCCCATGCCAAGCAAAATGGCCATCTGAGCTTGTCCCATTTGCCCGTGTTTGACCCACACCCTCTAAACCAGTGTTTCCCAACCTTTTTTATGCCTACCATCAACTGAGGGATCCACAGATCCCAGGTTGGGAACTCCTGCTCTAAGCCTTTCCTAACCATGTACCTGTTGTCCAAGTGTCTTTTAAATGTACCCCCTTCAACCTCTGGCAGCTTGTTTCATAGACGGACCACCATCTGGGTGAAGAATTTGCCTCACAGGTTCCCAGTAAATCTCTCCCGTCTCAGCTTAAACCTGCATTTTCTGGTTCTTGATTCCCCATCTCTGTGTGTATTCACCCTCTCTAAACCCTTCATGAGTTATTTACATCTGTAAGGTCACACCTCAGTCTCCTGTATCTAGTGATTAGTCCCAGATGATGATTCCTCTGGTTAGGTCTGGAACCAATAGTCATGGTCTCAAAGGAAAGTGTCAGCTTTTCACACAGGTGGAAAGACACCTCTTCACACAAGGACAGTAAACTTCTTTACCCAGGAGTCTGTCTCTTCCCCAGGGTTGGCCACTCAAGGACTGGACAGCATGGGTTTTATGTGAGATGGCAGAGATGTAATAGGAACCTGAGGGGCAACTTCTTTACCCAGATAGTGGTCTATATTTGGAAAGAGCTGCCAGAGGAAGTTGTTGAGGCAGGTATATGGATAGGATTGGTTTTGAGAGATATGGACCAAATATAGGCAATAGATGACAATCTCATTTGGCCGAATAGCCAATTTCCCTTGCTGTATCACCTGACCATTGAATGTGTTCAAGGCAGAGATCGAGGGACGTGAGATAGTTCACTCATGATTTAATTGGAGTGAGCATGAAGGGCCTTTTCCCTGCTTCCATTTCCTTCAAAGGAATAAAGCCTGGTGAAAGTGTTTCACAGATCTAGGCAGGGGGTGCCGGGGGGCCAGAGGCTGTTCCCTCAGGGTGGGGAAGATCTGATGGAGGCACTCATGGTCAGGAAGGGTTTGGGTCGAGTGGCCAACAAGAGGCTAATTCCCTGGAGTGAAGAGTCAGTGACCAGGGAGTCCCAGGTACCTGGGGTTTAGCAGATAAATGGAGAGGAGCAGATCTGTGGGACGGTACCAGAAAGGTGATGCTAATGGGAAGTTTCAAATGGGGAAATTCAGGAAGACTCAAAGACCATAAGACAAAGGGCAAAGTCTGTTGGGGAAAAAGGAACTGGGACTCTGGGATAGACACAGCGGCTCAATTATCCTTCAGGACTGTGTGTGACTGGCTGTGGAGCTCTGTGAGTTTCCGCCTTATCTCCTGGTGCAGGTGTGGTTTCATGTTCAAGGTGAATCAGTAACACCCTGCAAGGCTGTCTGCTGTTTGTTGGAGTTCACGATCCTGGCTTACGTGCCCTGCATCTGGTTTACTGTAGACTCTGTTCCACAACAGTCGCAGCCTGTAATGACACCTACCAACAGGGTTCCTCAGCCCTGCCCGTGCCACCTGCTGCTCAGTCATGTTAATGTCAAAGGGTTGGGGAAGTCTTCGAGCTGCGAAGGATCCAGTCAATTTCATCAGAAACACTCATGTGGAGGGTATTTCTCACTGCCTAACGCTTTAATAAACTGGTTTATGATAACATACCCATTTTGATGGGCATTTCTTGATGCCCACCACTTTAGTAAACTTTTTTATGATAAATACTGATGTCTCTGGGCATATCTCAATGCCCACTGTTTTAATAAACTTATTTATGATAAAACAACCATGCTGGGGCATATCTCTCTGCCCACCACTTTAATAAACAGGTTTATGATAAAATACCCATGTTGATGGGCATTTCCCACTGCCCACTGTTTTAATAAACTTATTTATGATAAAACAACCATGCTGGGGCATATCTCACTGCCCACTGCTTTGATAAACTGGTTTATGATAAAATACCCATGTTGGGGGCATATCTCACTGCCCACTGCTTTGATAAACTAGCTTAAGATAAAATACCCACATTGACGGGCATATCTCACTGCCCACTGCTGTAATAAACTGGTTTATGATAAAATACCCATGTTAGGGGCATATCTCACAGCCCACTGCTTTGATAAACTGGTTTATGATAAAATACCCATGTTGGGGGCATATCTCACTGCCCACTGCTTTGATAAACTGGTTTAAGATAAAATACCCATGTTGGGGGCATTTCTCACTGCCCACCGCTGTAATAAACTGGTTTATAATAGAATACCCATGTTGGGAGCATATCTCACTGCCCACTGCTTTAATAAACTGGTTTAAGATAAAATACCCACGTTGACGGACATATCTCACTGCCCACTGCATTAATAAACTGGTTTATGATAAACACCAACATCTCTGGGCATTTCTCACAGCCCACAGTTTTAATAAACTAGTTTAAGATAAAATACCCACGTTGACGGACATATCGCACTGCCCACTGCATTAATAAACTGGTTTATGCTAAAATACCCATGTTGTGGGCATTCCTCACCGCCCACTGTTTTAATAAACTGTTTAAGATAAAATACCCATGTTGTGGGCATTTCTCACTGCCCACCACTGTAATAAACTGGTTTATAATAGAATACCCATGTTGGGAGCATATCTCACTGCCCACTGCTTTAATAAACTGGTTTATGATAAAAATGCCCATGTTGATGGGCATTTCTCACTGCCCACTGCTTTAATAAACTGGTTTAAGATAAAATACCCATGTTGACGGACATATCGCACTGCCCACTGCATTAATAAACTGGTTTATGATAAAATACCCATGTTGTGGGCATTTCTCACTGCCCACCACTGTAATAAACTGGTTTATAATAGAATACCCATGTTGGGAGCATATCTCACTGCCCACTGCATTAATAAACTGGTTTATGATAAACACCGACATCTCTGGGCATTTCTCACAGCCCACAGTTTTAATAAACTGACCTAAGATAAAATACCCATGTTGACGAGCATATCTCACTGCCCACCACTTTAATAAACTGGTTTATGATAAAATATCTATCCTGGGGCATTTCTCACTGCCCACTGCTTTAATAAACTGGTTTATGATAAAATACCCATGTTGGGGGCATTTCTCACTGCCCTCTGCTTTAATAAACTGGTTTATGATAAAATACCCATGTTGACAGGCATTTTTCACTGCCCGCTGCTTTAATAAACTGGTTTATGAGAAAATACCCATGTTGGGGGCATTTCTCACTGCCCACTCCTTTAATAAACTGGTTTATGATAAAATACTGACATTGGTGGGCATTTTGCACTGCCCACCATTTTAATAAACTGGTTTATGATAAAATACCCATGTTGACAGGCATTTTTCATT
Organism: Hemitrygon akajei; assembly: GCF_048418815.1. Taxonomy (NCBI): domain Eukaryota; kingdom Metazoa; phylum Chordata; class Chondrichthyes; order Myliobatiformes; family Dasyatidae; genus Hemitrygon; species Hemitrygon akajei. The sequence continues at coordinate 12,993,708 of NC_133151.1, read as the reverse complement.
GCCCGCTGCTTTAATAAACTGGTTTATGAGAAAATACCCATGTTGGGGGCATTTCTCACTGCCCATTGCTTTAATAAACTAGTTTATGATAAAATACCCATGTTGGGGTCATTTCTCATTGCCCATTGCTTTAATAAACTGGTTTATGATAAAATATCAATGTTTCTGGGCTGTTCTCACTGCCAACTGCTCTAATAAACTGGTTGATCACACATACCGGGTTACAGCGAAAATGTCCCTGCAGATTATTTCATCACGTTGGTACATCAAGGTCGTATCAGAGAAAAGCAATAAGAGAATGCAGAATAAAGTGTAAGTTACAGAGAGAGTGCAGTGCAGGCTGATAACAAGAGGGTTAAGACAATGATCAGGGAGATGGTGAGTGTGTATAGGAGCCTAAAGAATGGCATTCAACAGTTCAGTAATTACTTTCTCTCCTCTGCTATCAGATTCCATAGCAATGCCTGAACACTACCCCATTCATTATTCTTGGGACTATTTATTTATGCTGTAGTTTATAGTAATTTTATCTCTTTTCATTCCATTGCTGCTGCAAATCAGAACTTTCACCACATTTCAGACTGTGTTAATTAATTAATTCCAGATTGTGAGGGCATCTAACCGTTCAACGGTCTGATCACAGCGGGTAGGAGCTTCCTTGAGCCTGATGGGACGTGCCTTCCTGCTTTAGTATTTTCTGCTGATGGGAGGGCAGAAAGGAGAAGGTCCAGGTTGGATGGGGTCTCTGATTTTGACGAGTGAGAAGTGTAGACAGCATCCATGGCAAGGAGGCTGATTTCTGTGATATACTGAGTGTGTCCACAACTTTCTGCAGTTTTTCACGATCACAGACAGAGCAGTTGTACCCAGCTGTAATACATCCAGATAGGATGTTTTCTGTGGTGCATTGGTAAAACTTAATAAGTGTTGATGGGGACAGGCCGAATTTCGTTAGCCTCCTGAGGAAGCAGAGATGGTGGCGAGCTATCCTGTTAGTGATGTAATCGTGGTTGCATCAGTACAAGCTATTGGCGAGCATTCCTGTTGCTGACACATTCGTGGTTGTATCAGTATAGGCTATTGGTGAGCTTTCCTGTTGGTAACGTAAGAGTGGTTGTATTGAGAGCTGACGGGAGGGATTGGGGTGGGCAGTAAGGAGGTAACTAGATGTGATGTCAGGAGAGGTATTGCCAATGTGGAACTGAAGGTCTCCCAATGGGGAGAGGTTTAAGAATGGGGTTATGAGGCAGGGTAACAAAGTGAGCAGAGAGAGAGAGAGAGGGAGATAGGGCTCAGGAATTCTCATCAGGGACATGATGAGGGATTTTGGAAAAAGCAGCTTCTGATCTGCTGTAGCCATCTCTTACTCCTCAAACCCCTCACTGATTCTGAAATCATTTGGTCCTCACTCCTCTTGAACCTCTTCACAGACCTTGATCTTCTCTGGTTATCTCTTCCTCCCTTGAACCTCCTCACTGATTCTGACACCTTCTGATTCTCTCCACCCTCGAACCTTCTCTCCGCCTTGACCCCACCTCCTCCTTCTCCAGTTCGTTCACCAGTTAATCAGGATATCTTCGAAAGGTGACATTTCAAAAAAGACCACATTGATCATTAAGGACCCCATCTCCCAGGACACACTGTCTTCTCATTGCTACCATCAGGGAGGATGTTCAGAAGCCTGAAGACACACACTCAGTGATTCAGGAACAGCTTCTTCCCCTCTGTCATGGAATTTCTGAATGGTCCATGAACACTGCTTCTTTGCTCTCTTTTCGCATTATTTACTTGTTTATTTTTTTAAAAATAGGTAATTTAAATGGCTCACATGGACTAGATGGGCCAAATGGCCTGTTTCTATGCTATACTTTTCTATACTTCCATGACTCTAAATATTTCTTACTATAACTTACAGTTTTTTAAAATGTCTTGCACTGTACTGCAGCTGCAAAACTTGACATATGTCTGTGATCTCAAACCTGATTCTTGTTCTGGAAGTGGATAAAGAACTGATTAACTGACCAGAGATGTGTACAGGCTGAGAGTTGGTAAATGGGATTACTATTGGCTGGTAAGATGTGGTGGGCCAAATGGCCTGTTTCTGTGCTGTCATACATCACAACAAGCTCTGACAGTTAATTATAATTTTCCAGGGTTGATTGAGGGGAGGGCACCTCCCTTTTGCTTTCCCAGCGTTACCCTGGCAATGAAACAGAGGTGTGACATTATAGAGTTTGAAGAGAATTAATCTAGTGGAGCAGGCGAGTCTGTGACGGACAAGGTGTGACACATGGAAATTGTAACAGACACAAGATCAGACAGATTTTGACAGTCACACAGAACAGGCATGTGAGGGAGATGGAGCTCCTGATAAAGAGGGTGCACAGACTGTCACTGCAAAAGTAGGGTCAGAATAGCGGGGGGGGGGGGGGGTCTGTCAAAAAATATCAGCACTACCTAATTGAGACCCACAGCTTCTACCACAAAGTGGCCAGGGCCAGCTTCACCTAGGTGATCTCCACACAGTCTGACCACATGCAGATATTGGGCAGGGTGACTAAAGAGGAATGTTTTATGGAGGAGAGAGGGACGATATTTGTAGTGCTCAGATGAAGTAACAGTCGACAATGAGGGAGCAAAGGGTGTCAGAGGATAGTGTTGGAAAATACGGAGATGATGGGTGTGGGAATCAGACTGAGGAGATCGGGGTGGTGGGAATTGGAAATTGAGATCTCGGTGGTGGTAATCAGAGGTTGTGAGATCTCAGGTGTTGGTAATCAGAGGTTGTGAGATCTCTGGTGGTGGTAACAGAGATTGTGGAGATCTCGGGTGGTGTGGATCAGAGATTGTGGAAATCTCTGGTGGTGGTATCAGATTACGGAGATGTTGGGTGGTGGGGATCAGAGATTGTAGAGATCTCGGGTGGTAGGGATCAGAGATTGTAGAGTTCTCGTGATGGTAATCAGAGATTGTGGGGATCTCTGGTGGTGGGGATCAGAGATTGTGGAGTTCTCATGTGATGGTAATCAGAGATTGTGGGGATCTCGTGTAGAGGGAATCAAAGATTGTGGAGATCGCGGGAGGTGGTAATCAGAGACTGTGGAGACCTTGGTTAGTGAGAGTCAGAGCGTGCAAAGATCTCCAGCGATAGGGATTGGAGAATGCCAGGAGCTCAGGTGATTGCAGCTGGAATGGGTTACAGAGATAGGCGGTGTTTTAGAGGCCAGAAGGGATAAAAGAGGCCAGGAAGGGTGTAGAGGCGTGAAGTCACAGAGATAGAGAGGGGTGAAGGGTCTGGGGCGGGGGGGTTACAGAGACAGGGAAGGGTGTCGGAGCCAGAGGGGTTACAGAGACAAGGAGGGGTTTAGGGACCAAAGGGGGGTTATGGAGACAAGGAGGGTTGTAGAGACTGGAGGAGGTAACAGGGGCAAGGAAGGGTTGAGACTGTCGATGTTTGAGAAGAATGGTAATTTTTGACTAAGGTGCACAGGTTCTTGAGTTTGTTATGATAGCTCTGCAGGTGATGGCTGCACAGGTTGTGCTTGTTAGGACGTGTGGTATGGGTCTTTACAAGGACACTGGGTTCTTCCTCTGTCCCCTGGCACAGTCTCAATCATCTCTGCTTTTGAGTAAATATAGATAGATAGATAGATACTTTATTCATCCCCATGGGGAAATTCAACATTTTTTCCAATGTCCCATACACTTATTGTAGCAAAACTAATTACATACAATACTTAACTCAGTAAAAATATGATATGCATCTAAAATCACCCTCTCAAAAAGCATTAATAATAGCTTTTAAAAAGTTCTTAAGTAGTTTACTTAAATACATTGAGTCCTAACCCCGGCACTTTAACATATCTTACTCCTGGCGGTTGAATTGTAAAGCCGAATGGCATTGGGGAGTATTGATCTCTTCATCCTGTCTGAGTAGCATTGCATCGATAGCAACCTGTCGCTGAAACTGCTTCTCTGTCTCTGAATGGTGCTATGTAGAGGATGTTCAGGGTTTTCCATAATTGACCGTAGCCTACTCAGTGCCCTTCGCTCTGCTACCGATGTTATACTCTCCAGTACTTTGCCCATGACAGAGCCCGCCTTCCTTACCAGCTTATTAAGACGTGAGGCGTCCCTCTTCTTAATGCTGCCTCCCCAACACGCCACCACAAAGAAGAGGGCGCTCTCCACAACTGACCTATAGAACATCTTCAGCATCTCACTACAAACATTGAATGACGCCAACCTTCTAAGGAAGTACAGTCGACTCTGTGCCTTCCTGCACAAGGCATCTGTGTTGGCAGTCCAGTCTAGCTTCTCATCTAACTGTACTTCCAGATACTTGTAGGTCTTAACCTGCTCCACACATTCTCCATTAATGATCACTGGCTCCATATGAGGCCTAGATCTCCTAAAGTCCACCACCATCTCCTTGGTCTTGGTGATATTGAGACGCAGGTAGTTTGAGTTGCACCATATCACAAAGTCCTGTATCAGTTTCCTATACTTTTCCTCCTGTCCATTCCTGACACACCCCACTATGGCCGTGTCATCAGCGAACTTCTGCACATGACAGGACTCCAAGTTATATTGGAAGTCTGATGTGTACAGGGTGAACAGGACCGGAGAGAGCACGGTCCCCTGCGGCGCTCCTGTGCTGCTGACCATATTCCGAGTTCAATTAACAGTTTAATTAATGGTATGAAAATTGGCAGTGTGGAGGATCAGAGGGATCTTGGGGTCCAAGTGCATAGGACACTCAAAGCTGCTGCACAGGTTGAGTCTGTGGTTAAGAAGGCGTACAATGCGTTTGCCTTCATCAACCATGGCATAGAGTTTAAGAGCCGAGAGGTAATGTTACAGCTATATAGGACTCTGGTCAGACTCCACTTGGGGTACTGTACTCAGTTCTGGTCACCTCACTACAGGAAGCATGTGAATACTATAGAAAGGGTGCAGAGGAGATTTACAAGGGTGTTGTCTGGATTGGGGAGCATGCCTTATGAGAATAGGTTAAGTGAACTTGGCCTTTTCTCCTTGGAGCAGCAGAGGATGAGAGGTGACCTGATAGAGGTGTATAAGAAGATGAGAGGCATTGATCATGTGGATAGTCAGAGGCTCTTTTGCAGGGCTGAAATGGCTAACACGAGAGGCACAGTTTTAAAGTACTTGGAAGTAGGTACAGAAGAGATGTGGTGAGTGCATGGAACAGGTTGGTGGAAGCGGAGACAGTCAGGTTTTTTAAGAGTCTCCTGGATAGGTACATGGAGCTAAGAAAAATGGAGGGCTATAAAACTATAAAAAAAACTATAAAACTCTAGTTAAGCCACACTTGGAGTACTTTGTCCAGATCTGGTTGCCTCACTATAGGAAGGATGTGGAAGCATTGGAAAGGGTACAGAGGAGATTTACCAGGATGCTGCCTGGTTTAGACAGTATGCATTATGATCAGAGATTAAGGGAGCTAGGGCTTTACTCTTTGGAGAGAAGGAGGATGAGAGGAGACATGATGGAGGTGTACAAGATATTAAGAGGAATAGACAGAGTGGACAGCCAGCGCCTCTTCCCCAGGGCACCACTGTTCAGTACAAGAGGACATGGCTTTAAGTTAAAGGGAGGGAAGTTTAAGGGGGATATTAGAGGAAGGTTTTTAAACTCAGAGAGTGGTTGGTGCGTGGAACGCGCTGCCTGAGTCAGTGGTAGAGGCAGACACACTAGTGAATTTTAAGAGACTACTAGAGAAGTATATGGAGGAATTTAAGGTGGGGGGTTATATGGAAGGCAGGGTTTGAGGGTCAGCACAATATTGTGGGCTGAAGGGCCTGTAATGTGCTGTATATTCTATGTTCTTTTATATGTTCTATGGGTAACCCTTGGTAATTTCTGAAGTAAGTACATGTTTGGCACAGCATTGTGGGCTAAAGGGCCTGTATTGTGCTATAACTTTTCTATGTTTTTATGTTTAACTCAACTCTTCACGTTAAGTGTCATGGTGGAATACAGAGTTCAAGGTTCAGAGTTCAAAGTAAATTTATCATTGAAGTACATATATGTCGCCATTTGCTACCCTGAGATTAATTTTATTGAAGGCATGCACAGTAAATATAAAGCAATACCATAGAATCAGTGAAAAACCATGCCCAAAGTGAAGGACAAACAAGCAATGTGCAAAGGACAACAAACAATGCAAATGTGAAAAGAAAAAATAATAAATAAGCAATAGATATCGAGAACACACGTTGTAGACTCCTTAAAAGTGAGCTTATAGGTTGTGGAATAATTTCAGCGTAGGGGTGAGTGACATTATCCCCTTTGGTTCTGGGCGTGGAAGCATCAATGTTGGTCAAGATGTTTACCTGACCTTGTGGCGGTTGCTTGAATTTGGCCTGTATCCCTACAGGCCTTTCCATATCCCAATCCAAACGTCTTTTAAAGATTGAAATTGTACCCATTCACCATTTCCTCTGACATCATATTCCACATAGCCACCACCCAGTTGCCCCTCTGGTTCCCTTTCGATTCATTCTTCTCTTACCTTCCACTTGTGCCCTCTAGTTTCACACTTCCCTACTCACCATATCAATTCCCCTCATGCTTTAATAAACCTCCATCAAGTTCCTCCTGCACTTCAGAGAAAGAAGTCCCAGCCTATCCAGTCTTAAGCCTGACAGTTCAAAGAAAATTTTACAAGGTTTTGCCAGGACTTAAGGACATTTATAGAGAAAGGCTGAAGAGGTTAGGACTTTATTCCCTGGAGCGTAGGAGAATAAGGGGAGATTTGATAGAGGTACACAAAATGATGTGGGTTATAGCTAGGGGAAATGTAAGCCGTTTTTTTCCAATGAAGTTGGGTGGGACTACAGCTAGAGATCATGGGTTAAGGGTGGAAAGTGAAATGTTAAAGGGGAGCCTGAGGGCGATCTTTTTCACTCAGAATGGTGAGAGTGTGTAATGAGCTGCCAGCAGAAGTGGTGAATACAGGCTTGATCGCAACATTTAGGAGAAGTTTGGATAGATATATGGGTTGGAGGGATATGGAGGTCTATGTTCCAGGTGCATGTTGATGGGACTAGGCAGAAGACAGATCAACAAGGGCTAGACTGAAGGGCCTGTGTGGTGCTGCAGTTCTCAATGACTCTATGGCTCAAGCCATCTATCTTGGTTAACCTTTGCTACACCCTCTTTAGACTAATGACATCCTTTCTATAGCTGGGTGACCAGAACTGCACACAGTACTCCAAGTGCGGTCTCACCAATGTCTTATGCAGCTGTAACATAGCCTTCCAACTGTAGTCAGCGCCTTAAGCAATGGAGGCCAAGGTTCCTTCACACTTCATTACTTAGTCTATCAGTGTCACCACTTTCACTACCCCTAGGTTTCCATGCTCAATGAACACTTCCCAAGGCCCTCCATTCACTATGTTCTCCACAGAGTGCTCTAGTCCCACCTTTTCTCTTTGTGGTACCATTTAGCCCAAATCCCTCGATTCTCCTCCTACAAATGTTCCCCTCTGCACACAGTCTTGTCCATTCCCTTGCCCATAGAGCCCCAGTCACCTGCTCATTGCCCCAATTCTCCTCATTCCCCAAAAACAAAAGCTAGAATCGCTTCCTCTGACTTCAGAAAACTCCTCTGTGTTGAGCAGCGTAAATAAAGCCATTTATCTGCCCTAGTCTCCAGATAGTATGGTGGGAAGATACATACAACAATATTTAGCTATTACATCTACAGTGGGGTACCATAGCCTCTGTGTCAACACGCTCGATTACCTGAACCCAGTGCCAAGTAACCACAGCAGCACACACAAAATGCTGGAGGAACTCAGCGGCTCAGGCAGCATCTATGAAGGGGAATAAACAGTTGACATTTCAGGCTAACATCCTTCATCATGGCTGGAAAGGAAGGGGAAGGAAGCCAGATTAAGAAAGTGGGGAACCAGATGGGGCTGATGGGCAGGTGAGGAGAAAAGAGGGGGTGTGAGGGAACCAGAATTTAGAATATAAAGGAGAGAAGGGCGAATTACTGGAAAGGAGTTGTCTAGTTGGAGGCTACCAAGGCGGAACATGAGGCGTTGCTTCTCCAAGCTGAGACTGGCCAATTCATGAATGCAGGAGTCCATGGACAAACGTATCGGAATGGGAATAGAGAGTGGAATTAAAATGGGTGGCCATTGGGAAAGCCTGTCTATTGTGACAGAGGGAGAGAAGATGTTCAGTGGGTTTGATTGCCATAGATTAACTAGGCTTGCATTAACTGCCTTGGCCTCATCTTCTGAAGTACCTGAGGGGTAGCTGTGGTGCATCGGCATCAGAAACTGCTAAGGTCATTGAAAATTAATAAATGTGTCTGGCACTGTCCAGCCACTGCCAAAAGCTGTAAAAAACAACCGTCGATTGAAATTGCTTCAGAAAGTTTCCCTTCACTACAGAGCCCAAGGAATCGAGACTCTTCCTGGAATAAATTGTTTCATAGCCCATGAGATTACATTACTTTTCCAATTAGTTAACTCCCTTGTCAAATTGTTGCATGTGTGTGTGTAGATGCCTGAATAATTGTGAATAATCTCTGGGATGTTACCAGTGTTCTGTGCTTTTCTCTGATGCTTCCTCCCCTCCTTCTCTTTGTTTCTCTCTCTGTATCTGTCTCTGTCTGTCTTTCTCTCTGCCTCTCTTGCTCTCTCCATCTCTCTGACTCTCTCACTGTCTGTCTTGCTTTGTCTCCCTCTCTGTCTGCTTATCTCTATCTCTGTCTCTCTCTGCTTCTCTCTCTCCATTTCTCTCTGTTTCTCTAACTCTCTCTGTTTCTCTCTATTTTTCTCTCTCTGTCTTCATCTTCCTCTCTGCCTGTCTCTGTCTGTTTCTCTGTCTATCTGTCTGCCTGTCTGTCTTTCTCCATCTCTCTGTCTGTAAGTATTTTTCTCTCTGTCTGTCTCTCTCTCTATCTGTGTCTCTTTCTATCTTCTTCCCCATCTCTCTATCCCTCTCTCTTTGTCTCTCTCTCTGTCTATTTCTCTTTGCATTTCTCAAAGTTCAAAGTAAATTTATTGTCAAGGTTACCATATACAACCCCAAGATTAATTTTCTTGCGGGTATTCACAGTAAATCAGTAGATTCAATGAAAGACCACACCAAACAGGACGGACAAACAACCAGTGCACAAAAGACAACAAGCTGTGTAAAAATAAAATAAAAGAAAAATAATGATAATAACTAAAAAAAAATATTGAGAACATGAGATGAAGAGTCCTTCAAGGTGAGTCCATAGGTTTTGGGAACATTTCAGTGATAGGACAAGTGAAGCTGAGTGAAATTATTCCCACTGGTTCAAGAGCCTGATGATTGAGGGTGTAACTGTGTCCTGAACCTGGTGAGGTGGGTTCTGAAGCTCCTGTATCTTCTTCTTGATGGCAGCAGTGAGAAGAGAGCATGACCTAGGTGGTGGGGGTCCCTGACAATGGATGCTGCTTTCCTGTGACAGCACTCCACATAGGTGTACTCAGAGGTGGGGAGGGCTTTACCCATAATGGACTGCCGAATCCATAAGCTTTTGTAGGATTTTCCATGCAAGGGCATTGGTGTTTCCATACCAGACTGTGATGCAGCCAGTCAATATACTGTCCAACACACATCTATAAAGGTTTGTCTAAGTTTTAGATGTTATGCTGAATGTTTGCAAACCTCAAGGAAGTAGAGGTGATGCTGTGTTTTCTTTGTAATGGCACTTACATGCTGAACACAAGGGCAGATCTTCTGAAATTTAAGGAATTTAAAGTTGCTGATGCTCTCCACCTCTAATCCCCCAATGAGAATTCCCGTTTCCTGCTCCTGAAGTCAATAACCACATCCTTGGTCTTGCTGACATTCAGTGAGATTTTCAATCTCCCTCCTATATGCTGAGTCATCACCACCTTTGATTCAGCCAATGACAGGTGCCATCAGCAACTTAAATGTGGCATTGGAGCTGTGCTTTGCCTCACAGTCATAAGTATAAAGTAAATAGAACAGGGGGCTAAGCGCACAGCCTTGTGGTGCACCTGTGCTGAAGGAGATTGTGGAGGAGATGTTTTTGTCAATTCAAACTAGCTGGGGTCTACAAGTGAGGAAATCGAGTATCCTTTTGCACAAGGAGGTATTGAGGCCACAATCCTAAAGCTTGTTGATTAGTTTTATGGCTAACTGGAGAAAAGACAAGTTTCAGAGTTGTGCTCTGTATACACACTTTGATAATAAAATGAACCTTTGAACCTGTAGTTTTGAGAGTATGATAGTATTGAATACCAAGCTGTAGTCAATAAAGAACTTCCTGATGTATGCATCTTGATTGTCAAGATTTTCCAGGGTTGAGTGAAGAGCCAATGAAATGGCATCTGCTGTTGACCTGTTGTGACAGTAAGCAAATTGGAGTGGATCCAAATTGCTTCTCAGGCAGGAGTTAACTTGTTTTATCACCAACATCTCAAAGCACTTCACAGTGGATGACTGGAAAATTGCAAATGTTACTCTGCTATTTAAGAAGGGTGGGAGGCAGCAGAAAGGAAACTATAGACCTGTTAGCCTGACATCAGTAGTTGGGAAGTTGTTGCAATTGATTGTTAGGGATGAGATTACGGAGTACCTGGAGGCAAATGACAAGATAGGCCAAAGCCAGCATGGTTTCATGAAAGGGAAATCCTGCCTGTCAAACCTACTGCAATTTTTTGAGGAAATTACAAGCAGAGTAGATAAAGGAGATGCAGTAGATGTGGTGTACTTGGATTTTCAGAAGGCCTTTGACAAGGTGCCGCACATGAGTTTGCTTAGCAAGATAAGAGCTCATGGAATTACTGTACAGGGAAGATACTAACGTGGGTGGAGCATTGGCTGATTGACAGAAAACAGAGTGTGGGAATAAAGGGATCCTATTCAGACTGGCTGCCAGTTACCAGTGGAGTTCCACAGGGGTCGGTGTTGGGATGGCTGCTTTTTATGATGTATGTCAATGATTTGGAATATGGGATCAATGGATTTGTGGCTAAATACGCCGATGATACAAAGATGGTAGAGGAGCGGGTAGTGTTGAGGAAACAGTGAGCCTGCAGAGAGACTTAGATAGTTTAGGGGAATGGGCAAAGAAGTGCCAAATGAAATACAATATTGGAAAGTGTATGGTCATGCACTTTGGTGGAAGAAATAAACAGGCAGACTATTATTTAGATGGAGAGAGAATTCAAAATGCAGAGATGCAGAGGGACTTGGGAGTCCTTGTGCAAGATACCCTAAAGGTTAACTCCGGGTTAATTTGGCGGTGAAGAAGACGAATGCAATGTTGGCATTCATTTCTAGAGGTATAGAATATAAGAACAGGGATGTGATGTTGATGCTCTATAAGGCACTCGTGAGACCACACGGAGTGTTGTGTGCAATTTTGGGTTCCTTATTTTAAAAAGGATATACTGACATTGGAGAGGACTCAGAGAAGATTCATGAGAATGATTCCAGGAATGAAAGGGTTACCGTATGAGGAATACCTGGCAGCTCTTGTGCTGTATTCCCTGGAGTTCAGGAGAATGAGGGGGGAATCTCATAGAAACATTCCAAATGTTAAGAGGCCTGAACAGATTAGATATGGCAAAGTAATTTCACCTGGTAGGGTAGTCCAGGACAAGAGGACTTGACTTCAGGATTGAAGGACGTCCATTTAGAACAGAAATGCGGAGAAATTACATTAGTCAGAGGATGATAAATCTGTGGAATTTGTTGTCATGAGTGGCCGTGGAGGCCAATTCATTGGGTGCATTTAAGGCAGAGATAGATAAGTTCTTGATTAGCCAAGGCATCAATGGGTAAGGGGTGAAGGCAGGGGAGTGGAGATAACTGGAAGAATTGGATCAGCCTATGATTTAATGGCAGAGCAGACTTGATGGCCTACTTCTGCTCCTATATCTTATGATCTTACCATATGGTCTTATGGATGTAAGTTCTTCTGGACTATAGTTTTTGATGCAGGTTACCATGTTCCTCTTGGGCCCCAGTATAACTGAAGCCTGCATGAAGCAGGTGGGTAGCTCAAACTGCCAAAGCGAGAGTTTAAAGATCTCCGTGAACACTCCAGCCAGTTGATCAGCACAGATCTCCAATTCTCGGCCGGGTACCCTGTCCGGGCCGATGCATTCCGTGGTTCTCTAGCTCTGTCTCTCTTTCCATTTCTGTCTCCCTCGCTGATGGCTCTGCATGGAACATCAGCAAGGAACACACACAAAATGGTGGAGGAACTCAGCAGCCCAGGCAGCATCTAGGAAAAGAGTACAGTCAATGTTTTGGTCCAAAACCCTTCAGCAGTCCTCCCTAAACTTTAGCTGTACTCTTTTCCTAGCTGCTGCCCGGCATGCTGAGTTCCTTCAGCATTTTCTGTGTGTTGCTCAGATTTCCATCATCTGCAGATTTTCTCTTAAATGTGATTATGCGAGGAACTTGTCAACCTTCTCTACTGGAAATAGACTGGCTGAAAGGGGAGTCCAGGAGGATGAGGAGGGAAGGGAGTGGGTATCTGGAAAGGAGGAACTTGCATTACACAAATAGCCTCTTCTGATCTTTTATGCATGTTTGAGTTGGAGAGAATTAGCATCAGATTAAAGGAATGAACAGCCCCTCCTGTACTCTAGGCTGAATTCCTGCTCTGGAACAGGGAGGATTAATTGTCTCACCTCCCTGTAAGCCAGGAATCGACTGTTTGTGGTTGGGGTATATAGCCTTGGCTGGAGCTGTGCCTTTCTCCTGGTGATGGGACAGTTCCTCTGATGCCAAGTTCCTAGCCCTGCTATGTCCTTCCACCTGGGATGTTGCATTCCTGGGATAACAGGACCTATCGGATGAGGTGGAGGTGGAATTCACAGGAGGCTGGAGGACTGAGAAAAGTTACGTTGACAGTGTGACAAGTGGGGATGGTCTGGAGAGGTTTTTGGCCAGGCTATGACCTAGCTGTACAGGAGAGAGTTTTGCAGTAGGGGTGGATGGGGTTGTGGGCTCATTTGAAATGGAGATGGGGAGGAACCACCACCCAGAAGGCTGGGAATCCTTGGGATTTACTTTGGTGGATGGTTTTGTGTGCTCAGGATATTCAGGATTCAGATCGATGGATGTGCAGATTTAGTGAATGACCAGATGTGGGGAGAAGGCTGGTGGGAATGCGGACCGTGTTATATAAGGGACACCTGTAATTTAATGGCACTATGACATCAGTGGGATTGCACTGTGCACAATTTGGTTCACTGTTTTCAGGCAATTGTGGAAAGGGCTCAGGGAGAAACATGACCTTTGTTTTTTGGAGTGACCCTAATTGTCAGCCGGATGACGGAAGGGAAATAGAAGACACGTTATAAATATCCCGGCTGTTCTTCTCTGACTGTTTTTCTTTTGAAAACTAGTTTTTCATCTGTAAGTGAATGTGACGTCTGTGGTGTGCAGCTCGGCCTGCTGCAGTCTGTATGGGCTGGGCTGGGCTGTGCATAAACCTTGGTATCTCGCCATGCCTCCCTCACTCCTGTCCCTCATCCACTCCCCCCCCCCCCCCCCAACTTCTCTCACAACCCTTTTTTTACGGAACTATAAAAGTTTATTTACTTCACATATACACAGTCAGCAAGTTGTTTTGTTATGTCTCCCCTCTCGGTGTGAAATGGGGACACCTCTTTTTCCCTTATTAGGGAGAGAGAGAGAGAGAGAGAGAGAGAGAGAGAGAGAGCCTGTAGTATGTTGAATACCGGGGGAATGAGTGGTCTTTAGGGTTCTGAAAGTCAATGTCTTTATTGACACTTTGCTGCAGTTTGACTGCTTGGTGGGAGGGCACTGATGCTTTTTTGCTGGTGAGGTAGAGGAAGGGGTCGTTGTTTTGCTGCTGTTTGTGCATTGGAGGGGGAGCTGGGGGTGACTTTGGGGTTCTAACATTTAACTGTGATTCATTTTTTGGAGCGCTCCTCTGTTTTCGTGGATGTTTGCGAAGAAAAAGAATTTCAGGATGTATATTGTATACATTTCTCTGACATTAAATGTACCTATTGAAACAAGGTGTAGTCATCAATATTTACAACGCAGTAAGTACACTCAGATTAAAATATGGTTACTACCATCTATAAAACAGTTAATACCCCAGGGGGCCCACTGCCCCAGAAATCCCCCATTGCGACTGCTTACTCCCTCTCTAGGCACAGTCGGGCACAAACGTATCCTTGGAAAAAAGGCAGTCGGCCCGGGCAGAGCTCCCCACTTTCTGCCGCCTAGACCTGTGGATGGCCACCTTGGCCAGGCCCAGGAGCAAGCCCACCACACCCTCCTCACACCCCGCCCCCTTCCAAACTGGGTGCCCATAGAGGAGGATCATGGGACTAAACTGCAGCCAGAACCTCAGCAGCAGCCCCTTGAGAAACTCAAGGAGGGGCTGAAACCTCTCACATTCTGTGTACGGTTGGTACACTGACTCCTCCCGCCCGCAGAATGAATAGGTGGACAGGGTGCCAGTGAACCTGCTTAGAAACCTGTTGCTTGGTACTGCCCTATGCAACCCCTTCCACCCCATCAGTACTGCCCCTCCCACAGTATGACTCTCCCTCAGTACTGCCCCTCCTTCATGTGACCCCCTTCCTCAGTGCCACCCCTCCCACAGTGTGACCATCCTTCAGTACGGCCCTCCCACAGTGTGACTCTCCCTCAGTCCTGCCCCTCCCACTGTGTGCTCCTCCCATGGTGCGGTGCTCCCCTAATATTGCACTGGACATGTCGGGATCTATCTTGGCTTGGCAGCGGTTCTCCTGACAAGTGAGCAATATTAAAAATATGTAAGTGAAAAATATAGCCTCCAGAAGAACTAGCCCACAGTGCAAGCTTGTTAAGTTAAATTAAAATTAAAAATTAACAGACTATTCTTTTCACCCCTATCGATGTTTAATTAGCCGCTACATCACCGCGTTGCCTGATTCTGCCTTTCTCTGGCCTTACAGTATGTGCATTTCTGGCTCTTTGCCTCTCTGTCTCGCAGGGCTGGTTCCAACTCTGTGCGGAAACTAGAAGGGGCTCTCTCCTACAATCCCAGCCTATAGTAGCCTAATACATGCCCTTCCCCCTTTGCAGAGCCCTCGTTATGGGTTCTGCGTGAAATCACACAGAGGACAGATCATAGGAGAGAGGGAGGGCTCTAAGATGTGTCTGGTCCCTTCAACTTCCTTCCCCGACTGCTCCTGTGCACATGTTGTCCAGCATTGAGGTCATTGTCAAAAGGCAATACCTCAAAAAAATGACAGCATCCAGCATTATGGACCCTCAGAACCCAGGGCATCCTCTCTTCTCATTACTGCCATCAGGGATGAGGGACAGGAGTCTGAAGGCACACACTCAATGTTTTAGGAACAGCTACTTCCCTTCTGCCATCTGATTTCTGAATGGACAGTCAACCCATGAACAGCACCTCAATAGCATTCCTCTCTTTTTGTACTACTTACTTAATTTATTTTTTAAATAAATATATATTTCTTACTTAGTATACAGTATTTTATGTATTGCTGCCACAAAACAACACATTTCATTAAGTATCTCAATAATATTAAACCTGATTCTGATTCTGATATACTGATTCCTTCTAAAACCTGTCACTAACTTTGAACCTCATCCTCGTGTGAAGAGTTCTTCGGAACAGACTTACTGACACGGGACCCTTCACTCACTAAGTCCTTTCTTGACTCTGCTCAATAATGACGTTCCTTCAAAATCTGAGGTTTTTCTCTCAGGGGCCTGTTCCCAGTGTTGTCCCTGCTGCGATTATATGACCTACAGTGGTCACATGTCACAATCTCCCACTGTCCTACTCATATCCAGCTTTTTCATCTTCACCCTGACTGGATATCTCAATGCACAAATCTTATCGGGTCATCTGAATCTCTTACCATCGTAATGTGCCTCAAATCAAGAGGCAGTGTGAGGGATCAGTTGCTTAGACTGAGGAGAGGAGAAATTAGCCAAGATGGAATGATGGAAAAGACTTGATGGGCCAAATGGCCTGATTCTGCTCCTCTGTCTTTTGGCCTAATTTCTCTGCACTGAAGGTGATGAACCTTTGGAGTTTTCTGCCCTGGGGACGGCTTAGACTCTGAGATAAAGCAATGTCGATACATTCCTGGACATCAAGGAATGAAGGGATAGAGGGACAGGGACACAAAAGGAAGGTGATGCACCAGTAGATCAGCCAAGATCTTGTTCAGTAGTGGAGCAGGGTCCAGTGGACCGGTTGGTCACCTGGTCTGTCCTCCAATCTTCCATCCAGGGAAACATAGAACATAGTAACATAGAAAACCCGACAGCCCTTTGGCCCACAAAGCTGTGCCAAACATGTCCTTACCTTAGAACAATCTAGACTTACCCATAGCTCTCAATTTTTCTAAGCTCCATGTACCTGTCCAGGAGTCTCTTAAAAGAACCTATCATATCCGCCTCCACCACCACCAGCAGCAGCAGCCCATTCCACGCACTCACAACTCTCTGCTTAAAAAACTTAACCCTGACATCTAAGCTGTACCTACTGCCAAGCACCTTAAAACTATGCCCTCTCATGCTAGCCATTTCAGCCCTGGGGAAAAGCCTCTGACTATCCACACAATCAATGCCTCTCATCATCTTATACACCTCTATCGGGTCACTTCTCATCCTCTGTCGCTCAAACAGATCAGCCACATCTCATACAACTGCATTTCTGTGGGAGATGGGGCCTCTTTCTTCATCTGAAGAGCTATGATCATGAGCAGATCACAGGCGTAGACTGTTCAGCACCTCAAGCCTGTCCCACCATTCAGTGGCTTGTCTACAGCATTCTTATGTGCCAGTTCCCACCACACTCAATTCCACCATCTTTCAAAAATATCTCCACCTCTTACACCGGGGGCATAGCTTTAAGATGATTGGAGGAAAGCATCAGAGGAAGGCTTTTTACACAGAGAGTGGTGGTTGTGTGGAACACCCTGCCAGGGGTGGTGGTAGAGGCAGATATAGAGACATTTAAGAGACTCTTAGATAAGCAGATGGATGATAGAAAAATGGACTACTATGTGGTGGGGAAGGATTAGATTGATCTTGAAGTAGGTTAAAAGGTCGGTACAACATTGTGGGCCGAAAGGCCTGTACTATGCTGTAGTGTTCTTAGTTCTCTTTTGTTAACCACCCCCACCTCACCAGAAGTAAATTCCAGAGATTCACCACCCTCTAAGAGCAGGCTGTGTGCATTTGTGGTCATCCCCATACAGGCAATGTGTGACTGCAGTCGTCCAGGTGGAGGGTATTGGGGGTGGGGGGGATGAGGGGGTACAAGGCTCGCAGGGTGGGGCTGTCAAGTCAACAGTTGTCTCTAATAGGAAGGAGTCATGTTTTATGATTTATATCTCATTACATTACATAGAATGAGCTGTCCCTTTTGTAGAGAGGCTGGTGACCTGGGGCAGAAACTGATAGAGGGGAGCATGGTAGTGTAATGGTTTGTATCAGTCAAGGCTCAATTCCCACCATGGGGGGCCCTATGTTGTCTGTAAAGAATTTGTATGTTTTCCCTGTGACCACGTGGGTTTCCACTGGGTCCTGTGCTTTCCTCCCACATTCCATGTACTGGTTAAGTTTAATAAGTTGTGGCCCCCAGCACAATCCTCCCTGATATGATTTGACACAAGCAATACATTTCACTGTCATGTTTCGATGTAAAAAGAGATTACAAAATATACCAAAATATTCTCCCCCACAAGGTGTTGGTGTCTGGATCTCACTGCCTGAGAGGGTGGGAGAAGAAGATACCCTCCCCACATTAGCATAATTGATATTCAAAGCCATGGGGCAAGCGAGATTGGCCAAGATGCCTCTCCCTCAGCCAACACAGACACAATGGGCCAAATTACCTCAACCTGACATCCAATTTTGGTGGTTTTTAGCCCATGCTGAGGCAGGCTACTTGGGTAAATTCTGTGATGAATCCTCTGGGTTGTGAAAGGGGCTGGGATCTGCTGGTCAAAAGCAGAACGAAAGCCTATACAATGGTATCCAAGTCACCTCTGGACCAGAGTGAGGTCCTCCTGTGGGAGCCTCCAACTAGGCCAGGCTATCCACTTAATGCAGAAATGAGGTAATTGGTTTTCCAAGGTTGGTGAACCTTTGGAACTGTTGTTGTCAAAGGGTGGTGAAGCAGCCTTTCAATGTGCTATAACAAAAGTTTGGACAAACTTGGGTTGTTTTCTTTGGAGCAGGAGGGGGGAGACCTGATAGAGGTTTATAGATTAAGAGAGATGCACGTGGTCACAGGGAAAACATACAAATTCTTTACAGACAACATAGGGCCCACCATAGTGGGAATTGAGCCTTGACTGATACAAACCATTACACTACCATGCTCCCCTCTATCAGTTTCTGCCCCAGGTCACCAGCCTCTCTACAAAAGGGACAGCTCATTCTATGTAATGTAACGAGATATAAATCATAAAACATGTCTCCGTTCCTATTAGAGACAACTGTCAACTTGACAGCCCCACCCCGCAAGCCTTGTACCCCCTCATCCCCCCCACAGTATCTTTTTCCCAGGGTTGAAATGTCTAATACCAAAGGGCATACATTTAAGGTGAGAGGGGCTAATTCCTAAGGCGATGTGAGGGGCAGGTTTTTTTACACAGAGAGTGGTGGGTGTCCGGAATGTATACCTGGGGTGGTGGAAGAGGCAGATACAACAGGGACAGGCACATAAATGTGAGGAAAGTAGAATGATATGGATATTGTGTAGGCGGGGGATGGGGTTAATTGGTTGAGCATAACATCGTGGGTTGAAGGGCCTTTTCCTGTGCTGTACTGTTCACTGTTCTAGATGGGCTGAAGGGCTGTTTCCTGTGTTGTACTGATCTATGTTTTTAAGACAGAGGGAGATGATTCTTGAAAGATTAAGGTGGTAGGTGGGAATGGGGAGCTGAAGTTACACTAAGCCAGTCACAATATGATTGACAAGTGGAGCAGGATTCTGGGACCAAGAGGTCTACCCTTGGTCCTCATTCAGGCAACCCTGAGTTTGTGATGCCCTGTACTGATCATCCTCAGGGCCTGAGGACCCACTGTTACAGGGGGGATAGAGTCAAAGGTTTCCTGGGATGAGATCACTCCCTATCATTAATGACAGGGGAATCTCATTGAAACTTAAGGAATATTGAAAGGCCTCAATAAACTGGATAAGGAGAATATGTTTCCCTTAGTGGGGGAGTTAGGATCAGTGGGTACAGCCACAAAGTAGAGGGATGTCCATTTAGAACAAAGACATTGCAAATGTCACTCCACTCTTTAAGAAGGGAGGAAGACAAAAGAAAGGAATTATAGGCCAATTAGCCTAACCTCAGTGGTTAGGAAAGTGTTGGAGTCTATTATCAAGGATGAGGTTTCCAGGTACTTGGAGACTAATGATAAAAAAACGTCAAAGTCAGCATGGTTTTTGTAAAGGGGAATCTTGCCTGACAAATCTGTTGGAGTTCTTCAAGGAAGTAACAAGCAGGGTGGACAAAGGAGAGGCAGTGGATGTCATTTACTTGGATTTTCAGATTTTCAGAAGTTGAAGGGGGAAAAGTTTAAAGGGAACATTGGAATGTTCTGGAATGAGCTGCCAGATGAAGTGGTAAATGCGGGCTCGCTTTTAGCATTTAAGAAAAACTTGGACAGGTACATGGATGAGAGGTGTATGGAGGGATATAAGCCAGGTGTGGGTGAGTGGGACTAGGCAGAAAAATGGTTCGACACAGCCAAGAAGGGCCAAACAGCCTGTTTCTGTGCTGTAATGTTCTATGGTCCTAAGGCATTTGATAAGGTACTACACATGAGGCTGCTTAACAAGATAAAATCCTATGGCTTTACAGGAAAGATACTGGCATTGATGGAGTAATGACTGACAGGCAGAAGGCAGTGAGTGGGAATAAAAGGGCCTTTTCAGGTTGGCTGCCAGTGGCTAGTGGTGATCCTCAGGGGTCAGTATTGGGACGCTACTTTTCACATTGTTTGTCAGTGATTTGGATAATGAGTTGATGGCTTTGTGGCAAAGTTTGCGAATGATATGAAGATATGTGGAGGGGCAGTCGGTGCTGAAGAAACAATGCGGTTGCAGCAGGTCTTAGACAAATTGGACGAATGGGCAAAAAATTGGCAGATGGAATACAGTATTGGGAAATGTATGATAATGCACTTTGGTAAAAGGAACAACAATGCGGACATTTATCCAGACCTAGAGGGCACAGCCTCAAAACTGAGGAGGAGACCATTTAGAACAGAGGTAAGGAGGAATTTTTTTAGTCAGTGAGTAGTGAATCTGTGGAATGCTCTGCCACAGACTGTGGTGAAGACCAAGTTTGTGGGTATATTTAAGGCAAAAGTTGATTGTTTCCTGATTGGTCAGGGCATCAAAGGATATGGGGAGAAGGCAGGTGTATGGGGTTGAGTGGGATCCGGGATCAGCTGTGATGGAATGGCAGAGCAGATCGATGGTCTAATTCTGCTCCTATGTCTTGTTGCTTATGGTCTTATGGGGAGGAATTTCTTTAGCCAGAGTGGTGAATCTGTGGAATTCATTGCTGCAGGCAGCTGTGGAGGCCAAGTTATGGGGTATATTTAAGATAGAGGTTGATAGATTCTTGATTAGTCAGGGCATGAAAGGATATGGGGAGAAGGCAGGAGATTGAGGTTGAGAAGGACAATAAATCTGCCATGATGGAATGGTGAAGCAGACTTGATGGGCTGAATGGCCTATTCTGCTGCTGTGTCTTCTGGTCTTAAATGAGGAAGTGGAGAATGGCTGGCTCATTATCCTGAGGCCACCTTGTCTGAAAGTTCAAAGTTCAATGTAAATTTATCATCAAAGTGCAGATACATCACCATATACAACCCTGATTCAATTTCTTGTAGGCATACTCAATAAACACATAATAGAATAATAACCACCACAAACTGTGCAAAACACACCAACTGTGCAAAAGACAACAGACACTGCAAATACAAAAATAAATAAGTAAATAATGCGTTAATATCGAGAGCAGGAGATGAAGAGTTCTTGAATGTGTTGAGAGGGATAATAAATCTGCCATAACGGAATGGAGGAAAAAAAGACTCAAAGTGTTTGTGGGAAGCCCTCGAGGTTGTGGGAACATTTGAATGAGGGGGCAAGTGAAGCTGAGTGAAGTTATCCCTTTTGGTTTAAAAGCCTGATGGTTGAGGGGTAGTAACTGCTCCTGAACCTGCTGCTGTGAGTTCTGAGACTCCTGATGGCAGCAGTGAGAAGGTAAGATGACCTGGGTAGTGGGGGTCGCTGATGTTGGATGCTGCTTTCCTGCGACAGCGCTCCGTGTAGATGTGCTCAATGGTGGGGAGGGCTTTACCTGTGATGGACTGGGCTGCATCCACTACTTTTTTTGGATTTTCTATTCAAAGGTATTGGTGTTTCCATGCCAGGCTGTGATGCAGCCAGTCAATATACTCTCTACCAGGCTTCTCTGGAAGGTTGTCTAAGTTTTGGATGTCATGCCGAATCTTTGCAAACTCCTAAGGAAGTAGAGGTGCTGCTGTCCTTTCTTCATAATTGCACTGATGTGCTGGGCCCAAGATAGGTCCTCTGAAGAATTTAAATTTGTTGACCCTCTCCACCTCTGATCCTCCAGTGAGGACCGGATCATGAACCTCCAGTTTCCTCCTCCTGAAGTCAATACTTAGCTCCTTGGTCTTGATGGCATTGAGCGAGAGGTTGTTGTTGTATCACCACTCAGCCAGATTTCCTCTTATGCTGATTCATCACCCCCTTTGCATCGGCCCATGATAGCAGTGAACCCACTGAGCCACAGATTACTTGACTGACTTGTCTTGACTGTAACTGCTTCAGGCCCCAAATCATTGATGGCTTGAGGAGATTTCCTGTTTGGTGGGCTGTGGTTAGACACTGGAACAGAAAGCTATGGTCCCCATCCAGATCTGGTTGGGTGCTTGGAGACAGAGGATGGTAGTGAGGGAATGCCGTGTTGCCATGTCCAGAATTCAATGTTAATTTATAATCGAAGTACAAAAACATCATCATATACTACCCTGAACAAAGACATGCAATAGAATCAATGAAAAACTGCACACAAAGACTGACAAACAACCAATGTGCAAAAGAAGACAAACTGTGCAAATGTAGAATAAATAAATAATATTGAGAAAATGAGTTGTAGAGTCCTTGAGAGTGAGTCTATAGGTTGTGTTTAGAGTTGAGATGATTGAAGTTATCCACGCTGGTTCAGGAGTCTAATGGTTGAGTGGTAGGTAATAACTGTTCTTGAACTTGGTCGTGTGGGACCTAAGACTCATGTACCTCCTTCCTGATTTAGCAGCAAGAAGAGAACACAGCCTGGACTGTTACTGTAGCACTCCACCCCTTGAGCAGGGCGGGTTGTGTTCCCTTCATCCTCCTGGACTATCCAAGGGCGGATACTGCCAGAATGGGCTCTTGCTGCTTTCAGGTTGTCAGCCGCCTTTCCTGCATAATAACACTGCACTTTCAAAGTTCTTCAATGGCTGAACCCACAGGGACACCCTCAGGCTCTGAGATGTTCGCATCTTTCTTTATAATAAATTAAACTGTTCAAAGAAAATGAGATAAAGCGCATCATTTTTTAACGCTCCGAGGATGATTCGTCCAGGTGCTGCTGCGAAGGGTGTCCAGGAGATTAATTTTTAATTCCTGGAGGTTCCTGGGGGCCCTGGTGCTGGTGACTGAGGGAGAGTGTTCAGATGTTTTTGAAAAATGAAAGGCTCTGTGTAACGGTGAGGTGCCGGGCTGGTGTGATGCTGCGGAGTGAGGGTGACGTCAAGCAGGCAGAGGTTCAGGGATTTGAATGCCGATGAGTTCTGTGATTGCAGGTTATGCCAACCCTTCAATCACAGCCATTCTCAAATCTCAGTGGGGAGGACAAGCCAGCAAGGACGGGATTAGCCGATGGGATGATACTGTGCTGCTGCTGATGCTCCAATGGTAAGAGCTCTCGCTGTAATCACAGCCTGAGAGATGTCCACATCACTCAGTGGAGGTTCACAGTTAAACCAGCCTTCAGATGGGGTTTGATTTGCTCCTGTCTGCTTCTCAACACAGACTATTGTGTCTGTGTACTGAGCCCAGATCACACACTGCATTGATGTAGAACAGTAACAGAATGCAGAATAATGTGTTACATACAACATAGACATTACACAACAGTACAGGCCCTTCGGCCCACAATGTTGTTCCGACCTTTTAACGTACTCTTAAGATCAATCTAACTCCTCCCTCCTACATAAGCACCTGGACCTCTACCACCACCTTGATGTACCCTCCACTCTCTGTGCAAAGAACATAACACTGAGATCCCCCCTATACTTTCCTCCAATAACCTAAAAATTGTGCTCCCTCGTATTCATTTCCACCCTGGGAAAACATCTCTGGTTGTCCACTTGATCTATGCCTCTTATCATCTTGTACGCCTCTGTTAAGTCGAAGTTCAAAGTAAAATTTATTATCATGGTACATATATATCACCACATTTAACCCTGAGATTCTTTTTCTGTGGGCATGCTTAGAAAATCTATAGAACAGTAGTTGTAAGCAGGATCACCAAACAGTGCAAATGCAGATATAAATAAATAGCAATAAATAACGAGCTTGAAATAACAAGATAAAAACGTCTGAGCATTCAAGAGCCTGATGGTTGAGGTCTAGTAACTGTTTGTGAACTTGGTAGTGTGAGTCCTGAGGCTCTTGTACCTTCTACTTGATGGCAGCAGTGAGAAAAGAAGTGGTGAGAATATTTGATGATGGATGCTGTTTTTCTATGGCAACGTTTCATTTAGATGTGCTCAGTGGTTGGGAGAGTTTTACCCGTGAGGGACTGGGCTGAATCCACTACCTTTTGTAGGATTTTCCACTCAAAGGCATTGGTGTTCCCATGTCAGCCTTAATGCAGCCAGTCAGCACACTTTCCACCACACATCTATGGAAGTTTGCCAAGATTTTTGATGACAGGCCAAATCTCCGCAGAGTCCTGAGAAAGTAGAGGTGCTGTTATGCTTTCTTTGTAATTATATTTATATGATGGGCCCAGGACACAGGTCCTCCAATGTAGTGATACCCAGGAATTTAAAGTTACCGACCCTCTCTAACTCTGAATCTCTGAAGATTACTGGCTCACGGACTTATGGTTTCCCTCTCTAGAAGTCTACAATCAGTTCCTACGCTTTTTGACATTGAGTAAGAGGTTATTGTTATTACAACACTCAGCCAAATTTTCAATCTCCACCTTTGATACAGCCCGCAACAGTGGTATCATCAGCAAACTTGTATATGGTGTTGGAGCTGTACATAGCCACACAGTCACAGGTATAAAGCAGGTAGAGCAGGGACTAAATACATATCCCTGCGGCGCTCCTGTGCTGGATGAGATGTTTCCGCCTATCTGAACCAGCTGGAGTCTATTAGTGAGGACATTCAGGATCCAATTGCACAAGGGAGTATTGAGGTCCAGGTTTTGAAGTTTACTGATTAGTTTTGATGGGATAATGGTGTTAAATTATGAGCTCTAATCGATAAAGCTGATGTATGCATCTTTGCTGTCCAGAGCTTCTAAGGTCTCATCTCCTTCATTCCAAAGAGAAAAGCCCTAGCTTGCTCAACTTAACCTCAAAAGATATACTCCAATCCAGGCAGCATCCTGGTAAGTCTCCTCTGCACCCTTTGTAAAACTTTCACATCCTTCCTATAGTGAGGCAACCAGAACAGAGCACAATACTCCAGCTGTGACATCACCTCACGGCTCTTGAATGCAGTTCCTCCGTCTAAAGAAGGCCAACACATCAAATGCCTTCTTAACCACCCTAACAATGCATGGCAACCTTGAGCTACAGAGAAAGTGCAATACAGGGAGAAAAGAAGGTGCAAGGTCACAACAAAGTAGAATTGAGGTCTCACCAGTGAATCCGCAGATGCTGGAAATAAATAAAAACACAAAACCTGATGAAGGGTTTTGGCCCGAAACATCGTCACTACCTTCCTCCCATAGATGCTGTCTGGCCTGCTGAGTTCTGCCAGCATTTTGTGTTTTTATAGAATTGAGGTCTGTTGG
The DNA here is from genome assembly GCF_048418815.1 of Hemitrygon akajei. NCBI lineage: Eukaryota > Metazoa > Chordata > Chondrichthyes > Myliobatiformes > Dasyatidae > Hemitrygon > Hemitrygon akajei. The sequence continues at coordinate 12,968,572 of NC_133151.1, read as the reverse complement.
TTAAGAAGTCATAGATCCAGTTACAGAGGAAGGCATTGACTCCCAGGGCCTGGAAATTGGTGATGTGTTTGCATTGAGTTTCAGTGTTGAAGGCAAAGCAGTGGTCAATAAACAATGGTTTGGGGTAAATGTCTTTACTGTCCAGATGTGTGTAAGGCAATGGAGATGGTGTCTGTTATAGACCTGTTTTGATACAAGGCCAATTAGCAGTGGGAGGAAAGCCAGGGTTAATGTGTGCTATGACCAGCCTCTCAAAGTACTTTGTGATGGTACGTGTCAAAATCAGTAATCAGTAAGGCCTATTATCTTCTTTTTCTTGAGTGACGATGGCCCTCTTACATAAAAATGGAACCACAGCCTGAAACAGGGAGCAGTTAAAATTGTCTGCAAATAGCCCCATCCAGCACTGGAGATAAGAACAGGCTGGGGACACCATCTGGACAAGATTTTTTTTGTGAGTCCACCCTGTGGAAGACTGATATTGTGTTTGCTGAAAGACAATAGTTCATGTTCTGATGATAGTGCAGTGATGCAAACAGCCTTCAGAGATCAGCCGGTGCAACAGGAAGAGTAACTGGTTACTGGGACAGATTGTACCATTTACTGTCCATTTCCCTGTCATGGAACACAGCTGGGTCTAAAACAACCCAGACTAGTTAATAAATACTGAGTCAATTTCCAGTTATTGGCTCTCGGGTACATAATATGTTTCAATCAATGTTTTGCAAATCTAATTCACCCTGCTTTAATATGTGGCAATTTCCGATTACCCAAGGACAGAGAAGCACGATAGCTTCATGGAGATGGGAACTGAAGCTGCCAGTCTGAAAACACATCTTTTCCAATGGTATCATGTGTAAATAGGGCTCTGGGGTGGTGTCATTCCAAAATCTGTCCCTCCATGAAGCACCTTGAACCCAATGTTAGACATAAGAGCAGAATTCAACTATTTGGCCCATTGAGTCTGCTCTACCATTCTATCATGGTTGATTCATTATTCTTTTCAACTCCATTCTCCTGCCTTCTCCCCATAACCTTTGATGCCCTAAATAATCAAGAACCTATTAACCTCTGCTTTAAATATAGCCAATAATTTAGCCACCACAGGCATCTACCACAGTGAATTCCAGAGATTCACCACCCTCTGACTAAAGAAATCCCTCCTCATCTCTGTTCTAAGTATTCTGAGGTTGTGTCCTCTGATCCTAGACTCCCCCACTATAAGAAACATCCTTTCTACATCTCTCCACATCCACTCTTTCTGGACATTTCAGTATTCAATAGGTCTCGATGAGATCCCTCCTCATTTTTCTAAATCCAGCAAGTATAGGCCCAAAGCTGTCAAATATTCCCCCTATGTTAACTCTTTTGTTCCCAGAATCATTCATGTGAACCTCATCTGGACCATCTCCAATTCCAGCACATCCTTTCTTAGATAATGGTTCCAAAACTGCTCACCATATTCCAAGTGCTGTCTGGCCAGTGCATTATAAAGCCTCAGCATTATATCCTTGCTTTTATATTCTAGTCCTCTTGAAATGAATGCTAACACTGCATTTACCTCCTTTAGCACCGACTCAACCTGTAAATTAACCTTTAGGGCATCCTGCATGAGGACTCCCAAGTCCCTTTGCACCTCTGAGTTCAGAATTTACTCCCCATTTAGAAAATAGTTTACACTTTATTCCTTCTACCAAAGTGCATGACCATACACATCCCTGCACTATATTCTATGTGCATTGAATGTCATATCACACCTGAACACACATGTCTGCAGTGGGCATGTGTGCTCCCTGCAGGATAAACAATGGTAATCAGACACTGGGGAATGCTCCTGTAATGTCACTCTTTCTGTTATGTTTTGCAACTCCAGAATATAAAACTTACTGAAAGGGAAACAAGGGAGCTGAAAGACATGAGTCTTAGTTGTTCTTTTACTATAAGCAAGACACGTACGTATGATGTGGTGGTGATAATATGACGTATGCTATTTACATAGTTTTACATATAACCCACAATACATTCTGTAAACAAACAATGCTTATCAAAAATATATTTACAATATTACTGATATATTAAATACACAACACTCTTCCCTGCTTAGCTATAAAGCCCAACTCGATAGAGAATGCATCTCAATTATATACACAGTACACCATAAAATACAATCACTATATAGAAATCCACAGTACAGTAAATTTTTAATTGTCCCATTCAGGCCTAATGATTTAATCGCTATGGAGGCTTTCTTACTCTTTAGGGATAACTTCTTTCTTCATGGGGGTGGGGTGTCAGTTGGATATGTTGTGGATTTCTATATAGTCATTGTAGCTGTGAAACAATATCAGGTTCTGGGGCCTCCTCCATGGTGGTTGTAGAGGTTGATTCTGGGACTGCAGGAAGTGGCTCTGACAGTTCTGGACACTTCTCAGCTTTTCTCTCTGGATCTACTTTGATCCTTGTTTCTTTCTTAGTCCTGGTTTCTTTCTCTTTCATGTTCCAGGTCCCAATCCCACTTATCCTCTCATTCCCACTCTTTCTTTCTTACGTTCCTTTTCTCGTTCACAATTTTCTCTTTCTTGCTGTCCTTTTTCTTCTTTCTAGGATGTTCATCTTGATCTTGGGAAGATGCATTTAATTAGAGTATCCTCTTATTAATCCATCTATTGCTCCCCTAAAACCAAGCCATATTTCAGAAGTAGCTGTCTGATTAGCATATCAACAACTTTCTCATAGGTTGCCAATAAAAACTGTTGTAGTCAGACTAGTGCTTTTGTCACATTCACCATTCCTCTGAGCAGCATGGTTTTTCCTTAGTCCAATATACTTTCCAACCATTCGAGGGTTGGCCCTCTGTTGGGTAATGGTTCATGGTGTACTGCACGGACACAGTTGTGGCATCATCCAGTACCTTTCTTAACTTGTTTTCAGTTGACTCTATTAAGGAGATGTGGCATACAAATAGTGGATGTCTCCAATCAAGTTGTAGTTGTTTCATCCAATCATGCCCCCACAATGCTGGCCCTCGCGGTTTTTTTTTTTTTTTAAAACCACATACAACCCAATGTGGCTTGTTGGTTGTATTTCACTGTTTTACAAATGTCATTCCCACAGGAGTTATCTTTTCTCTGGTATAATTTCTTAGTTTGATACCTACCGACTTCAATATCTTTGAAATGCCATTTGTGAAATGACTGAAACAGCTGAGCTAGTGTCCAATTCCATTTTAATTAATTCACTGTTTACCTGTTTGTCTATTGTTAATTTTCACATAGTAAATCGTAAGGCTAAACAGTCTTGTGTCACTCTCATCATTATCAGATTTTTTATCAGTAGCATGCAGATTAGTGCTCTTTTTGAATTACAACTTGACTTGTTATCATTTTCTTTATCCTGTGCAGTCCATTTACTTTCTTCTGCCTAACATACTCTTTTGTATGGGTTCTGCATAGTTTCATTTTTTGCAAGTTTCACCTTTAAACTCACATTGGTCTTGTGTATGTGAGCCCCTGCCACAATATTAACTCAGTTTTTTCAGCCAGGCAAGTTTCTGTTTAGACAGTGCAATTTGTTCATGCTCACTTTTATTCTTGACTGCAACTCTGCTGTTTCTATTGGTAAAGCTATTTCAACTGCTCTTTTAAATGTAAGTTGTGCTTCAGTTAGGAACTGTTTTTGAATGCTTTCTTGTAAGATTCCACAAACTGACCAATTTTTAATGCATCACTAAGCCCATTATTGAGTTGACAATGCTCAGGTAACTTCAGTTCAGCAATGGAAGCTGAAATTAACTCCCTTCCTTTTGATTCAACTTATGGAACCCAGTGTTCTGCAATCAACAATGCCTGCATTACTTTTCTCGATATCGGCAAAGCTCATTTTGGCTGTTTTGGTTGGAGCAGTTAAACTTCAAAGCAAACTCTATGCCTTTAAACCCAATACACCTAGCAAATCTGTTTCTCATTTCTTATTGGCTATTCCATTTGCTTTAAAATATTGCTCAATCCATTCTGTGCACAATATCCAATTATCAGTTGTGTCAATCTTTCTGATGTAGCCTGCAATTTTTTATCACCCAGTTCTCACTGTTTATGAACTCGTGAACTTCATCTGTTTTCTGCCTTTTTTTTTTAAACTTGAACATCTTTTCTCCTGAAGAAGCACGTGCAGTGCTGTTTTTTTTTTTAAACTCATCGATTTCTCACTGCTTTTTTTTAACTTGAATGTCTTGCTGCACTTCAACAGGTAGGCAGTCCTCTTGGGTTCATTTTAAAAATACCTCATCACCACCGCTATATTTTGGAACTCCAAAACTTTTTAACTAATTGAAAGGAAAACAAGGGTGCCAAAGGATGTGAGTCTTAGTTCATTTTTTACTTTAAGTGAGGCACACACGTACATGACATGGTGTCATGATGATGTATGCCATTTACATACTTGTACATAAAATCTTATGCAAACAGCAAAGAATGCTTAAGGAAACAATATATTTACAATATTACTCATATTAAATACCCACAATTCTGATCTCGGCTTTTTCTGCAAGGATGGTTCCAGCTTCCAGTCCAGTGGTTACAGACAGGAACCAGGCTGTGACCTTTCTGGAAGGCATGAAGGCTGAGTGATCCCCACCTGCTCCAACCAGTCGTGGCTGAGCCAGCAGGTGTGGTCTGATTCCTGATCAGCATGGAAGGCTGGATACCTAGTTAACACCAAGTTCAGCTCACAGACGCATTTCATCTCCTCAAAGTGCATGGCCTCCCCTCTTTGCCCTCACAGACACAACTCAGCCTCTCAATGTCCGTGGCTCTCCTCTGCATCCTCACAGACACATCTCACCTTCCTCGTAGATCCTTTGGACCACTGTGTCTGTGCCAGCACCCAGAGTAATCCTGTGTTCCCTCACGTCTGACCCTGTAAACTATTCTGATTTCTGTAACTATTAACCTGCTCTGAACCTCCTGCACCACCCCCCACCCCACACACTGACCACACAGGTACACCAGGGGATGGGGAGAAACTGAGGGATCACAGAGGGAATGTGTGGTCTCCACAGAGAAAGCCAGAGGTTGGCATCGAACCCGGGTCTCTGGGACTAGGAGGCAGCAGTACTACCTGCTGCACTGATGTGCTGCTCTATGTCACTAAGAAGTTCCAAAATTCTGCTGTGTTAGAGATCCTTCGGCTCTGAGTATCTGCCCTCAGTCCCTGAGTCCCAACCAATTTGAGACTTGTTTTGACATCTCACTGCACTTTCTCGATCTCCTTCACCTTCATGGAGTCTAAACCCTGGAATTCCATCCTCTACAGCACCTTGGAGAGCACCTTCCCCACACAGACTGAAATGGTTCAATGGGGCAGTAAACCCCGCCTTCTCAAAGGGAGGCAATAAATGCCAGTCTTTGTTGACAATGACCCTGTCCTACAAATAAGTAAATATGGTTTTAAACTGTGGCAGAAAGGGGAATGGACCCTGGGAATATTCTGATTATCCTTTGTAAATACTGCTTATACTGGCTTCTAGAGATGAGGAGGTTAACCTATAAGAAGAGATTGAGTGGCCTGGGACCACACATGCTGGAATTCCAAAGAATGAAGGGAATCTTATAGAAACAGATACAATTATGACAGGGAGGGATAAGATAGAGACAGGAAAATTGTTACTACTGGTAAGGGAAACTTGAAACAGGGGACCCAACCTCGAGATTTAGGACATAGATCAAAGATCAAAATACATATATTATGAAAGTGTATGTACATTATACAACCTTGAGATTCGTCTCCTTACAGGCAGCCACAACACAAAGAAATATGAAAAGAACCCATGGAAAAAGACCGTTAACCACCCAATGCACAGAGAGAGAGAGACACAGACAGACAGAGAGAAACTAATCATGCAAACAATAAAAAAAATAAGCAAATAGCATTCAGAACTGGAGTTTTACAAATGACTGAAAGCCAGCCGGAGCAGGCAACAGCCACAGTTCATTGCAAAACCAAGAAAACGTTGCAAGAACACAGACGCGAAGCCAGGCATCACTGCAGCTGACACTGCAGTTCAGCAAAGAGCGGAGTAAATGTCATGGAGCAGCAAGCAGAACCAGCACCTCGCCTCTCCTCCAGTCCCAACACCTTTTCTCAGGACCTTTTCAATCTAGCACGTTGCTTAACTGGTCCAAACATCAGGTCATTCCTTGCTCTCGGACTGCTCTGGGTTATTAAGGGTTATGGGGAAAAGGCAGGTAGGTGGAGCTGAGTCCATTGCCAGATCACCCATGATCTCTTTGAATGGTGAACAGGCTCGATGGGCCAAATGGCCCACTCCTGCTCCTAGTTCTCATGTTGTTTGATGTGAAAAGGGGTTCGATCAATACTAAACACATGGAATTCCACTGGTTAGTTCCTAGTCAAGAGAATCCTGCAGTTGGAGTGGAAAGGAATTACAGTTGCTTGCTGGTGGAGATGGGTTTCCGTTCAGGGGAAGTAAGATTGATCCTAGAGAAGCACTCACTCACCCTTTGAGATCTGAGAGAGTACAGACCTTGACTTTAAA